>NC_067399.1:77747943-78358776 GCF_016432865.1 Antechinus flavipes
GATGACCACCTTAATTTTTTCCTTTTTTTTTTTTTTTTTCATTTAGACTGTTGTGATACAGGAGCCACCTGCCAGTGGCTGTTGGAGGTCTAACTCAGACCTGTAGAATGGATCTCTCCATGTGAGAGGAGGATGATGATACAAGGAGAATGAGAGGCAGTTGCGTTCTCTGACCTTTCTCTTCTTCCCTCTTGCCTCCAATTTATTTCATTCCCAATCCACAAGGAACATCTGTAAAAGCTGCTTTGCAACTCCTTCCACTGTTATGATCCACAGCTGTGGAGGCTCTCAGAGAATTGACCTGCTCCTTCACGTAGTCATGGTCCTTAACATTAAACTGAGAAAATTCAAGAAAAAATAGATAAGATGGGGGGAAATGAGAAGTGACTCATTTACCATCCACCATTTTATTTTAGCTAGTGCTTTCTTGACTGACTATGCTAAATAATCTGTTCTAAAAGTTACTGACAATTCAACATACTACTCTCACATTACAAATTTCATTTCATGTTAGAAATTTTCTATTTCTAATAACATATACTTTGGATAGTAATGTAGTGATAAGAGTAGTAGAGGCAAACTAGGTAGTGCATTAAACAAAGTACCAGATGTGAAATCAGGAAGCTTCATCTTCCTAAGTTCAAATCTGGCCTGTTAACTGTGTGACCCTGAGCAAGTCACTGAAATTCTGTTTCATCATCTATAAAAATGATCTGGAGAAGGAAATGGCAAACATCTCCAGTATTTTTGCCAAGAAAATCCAAAATAGGGTCATGAATAGTCAGACATGATGCAACAACAGTAGTAACAATAAGAGTAATAGCCAAATGACCTCTAATGCTTCTACCATTTCCCTCAGCTTATATTTATGTATTTTCATTATTTCTTAAATACTAGCAATCTACTTTTTCTTCTTTATCTTCATCCTTTCCCCCCAACTTCTCTAATCCTTTCACCACAATTATATTTTTGATAATTCCATTTTTGATCATATGGTTAAAAAATTAAGGTAAAATATTATAAGACAAACTCTAAATTTATAGAAATTGCACAAAAATACACTTATGCTGCACATTTCTCTGCTGGTATATCTGCAACAAATTTCTTTCTAAAATAAGTAATAGCAATCAGCCTTAATACATTATGTTCTAGTCAACATTTTATCAATAAGAACATATAATATTTATAGAAAACATCTCCCAGAATCATAAAGCACTATAATACATTATCTAATCCAGTTATACAGCATAGTGGAAAGAACATTTAGACAAGGAGACAGGAATGTAGTAGGTTCAAGTATCAGCTCTGTCACTTGCTAATTCTATGATGTTGGAGAAGTTATTTCACTTTTCTCTTTGGCTTAAGTTTTTTTGTTAAATTAAAGAGTTTAACTATTGCTGTTTAAGATGCTTTTTTTTTTACTTTAACATTCTAGAGTAACCTTCACTGTTTTGTCTCCCCATCAAATGTACAGTTCTAAATTCCAAGCTCTTATATTCCATTTTCTTCTTTACTTTCTTCTAGCTTTACCATTCTATGTCCTAAATATTTTTCCAGCTCTGGGTCTATGATATGTACATAGCCATAATGCAGAATAGGATAGGGTATAAAGTTAAGAGTGGTAGATTGTGTTTTGCAAGACTCCGGCAGAGATTATTTATAATTCTGCAAAATCTTCATGAAGAAAGGTTGCATTTGAGTTAGAATTTGAAGGATGGAGAGGTTGACAAAGTAGAGATTGTGGAAGGAGAATGGCAAAGAAGATATTTTAATGGTGTAGATGATGCTATTTCCTATGTGTCTAGACTTTCTTTTTTTACTACCTAGAACCCCATCATCTTCCCAGTAATCCAGTCTCACAATTTTTATGTCATCCTCAGTTCCTCTCTGACACTTACTTCACATGCATTTCCAAATCTCATCATTTTTGCCTTTACAATCTCTGCCATATGTCCCCTTTTCTGTACTCACATAGCCACCATACTAGTATAAGCTTTCATCATCTGATGTCTAGAGTATAGCCTTCTCATTCTCTCTACCTCCATATCTCCTTGCTCCAGCCCATACTTCACTCAGCCTCCAAAGTGATTTTCTTGAACCTCTTGCCTCTCCTGAGTTCTAGCCTTGACTCTCCCACTAACTTGCCACTTTAGCCAAGTCCCTTCTTTCTGAATATCAGTTTCTTCACCTATAAAATGAAAAGGATAAGACCAAAGGATTGCTGAGTCTTCTTCCTGATCCATATTTTTGATGTTTTGTTTTGTTTTGTTTTGTTTTTTAGGGGATGTGTGTGTGTGTGATTTTTTTTTTTTTAATGATTTCATGATTCTGTTGATTATATGCAAGGCTCTCTGTGCTTCAAGTCTTCTCTCCCTTGATGGTTCACAAATTCATTCTGCCATTTAAATTGGTCTCCCTAAACTCTTTGTTTATCTTCTTTCAGGGCTTCCCTCCATAACCAATAACTGTTTGTTGTAGTGAGCAGATCACTTATTAAAGAGCCACAGCCTGAACTCTGGCTTGTGAGTTTCCTCACTAGGAGAGCACATTGTTCCCACCCTGAAATTATCCAGTCGAAAATCATCATCATGTATTTTCATCAGGATGAAATATCGGGAGCTCTGCTTAGCGCAGGGTTTTATTAATGATGTGCTGTCAGGAGCTGGGTGCTCTGCATATTTGCATATTAAACAGCTGAGTGAAGAAACATTCCTTTCATTGCTGCGGGGAATAAATCAGTTTAAAGCAAGTTCTCATCATTTATACTCCTTTCAGCTAAGTCTTCTTTTATTGAAATAAATTGTTGAAGTGCTTTGCTCATTCTTTGAATACTGATGAAATTTACCTTGATAGGGCCTCAGGAAAAATAATGTTTTCTTAAAGGAGCAGCATTGTTCTGTATTTGAGTATCACTTGAATAAATTATTGATAAGGTCATTTGGAAATAACAAGTAAAAAGGGGGAAAAATCCTTGAATAGGGATTTCCCTCAGTGGTATATTTTTAGCCATTTTGAATTTTTTGTTATTTATCAGTAGAACTTAAACTAAAAGATGCATTCACCAAGAAGTATCATCAGTTTTCCCAAATCCTGACATATTATTTTTTGATATGCCAAATCACAGGCCAAAGGATCAGAAGGGATTTTAGAGGCTATCTATCCTAATTTATATCTAAACAAGAATCACCTCCCTCTTATATCATCACCACCAAATGATCATTCAGCCTCCTTTACAAGATTCCTAGGGGAACCAGCTATCTCCTAAGGCAATATAGTTTACTTTGGGACGATTCTAATTATTAGAAAGTGATTAATTATCTGAAGTTGAAATCTCCCTCATGAAGTTTCCTCCTATTGCCCCTAATTCTGTCCCATGAAACCAAATAGAAAATCAGTTTTCCGATACTTAGACAGAGATATTGACCTTCATTCCTACCCACCTCCCATCTCCACAAAAACTTATTTTTCCCTGAGGATAGATGTCCTCAGTTCCTTCAACTAATCTCAATTTGTCATAGTGTCAGCTTCTCTTGCCATCTTCCTGAAACATGACAGTTTTATCAATCACCTTTCCTAAAAAGTGACACTAAGAACCAAAAGGTTTCATGGAAGAAACATTGAATTTGAAGAAAATTCAATTCAATTCAAAAGGCCTATGTTTAATCCTGTCTGTTACACTGACTATGTGATCTTGGTCAAGTCCCTTCTATAAACCTGTTTTCCAATCTATAACCAGTTTCTTTATTATGTAATAAGTATCAACCTCACAAACAAGTTGACACATTTTTCAAACTTTCAAGTTCTATGTAAATGCTACTTATTGCAATTATTATTGTTGTTGTTTATCAAACAGGAATAATATTTGAATTACATCTCATAATGTAAGGGAATTTTTTTTGTAAGGGAATTTTTGTAAGGGAATTGCCTTTTAAACTACAAAATGATGTAGAAGCATCAATTCCTTTAAGAAAAATTCTAAAGGTATCAAAATTGAATTGAGAGCAAGATTTTAGTTATATATGTGCCTCAGTTGACTTATTATGTGTGGAGGTCTCTTAACGGTATGATATGAATGTTCAGAGAACCTCATGCTAATTATTTCTGGCCCTGATTAAATGAAAGGAGTCATGGGGAGCTTAAAGGACATATCAAAGAAAGATAATATATGCATGGCCTTTCCTATTAGAGAAAATAAACAGTAGAAAGCTTCTCTACCTGTCTTTTTGCCAGAAGAAATATGGTTGCAATTTAAATCACTTGTGACACTGGCTTTGGATTTTTAAGTTGAAAATGCACATTTAATAATATGAAAATAAGGTGCAAGGATCCAGTGCTCTGTTAGCTTCTATAATGGTTACTGACTTAAATGAAGTGATTTTCAGATGAGTTAAAATGGAGAAGAGCTAACTTTACAACTGTTGTTGCTTTGAATTGGATTGTAATAAGTTGAGATGATTTTATTCTCTTCCTATAGAAATTGGCACATTGAGTAAAATATACATGTATGAACAGAAAAGAAGGTAGACCTATCATGTAGCTATGATTATAGATAACAGATGGATGGCCTGAGGGCTACATTGGTATCCGTGATATATTAAAAGAACCAGAGGGAATCCTCTAAAATGTTGTTGCTCCTTTCCTTGCAAAAGAATTGATACCTAGTATTTTTACATCACCTTCATTTCTCACTATATCCCTCTATTTCTTTTGCCCAGAGATTTGCCCTCTGTAACAAAGTTTGAGAGAGTGACAAAGAGAGAAAAAAAAAATCTCCATTTCTAACCCTCAGTGGAGAATGACCCTTCCCTTTCAGATCTTGTACTTTTTTGAAATGATTGTAACAAAATGAGAAAATTTCAGAATTTAACAGGGATCCCAGGATCCATCTAATTCTATCTACACCTGAACAAGGGCCTTCTCTATTACACATGAGTAAGGGAGCAGAGATAGCCTTCACTTTAAGAGTTCTAGTGAGGGAGAGCTCACTGCTTCACAAGGCAAACCCATTCTATTCCTGTAAATTTGTAATCATTAAAAGTTTTGTACCCTTTCATACAGAGTTTAAATATGTCTTTTTTGGTAACAAATATCCATTGCTTCTAATTCTGTTCTTTGGAGTCAAATAACACAGTTTTAATTTCTTTTATACTTGATAATTCTTCAGATACTTAAAAACAACTCTCATCCATCCCCCTTCTTCTCAAAGTTTTCCCTTCTCCAGGTTTCAGTTCCTTCTCATGAAAGATGCTGAGTCTCTTTACCATTCTTGTCATCTTCCTTTGAAAACTGTCCAGTTAACCAATGTGCTTCTCAAAATTTAGTGCCCAGAACTAAATATATTTCATACTTAAGTACTCGGGCACCAAGATGGCTCAGTGGATAGAATGCTGCACATGGAGTCGGGAAGACCTGAATTCAAATCTATCCTCAGATTTTTACTAACTTTGTGACTCTGGGCAAGTCATTTAAATCACTGTTTCAAGTTCTGGCCCATCCACGTGATAACCTCCTTTTTTTGGTGTTTTCGCCCCTTTTTTGAGGAATCAGGGAAGGTGTGATCACCTCTTTTTTGGGGTTCTCATTTCTTTGAGAAATCAGGGAAGGCATAACCCCCATGTTCTAAAACAACAGAAAGTGGGAGATGTTATGGGCCAGAACTTGAAACAAGATGCTAATTCAATGGAAATGATAAAGACAATGATTGTTTAGCATGGTGCTTAAAAGTTCTCTAGTTCAGTACATGTACTTAGTACTTACTATAATTCCACAAGATTCACACCTATAATAAGAGAACATATAAGCTAGGACAAACTCAGCCAGAATTAGAACTAGAAGACAAAGACCTTGGTGGTAGTCCTCCTGCCTCCCCCACAGAAACCAAGACACACTCAAGAGGACCTCAAGAAGCTGGCAGAGGCAGAGAACACAAAGGACTGGCAGCAGTAGCTCAAGCTCTCAGAACCAAGGAGAGAGATAGGCCTCTAAGAAAGCTAACTGAGCCCCAGGAAAGGAGACAAGACTTTGAAAGAAACAATGAAAGGTTTGGACTTTAACATCTGGCTGCACTTGTGGGGATTGCTGAACTGAAACGAAGGCTTCTCCCAGAGACCCCAAGAAAACTCAACAAGAGAACATTACAATCATCATCATCATCATTGCTCTTTGGATATAACTGAGTCAGAGTATAATAGTATTATCACTTCTATAACCACTATACTTTTAATGAATCCCTCTCTATATATGTATATGTGTGTCTATATATACACACATATGTATATATACCTATGCATATATACTACATATATATTCTGAACCTATTCTGAGTTTTAGACTTTCTTATATTGTTTACATACATACACAAATACACACACACACACACACACACACAGAGGATTGTCTTATTTCACTGTTGTCTTTAGTGGAGTTTGAAGTCTATTGAAATATCCAGCTCATTTTCAAATAAACTATTACCTGAATATATCTCCCCCATTTTATAATGTGCAGTTAATTTTCGTACTCAGGTGTAAGACTTTATATTTATCTCTAGTAAATTTCATTTCTTTAAATTGAGTAAAATTCCAGACTAGTGGGATCCTTTTAGATCCTAATTCATTTGTACAATGTCTTCACAATCTCGCCTAAATTTGTGAAATTACAAGCTTAATAATTATGCCTCTAGGTGTTTATATACAGGTCATCAATAAAAATATAGAGTAATACAAGACCAAGCACTGAATCATGAATGTCTACACTTTAGCTCTGGCCATTCAGCCAGTTGTGAATCTACCCAGCTACAAACTTTACAATGGAGCATGTAAGACTTTGTTACATGCTGTGCGAAAACCCGGGATAACTGTATTATTATTCCTTTGTTCCACCAGTTTAATCAGCCTGTCAAGAAAGAAAGTTATTTGAATGTGGCAAGGCCTGCTGTTGATGAAGCCTTTGTGATCATGATATCCTTTCCCCATGTTCAATAAGCAGCTGGTAGTATATTTTAGAATAGTGCCTGTTGGGGCATCTAGGTGGAACAGTGGATAGAGTGCCAGTACTGAAGTCAGGAGGACCTGAGTTTAAATCTGGTCTCAGATACTTCCTAGCTGTGTGACCCTGGGGCAAGTCACTTAACCCCAATTGGCGGAGGAGGAGGAAGAGGAAGAGGAAGAGGAAGAAGAAGAAGAAGAAGAAGAAGAAGAAGAAGAAGAAGAAGAAGAAGAAGAAGAAGAAGAAGAAGAAGAAGAAGAAGAAATTTTTTACAACATTATCCCTTGCACTCGCTTTTGTTTCGATTTTTCTCCTCCTTCCCTCCATCCCCTCCCCGAGATGGCAAGCAGTCCTATACATGTTAAATAGGTTACAGTATACCCTAGATACAATATATGTGTGCAGAACCGAACAGTTCTCTTGTTTGTGCTATTCTTTTTTATTTTTTCTCCATTACTTGTCCTTGGCTCCATATTTTCTGTGTAACTTCCTTAAATCCAAGTTTGTGAATGATACAAAATGTGAACGATACACAATCTTTTGACATTGTATGGTTTGTTCATCTGTTTATATAACAGAAGCAAAAAATTTGACTATTGGAAAGATGAGATATTACTTCATAGAGAAAAAAAATCTAGAATATATTCAATTTAGTCTCCTCAAATCATTTGACATAATTTTTTTTCCAAATGTAATTTTTAAAAATGAATCCAGGAATATGTATCTGAGAACCCTATTTTGTTGGAAAAGAAGTTTCACTCTGCTGAGGAATAAGCAGTGGACTAGGCACAGGGCAGTTAGCTTGTACAGAATTTTCTACTCCCTGCCTTTTTTGGATTATATCACTCTCCTTTTGGGACTTGGCCTTCTTCTTAAGCAAATGAGAGAGTTGGGAGAGACGACCTTACAGGTCTTTTCCAGTCCTGACATTCTGTATTTCACAGATCTCCGTGCTCTTCATCCACGGGACTCTGAATGCTTTTATTACCCCCATTATGCTTGTCCTTTCTTAAGAGGTTCTTCTGGACCCGAAGGCAGAGACTGGAGACTGCAGAGGCAGCAGATCCCTCCCACCCCAGCTTAGAGTAATCAGAATAGCACTTTAACTCTTAAGAAAACTACCAGGCTGTTATATAGTCACTTAATGTTTGAGAATTGGGATGAAACCCCAAGGCCACTCCTCTGTCAAGGAATAAGATCCATGCCGTTAAATTATTAAAGGACCTTTCAACGTGTCGTCACTTTTGACTTGTAAGAAGAAATGTATTTCCATGTATATCATTAGTGCTGCTCTTTAATAAAGTATATTCCTCCTCAAGGTGAGCTTTTCACCTGTACTGAATATGCCATCATCTCATCTGAAGTCTGAAAGGAAGGATAATGCTTCCTATTTCGCCCCCTAAAAAGGGGGCCTGAGTATCTGGCTCCTTTACTTAATGCAAAGTGGGTATTTTGCAAAGACATGCTTTTAAACATGATTAAATAACATCTCTGAAGAGGAAGACGAACTTCTGTGAGAGCTGTGCTGGAAGCTGCCAAGGTGGTTTGGGGGTGAGGAATTTCAATAATAATGATACCACTTTTTTTTATTGAGACAATGTAGTGTGTTGTCATGGTACAAATAATACACTTGAAATCAGGACACAGGACTCAAATCTCACTAGGGTCACTTACTATGTGTGTGGCACTAAACTAGTCCCTTAACCTCTCCTAGGGTTCAGTTTACTCATCTGTAAAATGGTGTTCATATTTCAAAGGTGTTATTAGAAAAGTGTTTTATAAACCTGAGGGTGCTATAGAAATAGGAACTATTTTTACATATATCATTGCCTTTGAAAAATATTGATGAAATGATGATAACAATATAGGAATCTTTTCTCTGAATTGACAGGGCTTGGGGAGGCTTTTCAGCCCGTTGATATCTTTTCCTAAGATCTTCCTCCCTGGGAGGCTCAGCTTAGCTTCCACCTTCTCCCTTAACTTCAAATCAATTCATCAAATGGTTGTCAGTTGCCTGTTTTGTGCAGAGTATTACTTTGGGCACCAAAAGCGCTACCATTTGCAGATAAAATACAGTCTCTGCCCTCAAACAATTCACAGCCTAAAAAGATTATATCAGTATAGATATTTATGTTACAAATATATTACTTAATACTTGCATTGAGGATTTGTTCATGAGGGGTTCCCTCTTGACAATTGGGTAATTAAGAAATGCTTCCAGAAAAGATAACATTTGAATCAGGATTTAAAGGCTTAGTTGAAATTCAACAGACTAAGAGGGAGTGAAGATCCAGTCATATGGAATAGTACAAGCAAAGGCATGGAGGGAGGAGAGTACACTTCATGTTCGGGGGACAAAAAAATAGTCTACTTCTATTTGGAATGAAGTCATATGAGATAAGGCTAGAAAGACAGAATGGTGTCAAATGAGGATAAGCCATGAATTTCAAGCGAGGGAATTTAAACTTCCTCTAGGAAGCCTTCTCTGTTCCTTCCAGCCAGAAACTATCTTTTCCTTATTTAATCTATTAATCCCCTCTATTTGACCTGTCCTTTGTACTTATCATCTCCTAACATATTCTAACATAGCATAGAGCACATTGAAATCACAAAGATCCATGGAAAGATCAAGAGTTATTATGTCCCCTACCCTTAACATATTCTAACCTATTTATATGTGCCTTAACCCCCAAAATTAACCACTATTTGATTTTAAACTCATTCTGAAAATGGATGTTACCTTTTTTCACTTTCCTATTCCCCAGTACTGAGAAGCAGGCTCTTTACATATAGAAGACATTTAATACGTTTTCTTCTTGCTGTTATTTTAAATTGAGTTATAAATGACCGAATTCTTAAAATTCAAAACCCAACATTGGAATCACAGGACAAAAGTCTGTAGATCTTAGGAAGTGCCTTAGACATCATTTGTTTCAATCGCATAAGACTTAAAAGACTTTTAGGTTCGTAGTGCCCTTGGGATGATGCTATCCAAAGTCACACAAGTAATAGGCAACTAACTGAGGAATCAGATGGTAGTGGCCATCTAGGCTCCTTGCATCACACCAGGCAGTATTTATTCTTTTCCCTTTGGTCTCAGAGTTCTTTTTCAATTCTTGGTAAAGTATTTGGTTAGAGAAGCATTGTGATATACTAGTATATCATCAGGATGTAAATCTTTACTACCAACACTTACTCTTTGTATGATCACAGACAAACTTCTTTGAGATGTGGCTTGCTTTCTCCCCTGTAAAATGAAAATGACACATGTTGTACCTAATCCACAACATTATTTTACTGGATTAAATGAGATAATGTCCTTAGAACACTTTGCCAGTCTCAAAACATTGTAAAAAATGTCAACTACCATTGATTTAGAACTATAAGCCCAAAATTGAAATCTAGGTTCTTTCACTTTTAAGATTTATGATCATGTGGTCATTTGAAAAGGGAATGACACTCTTCAAAGGGCTATCATAATGATCAAATTAGATAAAATGCCTATCTAGTGCATTTTGAAATCATATAGGTCTTTGGAAAACTTAAATATTATTATTGTTATTATTATTTTCATCAATATTATGATCATCATCAATAATAATTGTTATTATTGTTATTCTCTTTCCTATATCTCAACTGAAAGGTGGAGTGATTAAAAAAATGGTCGTCTTTCTTTCTTGTGATTTTTCTCCCACATTCTGTCTTTACTCCTTATAAGGGTGAGTGTTAAATACAGAGCTGTGCTAGTATTAGGTCAGAGACTTTAACATTTAACATTTAGCATGCTAACATTTAGGGGAATCCCTATGTTCACGACAGACAGTTTGTCATTCAAGTGAATGGAAGATAGCACCTTGAGCCAAAGAATGTCCAATCAGGTGCCAATTTCCCCCTCAGCCTAATCTGTTTGCTGCTGTCTCATTTTTTTTTTATAACTCCTATATTCATTTCATGCCTTAAAGTCTCTAAATTCTTGTCCATCCCACCAGCTGCAGAACTGCTGAAGAGAAGGAATTCATCTGCAGGCCCTTGAAACAACAGTTTATACTCAGAGCTGGTCATTTTTCTGCCCTATGCTATCCATTGGCTCAGGAAAATTATGATTTGAGTTAGCTCCTCAAAGAATGTAGATGCCTTTGCCAACAGATGAGCTTGAGGAAAACAAAATGTGAAAATAGCTTCATAAGAGATGCTGTCATGACAGGAAAGAGAATTGCTCTGTTAGTTTTCTACATATCAGTTCTTTGTCTTGGTGAACCAAGGTGTTTAAATGGATCTATCATTTCATTGATTTGGCTCCTCCTTCCTCCAGAGTATTCTTTTAACCCAACCTCCTGGGTTAGATTTTTCTATCAATCCTCCATGAAAAACCTGCCTAATATATTAAAAGTCTTTTTCTAACTTTACTAACATCTTCTAAGTACCATTTATATGTCAGAAACTATCTTAAATGCTGAGGATAAAAAAAAAAAGAGGTAAAAGACAATTCCTTTCTTCAAGAGGCTGATAGAGAACTCAAAGCAAGAGGATTCTGTGACAAGAAAATATCATAAAAGAAGCTGACCAAAATTATTAATTTCAGTAGGTCTCTATTCCAAATATCATTCAGAAACCCAATATGTTTTTGTGTCTATTAGATACAAAGAAGTGGTTATATATAATTGTATGATGCGCATTCCATACTTTCTTATGGTGTCAACCCAATGTGTTAGAGACCCTTCTCTGGTTCTTTCAGTATTTCATGGCTACCAGTAAAGTGTTTTGTCTATAACTTGAAACAAGGTGCTAAGTCACTGTAATTGATAGAAACAAAACTTATGTACTTGGTTCACACATTGGAGTTCACACCTTTGGGAGAGTTCACACATTAGAGTTCACACCTTTAAGAGATGATATATAAGGAGGAGCTCCCATATACCAACTAGAGACTTCCGGGAGATTTGCAAGTCAGGATTTAGTGGAGGAGATCCACAGGTCACAGCTCCCACAAGCCTACTCTCTCGGAGGAGGAGTCAGATTCATTCAATATTGCACCATTGTGCTGGCTGGAGGCTTTGGATTCAGAGGAAGCTGGCAGGCTGAAACTGGCAGAGGCAAAGAACTAGCAACAAGAGCTCCTGGAACCAAGGAAAGCTAACCGGGCTATTTTGGAAGAGATAATAAAGGATTGGACTTTAACAGATGGCTGCATTTGAGGTGATTGATTATTACTCTGAACTGAAACTAAGGCTGCCTCCAGAAGCCCCCCAAGAAACCTGCTCCCAGAAAACATTACAGTTACGTGGAGAACATTACACCTATCTATAAGCCATCCCTCCTAATATGTGACTGACCTTATTTTTTAGTCTTGCATATCCTGAATTATGTCTGTTTCATCACTTCTGGCATGTTAAAATCATCAGTAATACATTGCAATCTACTTTACACTGACTAGTTTTTTTTTTTTATTTGAATCACTGGACCATTATGATTTTTCTGAGCCCATACTGCTCCAAAATGAAAAGCTTTATAACATCACTATGAAAATATTGATATTAAATATTTTTATAGTAGGGAATGTCCTGAAATCATAAATAGGAAAAAAATACATATTTTGATATAGCCAGTGTGGAAATTTGTTTTGTATGACTGTGCATATTAGTTTTTCTTTCCTTCCTTCTTCCTTCCTTCCTTCCTTCCTTCCTTCCTTCCTTCCTTCCTTCCTTCCTTCCTTCCTTCCTTCCTTCCTTCCTTCCTTCCTTTCTTCCTTCTTCCTTCCTTCCTTCCTCTCTTTCTCTCCCCAGGGGATCAGGAGAGAATTGAGGTGGAAGGGAGAGATTTGAAATGTTTATTAATTGGAAAAAATGTAATTAAAAAAGAAACCAACCTCAACGATAACTGACTAGACCTGTGTCACACAACTTCTAATTATCAAACTGTATTTAGGAAACACGTCTCCTAACTCCATATCCATTGCTTTTTCTATTATACCATACTGCTTCTTGTGTGGTAGATAATAAAACATATCAGTATAGCTTAATTACCATTTCATTTACACATTTTTCTTTTCTTTTTCCCCACATAATGATCAAGGTAAATGGCTTTTAAGAAAATGCTTGAAATATGATCTGAATCTATCTCAACATGGTCTATAAGTGTGTGGTACAATCACTTTCTTGTCTAAAACTAAGGTGTCCACATTTTATTAAATCATATTTAAAATTAAGCATTATAGGCATTCAGAGAGTAGAAATCAAAGTTAAAAGTCTTCCCTCATTTTCAGCTGTTATAATTATTTAAGCATTGTTCAGTTGAGTTTTTTTAAATATTTATCATGGTTAAGTGAACAATCATTCGGAGACAGATTCAGTTTTATGATGTAGGTTAGCAGGTTGCCTTAATTGTAACTCTTCCTTGTGGTTTATTTGTTATTGGAACTTGAAGGCTTATACTTTATGAGGCTGAGTAATGAAGAGAGAAAAGGCACATTAAATGTATTTGCTAAGAGACTTGTTATTTGCAGCTCAACACCCCCACCTCTTATGGGCCACCACTATTACTAAAAACAACCTCATATGTATTAGCTTGGATTCTGTGATATATTACAATTGTCAAAGCACTTTTCTCCCTCCTGCTGTAGAAGTGGTGGATGTTTTAACTTCCCTGTTTTGCTGATAGGGAAACTGAGGCTCAGAGATATCAAATGACTATAAGGTCATGTAATTTACTCATTAGTCTAGCCTTGAGTGTCAAATTCAGTATACCTTGAGGAACTTACGATTTTTTTTTACACAGGCTTCTTATAGAGACAGCGAGAAAAGAGAATCTCTAGTCGAAGTATAAATGTACAAATCTAGGAAAAAATGCATGAACTGTTCCTCTGCCTCCCATTAGTTACAGCATTTTACCATCCTAGCCTGGATTCATGTATGAATAAGTTTCTACCATTAAATCCATGAATTATTTAAAATACTGTCAATTTGTTTTGTATCAACCTTAAAGGAGAATGTATTGCATATGCTTCTACTTCAAATGCACCCATCATTCCATCCTGGGGAGCTCTATTTTATATGTTTTCAAGGTGTGTCAATAATTAGACATTTTCAAATATCATAGGTAGAATAAAGCTCTGTATTGAGGTCTCTGTAGACAGTATCTGTTTGTAAAACCATGCTGCAATCTATATGTACTAGGCCATTTCTAGACTGTCTTTGATAACTCTTAGAGAAGATAGATATTCAATAAATGTCCTCTAATGGATTCTGGCTTCATAAAATGTATTAATGACTTCTTTGGGAAGTGAAGAGAGCCCTGAATCCAATTCTTCATTACTTTAGAAGATCATAAAAGCAAAAGTAAATGATTTCCTATGGTCTGTATACGATATTTCAGATTTTTAAAAGATCTATAATTTCACTGATGTAGGTGCTCCCTATACCAATGCCATCTCCAGTTTTTCCCAAACTTAGAAAAATCTTTGGGTCATGAATTTAGAGTTGAAAGGGAACTTTTTTCTAATCCAACTATATTTCACAAATAGGGACACTTAAGCTCAAAAGAGTTTGTGAATTACCCAAAGTCATGTGATTAGGAAATAGCAGAACTAAAATTGAGCCAAGGACTTATGATTTCAAATGCCACTTTCTTTCTACTACACAGTAGTATGGTGAGCCTTTTGTGATAAGCATTGATTCCTCAAGTTGGTCCTTGGATTATCATCTAAGTCCCAAAATCTGTTATCTAAGACCAGAGCCTCCATGACTACTCTTAATAGTAGAAGACTTTCCAGCTCTACTGACAGAAATCATGCTGTGTTTTCACATTTGAGTGGCCAAAGTCATCTCTCTGAAATAATAAGAGGCCATAGAAGTCCTTGTGCATAATTATCACCTAAATGTGATTATATGTGTGTATATGTATATATAAATATATTTATATATTATATACAATTATAGATATATTATATATACATATAATTATGTAGTATACATATATCATATCATATATATTGTTATATATTATAAAAATATTTATATACAGATGTAAATATATATAAATATATATATTAAAATTCATGTTTTTTGTGGAATAGGAGTCACATAATGGTGGACCAGACATTGTCTTCTATCTCAACAACTTTTAGATCCATCCAAAACAAAAAATATACACCAAAGATAAAACAATTTCAGCTGTTTCCATGGTCTAGAATATCCACAATAAAAAATGAAGTAAAAAACCAAAATCACTCAGAACCCAGTTATTGATGTACCACTGACCCTAAATTTACTCAGCATCTCTCTTACCTCCCACACTACTCGCAGTAAGACTGCACTGACAATTCCAAGGATTTGACATAGTCTTGCATCATGGGAGGAGGCTGAGATATTTTGAGATCCAGTGATCAAGGAAACCATAATTAGAGGGCAGGAGTCAGGAAGTGAGAAATAAAGAAAATAAGGAGAGGAAATACTGAAAGTACCAAAGATTTCAAGAAGAAGAAAACTAAAAGATCTTAAATATAAACAAATAAATCAGCAAGAAAAAAGTAACAACAGAAGAAAATATGGCCTCCAATTCTAATAAATGAGTTCAGTGTCTATGAATAAATACTTCAGAAAAAAGAAAAAAGAAAAATGATCCAATACTTGATGAAATAGAGGACTCTGTGGAATTTGAGGAAAACAGAAATATAACATACTATTCCTGAATGATTTAAAAAAGAAATGAAAATCATAAGAGCAGAACTTATATCATGCTCAATAAATATAATGAATATAACAGAAAAACTGAAACTAAAATGGCAAACTTCAGAAACAAAAGAGAAAACAATAAATTGATTATGTAAATACACAGAAATAAAGAACAATCTAGAAGTGAAGGAAAAACAACAACTTTAAAAGAAAATATGCTTGCTAGGTAAGGAAAAGATAACTAAACTCATAGACTAGATAGTATGAAGGGGGAGATAAAAGAATCATAGATCTCCCAGAACACAATTCAATAAGACCATAACACTATAATGAAAGAAATAATAGAGCAATATTGACCCATTTTTCCCCTGAGGCAATTGGGGTTAAGTGACTTGCCCAGGGTCACACAGCTAGGAAGTGTTAAGTGTCTGAGATTGGATTTGAATTCAGGTCCTCCTGTCTTCAGGGCTGGTGTTTTAGCCACTACACCACGTAGATGCCCTACCCTACTTTTGACCATTGAAAATGAAATCCCTATTAAAAGAATTCACAACTCATCTCCAAAAAAGGAAACAAAATAAAAAACAAGTTTGCAAAGTCCAAGACAGAAAGTGTGCTTAAACTAAGAAAACAAGTTCTGCAAGTCATCATGAGAAAAGAACTTTAAATACAGTGGAAAATACATTTGGATATGCAAGACTATTCAGCATCCATTAGAAAAATGAGGAGAGAATGGAATAATGTTTTCCAAAGAACATTGGAACTGAGCATGCAGCTTATAGTGACCTATTCTGTAAATCTTGAACTTAACATTCATCTTTTGTCCTGTGTGGTTAAAGTTCATGAAGAAGAATTTGAAACATTTTAAAAAAGAAAAGAAGAATCAAGAAAATATTTGTTTCTCACATATCCCACAAAACAGAAATAAAGTAGAAGTGTATAAATACATCAGGCAAAGATGAAAACAGCCATAAAATAGAGACCAATAAGAGTCTTCCTTATAAATGTACACAAGGAAACAGACAGAAATCTGGTAGAGGTAATAGTAAGGAGAGGAACAGGGAATATTATGGAGGAAACCTAATAAACCCTGCCTACAAGTGAATGCTTCTTTTGTGGGACTGCACTACAACATGAAAGAGTACATAAAAAGGGAGTAGCAAGATATGGATGAGTGAGTGATATGGTGGAGTCAAATCAAGGGCTAACAATGAGGGGAAGGTGATTTCTATGCTCTCAGAAAAAGGAGAATCTGCAGGGGAGTGGATGACAGGAGGAAGATTAAGATTGAAAAGAAAGGGAAAAGAAAGAGGCCTTACTCTGGAAGTAGAAGGGGATCCATTAGTGAATGTTCCAGTAAGTGAAGAGACAGACAGCCAAGAAAGATGAGGACCTTACACACTGGATGAGATCTGAAGAATTTGTGCTTGAAAAGTCTGCTTGTCCTGATATATGGGGAGGAGTTGGAACCTCTGGGATCAGTTGACACCTGGAGGAGTGGGAGAGTCTTAACTCATAGGTAAATGTAGGAAAAAAAATCAATAAAGAGAGAGTATAGATCACTGGTAAAGTGCATGATTAGAGACATGGTGGAGTCAGGTCCCTGTCACAGCACAGTACTAGGTAGATAGAGTATTGAGCCTGGAATCAGGAAGATATGAATTTAGATCTAGCCTCAGACATTTACTAGCTGTGTGACTCTGGACAAGTCACTTAATCCTGTTTGTCTTAATGTCTCATCTGTTAATGGGGATAATAATCAGTACCTACCTCCCACAACTGTTGTAAGGAACAATATAATTATTGTAAATCGCTTAGCACAATGCATGACAAATAGCAAATGCTGTTAACTATTGGCTGCTATTATTGCTATATACTTCTACTATTATTACTAGATAATAATAATAAGCATTATTCTGGAAATGAGATACAATGGACAAGATGAAGTTATGGGGACAAGTTCTACAAGGCAATGGCACAAAGTGCCCAGAGGAGACAGCTTAAAATAGAAACCTTAAAAGCTTTGATAACATGAAGAATGCAGAGAAAAAAGAGACCAGACAATTATTAGAATTATGAAGCAGAGAATAAGGATCTGGATCAAACAGAAAAAGAAGATAAGGAAGAGAGTGGAGAAATCAGTTTTGTTGAAGGCACAAAAAATCAAATTTAAAAATCAAGGATTTGTGGAAGTGGGAGATCCACATGTTACATGTTGTGCACATTTTCATACTATTTCATTATACTGATCACTTATACTGCCTTCCCCTTTTTCCTCTCCAAAAAAGCTGTTTGTCATTTGGGATGGCACTGTGGAAGAGAGAAGGAGAGAGATACATGGGATACTTTGGTAATATGAGAAAAAAAATCATTATACATTTTTAAATGCATGCTTTGAAATTGTATATTTATTTGTTACTAAAACTTATCTTAGAAGTTTGATGTCAGAGTTGGGTACAAAATGCTAATGACCACATATATTAAATAATTACTTGCCTATCTATTCACATCTTTTAGGGAGGATTCACTGGATTGGAATGGGCCAATTCCTCATGAAAGGAAGAGCCCAGGCCTAGGACTTCATAGACTAAATGTTCATAACTTCTGAGAGACTAGTGCATTTTTTAAGCCAAGTTTACTTTGATTCAAAACCATTGCATTGTACAGCAGATATTGAAAGAGGAATAGAGACAAAAGAGAAAAAAAATCAGGGAGGTATGAACTATATGAGCCAGAGTCATGGAGGGCAAAGAAAGAATCCTTCTTTTCTGCCAGATAGTTTGGTGGGACCATTCAAGATCCAAAGGCGATGAAGGCATTTTATATCCAGAAAGGTAGGGTGATTACCAGTCACTTAAAATACCAAAGAAAGGATCTTTAATTTTAACCTACAGACCAAAGGAAGCCACTGGAGGTTTTTAATTCAGAAAGTGACATGATCAAATCAGTGAGTGAGGAATATCAATTAGGAAGATGGATAGGGCAGGGCAGGGGTAGAGCAGAGGTGATATGTAGACCAGAAGCAGCAAGAGCCAAACAGGATACTCTTACACTGGTCCAGGCAAGATATAATGAGCATCCAAACTAGAGTGATAGCCACATAATAGAGAGAAGGGGAGACATGTGAGAGTTGTTGTGGCCCTTACTGTGTGAATCATGAAGCTGAGACTACAAGAATAAACAGCCGCTGGGTTGCACAGTTGCACAGGCAGTCTGTGTGGTAGGGGTAGAATTCAGGCCCACTCCTTTTTACCTGAAGTTCAGTATTCTTTCCACTACCCTGTGCCATATTGAGCTATTAACCAGAAATGGGAAAGTTATGAATGCAACATGGAATTTGAAGACCTCTGGAGAATATATTCTTTTCTACAAAAAGTAGATCTGTCCTCTAGGATTTATGTAAATCTTTCCAGCACAGGTTAAGAACCACTTCTTTGTAAGAGATTGATGAAATCTTTTTTCCTCTACTTCTCTACATTTCTTCCCACCTTAAAAAACAAAAAAAGTATCCTGTAGTCCTGTACTACTTTACTAAGGGAGAAACTACCCTGGACAATTTTTGGAAAACAGACCCATCTTCATTTCATCATATTACCTCTTCATAAAAAGTCAAAATTCACTAAGAAATCATAAATTATTTTGCCATTGAAAACAGCCTGAGGTTGTGTATTTCTTGAACTTTAGGATATCATAAATCCAACTCATTTATTTGAACTAACAAGAGTAGGCATCTTGCTTGCATATGTCATTTCTGGAAATTACCGACATGGCCTCTCAGACCACAGGTTTATGGAAGCATATGGTCAAATCCTTATGCAGACAGATTGGCTTTCTCCTAAGAAGATGGCTCTATTAGAATATCAAATATTGCTCAGTATCCAATAAAGGTACTCTTTCTGCTCTTGATTTAAACCCGACGTTCCTTTAGAATACTTGTCATGGTGATATTTCCCCATGTCTCTTTTTCACATCCTGTCTTTACTGTTTCTAAATTGCCTACTTAAACCAGGGGATGGGTCCTTCACTTTCTCATAAATTAATAAGGCATCTGTGAATGTTTGCTAGCCGATGCTTAGAGTTCTCGTTGGTTCGAATACAGGGAATGTTTAAACTGGGAGCAGATAAAGGCAGCTTTCTTCTTGGAAATGTTCTTCCAATACGAAGCAAACGATTATTAATCTCGACTGCCTGCTACTTTCATTTACCATGTGGCTGCTCGTGGGATTACAGGCACAAAGGTTTCATAAATTTCAAATGAAATATGAACATTTGTTGTCAAAATACTGTTAAGCTATAAAAGCTATGCTAGTGGTAGCCCAGCTTTTTTTTATTATAACATTTATAACCATCGCTGTTCACGTGTTCCCGAGCACAAATAATTTCTTCTTTCAATTTTCCCACCTGCTTTGTCCCCAGATGACAGGCAACAGAAGCCTTCTGTATTGACTGACCTCCTATGTCTCTCTGTCTTAGGGGACAGTGGGGCTTAAACATGCTTTTATTCAAAGGAGTTTGTCTAGCAGGTATGGGTAACCATGAAGTAATTGAGTTGGATTCATTACATATTAGGATCTGAGAGACAGTATAGCACATTGGAAAATTTAATGAACTGGGAAGAAGACTGGTTTTGGTCATAGTAGCAAAGAACCATAAAAGAAAATCTGAAGAGAACTTACAGCATGGAATATATTCTCTTAGTGCTAGAAGTTACCTTAGAACTTAGAATGTTAGAGCTATAAAAGACTTTAAAACTTGGAACACTGAATATAAAAACCAGAAGAAACCTTAGAACATAGAATGTCATTTTTTGGAACATTTTCAATGTAGGTTTTGTTTTGATTAACTATGTATATTTGTTTTGAGTTTTGCTTTTCTTCTTTTAAAAAAACAAATTGTATATTTTTAAAAATAAAAAGAATATAGAATGTCAGAGCTAGAAAGGACCTTAAATACCATCTGCTCCCAACCTCTCATTTTATGGAGAAAGAAACCAAGTTCTCCAAAAAGGAAGGGATTTTCCTAAAATAATATAATATAACTATTAAATGCCTGAATTTATTACACATGGCTAACCCAGAAGTAAACTACTTCTCCCCTTTCTCCCTCCCTTCCCAATTTTCCACTGCTTACTTCTCTCAGAGGAAAGGGTAGAGCTTATTGGTCCAGGCTCTTGTTTCAGCCACTGCTGTTGCTGCCATCACTATGATCCAGTTTTTGTTTGGATTTACACTCTGCAATGTTGTTGAGATGTATTAAGAAATTGAAATTCCAAATTTGGCAAACAAAAATCTTGAAGATATTTTTTAAGATATGAATGCCAAAAAGAAATCCTCTAGTTCTTGATGCCAACCCTATTTGAGGAGATCAAAAAGGCTTCGTGTAGGAGATAGGGTTTTATTTGGAACTTGAAGGAAGGTAGGAGACAGTGATAAGGAGGGAGAGCAATACAGATAGGAGAGACATGCAGAGAGTAAAGAGCTGGGTATGTCATAGAAAGAAGGGCAAGCAAACCAGCAACCCTGGACTTTAGATGGTGGCCAAAAGGGGGTGGCAGTGTGTCAGAAGATTGAAAAGGTAGGGAAAACCATAGATTTTGAAGGGCTTTGAATGCCAAACAGAGGATTTTGTATTTGGTCTGATCTATACCTCAGTAAAAACCAATTTGACAGCTGAGTAGAGGATAGATTAGATTGGAGAGATGTCAGAAAGGAAGGTCAACCAATTGCAGTAATTCAGGTGTGAAGTGATAAGGACCTCTACCAGATGGTGAAAGGGTCAGAAGGGCGAAAGATGCTGATGGATGATATGGAGGTAAAATTGACAGTCCTTGGATACAAATTGGTGATTATTGGGATTGGGGAAGAGAGGTGAAAATCGATGGACCCCTCAATAGTAATAATGATATTTGAAATGTATGGTGTTCAGGGGAAAAGATAAATTCAGTTTTGGATGTTCTGAGTTTATGATGTCTACAGGACTTCCAGTTTGAAATGTGCAATAAACAGTTGAAGATGTGAGACTGAAGGTCAGCAGAGAAGTTAGGATTCAATAAATAGATCTCAGAATCATCAGAATAAAGATGGTAATGAAATCTCTGGAAGCTGTTGAGATCATCAAGTGAAATAGCAGAGAAGAAGAGAAGAGAAGAAAAAAGAAGAGATCCAAGGACAGAGCTCCAGAGAAATCTATTTAATTGTCCAATCACACAGACAGTAATAAACATTAGAGACAGGATTTGATTCCAGAGGCAGCATTCGTTCTACTTCATTACATGTCTTCCCTAAATCCTTTTCTTTCTTTGGGGGTCTCACCTCCCTCTTTTTTTAAGTGAGAGATTTGAAAAGATGGTCCCTAATGTCACTTCCAGCCCAACATTACATGAGTCTATAATTTACAACCCCCTCCCCCAAATTGAGAACACTAATATTCATAGCATACACAGGTGGATTTCATCTTTTCCCTTCCAAAGCTATGTCTGTTACAGGCATTAAATCAGGACATTAATCCCATTGGGATCATGACAGATTATGTGAACACAAATTCCTGAGAGAAATTAGAAGGCAGCTGTTCCTAGTGTGTCACTATAGATAGGTAAGTTGCTTCACTCTGGACCTCAGTTTCCTCCCCAATAAATGAAGAGGCTCATTTTAAAGAAAATCTGGCAGGGTTTAGTGAAAGAGATTGGGGAATAATAAAAGGAAAACATTGAATGATGCAGAGGGAAAATTTGTCAAAAAAATTCCATTCCAGGTTTCTAGCTGGATAAAATAGAAAATAATAATGATGGAATGATTCAGTCCCAAGCTACAAAGTAAAAAATCCATTTAAAAATTGAAAATGAAGAGGAAAGATAGAAGAAAAAAATAAATCTACCTTTGAGTGCACGTGCAGGTTAAATTTAAAAGCTAAAAGTATTTAACTTAGAAGGGATCTGAGATACAATTTAGTCATAGAACATTGATTTACAGTCAGAAGGAGCATGAATAATCCAAAAATTGTGGCTTAAATAGCATGTGACTTATCCAAGGTCCCACAGGATAGTAAGAAGCATTGCTAGGATGTGAACTCAGGTGCCAATATACCAAATATATATTTATACAAATTCATCCTCTCTCTCTCTCTCTCTCTCTCTCTCTCTCTCTCTCTCTCTCTCTCTCTCTCTCTCTCTCACACACACACACACACACACACACACACACACAGAACATTTGAGAATAGTATTTTACTTGTCTTCCTTTATTCTGGCTCCATTTTTAAATTTCCCCCTATTCTTAGAATACGGGATATCAGTATTGAAGAGGTTCTTAGAAAATAGAATTTCAGAGATGTATGTGCTGGACTTTTAGGATATAAAATGTCAGAGCTGGAAGGGATCATAGAGATCATGTTGTTCAGATTCTTCATTTTGTAGAAGAGGGTAAAAGACCAGAGTTAAAGACAGAGAAACCTTTATCCCAGAGCTCTTCTTAGTGCCTGACATTCTAACTACTGTCCATCTTCCATCTCAAGCGCCCTTCACTTAGTTAAAGCTTTCCCTCATCATAAACTCAAAAAACATCCAAAACGGAATTAGTTACATGTAACATGCTTCCTTCCTCAAATCTATCTTTTTCTTGGGCTGGATTCCCAGAGTTCCAGACAGAATGTATCAGCATGAGCCTTCTTTTCACTGCCTCAGTCCTGAAATGTCCCTGCTCTCTTTGGGGGTCCAGAGAACTAGGGCTCTGACAGAAAGGAAATAACTCCAATTTACTATAGTTGACCAAAAGTATTTGTCTGAGGTCATGACGTACCTCTAGAATACATGAATTGTTATTTTTCCTGCCCCTCTGCTCTGATGGCTAGAGCCCAGTTCTTTCTTCTTCTTCCATTCATTGAGTTAACCATTTATATTCCTAACTGGGTCCTATTCAAAGTCATGACTATTTTTGCTATAGATGCCTCATACTAAATCTATAGGGTAGGTTGTAGTTTTTGTTTTGTCACAAGAATTGTTTTCTCAGTTTTTTTTTTTTATTTTTTAATCTCTTTTCCTTGCCAAAGCAAACCCATCTGCATGCATAAGTGATTCCATTCCATTCTATCTTCTCTCTGATTTCTGATTAATCTTTCATCTCTTCTTACCTACTGACTGCTTCCCTTCTCCATACAAATATATTCATCTCTCCCTCATCGTCAAAAAAAAAATCCTCACTTGATCCATTCATTATCACTAGCTATCATTCTGTATCTTTCCTTTTCAGGATTGAATTTCTTAAGAAGGCTGTCTATAGTAGAAGTTTCCCCTTGCTTTCTTCTCCTTCTCTCTCTCTCTCTCTCTCTCTCTCTCTCTCTCTCTCTCTCTCTCTCTCTCTCTCTCTCTCTCTCTCTTCTCTCTCTCTTTCTCTCTCTCTCTCTCTCTCTCTCTCTCTCTCTCTCTCTCTCTCTTCTCTCTCTCTCTTCTCTCTCTCTCTCTCTCTCTCTCCCTCTCCTCTCTCTCTCTCTCTCTCTCTCTCTCTCTCTCTCTCTCTCTCCCTCTCCCTCTCCTTCTTCCTCTCCCTCTCCCTCTCCCTCTCCCTCTCCCTCTTCCTCTCCTTACTTCTCTATAATTTGTTTTATCTTTTAGCTAAAACTGTTCTCTTCTAAGTTATCAGTGATCTCTTAATCACTAAATCCAGTGACTTTTTCTCCATCATCTTCCTTCTTGAACTCTCTGCAGCCTTTGACATTCTCAATCACCCTCTTTTCCCTAGTATTTTTTTCTCTCTGGAGCTCAACATGGCTGCTCTCTTCTCCTACTTGTGTAACCATTTACTCCTGGTCTCCTTTACTGGATCTTCACTCAAGTCATATCCACTAATGGTGGGTGTCTCCCAAGTTTTTCTCTTGGGCCCTTTTCTCTTTTTGCTCTACATTGTTTCACTTGGTGAGCTCATTACCTTTCCTATGGATTTAATTACCATCACTCTGGAGATGATTCTTAAAGCTATCTCTGACCTTCCTTATTACATCTTCAACCGTCAGTTGTTTATATCAAACTGGATATCCTATAGATGGTTTAAAATTCCATATGTCCAAAACTGAAATCATTATTTCCTCTCTAATTTTTTTCTCCCCTTCTTAATTGTTTCAAGGATACCAGCATTCTCCTTCTAACCAAGGCTTACAATCAAAGTGCCATCCTCAATTCTTTTTTCTTTCTCACCATCCCCCATCTTTTCTCAACTCAAACCATTTCTACCATTACAAGACCTTTCACATGCACCATTTCTCTTGTAAGGGAGTGATTACCACTATCTACTCTTTTTATACTTTCCTCCTCTTCATATATAGTAGTCTGGGATCCAATGACATTGGCTTCCTTTACTATTTCTTGCCAATAACACTGCATCTTCTGACAGAACTTTCACATTCTGTCCACACTGTGTCTAGATCACTTTCCTTTCTTATTTCTAAACCTCCTGCCTTCCTTGGTTCCCTTCAAATTTCAGCTAACATCTCACCCTTTACAAGAAACCTCTCCCAGATTTCCTTAATCTTAGTATCTTCCTTCTGAGACAATTGCCAATTTATCCTCTATATATCTTCTTTGTACAAAGTTGTTTTCATATTGTATCCCTGTGTCCCTTAAGAGGAGGCTTTGTTTGTTTTTATTTTTTGCCTGTCTATGTATCCCCAAGGTAAATAGTAGGTGTTTAATAAATGCTTTTTGACTGAATCTCTTTTTCCAGATTAGGAGAACAAAGCTCATGTACTAACATCTTTATTTGAAAAATAAACAACTGAATAGAAATGTTTGCCAGAATATACTAGAAAACAAAAAAAGTGTAATAAATCAAATTCACATCAATAATATCCTCCTCCTATCTTTCCTCCCATCAACAGAACCCTTCTTTCAACCTATTTTTTAGATTTGAAGTTTAGTGGCCTCATTTTTGTCTAGTTTAACTTTAGACATAATTCTGTAAAGAGGAAAATATTTCCTTATTTCTGCTTTGTACACTGTTCAGCTCAATATCAATTGCATACTAATAAAATGATCACCGATTTTTGTTTTGTTTTGTTTTGTTTTATCTGAGAGACCTGGGTTCTCACCCCAGCACTCCACTAACTTGATAGCATCCTGAGTTCAACTTATTTCCTCAAGCTGAACTTCTATTTTCTCACTGTATGCCTGATCTCTAGGATCGATTATTAATTTCAAATGTTAGAGTTTTTGGTAATAAGAAGACAGTTTCTGTGATACAGACAGCCATCTGCATCCAGAGAGAAGACTATGAGGATTGAATATGGATCACAGATAGTATGTTCACCTTTTCTTTCTCTTTTTTTTTCCCTCTTTGATCTGATTTTTCTTGTGCAGCATGATAAATGTGGAAATATGTATAGAAAAATTGCACGTTTGACCTATATTGGATTACTTCCTGTCTAGAGAGTGGGGAAGGAGAGAGTAAGGGAAAAAAAAATGGAACACAAGGTTTTGTAAGGGTGACTGTTGAAAATTATCTTTACATGTACTTAGAAAAATAAAAAGCTATTATTAAATAAAAAATAATGACAGTATCTAACTGTCAGTTATCATCCTTGTTATTGTCATCATTATTAATAATGGTATTGGTAAAGGCTGCACAGCCCACCTTCTGCAGTGCCGGGCTTGGAGTCTTGCCTTTGGAACTTGCTCACTATGTGACCTGGAGCAAATCATTTAATCTCCCAATGGCCCAGAAAACCATCTATGACTACCAAACTGCAAAATAGTGACAAATCTGCATTGATAGAAAGAATTTCCCTACCAGACATTCCCTTAAATGAGTTAAAATGCAGTACTGGACTTTTAAAAATATTGTAAATATTGTTAATAATGTAAATGTTACTCTGAAATGTCATTGTGTTCTATGGTCTTCTTTCCTCTTATCAGTGGGCTCTCTTCCTCCTCTGTGATCAGTCCCATCTGATCAGGAATTTTAGCAGAATAACCAATTTACCTTTGCATTTATCCGTAGACAGAGAATAGTTAGTTATTCCATTCTATCAGTACAGAGAGCACTATTGCTACTTGAGAAACCTGCCCGGTGTTACTCAGTGTCTCATTAGCCACCAACCCCTTCTAGGGGAGAGCAGCAAGACTTGGTGTCTGTTATTGCTCTGTGTACAATTTATAAAACTCTAATCTATAAAAGCTGTTTGAAATTTCCATTAGAAGATTTGTGCAAGTGGTTAAAATTAGTCATGCATTCTTGGGCGAAACTGCAGGAAGGGTATCTTTACTGTGAAAATGATTATGACATGTGAAAGCAGGATAATGGTAAGCAGACAGTTTTCCAAGCTGTTGGGTGGATTCTGAAAATGGTCTCGTTATTCTCTCCCTATTGACTACTTCCTTTTAGGCAAGGCTGCCTGTGCGTTGACTTGGAAAACAACTGAAACTGAACACACTCAAAGAGCTGACATGATGTAGTATTTGGGGGCAGTGTTGCTTCTGTGGGCATTGATGGCGCTCTCTCTCTCTCTCTCTCTCTCTCTCTCTCTCTCTCTCTGTCTCTCTCTCTCGTCTCTGTGTCTCTCTCTCTCCCGCCCCTCGCTCTCTCTCTTTCTCGCTCTCTGTCTCTATCTTTCTGACTCTGTCACTCTCTCTCTCTTTTTCTGTCTCTCTCTTTCTCTCTCAGATGGGACTTTAAAAGCCTATAAAGATAATGTCTTAAACATTGATAGAAGCAACACATTCTCTCTAAGGCTAAAACATATATTGGATTTCTTTTGTATTAAAATATTACCACCTAATATTTAATCAAACAATTTGCTTATGCAGTGCAATGGCCTGCTCAAATATGTGTGGATTTTTCAGCTGAAATGTTTTCTTAGTCTTTTGTATTTGCATTTTCAAAAGACCGATTCTGTCTGGCATTTTATACTCAGTCTCCCTCTGACAGAACTGATGGTAGGGCTATATTCAAGAAATAACCATTTATATTTCTGTGAAATACTTTGACAATAAAGAGAAAAATGCATATCAAAATGAAGACTTTTCTCAAATTGCTGGTGTTGGGATTGGTGTTATTTTGTATAAGATATAGCTGTACCACTACCATGTATCTTGATTATAAATTAGGGAAACATCTTGATAGAATCTAATCAAACATGCATGACTTAATGTGTAGCCTGGCATCCAGCCTGCGTTTCATGATCTTCAAGTTGTGACCAACTTGAGAGACTTATCTAGTCCATTGCCATACTGTGATGGATAAGATAAAGGCTCCCCTCTCTGAGGGATCTGCAAATAAAGCTTACCTCTGTGTCTCAAGTCTCATCGATGGAACTCATAGGGAACCACCAATCTCACAGCTGACTCTGTCTCCCATCATTCCCACAGGCTATCTCTGTTAAGACTAAATCCTAAACTGGGTCTTAAAAAGCAAGAGGATGAGATTCAAAACCACAGTGGTCATTCTACCTACCTACCTACCATCCCCAGGTTTTTTTTCAGTTTCACTTTTTATATTATGATAATATAATCTATAGAAGGCCTTCAAGCTGCCAGTGAGTATCTCCTATACTTATATATAGGACTTTTTGTTGTTCAGTCATTTTAGTCATGTCAGAATCTTGGCAGACGTCTCATAGTATGTAGTCTTTACAGTAACCTAACACGTCAGATGGATGTCACTTGAAGTTTATTTCTACTGCACAAAATTTTTGATATTCTAATCAGATACTTTCATATGACATAAGAACTGAATTAATAATCATAGTAGCTCACATTTAATACATTAATATTCACAAAACATTTTACATTATATTAGCTCATTTGATCCTCAGAATAACCTTCTGAGGTAGATGATATTGTTATCCCCATTTTATAGGGATAACTGAGGCTCAAAGAAGTTAACAGTTTTTCCCAAGGTCACCTACCTAATAACCTTTGCACTTGAATCCCTAACCACCTTGTCCTGTCCTTACTTATCTCTTGACAAATCCTTAGCCTGGATTACTACAGGCTACTTCCATTCCTACTCACATGCCTCAGAACACTTTTGGAGACACACCTATGATGACTGAGTCATCTATAAAAATATATTATCTGATTTCATTCTATAACAATTCAGTCATTTTTTTCAAACTTTGTTAAACACATCCAGGAAATGGGATTCATTTTAAATATGACATGAACCAGTTGAGTTCTGAAATCCCTTGAAGCTATAAGTTTCCCTGATTTTGCATGCAGCATATGGTCTAAGTTTTAAGAGAGACAGAAAGTTTAAATAATAGTAATGATAACTAGGATTCATATGGTACTTTAATGTTTACAAAGCATCTTGCAAATATTGTATCTTTTCCTGTCAGTAACCCTGGGAGATAATTACGATTATCATTATCGTTTTACTCATGAAAAAACGAAGGCAGACAGAAGTTAAGTGGCTTGCCCATAGTAGCACAACTAGTAAATTTTGAAAGAGAATTTGAACTCGGATCTTACTGACTCCAAGTTTATCACTGTATCACCTAGTTGCCTGCTATAAAGAGCTGTCTACAATATCTGTACCCTTTTGAACTGAACAGTCTACTCAGGGGATATTACATACAACATCTATATAGCAGGGATTTGCCATTTCATGGATAAAGGTTTTTCTTTTTTTTTCTTTTTTCTTAATATGTTCCCCAAACCCTTTGTCATATATTTTCTTCATAAATTTCTGCAGCTAAAATTAGCTATTGTGTAACAGAAATGATAAGCCTATTTCTGACTTTGGTTTATCTAGTTTTATATTGACAGGCAAACAGTTTGTGGCCAGATACTTTCCTGAAGCCTAGGTAAAATCTATCAAATTTCTCATTCAGCTGTCATAGATTTTAAGAATTTAGGGGAACCTTCAACCCACAATGGCAAAATAACTACAAATATAAGACTGAACATCGGAGAAATACAGAATATTCTCTGACATTTATGAGGGGAAAGGTCATAATTAATTGGAAAAATCATAGAAAACTATTTGGAAAAGGTGACATTTGATCTGAGTTCTAAAGAATGAGGAAGATAATCATAGTTAGGAAGTGGGATGAATTACAGATGAAGGGAAGAATCTATCAAGAATTTTATACAACTTATCAAAAATACAAACTATGCAGAGGGTTATTTAACTGTCCCCTGTTTACTTGGTGTGAACTTCCAGGTTCATGTGTACAAGTGTCATAGTATCCTAGTATCATTCAGTCACTTAGTCTAGCGTCATTTCATAGAGACTTAACCTAGTCAAAGGACTTGTTCATAGAGCTAGCAAATGGAAGAGAAGTGAATCAAAGTCACTTGGCTTTTAACTTCAAGTTCAATTCCTTGCAGGAAGCAGCCTTCTGACTTGCGGTCCACTGCACATCTTACACAACTGCACTGTTGTTATAACTCTAAAAGACAAACTTACTTGACTTAGATACCTAGCTTAAAAGTAATTCAATGTAGGGAAGTACACGTACCTCCTAGAACTCAGGCCAAATATGTTTTTAGGGAGCTTTTCTTCTAAATTGGAATTAATTTAAGTGTCATACACAGAGGGGATATTTGTAAGATGGGTTTACAGTAAAATTTTGATCAATACTCAGGTGTATGTAAATGATAGTGTGTACACATGCTCCCTTCTTTATGCTGACAGTTCTCATCATCAAAATACTAATATAGGGATCAGAAGGAACATTCATATTGAATCTATAGGCAGATATTCTTGCAGATTTTTTTCTTTGGTTCATGTTTTTTCAGGTATTACAATAATGATACAATGGAAATTACCTAAACATATGGTATTTAAATACGTGTGTGTGTGTGTGTGTGTGTGTGTGTGTGTGTGTGTGTGTGGAATTTACTGTTTTAGTATTTATCCATGCTTTTAGGCCGTAATTTTGGGAATCTGAAAGCACTTCTCAGAATTTAAAACTTTTAATAAGTTTGTCCTTTAATTTTCTGGGGATCTTGTGGATTGAAAGCTCAACCTGAATCTACAGCATGACATGGTATTCAAAAAAGCTAACAGCCTTAGGTTCTGAACATTAAGACATTAATGGACAAGACAAGAAAAGAGGAGAGTATCCAAAGGAAGAGAGTGAACAATCCCACTGTGTCCTGTTCCATTCTTCTCCTATTATTATATGTAAAAATTATTTGCGAGGCACAGAGAGAAGGTGATATTTCGAACTTTATCTAGAAGCACTTAAAACTAGGAAACTTGAAAGAGTACATGAAAATGACAAAGAAAAAGAAAAATATGTTTAGTCATTGCAGATAGATGAAAATTGTCACTTTCTAATCTGTGCTAGGCCAACACTTAGGATAATGACTAGTCCAAGGAAATGGGAAGCTTCACTTTGAGCCTGATGAATACCATAAATATGAATCTCAGGTAGGGTTTGTGCTCACCTGTGGTACTTAAGGCACACCAGAGCTAAAATGATCATGGTCCAGACGTGTTCTAATAAAGAAAGGAAGGATGCAATCTCTATCAGATGAGAGGGGATTTGTCAAAGATTAATAGAATCCAATTGTAATATCCATATCACACAAGGACATACTCTGACAGGGTCCAATTACTTTCAACAAGCTGGGCCTGCTATCCAGACCCTATGAACCAGAATGGCCCTCAAATCTGTGTGCTTTCACTCAGACAGATAACACCAGCCCTGGCTCTCTGTGATCACTGCCTAACTTAAATGAGTTAATCTCGTTTTCCAGATGAATTGTTATTTTGTCTCCCGCGGGCTGTGATTACTGGATAAAAGTATTGTGTTAACAGGAAGGCTGGGGTCTCTTCACAGTGGATTCCACACGTAGATAACCAGATAGATTTCCTTCTTTTTTTTAATGGGAGAATGTGATACATAGTAGGAAACTGTGAAATGACACATAGAGCCATTCATGTTTCAAAAGCATTATGTGCCTTCACAGAATGTCACAGGGCCAGTTCACCCTCCTGTTTCATAATGTGGCATGCATGATACTGCCTGAATTTAGAACACTTTTATCAAAAGAAGTGAATGGGAAAATGTTGAATTTCCAACTACACTTTTTTTCCCCCTCTTCATACATTTTGCTCCTTAAATTCACCAGCAAACATTTATTCCAGGCTTGTTTTATGTTCTCTCTTTTCAAGATAAGAGATACAAAGAAGGTATAGAAAGACATAATCTTTGGCTTTAAAGCTATTTACTTGGAGTGGGATCCTGAAGGAGACATAGAGTTTAGAGTTTGAAGGGGCTTCAGCACTCATCTAGATAATGGCAAATCTCTGACTAAATATTATTATAATCCATTGGATGAAGGAATGTTTAAACTGATTCATTAATTACCCTTCTTTAGGTCAATTTATTTAACCAATTCTATACATATCTAGATCTACTGTCATTTACCTCATATTACTCCATTTTCTCCCTGTATTCTGTGTTGGGAAATTTTCCTAATCTACATTTTGAATCATAATAGCTTATTTAATTTAAATGGTAAACAGAGGGGATATTTGTAATATAGATTTATAGTAAAATTTTGAACAATACTCAAGTGTTTGTAGATGAGAGTGTGTACACATGTTCCCTTCTTTATGCTGATCAGTTCTCATCATCAAAATACTAACAAAAGAATTAGAGGGAGCATTCATATTCAACCTGTATATTACATTACATCAGGTATAGTCTTTATGATAGTACACACATTTATTAATAGTAGAAAAATGTTTTTCAAGTATTAGCTATCAAAGAGGAATATCTAGAATCATTTATTCCAATCTCAATTCCCTTAACAAGACCCTACTGTACTCTTGCAGAAGAGTATTAAATAACTTAGTACTTAAATAACAGCTTATAAATTATTTTCCCTCCAATAGCCTTTTGAGGTTAAAGAGTATATATTGTTAGACTTCTGTATCTTTGGTAAAAGCTCTTGCAAAGTTGCTATGAACCCCAAAATTAAAAATTATTCAGCCTACTTGATATTGAACCATTTTACATTGTTAAGTCTTTGGAGGCAGAACCAGAGAATGTCATTGGACCACTACTCAGAGCCTCCCCAGTATGGCAGAACCTGCCAGAGCATAATCATTTAAGAATCCAGGGAAGATTACCAAAAGGAAAATAATGGATTTTGAAGAGAGAGGGAGGGAGGTAGGGAGGGAGGAAGAAGGGAGGGAGGGAGGGAGGGAGAGAGAGAGAGAGAGAGAGAGAGACAGACAGAGAGAGAGAGAGAGAGAGAGAGAGAGAGAGAGAGAGAGAGAGAGAGAGAAGCACTTGCTCTCTCTGTGCATGGAGAGGAATCATAGAATTTACGCCCAAAAAGAACCTTTGAAATACTCTAATACAACACCTTCTATTTATAGAGGAAATTGTACTTAGTTGTGTGCATTCTGAAAGAAGTCTCCACAGTCTTCTGATACCTACACTCCTCATCAAGATGCTCTATCTCCAATGAGTATCCGATGAATCTAGTTATTACTCCATTGTCTCAGCTAATGAGGTGAACTTTGACATATAAAAATGGCAGGAATTTTTAAAAAATAAATTTGCTGTCCTATTCCCCATGCTTAACAAAATCAGATGAAGTCAACCTTTAAGATAGTAAGATAATTGAGAAAAAAAAGAATGCAGTAATATGAGAACCACTTCTTAGGACCTAAGGGAAGAAAAATGAAGATAACTAGATAGCCAACTTATTCATAAATTGAAGATTTCTTTTTTGGAATACATACATGAACACATAACAGAGAGATTTCAAAGCCTGAAGAAAAGGCATAGAGGTAAAAGTGAGTACACAATGAAAAACTAGACGATTAATGGATGATTATATGTTATAGATATTAATAGGATTATAAAATATATACATATATATACACACAAACATACAAGCATATTATATATATATATATGTATATATATATATATATATATATATATATATATATATATATATATATATATATACATACACACATTACTTAAATAACACCATCTTCACCCACCCACCCACCCACAGTGTACAAATCTCAGCATGATGTGTTTTTACTTTGTTTTTGGTTTTTTCTTTAGGAGTTGTGCTTGTGCTCAGAGGGTTTCGTGCAGTTCGGGATTTAGTTTCCCCTCCCATCCCCCTGCCACCTGTCTGTGCTGTGACTTTAGTCAAGTCATTCTTCTCCCCCCTTTTTATCCCCAATCTCCTTATATGTAAAATGGTATCATATTTTATTTTCTTGTCTATAATATTGTGAGTTCTTTAAGAACAAAAACTGTGTTTTATTCACTTCTTTTTCTGTACCACCAAGCATGTTGTTCTGCATAGAGTAGGAGCTTAAGTATTATTTTTAATACAAGAATGTTGTGAAAAACCAAATGAGATCTACCTAAAGGGCTTTATTACTGGAAAGTGCTATATAAGTGTACCTTAGTATTATTCTTTTTTATTATTCTTAGAGTTACTGGCCTTTGTAATTACATTTCACATTCTTCCTGCTTCTATGTTCTTTTTTCCATTTATAGTTATTTTGATAAAAAATGTCACCAAGGGCAATTCCACATCAGTGAGGATTCACTGGAGCTTCACTGTGAATGGGTGGGTTATTACTCACTAATAGAACCATTTCAAGATAAAGTTGAAATCATTATGAATCAAATATGGTTGTTCCTAGGTTTAATTTACTATTAGACTGTTAATTATGTTTGCGTCAATGCAACCATGGTTGTTAAAAGTACAGAATTCAAAGATGAATTCCATAGAAAGAACTTACTTTCAGATATTACATTATATCAGGTATAGTCTTTATGATAGTACACACATTTATTAATAGTAGAAAAATGTTTTTCAAGTATTAGCTATCAAAGAGGAATATCTAGAATCATGTATTCCAATCTCAATTCCCTTAACAAGACCCTAAAGGGATTTCCTATGGTCCTTAACATAAGAAGTAATGTGATATAGCAGCTTAAAAAAATTTGATGACACTGTCAGCATAGAGTCCAAAATATAAGAGGTGAGAATCCTTCTCAGATCAGATCTTGAATATTGTGTTCAGTTCTGTGCCTAATATTTTAGGAAGGACATTAATGATCCTGGAGCCTCTCCAAAGAAGAGCAACAACTAGGATAGTGAAAGGACAAGAAACCAGGATATAGGAAAATCATTTGAAAGGAATCTCAAGCCTGAATGAAGGGGTGATCCAGGAGTCATCATCGGAGGCTTTCAGATAGAGGCTGGATGATCCCTCTCCAGAGATGCAGTAGGGGACTTCTTATCCAGATCGGATCTTTTCTGGATGCAGCCTGAAGCCTCCTCCTACAATGGCTTCTTATACTTCAGCATGTACATCCTGCCCTGATAGCTTGACTCTGTCTTTCTCTCTAGTCAGTAGATTCACATTTAGTGTAGGGTATTGGTAATGACAGCCAGTAAAAATCATTCCATGGGAATTACTTCTAAGAAAGAGAAAAATCATTCAATTGCATCTTTTAGAGTCATAATACAATTTACATCAGAAACATGGTTGATAATACACTGCACAGTCAATAGGCTTATATGCTAGTCAGATGTATATGAATATGCAAATTTCCACAATGACTCCTGGAAATGTACCTGAAAGATGTCTTCAGAACAATTATCATTAGATATAGGAAAAGGGCTAAATTAAAGCATGGCATTAAAGGCATTGTTATATAGTGGGAGAAGAGCAGAACTCAAGTCAAAAAATCTTAGATTGACTCTTAGCTCTGATACTTATTAGCAGAAGTCTAAAAGGAGATAAATTCCGTTCTCTGGGGAAAAAGGAGATGATGATGATACTTGTACCACCTCTTTCATGGGGTTGTTGTGGAGAAACCTTAGGGTTAGTGATATTCTCTGAACCTGTGATTTCACTGATATACAAAACTCTTAAATGAGTAAACTATCTACTGATGTAGGTTAGCACCATTTCTAATTTATAGTCCTGGAGGGTTGCCTAAAGTCTGAGAGTCTCATGTGCCTTGGCTAGGGTCACAGAAGCAGTCTGTGTCAGAGGTGGATCTTCCTGGCTTTGAGGCCAGTTCTTTATCTACTCTTCCACCTCTCTAACTCTATAGAAATGGAGGTTGAAGCTAAATTGTTATTTCAGGCTGCAAATCAGAAAGGAAATTTCAATTATTTTAATTAATAATGAAATGCTACTAATTCCCAAGTAAAAATACCATTCTCTTATAATCACTAATATTTATATAGTACTTTAATGCTTGCAAAACATTTTGCATATATGATCTCATTCAGTCTTCATAACAACCCTGGGACTTAGTAATTACAGTTATAGAGAAGTGAAGGATTTGCCTTCAGATCCTCATAAATATCACAAACAGGATCTAAAAGCAGGTCTCTCCAGACTTTAAGTCCAGATTTTTTTTCTTTCTGTTGTGGTGTAATTGATTAGTTCAGTCTGACTGTAATCCTATATGGGAGTTTTCTTGGTAAAGATACTGGAGTGGTTTGCCATTTCATTTTCTAGCTCATTTTATAAACGAGGCAAACAAGGTAAAGTGATCTGCCCAGGATCACGCAGCTAGTAAGTGTTTGAGGCTGGATTTAATCTTAAAGCTTCCAACTTAAGGGAGGCCATTCTACACTACCACCTATCACTACCTACCTACTCCACATTTCTATTTATTACATCATATATCTTAAGTATATAGAATTTTTTCCTATGCATTTGAATCTAAGGTCTTTGATAACAGAAAGTACATTTTTTTTTCTTTTTTGTATCCTTAACGCAGAGCACATTACCTGGTACATAGTAAGTTTTTTATAAATACTGATTGGCTGAGTCACCATGTAATCGAATGCATTTTCTAGCAAAATTCTATTATAGGTCATCAAATTTCCTGCATGTCAGTTGTTTGGTTTTGGATTTTTTTTAAAGACATTAAGGACATTATAGATTATAGAATATTAAAGATATAAATGACCTTCAGGATTGTTTAATTCATCCTTCATCCCGGCTTCTAGTATTGAGGAAGGAATGAAGCTGAAGGGGAGGAGAAGATGTGTTTAAGTCATAAAATGAATTAGTGGTATGTCAAGATAGACATTGGTCCAGTTTTCTTTTCATTGCTTTTTCTTTGAAATCAGAGCATCCTAGAATTTCAGAGACGGAAAAGACCATAGGGCTATTCAAATATAGCTTGACATGTTAATAGGAATCCCCTCTATAACATGACTGTACAAAATGATCATCTAGTCTCCATTTGAAGACCTTCGGAAATAAGGATCTCACTACTTCCAAGGTTGCCCATTCTGCTTCAAGAAAGTTCTCATATTTAGTGTTGCTTCAGACAAACTGACTCCTGTGGAAAAAAAAAAGCCCAAGGTCGCCCACTGCATCCAGGGCCATCTCCAGTCATCGTGACATGTGTCTTGCTACTGAACTCAGATGAGAAGAGGAGGGAGTATGACTGGTGAATTTGCACAGCTCTGCCTTACTTAAATAAAATTTACTTCCAAGTCAAGATGTTCTTTGTCCTCCTCAAGAATGAAGGACAAATAATGGCAAACAACAAGTTGCTGTTATGCAGCTTCCACTTAACAATCGAGTACCTAAGATTTAGTGAAGTCACTTCTGGGCTTAGTTCCTTCAACTAGAAATGATTTGATGATTTGTCAAAAAATATAAATCATAAAAATAAAATAAAATAAAATGCTGCCCAAATCTCATAGAACCAGAAGGCAAAGTGGAAATAGAAAGAATCCACCTCCTGAAAGAAATCTCAAGATGAAAGCTTGCAGGAATATTATCGTCAAAATCATAGTTTTCTTTTAGGGGAAAAAACATTGTAGACAGAAACAAATAGTTCAGGTAGAGAGAATATATGGAGGAAGTAGAAAAAATAGATTCAAAAAAATTTTGATACAAAAAAACATTTTTTTTAAATTAAAAAAATGTAATATTTAACTAGAAGTAAAGAATTATCTGGCAAGTTGGGACATGAATGAACAAGTAATGAATTATAAATGCAGTGGAATATATGCTGTAAAAATTACGAAGAGGATAATTTTTAGAGAAACCTGAGAGAACTTGTCAGAACTGATGCAGAATGAAATAAGCAAATCCAAAGAAAAATTCATATAGTACCAATGCTGTCATGACAAACAACTTTAAAAGACTTAAAAATCTGATCAGTATGATGACTACCTATGATTCTAATGGACCTGTGATGAACTATATCCTGATAGAGAAATGATGAATGTAAGGTAAAGATTAAGACATATATGTTTTAGACATGGCCAGTAAAGGAATTTATTTCATCTGACATGCAAGACTTGCAAGAATTTTATTTTTTATTCCTTTTCAATTTGAGAGAGGAAAGAGGCAAGAAGAGAGAAAATATATCTTTATTGAAAAGGAATAAAATTAAAAAATAATGTAATAGCATAGTAAATGCTCCCATTTCAAAAAGAAAGAGAGAAAGGAAGAAAGATGGAAAGAAAAAAAAAGGGAGAAAGGAAAAAAGAAAGAAAAAAGAGATAAAGAAAGAAAAGGATGGAAGGAAGGATGGAAGAAAAAAAGAAAAGAAAGAGAAAGAAAGAAAGAAAGAAAGAAAGAAAGAAAGAAAGAAAGAAAGAAAGAAAGAAAGAAAGAAAGAAAGAAAGAAAGAAAGAAAGAAAGAAAGAAAGAAAGAAAAACAAGCTCTGAACTAGGATGATTCTTATGGACTTTTCTAACCCCAAATCTCATGATCTTATGTTAATATTCTCTGCAATATCCTTGCCAAGTGGTCAACCAGTCTCTGCTTGAATGCCTTCAGTGATGGATAACACATCATCTCGCTAGCTAGCCTATTTCAGTTTGAGAGAGTTCTTTTAGGAAGTTTTTCCTTACACCAAGCCAAAATCCACCTCCCTGTAATTTTCCCCTATTGCTTCTTTCTCTTCCCTCAAGGGGCAAACATAATATATCTAATTCTTCTTCCTCATGATACCCTTTCAGATCCTGGGCAATCTAGCCATTTTTCTATTCCCTTTCTTTTCATAGTGTCTTCACATTTGTTACCTGTGATAACGATATGCATTTTCCCCTTCAAGGCCCTTTGTGTATCATTAGAAAAGGACATTCCCAGAGGAACCACCTGATATTTTGAAAACTATTTCAACATGGGGCAAGAGAGTCCTAGATTTATTATCATTTTGGCCCTATGTTCAGATCACTGGCTTTGTTGCTGTCTATTTCTATTTCACTTTTCTCATCTGTAAAATGAAGGGGTGGCCTAGATGATCTCTAAGGTATATTCCAGTTCTAAAATATAAATATAAATATAAATATAAATATATATATATTCACACACACATATATGTATATATAATCTAAATATATGTACATATATATGTATATGTATATATTCCACTTCTAGTGGAAGCATTCAACCACTTAATGACTATTGCCAATTAATGTACTTTTCCTTCAATTCTGTTAATAGTGCCTCAATGATGAATGTTAATAAGGAGGTATTTTTGCTTGGGAAGGCATAATGGTGTTTGCCTGCCAGACTGCCAACATTATTTCCTTTAGGGAAGGGGATTTGAAATAAAGGGTTTTGGTGAGTGCATTTTCGCCTCAATAGTTACTTATATAGAAAGGCTGGGCCATTCTGTGTTTATAGTATCTCTCTTTTATAGATGCCCACGTTATTATTTTTTATTGGCTTGGGTACTTATTTGGCACATTTGTAAACAATTATGTAGTTATGCAGATGTTGTGCAGTCAGGCCATATGCATTTCCATGTTAAGAGTAAACTCTTAAAGAGATTCTCACTGGATACAATCATAAAAGAATTATTGCAATGTAAAAAATAAAATCAAAATGAGTTGACTCAGAAGTTTTCACACATTCAGGACATCCTGTAGATGCTGGAAAATTAATTGGAACCTTTTCTGCTCACACAAATTCTCTAACAGTCTGTGACTTTTCCTGTCCATGGTTTGGGGAAACAAATATCCAAGTATGACAATTATCTAATGGTACAGCTATCTTTACTGTTGTGCTTACACTTTACAGAGATCTTTCTCTACCAGTCTTTCTCAGGATGTTAATTCCTGGCCCTAATTCACAATGCACTGCTATAGATCAGGCCAAGGATTGAAGTTAAAACAGATGAATCCCAGTCCCACTTGTGCTACATATTTCCTCTGTGATTTTGGGCAAGACATTTCATCTCTATGATCCTCAGTTTCTTCATCTGTAAAATGAAATGAAAGCAGTGTCAAATCCAGTTTCTGCTTGCTTTTGTAGAATCCTAGCAAATATGTATGTGTGTGTGTGTATATATATATATATATATAATATTTTAAAATAAATTTTTATATTAAAAATGTAAAATGCATCCATAGCTTGAGGGTCATATAAATCACAAGCTATGGGCAGCAAATTATGGTTTGCAAACATCTGGACTAGGTGATCTCTGAGATTTTCTCTACTTTCACATCTTAGGATATTAAATGAGGGAATAGAAGCTTATGGCAGAGAAGCTTATGGCCTTTGTCTATACAGTTAGCTAGTGATGGAACTGAGACTAGAACACAAATCTCCTGATGTCAGTTCTGTGTTATTATCAGTCAGATTTATCCAGGAAACTGCTACTGACTCTAGTGGATACCGCTACTGAAGTATGAACATTAATTCTAACATGAAGTATGCTCCTGAAGTCTATCAGAAGACAGACTTCAGTTTTTATAGCCTTTCAAAGATCACAAGATCTTGACCCAATCAGTTCCATCTCTTGGTAGTCTCAGGTCTTCTGTTTAACATCTGCATTCCTCTCTTGTCTCTGGTATATACATTATCTCCTTCTAATCCAGTTTTTGGGTAATAAGGTCATTGGGAAGGGAGAATGGGAAAGAGCCATTCTTTCTAATCCTTCTCAGGTTGCCTTGAATTCTCAGCTTCCGAATTTGGAAGCCTCTTGCATTCCACCAAATGACTCCAAACCATTTTGTTACTTTTATATATAGTCCAAGAAATATGATTTGTTCTTCTTTCACCAGCCACAAGGTGTTTTCTATGTAGAGTCATCTGTCTTTAGTCAAAGATACAAAACTTTTATGTTCCTTTTAAATTGGTTGTGGACTTATGTTACTTTTAACATATTGATTGATTTTGTCAAGTTATCTGAGTCTTTGGTGGTTAATTAGAATCTGGATAGACCCATTCTTACACAAATATAAATTTAAGGAAGAGTAGCTAGATGATATTCACCTAAAAAAAAAAAAGTGGGCATTTAAAAAACAATAACAATCAGAGCTTACATTTACATAGTATTTACTATGTTGAATGCACTGCACTAAGTATTTTAAAATATTATCTTATCTTAATGGATTAATATGATGTTATCAGTATGATACAACCACAACAAAAGCAACCTTTTATAATTCTAGCCTATATGAAGAGAGGCAGAGAGTCTAAGATGAGAAAGCTGAAAATCCCACTCTACTCCACCTTGGTTAGACCAATTTGCTAGCACTACCTTCAGTTGTTATGTCCTAGAAAGTATATTAATAAATTGAAGACTATCCAAAGAAAGGTAACCAGGATTGTGAACCTTGTGTCCATATCATGTAACGAATTAGATATATTTAACTGGGAGAAGAGAAGACAGAAAAGAATTAATCGCTGTCTTCATGTTGATAATATTCAAAATGAATAATAATAATAGAAAACATTATGTTTTCTGAGCATGCATTATTACATTTGCTCAAAAAAAAAAAAATCCTGTTAGTGAGAATTGAAATCTGGTCTTGCACTTAGTATCTGATACAGCCCTTAGCAGAATGCCTATTGCAATAAGTGTTTATTGACTAATTGGATTTTAATCCAAATATTTATGACTCAGTCAGCATTTATTAAGCACTATATGTCAGGTATTATTATACCCTCTAGGGTATAAAAAGAGGCAAAAGGTTCTTCCTGCTTTCAAGAAGCTTACACTTTACTGGGAGAGCCAATATTAAAAAAAAAAAAAAAAAAAAAAAAAAAAAAAAAAAAAAAAACAAAACTTCAAACAAGCTGCATACAAGATAAATAAGACATAATTAACATAATAAGACTCTAGAATTAAGAGGGACTCCCAAATGTGGAAGTCTGGACTTAATCAGGTTTATTTTAGAGGCAGAACCAAAAGCAAATACTGGCTTGATGTAAAGGTGACTTTACCCACAATTAGAGCTATCCAACTGCGACACAGATTGTGTTTAGCTGTAATGGGTTCCCTCTTACTGGAAGCAAGTTTAGACTCCTTTTCCTGATGTTACACATGCACAGTTTGAGGCACTCTACCTTTTTCAGACTCATATCATATTACTCTCTTCCCTACACTCTATCCTCCAATAAAAATGAACTTCTGGACTTAGATTTCTGGATTCAGAGTTCTTTCCTATTCTTCCATAACCGATTTGCTATTCCTGCAGTGCCCTCTCCCCTTCTTTCTTTTTTTAGTTCCTACTTCTTTTTTGACATACAGTTGAAATGACAGCTTCTCAGAGATGCTTTCTCAGTTCCCATTGGTTGGTAATAACTTTCTCTTTGTACAGTTCACTTTCTTTGAAATCTATCCCCATATTAGACTGTACTATATTGTGAGCTCTTTGAGGACAGGAATTGTGTCTCATTTAAATTTTTGAAAACACAAAGACTGACGCTTAATAGGTGATTAATCTGTTTATTAATTAATTTTATGGCTCTTACACTGCAAAAAGAGTACTTTTCCTCCAAGAGGTACTTAATAAAGATTTCTTGAATTCATTTCCCTTTTGGATATCACTGTATGAATGACAGGAATGTTAATAACTTTTATGCTGTTTTCTTTGATCCTTTACCAACACAGATTAGCAACTGTTCTGCCACATATCATCTGAGAGAGTTGTCTGACCCACTAAATGGTTAGATGACTTGCTCAGGGTCACACTAGCAATATTTATCCGAGGCAAGACTTAAAGCAGCTTTTCCTGACACCAAGGTCAACTCTCTGTTCACCGTAGCACAATTATTGTCTGTCAATTATAATAATAGTAATTCACATTTATATATCACTTTGTAGTTAGGGACCTTATATTATTTAAACCTCACAGCATTTCTGAGGTAGATGAGGCCCTTTCAGGTAAACTATTGTTATAGCCTGCTAATAAATTTTTCTGTCTCTAGCTTCTGCCCCACCTCTGAGCATCTCTCTATGTCACTCCCTAGCTCACAAAACTCCAATGCTCTCTGTTGCCACCAGATTCAAATATGTATGCCTCTGTTTGGTATTTAAATGATGAAGTCTCTCCAACCCACCTTTCCAGGTTTATTATACTTTGCTCTTCTTCCTAAACTTCCATTCCAACAAGAATGGACTGCTTGCCTATCCTTACCCAAAACTCTGTCTCCTGTCTTCATGCTTCTTGGAATTATTACTTCCCTATAAAGCTCAATTCTATCACCATCGATTGCATGAAACCACTTCTGATCCTTCTTCCTACTCATTAGTGTTCTTCACTCTACTAAAATTCCCTTGAATTCACATCTATATATTTGTCAGTGCACTTGACAAGTTTCAGGAGGGGAAAGACCACAAATTCTCTTGAGGACATATAGAAGGTAGTTCATGTAAATCTTTCCAGGGCTTTCTAAAATCAGTTTGTTCATCATTTTTATAGAACAATAATATTCAATTATCTTCATATAATACAACTTGCTCAGCCATTTCCCAATTGATGGGCATTCACTCCTTTTTCAATTCTTTGCTACCACACAAAGAGCTGCTACAAACATTTTTTGCACATGTGGGTCCTTTTCCCTCCTTTATAATTTCCTTGGGACACAGACCAGTAATGACACTGCTGGGTCAAAGGGTACACATAGTTTCATAGCCCTTTGGGCATAGTTCCAGATTGCTCTCCATGATGCATTAGTGTCCTGGTTTTCCTGCATCCCCGCCAACATTTATCATTATCTTTTCCTGTCATCTTAGCCAATCTGAGAAGTATGAGATGGTAACTCAGTGTTGTTTTAATTTGCATTTCTCTAATCAATAGAGATTCAGAGCATTTTTTCATATAACTATAAAGGCTTTAATTTTGTCATCTGAAAATTGTTCATATCCTTTGACCATTTATCAATTGGGGAATGACTTGTATTTTTATAAATTTGACACAGTTCTTTATATATTTTAGAAATAAGACCTTTACTAGAAATACTGGATGTAAAAATTTTTTCTTAGTTTTGTACTTCTCTTTTAATGTTGTTTCTGTTGGTTTTATTTGTGCAAAACCTTTTTAATTTAATGTAATCAAAGTTGTCCATTTTGCCAGAAAGACACTGGAATTAAAAGGAGGACAAAAAGGAATGGTCCTTGCTAATGAAAAGCCTAACATGTTCTTATAGGAGACTACAACAACTTATATAAGCACATGAAGAATATATTACAAAATAGGTGCAAGGGGTATTGGAGAGGTAGGAACCTAACAGCTGGGGTGATCAGGAAAGACCTAATGAAGATTGTGGCTTTTGAGCAGAGTAGTGAAATAAGTAAAGGGGGATACTGCGGAAGTATAAAGGACAATATCCAACAACGAATTGGATACCTAGAGCAAAGAGAATGAGGAATTAAAAATAATTCCAAGATAATGAACCTATAAGATTGGTACACTTGACAGAAATAAGGCAGGAGGGGAAAGAACCCAAATTCTCTTGAGATCACATAGAAGGTAAGAAATGTTTGTTTGTTTTTTTAATCCCCAGTGCCTGGCACATAGTAGGGGCTTAACAGATACCTTTTGACTGATTAATTGATTAATTTATTGATACTGGTATTATTCTTTGTTCAATTGTTGAAGAAATGGGAATCTTCATTACATCTTTAGAAAGAAAACTCCATAAGACCCAGGCTGCGATCTTTTTAAGATTTTCATCTTTTTCCTCTGCACTCTTAGTTTTCTGTCAGCACTGATTTATTGAATCAATCATTGCTGATTTATTCAATGTTGCATCCAGGCTTGTTCTATCAGGAAAGAATGTTTCTTCCTACTGTGAGCCAGGTTTACATTTTTTTGTTTAAGTGTCAGATTCTTCTTATTAATATATTAGTAATAGTTATAATTTACAAATCCAAAGTCCTAGTTATTGGAATAAAAAGTAGCCATTAGGATGGATTTGAAGATAGAAGTTTTCTCTTTCTTCACATCACAACACATCAATGAGACACATTTATTTGCTTTATTTCACTGCCAAAGAGAATTTGTCTCCATTCCTGATTTTTGTTCATTTTAAGCACGTTTTCACTAAAGTGTTCCACTTTAAGTTATTCTCAATTCAATTTGAAGTGACAGGTTTCTGAGTTTAGATAATTTACATATAAAAGATTTACTGTACATTTTATAAAACGACTGTGTTCAGAAAACAATTCTCTCAATGTAACTAGATTGGCATTTTGCACATGGGGTTTCCTTTTCCCCTCCCCATCCCTCCAAACTCTTTTTCTGAACACTATTTCTACTTGTCCTCATTTGAAATGGTTCCTGAAAATAAGACCCACTTGATTTTTGTCCCATATTACTAGATGATATTGGAGGGCAGAGGAAGAAAATCACTGTCCTAAGACACCACAGGTAGCATGTAATAGTGAGAGCCCAGAATTCTGTCGTAGTATAAGATTCCTCATCCCTTTACTTGCTGAAAAAGAGGTGCTTGTCTGTGATAATTTCTGTCACAATCCTTGAACAGTAAAATGTGTTTGGAATTTTGTAAACAGCTCTTTAGTTTTTTTTATTGCCATGTGTAAATAATTCTTAGCAAACGTCACTCTGTCTCAGGATGCTATACCGTTGACTGTCTCAAAGAAATACAGTCATACAGGTAAGATTTCTCAGCTCCATATTTGTATTATGAAGCCAGCTAGCAGTGTTTCAAATTATTGGACCCTTGAATTGAAAGTGAGAATCTGACTATATACAAGGAAAACACCAAAGTTTTATGGTGGTACATGCTGCTTCTCACCCACAAATATCCATTCTGTTTCCCTCATTCAGGATGAAGGGGTTTTCTCAAGCTCCATCACAACAGCATTTCCAAGCAGCTCCTGGTTCAGTTACATTAACTAATTTTTGTTGGGAGAGACTAAAGCATGATTTAAGCAGAAACCACAAAGCTGGATTAACATTAATTGGCTTCTAACACAAAGCTAAGTATTCTGAAGTGAACACCAAGCTATCCCAAGACAGTTTGCAGGTGGGACTAAAGATTGTGAAAATAATGCATATGTTAGTTTTTTTTTTTTTCCCCCAGCGTCTGAGTTTGTGCTTTCTCTCTGTATTTTAATGTAAGACAAACTAATGTGTGCGAACACTGGAGTGCTGCTTAGCCTGACATCCATGTAAACTGTGGACTTGGCAAATGTCATAAATACATTAGGTTCCATTACTATTTTTACAATGCCTTAAATTGACAAAAGGAGGACCTTTAGTTGCCCTTTATCCTCTCTAATAAGAACAATCAAAGAGCTTAGGATTACAAATCAATGTACCCTGGTTTGAGTCCCCATCCCTGACACTTTAAGAACTGTGTAACCTGGAATAAGTCATTTTACATTTAAGAGTCTTTTCATGAGGGCTTTGGACTAGATCCTCTAAGATCCTTTCCAAGTTTCAGTTTGTATGTAAAATTTAAAATTAGTTTCAGGTCCAACCTATATTTTAAGTTGTTGAAAAGCAAATACCTCCCAAATACAAGCTGTAGTGGGCCCTTCCAAGTTGGAATGACTTGAAATGGCTACTGATAGATTATATTTTTGTTTCTTGACTACAAGCCTTGCTCAGTATAAGGAAACCCCTTATGAACCGTCCCCTGGCCTTTATTGAATTCAGCCATAACAAATTTTTTTTTAATTTTTATTTAATAATTACTTTATATTGACACTCGTTTCTGTTCCAATTTTTTTTTTCCCTCCCTCCCTCCACCCCCTCCCCTAGATGGCAAGCAGTCCTTTATATGTTGGATATGTTGCAGTATATCCTAGATACAATATATGTTTGCAGAACCGAACAGTTCTCTTGTTGCATAGGGAGAATTGGATTCAGAAGGTATAAATAACCCGGGAAGAAAAACAAAAATGCAGATAGTTCACATTCGTTTCCCAGTGTTCTTTCTTTGGGTGTAGCTGCTTTTGTCCGTCATTTATCAATTGAAACTCAGATCTCTTTGTCAAAGAAATCCCCTTCCATCAAAATATGTCCTCATACAATATCGTTGTCGAAGTGTATAATGATCTCCTGGTTCTGCTCATTTCACTTAGCATCAGTTCATGTAAGTCTCGCCAGTCCTCTCTGTATTCATCCTGCTGGTCATTTCTTACAGAACAATAATATTCCATAACATTCATATACCATAATTTACCCAGCCATTCTCCAATTGATGGGCATCCATTCATTTTCCAGTTTCTAGCCACTACAAACAGGGCTGCTACAAACATTTTGGCACATACAGGTCCCTTAGCCATAACAAATATTGAACTCCCTTTGGGAATGGAAGGATTATAATATGTATAGGTAGAAAAAACATTTCCTGTCTTTAGGCCTTATTAATTTTAGGTGAAATTATGTATCTTCTGAAATATAGAATTAAGAATGATGCTATTCATCTAATAAATGACTGCAAATTAACTACAATGGTTTAGTGTTAATAGCCCTGGATTTGGACTTGAGGCCTGCATCTAAATCTCTACATAGTTACCTGCAACCTTTGGAAGGTCTGGGCTTTGGTTCCTTCATTCTTAAAATGAAGATATGAAACAATCTTACATATGAAGTTCCAGCACTAAATCTTATGATCATAAGATTTGAGGAGTACCTATTAAACCATTCTTTTCTAGCGTTTTAGCTATGGCAAACAGGTGATGGTGATAAATGTCCCATTTGGCTGAAGACTCATTGTTCAGTGGGAACTAGAGAGGTGATAAATCTGACCCTACTGATCAGTCTATTCCTAGAGTATTTTGTTCAATGTTAGGTAACATATTTACAAATAAACACTTAAACATTTCTTGTTGATTTGACTTATTTTATAAAAGTAGCTTGCAAGTTTTTGGAAACAGTAAGTCCCACTCTTACTTAAGTAAGGATTTCATTTTCTTCCATGGACCCAGCTCACTATACAACTGCACTGTCTTTTACTAATATACATATTATTTGATAAATGATTTAGGGTATCTATTATAAGGCATGGTATAATGTGAATAAAAGACATTCTTTATCCGTTTGATTTTTTATGTGTGCATGGACAGTCCAGAGGCTTTTGAGGGATCATAAATCTCTTTGAGGAGGTCCTGAAGTTTCTTGGGCCTTATTTCAATGTGATCTGCAAACATTAGCATTTAAAGGATCTCACCATTCACAGGAAATCTCATCTGTACCCCATCTCTGGTCTGCATCTCCTTCATCACAATGGCAAATTCTTTAGTGAATATGCATCTCTTCATTTCAAACCTTTCAGACTGCTTGTTATTATTAATGGGATCCTGACTGATTGTTATGTGAATTGGAGACTGCTTATATTAAAAGAGCCTGTATAACAATGTTTTGCTTTACTGAGTGAAATAGTTTTTTTCATAATCAAAACAATTAGCACTGTCAGATCTTATAATCTCTACATCAGTAGTTGTTGATAATCTCTCATTCCCTTTTTTATGGAATCATTTAAGATCTGATTCCCCCTCTCCCCCCTGCCTTTGGTAAACTTCTTCTCCTTTATATATTTATATACCTTGTAAATCAATCCCTCAATGCCCTCACATTTGTATTACCTCCAGCACAGATTTCTTCTCTATAAATTTTATTTAATCTGGCTACTTTTCCCATTTTGGTTTTCTTTAATTTCTACTCCACTGTAAGTATTTCAAGGACTATGATATTATAGTCCAAGTGTGTTGGTTCTATTATCTTTGATGGAAAAAATAATAGTTTTTTGCAAGTCTTTTCCATTTTTCTTCCCCTTTATCCTTTTACATCCTTGAATGTCCTTGGGATGACATTACTTTGTTGGATATCTTGCCAATATTTATTTAAAGTATATCCTCTGCTTCTCTATCATATGAGACAATACTGCTACCAATCATACATTATCCTTCCTTGTAAGATTTCCTAGATGAGTTTATATTCTATTACAGCATTGTCTTTGGCAGTCACCTTTCTCTATTTGGCAAATAACCATATATTTACAGAGTAAGGTGCTCTCTGAGCTTTTTTGATCTCCTTGATTTTATAGTTAATTCAGATTGCTCTAACCTCTAAATAAAATTGTTATAATCACTGTCAGTGTCATTTTCATTGTCCATTTCCCATTTGTTATTTTTTTCAATAGCTTGTTAAAATAATTCAGAATTTTGTCTGTTTAGCTTTATGTCATATCTTTTTCTCATTACTATTCTTCTTTTTGTTTATTATAAACAAGGGTTTTAGCTTTGAAAAATCAGTGGTGTGATACCTCAGAAAAATTCCCGTATCTATAAGACATTTTCCTTTCATTTCCTGTAAAATTAGTCAGGAATGAATAGAATTATTTGCCATATCTAGCAGTCTGAAGAATAATTTCCCATAAATTTCTTCCCATATTCATTTTTTCTCTCACCTTTATTTTTTTAAATCATTATGATGAGGGGAGCCCTGAAACTCTCACTCTCTCTGAGACTTTGGGGGAAAAGCTTGGGATACTCCTCAGAGAAGCTCCCCCCTGAGAGACCCACCCCATCGAATCAAGATAAAGTGGTTTCATTCTGTTATCTGGGTGGGACTAGTTGATTACTGGAACACTTCTACTTAGCTGGAGCTGGAGATCGAGATTTCTATCCAACTCCACTGAGTTGGAGATTAGTCCAGGGACACTCATTCAGTTCCAAGATTCTCTATTCTGATTCCAGCTCAAACTGCTCCCAGCCCCCACCAAGAGCTGCCCATAAAACAAGCTTCCTTCAGCTCAATCCTTGCAGAGGACCTAATCATGCCAAGGAACCTCTCTTTCTCTCCTCTTGGCATAGCTGCAACCCTCTGCTGGATGAAAAGACATTCTCTTTTCAGCATTACTCCTTCTTTATCTCTCTCACCTATTTCCCAAACAGGAGCCTATTTATCTCTCTGTAGGGATTTCCCTGCTAAAAACTTTCAGCCTGCAAAAGCTGACCTCTTAGTTCTAATAATAAACTTCTTTCACCAGTTTAACTTTTCCACTATCTTAAATTAATTTACAAAGGACCTGCCCCGCCAGAAAAGTGTTCCCACAACTCCTACCCTGTGCGGAATTTCATCATTCCCTGACTGGGAATCGAAGGGAGCCCACCCTCATCAATTAAATATCAGAATCTATGCTAACTTGACTTTTATCAATTTCGTTATGAAATTTCTTTACCACTTAATTCTCAGCAACTGATGGTGGTATATGAAATGCAATTATTTTCATGGTATTCTTTTTACAAATACTGCAATATATGATGACTTAATATCCCATGAGAACATTTTCTTTTTGCTTTGGAGTGTACTAAAACCTGCTCCACGAATTCCTTTTTTTTTTTTTTTTTTTGGCCTCTTCAAGTGTTACCTATTAATCAATTAACTGCAATTTCCTTCTGTTTTTTGTTAGTAACAAGATGGACAAAACTGATATGATTTAGCTTCTCTATAAATGTATATACTCACCAGTTGCTGTTCAAGGATCCAATTAATGTTTTTTGATGATCTAAAAACTCTATGATTCTTAGCATTTTCTCACACTTTTCTGATAACACTAGAATCAGAAGGGGGTTGTACATAATTAAGATACATGTTTTATTTTTATTTCTGCCCTCCTCCTTTTTAGTAAGTTATTATTATAGTAGGTTTTAGTCCCAAAATGTGGAGGATGATGTCAGGTTTGGGGTACTGTTGTTTTCCGAGCAATCCTGTATTGGGGGTGGCAAAGTGGGAATGGGACAGAATTTCTGGCACTTCTCTTTATCCCTTATTCATAATTAGGCCCCAGGCATGCAGTTACCACAAAAACTCTTGTTCACTTCAGTCCTGTGGTTGCAAGCTTCAGTTTATCCTTCTGTCCTGGAACCAAAACCAGGGAGTCTGTTCTCCTGCAAGTGCCCACAGCCAGCAGAGTCCTTACTCCTACACTACAACCTAGGACGTGCTATTTCTCCTTGTCCACAGAGGTACCCTTGAGCCAAGTCTGTTGAGCACTACTGGGTTTGGCACCCTGCTACATCCTTCAATCTTCCCCTAATCCCTTAATCTGACATCTAAACTCTTTGTGAGGTGAAAATTCTTCAAATTGAGGCAGCCACTAATCCAGCTGCCCCCTGGACTTCTTGTTTGTTGATTCAGTAGAATCTGTCTAGAGGTATTTGCAGTTCAATCGAGCCAAACCTCTGCCCCTGGAGGTTGGGGCTTTCCTGAGTTCCTCCCCTGTAGTTTTAGGAGAATAACTACTCTAACCTGACTTTTAATTATTTCTGCCCTCAAAGTTCACCTTGGAGTGACAGTTTTGTCTTCTTCATGGGAGAATTTTGGAGAGCTTGACATTTTCTGTCTTATTCCACCATCTTCCTTAATTTTTTTTTTTTTTTTTGAATGGGTTGCTTTGGGAGAAAAAAAAAATTTGAAAAAAATATTGAAGAGCCCGTGTCCTGACGATGTTTTTCTCAGTGATTATCTAGCCTACACCTTAAAAACAGCTTCAATCTGTTCACAGGGCCACATATAAAACTTTTCTAACATGATAGCAGCTTCTCCTCTGCTGATAAAACCTTTGAAAATCTAGGTAGCTCTGTATCTTGATTAGGGTAGGAATTTTGTCCAGAATAGCAAAAAAATCATCATTACTAAAGTCACCAAACTTGAAATATCATGTCATTGCTAGACAGTTTCTTATACCTAATATAGTTACTGACACAATATATTTGGTGTTGATTAAAGAAAACATTTAAATCATCTGGTATCAAGTAATGATACCAGACAAAATGCTGTCTTTGATTGAATCAAGCTTGATTGGAATGTTTAAGCCTCAGGAGTACAATCTCTTATTGGGTAATTGGTACCTGAAATGCTATTTTACTGTCAACATTAATTAGAAATAGATTCTCACAACGAATGTAGCAATTCAGATTATTTCATACCTGAGAATAACAGAGGTTAGGATGGAGAGAAAAAGACACAGTAGCTTGAAGGTAATAATTTGCTTTTTGGTTCATTTTGTTTTATTTTGGTATTTTGCTTCTGGATTTTGAATGGTCATTTTCTTTGTTTGTTTGTTTTGTTGAAGAGTTTGCAAAAGTTTCCAAAAGACTTTTATAGGAAGAAACCAATAGAGATATTATGTGTAAGGGAATGATCCCCGATCTTTTGGTTAAGGACCCTGTGTTCTAGTCCTGACTTCGACACTGATTTTATGATCTTAGGGAAAGCATTTTCTCTTTCTCCTCTTTTTGGGTCTCAGTCTGTCTATCTACAAAATAAGGTGTGTAGGTAGGTAGCATTTTCTCTGAGAGATTGTTATAATCTTTATGGAAGACATAATTGTTTTCACTTCAAAAGAGCCATGTTTTCATCAGTGTAGTTGTTCACTCTGCAGACATATTAAAACTCCTCTGTACCTACCTAGATGGTCTTCATAAGCATCTAGTAGCCAACAAAATGCATCTTCTAGCATAGCTTTTGATCACCCAAAATCCTAGAGACATCTAAGGGGGATTTGAGTGGAGGATTAGAAAATATGATCAGAGTTAAAGCTAGTAGACATAATGAATGAGCCTTGAAATTGACCTTTCCGTGTAGAGAATAGGTTCAAATATAGATGAATATGAATTTAAATATTATAAGATAATAGTAAAATAGTTTATAGCAGTTTGTGAGTATCAAAAAATAATGGGCTGGATCTTTCCCAACTACTAACATTTATCCTGATTTCATTTTAATTTTGTTGGAACTTGTACAGTACTTTTCTGTGTCTTTTTAAAAAACGCATTTGTTCTATTGAAAATACTGTCTTGCCCACTTAATATGTTGGTTAATTTTTCTGATCTTTTTTTTTTCTAATTTCAATCTATTCTTTGTTACTAGCTGTTACTTTATGGGCAGAGGAAGGGAAGAATATATTCACATATCAAGTTAATATAAAAACAAAAGGTACTGGCAAAAATGTTTTAAAAATTTTAAATACTTTTTTTTTCCTAAAAGAACTAACCATAGAGCCCCTAGGGAGCACAGGGGATAGAGCATCAGCCCTGAAGTCAGGAGGACTTGAGTTCAAATGTGACCTCAGACACTTAACACATCCTAGCTGTGTGACCTTGGGCAAGTCACTTAATCCCAATTGCCTCAGGGGAAAAAAGTAACCAAAAAGTCATAGAATCATGAATTTAGAACATCCAAAATGGAATCTCAGTGACATTAGGACATATAAATTGAGTAGCTTATATTTTTTAATGCTTTAAAGTTTGTAAGGCATTTTCTTGTATTCCTTTTTGAGGTTGTTGATGTATTATTAATCCTATTAAACTGAGGTTCAGAGACATGTTAAGTTAGCTGAAGTCATGACTAATTACAGAAGAGACAAGGCTTGAAACCAAGTCTCCTGACACCTGAGCTAATATACTTTGAAATACATCACACTGGTTATAAGGTGACTGTAAAATATTGATGGGTATCAGGCAAATTAGGACTGTCAATTTCCCTCCCACCACTAAAATGTCTTTTGTGTTTTCATTCCTCAGTGACTCCTGCTCTGGAGTTTCTCTATTGGTTTCTTCCTATAAAAGTCTTTTGGAAACTTTTGTAAACTCTTCAACAAAACAAACAAATAAAAAAAATGACCATTCAAAATCCAGTATACGTATGTGTATATACATATATATAGCTGAAAAGTGAACCAAATCAGCAAATCAATAAATATTTGTTTGTGTTCTCATTTCTAACATTTACCAGGCAAGGCCTGCACCTAGGATTTCTAATATAGAATGACCTTGCTAGTCAGGCTTTGGGCTGGCGAGGTAGCCTTAAGCACCTCGTGGTTGATTCCTAAATGGCAGCTGCCAACTGACAGAAAGTTAGAAATTCTGATTATGCCTTTAAAAAAAAAAAAACCCTTATATTAGGGAAGATTGACATTTTAAAACCTTTGTGTGAGTCTGAGTCATACAAGTTCATAAGGTTGTCACTGTGAGCAAACACTGCAGTTAGTTCAATATTCTCAATGCTGGAATTGAATAGATAAGTTTTGGGGTCTGGGGCTTTTTTCTGCTTGTGTATGTGCATATGTGTGTGTGTTTGTGTATGTATACACATATACTCATATTCTTGTAAAATGGATAGAAAGAATGTTAGATTTAGAGTTGGAGGAAGGAAAGAGTTTTAATACCCACTTCTGGACCTCAGTTTCCTCATTTATCAAATGAGGATATTGGCCTAGAGCAGGGGTCTCAAACTTTTTAAATAGGGGGTCAGTTCACTGTCTCTCAGACTGTTGGAGGGCCGGACTATAGTAAAAACAAAAACTTTATTTTGTGGGCCTTTAAATAAAGAAACTTCATAGCCCTGGGTGAGGGGGATAAACGTCCTCAGCTGCTGCATCTGGCCCGCGGGCTGTAGTTTGAGGACCCCTGGTATTCATCTCGAAATTTAGAATTCTTTAAATATATCTGTGGTGAAGTGAAATGAGCATTGGTGCTTACTATCTCTAATGACTTTAAGCAAGTCCTTTTTTCCTATATGTTCTCAGTTTTCCACAAAATACAGAGACTGGATTAGATATTCTACACACACACACACACACACACACACACACACACACACACCCTTCTGTATAGAAAGAGGATGTGTATGTATGTGTATATATAGCTGAAAAGTGAAGACAAATCAGCAAATCAATAAGCACTTAATTAGTGCCTATGATGTGCCAAGCAGTCAGCTTATTGCTGAGGATATTAAAAATTTTAAAAAGCAAAAATAAACAAGCAGAAAAAGCTCCTGCTTTCAAGGAGCTCTCAATCTGATGTTGGACACGACATGCAGACAACTACATATGAACACATACTTTCTCTGTGTGTATACCTATAAGTGTATATTTTTTGTGCATGTGACTAGTATGTGAGTAAACATAAATACATGTATCTATGCATATATATGTATGAATATATATATGTGTGTGTATGTCTCTGTCATATATAGAAAAACAAAGACACACAGAGAGACAGAAAGGATAGACTGATGGTAATCTCAAAGGGAAGACATCTGCCTTGAGGGGAATCAGGAAAGTCTTCTTGTAGAAGGTATTTTAGCTGGGACCTGAAAGAAGTCAGGAAAGCCAAAAGATGGAGGTAAAGAAGGAGGCAGGCAGTCAACAATCATTTATTAAGTATCACTTTATTAAGGGTACTGTACACTAGGGATAGAAAGAAAGGCAAAAGACAGTCTTTCTCAAGAAGCTCACAGTCTAGTGGGAGAAATAGCATGCAAACAACTATGTGCAAACAATGTAGAGAAGATAAGTTGGAAATAATTAGCAGAAGGCAAATATTAGCATTAAGGGAGAACAGGAAATGCTTTTTATAAAAAAATGGAATTTTACCCGGGACTTTAGGGAAGCCAGGAGACAAGAGGAAGAAGAGTTCCAGAGCTGGGAGTTAGATCATTTAAGTTGAGGAATTGCATAAAAGTCATTGCCACTAGCTTCCAGAGTGCATGGTGGATGAAAAAAGACTGGAGAGGTAGGAGGAGCCAGCTTCCAAATAGAGAAAAGAATACACTGAAATTTATTGAATTGGGAGTGGAAAGAAGAATGAGGTTGAAACAAAAGAAGAAATTATGATTTGCCAATTTTAAAAAATTCCTTCCCCCCCCCCAAAAAAAAAAAAAAAAGATTTTCCTATCTGATCCTGAAAGTAGTTGGGATCCTGTTAGTTTTTGACTGACATTGACATGATCAGACTTGCATTTTAGGAAGATCAGTTTGATAGCTGCTGAGTGGAGTATGGGCTGGAGTGGAGAGAGACTTGAGGCAGGCAGACCCACCAACAGTCCAAGCAGGAGGTGATGAAGACAATGAGGGCCTTTGCTGGAGGGGTAATGTGATTGGAAGAGAAAGGGAGGGAGGGGTATGAGAAGAGATAATGAAAGCAAGATGTGGAAACAGATTGGATATGGGAAGTGAGAGCAAAGAAATAGGTATTGCTTCCAACTGATAACAAAATAAAATTCAATGGCTATGATTCAATGCCCCTCCAAAAGCTATCACTAGCCTATCTTTTCAAACTCTCTTCAAACAGTTCTTTATGGACTGCATCTTAAACCCCTTAAAACTTATCTTACATTTTCCTTCCTCCCTGACTTCTCTCACTATTCTCTTTGTACCCAAAATATTTTCTTTCACTCTCTACCTATTACAACCCTCCCTATCTTTTAAAGTGTAACTCAAATACCATCCCTCCTTGGAACCTTCCTGGAATCCTTGATAGTGTGTATGATAAGGATTTAACTAAGGTGTTTTGGCAGTGTCAGTTGTGATGGCTGCCAGTTGTCCAACTGAGTTCCAGGAAATGGCAAATAGGAAACTCGCTTAATTTAAAAAACTTCACATAGACTCACCCCAGAGATACTATATCCTATGGTCAAACTCCTAAGTATCAAATTATCAGGTATTTATAGACCCAGATACCTAACTAAATTTCCCTTGGTGCTGGAAGGAAAAACTAACACTGTTCCCTTTTGTCCCTGGATTCTTAAGGGAAGGATCCTTAGTTAAATTGTTCTCTATCCCCATTTTATAGCTAGTTAACTGCTGTTTCTTTCTCTCCTGATATCTGAAAGTCTAAATAAAAAGTCTCCTTCCTACATTACCATTCCCCACTCTTTCTTCCCCATTCAGTTTCCTTTTTTTCTTTTTAAATTAAATTTATTTTCAGTTCTGAGTCCTCTCTTCCCATGTCCTAGCCCACCCCATCCCAAAGCAACAAACAAACAGACAAACCTAAAAAACTGTTACAGATATATACATACATACATACATACATACATACATATGTGTGTGTATGTATGTCAAACAAAATAAATTTCTTTAATAGTTATAAAGGATATATGTATGTACCCATGTTTCTGTATATGCACACATATCCATGGTTGTATGCTATGTAAACATGCCCCATTATGAACTCATGTCTTTCTGGAGGTAGAGAGAATGTTTCCTGAATCCTCTGGAATTCAGTTACTGTGTTGATTAGCATTCCTAAGTCTTTACAACTTGTATGTCTTTGCATTATTGTTATTGTGTAAATTGTTCTCCTAGTTCTGCTCATTTCATGTGTCTTCCCAAGTTTCTCTGAAATCATGCCCTTCATAATGTTTTACAGCTCATAGTATTCCATTATAATTGTATACCCATAACTTGTTAGACTATTCCTCAATTTGTGGGTACCTCTGCAATTTCCAATTCTTTGCCACTACAATAAAATATTTTTATACACATAAGTCATTTTCCTCTTTCTTTGACTTATTTGGGGTATAGATCAGGTTGTATCACTGGGCCAAATCTTAGTAGCTTTTGGGGCATAATTCCAACTACCTTCCAGAATGATTAGAACAATTCACAATTTGTCCAGTAGTGTATAAATATATGTCTTTTCCCATAGTGCTTCTAGCATTTATTATTTTCCTTTTCTTAAAATCTGCTTTGTCATTCTGATAGATGAAGTGTTGTAGTTTGCTGAACTCTAATCATTAGTTTAGACCATTGTTTCATATAGTTCTTGATTGCTTAGACTTCCTGATCATATTCTTTGATTATTTATTGATTCATCCTTATTCATTTTAGTACCTCTCTTCTTGTATTGCTATACTCCTCTGTCCTAGTTATTCACAGTCCCCATTGTTATCTCTTTTTATTATCAACAAACTTTCTTTCCTTTATGTTTCTTCTTTTATTCCTTCCATCTTCTTGCTCTCATTGAAATCTAGCTCCCCCTAGAAAATATTTCTGGCCACCCTCTCTAATATTTGGTGTGCCTTCTTAAACTTCATAATACAACCATCCTTTTAGAAAAAACTATTTCCTCACCCCCCATTTCTCAGACCCCTTCAAATTTTGCTTCCAATTTGATAACTCAATTGAAATCACTTTTACTAAAGTTATCAACTGTTTCTCAATTGGTAAATCTGATGGTCTTTTCTCGTTTCTCATCTTTTTTTTAATTCTCTGTACTATTGGACAATTTGTCACTCCCTCCTCCTTGATTAGAGAAATCCTTATGGATTTTTATGAACCTCTTCTCCCCTGATTTTCTCTACTTATATGACCTTCATTTCATCTCCTCTAGATTAAAACTTTCCTGTCAACCAAGAGAATGTGTAGCCTGTGAGTGGGCTCTATATATCTATCCAGAGTAAGGTTAGAGAAATCCAGATCCCATACTACTCATCCCCCTACTGTAAAAGAGATATGTGTAGAGTTAAAAATGAGGATGGAATGAAAGTCATTATGCTTTGGATAATTACAAAAAAAAAAAAATCAGGTTGCAATTAGCCATTAAAAATAGGTGCTGTGAAGAGAGAAAAAAAGAGAAGTTGCATACCATAAACTATGAAGCATTGTTAATGTTAAACATACATTTATTGGAAAATTGAATTGAAATAAAAAAAAGATCTTGATTCTAAAGCAAAAATCGTAAATAATTATGACATCCCCTTTTCAGGACTTGGAAAAATCTAAAAAAAAAAAAAAAAAAAAAAGATAAAATTATAGATTTTAATAGAACATTGGAAAAATCCACTGGATAAATTCAGGATGATTAATGAAGAAGAATATTAAATCAAAATTTTAATTAAATTAAATATTAAAAAGAATGCTTATTTTTAGCTTCATCACCACTTCTACAAATTGATTGTGTTCCAGTATATACAAAACAGATAAAAATATTAAACACAAGTGATATATACTATAATATAATAAAAATAATAATTAATGAAGGAAATACTAACAAGAGACATAGACTTAAAAGGAAACTAAGTAATGAAATTATAAATTATAAATTAATCAAAGTCTAAGTAATTATATTAATGAGAACTATCAATCATAGGAAGAAAACATCCCAAAATATGAAGTGAATTAGATTATCTATAAAGTTTCTACCAGTTTTAAATCCTTCTTATCACTTCTTTGTTTTGAGAGATAGACTCCAGATGGAAGATCTGCTAAGGCAGTTTCTTCTCTCAAAATTCAAGAATAATAGTGAAGATGAAGTTATACCTAACAGTGCTTTTTCTCTTTTTCTCTTCCAAGTAAAAAAAAAAACACACACACACACATGCAAAGACATATTTTTTTTTCATTCTGTATCCTTTTATCCTGAGAATTGAGAAATTAACATGAAACTTTTTATTATTGACAATTCTTAATATTCAGGACCCCAAGTCACCCCAATGATAGTTCAGAGTTTACTGATTCCTGAATGAAAATGAATCAGGGGAGAAGAATTTACAGACTGTTCCCAGAATGCTGATAAAAATGTTCCCTCAAAGTACTTGTTTTTCTTTCTCCAACCTTATTGAGGCCACTTTGGTGACTCACTCAGGGGTTAAACTGTTTATGTCTGAGAACTTGGTACATTCAGCTCTGTGGTTTTGGTTCACATGGGGTTCAGTGACAAGGTTTTACTTCTATTTTGGTTAATGATAAAAGCTTCTCCCTGAGTTTCTCTAGTGTTGGGGTTTTCTGTGAAACTTCATGTGGATTCCTTTGAAATTTCATAATGAAATCAGCTGGAGTGACTTTCATGTCTTTTGTGGTTAGCAGTTCAATTTAATTTTGATCACTAAAGTGACTACCATATGTTGACCACTATGCTAGGTGCTAGCAATATAAAGTGAAATAAAAAATGGTCTCTGCCTGCAAGAAGCTTATTATCTGAAAGTGGAAATAAGAGGTAAATATAAATACATTATAGAATTTAATTGCAAAGAAAAGGTCCAAATACTGTGTTATAAAACACACTTTAGAGAGGGCAGAAATACTTCATTAGGGAAGAAGAACATAGGGAAGAGAGGAGGGGGAGACCTGAATAAAGTCTTAAAAGAAGGCACAAGTTCCATCAGATAGAAGAGAGCCCATTGATGACAGAAGAGGTCGAGCAAGCAAAGTTATGGAGGCAAAACAGGGCAGGAAAAGAGAAAGGAGCAGAAGAATGTCCATTTTAATTGAAACATAGAATAGGAAAAGAGAAATAAGGTGAAATAAGGTTGGAAAAGTAGAACCACAGAAATCTTCCAAGTGATATCTAGTTTAGCTCTCAGACACTGCTATATTCATCAACTGAAATGTCTAAGAATGTTCTTGGATCTTTGGCACAGATGCACAATATCTATATGGTCAACATCTCCTTGTTTTTAGCAATTTCCTCAACTATAACTAATTTTAGCAACCAGAATATTCTTTAGTAAAATAGTAAGAAATTTCTAAATGCTTGTTGATTGAAATTTCAGAATAGTTCAACTGAATTCTTATTTTCACTTATTTGATTTCATTTAACTAAACAATGTTATTTATTTCCTGTTGCATCAGTTATTTTTCTTGGTTTTCAAGGCCTCTTTTAAAAATCATCTTGATAAAATTCCTTTTTTTTTTTTTAAACTGTATGCAGCACATATGCTCTGCTTTCATCAATTTGAATTCCTTACTGCGCCACAAACTATGCCATTCGCATCCTTGGGTTTTCACTTCTGCTATTTGCTTCACCTGCAGTACCTTTTCTGTTCTTTTTTTTTTTTTTTTTAAATATGCAAGTGCCATCCATACTTTAAGGCCCCTATTCAGTCTTAAGACTCAAAGATCTCTTTCTCTCCTTACTAAATTCAGAATTCAGGGAGTACCACATAGTTTAATGTTTTGTCTTATATTGTGTTTTCATTTTATCACTTTATTCTTCCTTTAGTAGAACAAGGCAACAAAATTAACCCTAAATATCAGATCTCAAAAGAATGTAGTTCAATAATTATATGGAGTGAGTTAGAATGGAAAATGCACTTCTTTGTATGAACTCCAAGTTTATTTGAACTTTCATTTTCTAGAATTCTTGCCTTATCTTACACCATATTTTCTATTCTTAACCTTATTGGATTGTCATACTATACTTACCTTAATATCTGGAATAGGTCTTTTCCTACACCTGGCTAAAATCCATTTATTGTATTAGCTGTTCAGAGAATGCCTCTTTTCCATTAATTAAAATTAGCACTCTTCGGGGTCCCTCAGTAACTGAGACTTGTTGCATTAGGTGGCTTTACCTTCAGAAGGCATGGCAGGGCAGCCTCTTTCCCTTAGTAGTACCACAGGAAACAATATATTCATATATATACATATGTGTGTGTGTGTGTGTGTGTGTATAAGTTATAATCTTGAGAGAACAACCCTTGAGAGTGATTCTTATATGATTATTAAGTCTTGGACTTATCTGTAGCATGAATTCTGTATATCCAGCTGATATCTTCCATAGGATTAAGCACAGTTGGGTGCTTAACCCAAGATCAAAGGATATTTGTTGATTAGTGAAAATAGATGTTGTGCAATACTATATGATGATCAATTCTGATGGACCTGACCATCTTCAGCAATGAGATGAACCAAATCAGTTCCAACGGAGCAGTAATGAACTGAACCAGCTACACCCAGCGAAAGAACTCTGGGAGATGACTAAGAACTACTACATAGAATTCCCAATCCCTATATTTTTGCCCACCTGCATTTTTGATTTCCTTCACAGGCGAATTGTACAATATTTCAGAGTCCGACTCTTTTTGTACAGCAAAATAATGGTTTGGATATGTAAACTTATTTTGTATTTAATTTATACTTTAACATATTTAACATGTATTGGTCATCCTGCCATTTAGGGGAGGGGGTGGGAGGAAGAGGGGAAAAGTTGGAAGGAAAGGTTTGGCAATTGTCAATGCTGTAAAATTACCCATGCATATAACTTGTAAATAAAAAGCTATTAAAAAAAAAAAGAAAAAGAAAAAGAAAAAGAAAATAGATGTTGTGGTAACATTGTATCTAGCCAAAGAGGAAGAAAAGAAAAGTGGTCCTTCTGAGTTTAGGTGAGGAAGATGAGAAGGGAGAGAGAAAGAAAATAATTATCAGTCAAAAATGTATTAGTGCCTACTATGTGCTAGGTATTATGCTAAGAACTGGGCTTATAAAATGAAGCAAAAGGCAGTCTCTGCCCTAAAGGAGCTTACAGTCTAATGGGGAACAACATGCAAAGAAATATATACAAAGCAATCTATATACAAAATAAATATCTCACTTATTTTGAAGATAAGACTTGATAGATAGTAGACTTGTGATTTCATTAGTACATCAGTACATTAGCACATTCATTAGTATATTTCATTAGCACAACTCTCTTTGTTAATTCAGGACCTAGAACACTAAGAAGTTAAATGATTTGTTCAAGGTTACACAGCCAGTGCTTTTTAGAATCTAGACTTGAATTCAGTTCTTCCTGGCTTTCAGGCCAGCTCTCCTGCTGTTAGTTTTCTAGATTGTTGTCATCCTGAAAGCTTTATGGTCAAGTTGTAGATTATAATGGCAATAAGGAATCATAGAATACAGAGTAGAGAATGTCAGAATTTCCAGGAAACTTAAACCCCATGATCCAACTTCTTTATTTCCAACCTCTCCATTTTACTAATGCAAAAAAACTGAGGCCCAAAGAGATAAGGTCCTGATTAGACTCTCTCCTGGTCTTTCCTCCCCATCACACAAACTGTCTTCAATCATCTAGATAATATGGTAGAACTGAATCACCTGCCCTGTGCCCCCTGGTCTCCCTTGGTTATTCTCTTCACCCAGCCCAAGATTCCCAGGCTCAATGTCATGAATGCATAGCTTCATGGCTTTGGGAAATTTAATTCTCTATAAGTCAGCCTGATTGTTAACTATCCATTGCCTTTTCACTAACTGTTGAGCAAGATGTTAAAATTTACAAAGTGAAGGGATTTCATTTTTGTATTTAATGTGTTGGGGTCAGTCCACAGAGAGAGGTTTTTGTGATGTTTTTCTATGTTGTCTTCATTTTGTCTGTTTTGAAATGAAACATTTCAAAGCCCTTCTTGGCTTGGCTGGAGAATTTTTTATTGTAAACATAAAACATTCATTGAAACATTAAACAGTTTACAGCTGTTTTTTCAGCACATAAATTTTCATAGACACCCCCCATCCCTGCCCCCTCACTATTATATCCCCTTCATATATTTTCTTTGTCCAAACAGCTCTACAGCCAGCACAGGGACCAGATTAGAGAGAAAAACAACCATGTGGCTGATTTGGTAGGAACAGCAACTTGTTTTCACACTGAGAGGAATTTCTCTTTAATTGTATACATCAACACAGGTACCGCCACAATGTAGCACTCAACCATATCTCCTCATGGTTTTGATGGGAGCCAATGGCAATCTCTCAGTATCCATTTTCCCAATCAGGGGACAGTCTCTAGAACTCATTTGTTTGCCTAGGAACTCTTACCCTTTCAGAAGGTTCATCAGAGGAAGGCTAATCCAATCTTCTCATTATACAGATTAAAAAACTGAGGCAGAAAGAAGAAACAATCCCAAGCTCACATAGCTTGGAACATATGACAAATTGGATATTCTTAAATCATTTTTTCTTTCTCCTGGACATTACTTTCTCATTAATAAGATACCAGGAAAATTCTTCTCCAAAGACCCCAAATACGAAAGGAGGGTTTTTTTTTTCAGTCTAGCCAATTTTTTTTTTGACTGTTGGCTAAAGAGTTGACTTATCTTGACTGAAAAAAATAGAACACTGAAATATTAGTAGACTAAACATTCAAGCCAAGGATGTGGTAGATATGGTAGTTGCTACTCTGGATAAGCATTAACATTTAAGAGTAGCTCTGAGATAAAGGAAAAGATGATGGATTTCTCACAGTGCAGTTGACAGGTTCTGGTATCAATAGAATGCTGCTCATTGTCTTGATGCTAAAAGACACCTTCATTCTTCTCTATCTCTGTTCCTGACTACGGATTTCCTTCTCCACTGTGACCTAGCAACCTTCTCTTTATCCATAGGATCACTCCATCTCCTTAGTTCATCCTGCAGGTCAATTACTTTTGGACATTAATTTATGCTCACTCTTTTTTTCTCCTCTAGGTTCTCCATTTCACTATCCAGACATCTCTCTCTATCAGTCCCCTTTATAGTTCTTTCCTCTCTCCTGCTTTCCCCTACATTTTTTAGCTTCCTTTTATGTGCTGTGTTCACTATTAGAATATAAGCTTCTTGAGGCCGGGGCTATCTTAATGCTTATATTTGTTCTCTCAGTACAAATCTCTCTAATGTTTTAGCACAATAGAAGACAGCTGGATTCTCAGATTTACTTTTGTATCCTGAAAAAATGTTACTTAGGTTGAAGTACATGAAAAAAAATCCAGCATCACACAGTTATGTAGTTGACAAAGATAGAGTTGTTGTTGTTGTTGTTGTTGTTGTTGTTTTAAATAGAAAAATGAGCTCAGAATATTTTTATAAAAATCATTTTGACCTCATGGATCTCCTAAAAGGAAGGGTCTTGGTCCCTCCCAGGGTACGTGGTCACACTTTGAGATCTCCTGCTTTAAATTCAATACCTTAAAGATAAAGAACTTGAGTGCTGAAGGACATAGAGATGTTTGTAGAAAAGCCAAGACTAGAATACAGATCTTTTCACTTCCTGCATACATAGGAACTAATTTTTATCAATTAAAGTCTCAGAGGGAAAAAAAAAAAACAATTGATAATATCTTGTCTATTTTCTTTAATCCCAGTTTCTCCTATTGTTAAAAATGAAAAAGAAAAATTATTTTTAAAAATATCTTTCAAGATGATTATTTAATGCAGAATTTCAAAACAACCAGGAATTTTACAAAAGTAAGCCTTTCAGGAGACAATTAAAAGACTGTTGGGAAACAGTTGGAGTCCAAAGTCTAGAAATCATCTCTGGGACCTACGGAGTTTGCCCAGGCTGGGGATTCTAAAAAAAGATTATTAGGAAACTTTGCACCCCAGAGCATTAGGGGATGGACAGACTTTGACCAGAACAGCCTGGATCCTTTTTCCTAGACCTTGAAACATGTGAAGGGAATTTGAAAGAAGAATGTTAAGTGTTAGGAAAAAAGTTTTTAATGGTCTTTGGCTAAGTTATATTTCTTATAGACACCCTGTAAATGGTGACATTTTCATGTTAATAATTAACTGTCTGAGCCAATGACTTTGAGCAAATATGAAAAAAATTCTCTAAATAACTATTGATCAGAGAAATGCACAATTCTGAGATCCTCACACTTATTAAAGTGATTAATATGACCAAAAAAGGGAAAATGTTGGATGTTGCAGGAGATCTAGGAGAACTGGGACACTAATACATTTTTGGTAGGGTTGTGAACTGATCCATCTATTTTGTAGAACAATTTGTATGTATGCCCGAAGATCTATAAACTATGAATACCGTTTGATCTAGCAATATACTACTAGGTCTGTATCCCAAAGAGATTATAAAAGAGGGGAAAAGACACACTTGTATTAGTACTTTTTTGTGGTAGCAAAGAATTGGAAATTGAAGGGATTCCTGTCAATTGGAGAATGGGTAAACAAACTATGATTTATGATTGTAATAGAATATCATTGTGCTATTAAAAAAAAGAATCATTTTAGAAAAACTTGTAAATACATAACGCGAACCGATGCACAGTGAAGTGAACAGAACCAGGAGAACTATGTACCCAGAAAAATCAATATTTTTCTATGGAAAATTATTCATGACTTAGCTATTCCCAGCAATACAATGATCCAAGACAATCCCAAAGGACTAATAATGATAGCATATTATCTACCGCCAGAGAAAGAACTAATATTGAGTGAATACAGACTGAAGCATGCTATTTTTCACTTCTTTTCTTTCATTTTTTCCTTTTATTTGAGTCTTCTTGTACAAAATAACTAATGTGGGAATGTTTTACATAATTGCATATGAATAACCTACATCTCATTGATTATCATCTCAGAGAGGGGGGAGAGAAGAGAGGGAAGAAGGAATAGAATTTGGAACTCAAAACTTTAAATATTTTTTTAATTGGGGGAAAAAAAGAAAATTATAAAGAATTTTAGTTTAAATTAGCCTTTCTAGTCCAAATTGCATGCTCTCATTTGAAGATGCCCATATTTCTGCACCTGCAGTTCACAAATGCAGATCCCAAGGGAAGTTACAAGTCCTGAACTGGGCATGTTTAGCTGGGGAAAGAGGCAGCTATGGGGCACAGCTAAAAAGGGCTGGACTTGGAGTCAGAAGTCTAATCTCAAGAAATCAAGTCCAAATGTGTCACTCTGGGTAAGTCACTTAAATTCTCAGCCTTAGTTTCCTCATTTATAAAATGGAAATGACAATAATGGCACTGACCTTACCAGAGTGTTTTGAAGGTCATATGAGATAGCATGTAAAGTGTTTTGGCCACCTGAAGGACTATATAAGTGTTAGATATTATTATTTTAAAAGAAAACTTAAGGAGGACATTTATGATTGTTTTTAAATACTTAAAGGATTGTAATGTAAAAAAGATATTGGACTTCTTCGGGCCCCTAACAGAACTCCCTAACAGAAGCTCTCCTTTTTAGTTTTGGTGGCTTCCCTCTTTTAATTATTTCCTTTTTTTTCCCCAAATATAGCTTGCATTACATATATTTGCTTGCGTGTTTTCTCTCCATTAGATTGTAAACTCCATGAGCTTAGGGTTTGTCCTTTGCCTATTTTTGTATCTTTAGTGCTTAGCACAGAGCCTGGCAAGTAGTAGGCATTTAGTAAAAGTTTATTTAATTGAATTGAAAATAATCTTATATAAGTATCACTAATAGCATCACTGTGCAGAGCAAAGTTTGGTAGTTGATGTTTCACCATTCCCTCCCAGGAAAGAGACCGATTGAATATTCCCAGACCAAATAGTCTTTATGCATCCTTCCATCCCCTTTCCCTTGACTTTTGACTTGCTAGCCCACATTCCCTTGCAATCCTTTCACTGTTCTTTTGGTGAACTCATGGCATAATTAATATAAGAGAAAAATAATAGCTCTTCCTACTCTCACTTGGAAAGGACACTTTTCAATCACTTATATTCTGTGAAGTTGAATGTCTGAGCCTTCCCTGTCTGCACAGTATTAGAGACATACAAGTGGAACAATTGATAACTATCTCATCTTTTATCTCCAGAGAGTCTGACTTCAAATACTATTGAAACAGTAAACAGCATCTTAGAAGGGAAACAGGTAACTTTCAATGTCAATCTCCATCCTTTTAGATGGAAGTGAAGAGGGGAAGAGAAAGTATAGAGGAAAGGGCCAGGAAAAAAAAAGTTCATTAACTCTTGGCCTTATCTCTCCCTCTTCAGTACTATAGTGCTGTCTGCCATTGGTATACAAGGCTGCTGGCCACCCTGGAAGGAACCTAGATATCCTCAACAACATCCTTTGCCAGACCTTGGTTTTTCTTCTCTCAACTCTCATCATAGACTAATTTAAATACTTCTTAGGCTCATGTAATTTTACCTTGTTATCTGACCTGAGTCAAGAGTTCTATCTAGACACTGGGCTATTTTCCCTAGGGTATTCAATTTACTTTTAAACTACTTCCCTATAAAGTATTTAGCACTTTTCCCTCCAGGGTCAAATACCACATTCTAATTTAACAATTAAAGACCTTTATGGCTCCAAAATTTGGTAAAATATAACTTCCTCCCTTTTCCTTTCCTTCCTTCTTCACATAAGACATTCTAGTCCCTATCTATGAGACTTCAAATTCCTGAAATAAAATTTCTTATCAGAGCTTTCACTTAGAATTACTAGTTGCCATCATAACTAACCTCACGCACTATTTTTTATGAATCTATTCTTGATTCCTCTGGCTACCAAGAACTTCTCTTCCTCCCTACCTCACCCCCCAAAATTACATTTTATTTATTTACTGAATTTATTTAGCATATGCATGTATATGCATATATGTGAATATGTATATATGTATATATCTCACATATTTTTGTGTTCCTAGTACCAAGTACAATGTTTGACACATAATAAATAGCTACTTGATAGATTTTTAAATTAATCAATTCATACCACATAGTTTATGTGTTAGATTAGATGGCACAACATAGATGTGTTGGGCTAGATAGTAATGTGAGGCAACTGGGTGGTTCTATGGAGACAGCACCAGGCCCAGAATTAGGAAGTTCAAATCTGACCTTAGATACTTCATAGCTGTGTGACCCTGAGCAAGTCACCATCTGCCTCATTATTACCACTCTAGTATCTTTGCCAAGAAAACTCTAAATGGGTTCACAAAAAATTGGACACAATTGAAAAATGACTGAATAACAATGAAGTTCCATTGAATTTTGATTCTGAATTAAAATAAAACAGAGGTATTAATAAGATCTCCCTTTAAAATATCACAGCCCAGTAAGAATGACAAGACATGCTCAGATACAACTATAGCACAAAGTAGTATGTGATAAGTAGAATAAAGGATATGAACAGAATCCATAAGATAATAGCTTGCATTTCTATAGCACTTTACAATTTACAAAGCAATTTCTCATAACAGCCCTCTAAGTTAAGAAATACAGGGATTATTATTTACATTTGACAGAGAAATTGAATTATCAATCATTATATTTAGAACTAGAAGAGATCTTAAAGATCACCTAGTACATTTTACAGATGAGGAAACTGAGGCCCAGAGAAAGGAAAAAAATTTGCCCAAAGTGACCCAACCTTAATTTTGAAGGGCCCAGGATAACCAGTCCAAAATTAACTTATCAGGCAGTTATTATCTGAGATGATATGTCATTCATGCAGCATTAGGCTCTATTATTCAGGGAGAGAAATTGTGCAATAAGTTGTAGATATTTTTTTAAATTCTTAAAATAATAGTAACATTTTCTTACTTAGTTGCAGGAAGAGCTTCAACCATGTTTATTGCCTCAACACCAGAAATTAGTGTGATCATCTTTCCCTGAATCAGTTTGAAAATAGACCATTAGAAGTACATGTCAGAGAAAATGAAAGGCCCCTTGACAGAAAGCACATTTCAGCCTTAAAGGGCTCTGATATACACATCTTTATTAATCTGCTCTGATCTGTGTGGCTCCTCATCTGGGGCCATTGAATGGAGATAGCCAGTTTTCCTGGAGATGTTTTTTTAACTCTCTAACACCTTAAGTCTCATAAAAGCAGAGGAGACCTTCTGTCACCAACGATGAGTTTATGATGTCTAAATCTGTGGTCAGTCTGTTGCTTCTCTCTCCATGATTGTTTCTCTGTGGTTTGTGGCGGGATAACAGTTTTTGACCTCAGAATTTATATTGGTCTATTCAAGATTAGCCTGTTTGGAGCAATTGGCAAACTTAGACTCTTTGTGTCATCTGGGTCACCTTGTTCATTTAACGACAGTAAAGATCCACTTGCCTTTAGATTGGACACCTAATTTGTATTGAAAATTTTGAAACAATAAGTTGTATTCATTCTGCTTGTTATTATCATTCACCATCATCATCATGATCGTCATCATACCTGCTGGCATGTTATATGGAGCTTGAATGTTTATAGATAGTTTTACATACAGATAAAATGTCATTTGATCTTCACTGAACAGAGCTTTGAGGAAAACGGCTCAATGATTAAATAATCATTAATCAGAAAGCTGAGGCTCAGAGAGTAGAAATCAATGGCCCAGTGTCACATAGTGGGGTCCTATTATTCCAGGTGTGAAAACTTGGATCCTAAAATGTGATCATAAGAAGGAACCTTGCAAATAATCTCATCTATTATCTTCATTTTACATCAGGAGACCACTAGGCCCAGACATATAAAAGCGCAATATCCAGATTCACATAAATTGTCAAGAACAGTTAAGATTTGAATCAGCTATTCTTCGGTCAAATTAATTCAATTTTATTCAGTCCAGTCCAGTATAGCTCATCATGTACCACACATAGTGCTAGATGTTGGGAATTTAAAGACAGAAATGTTTGGACTCAAAAGTAATAATCTCTATTGTATTGCAGGGTCATAACAAGAACAACAGTTATTAAGTATTTCAGGTCTGGTGTTACTCTCCCAATGAGGCTGCTACATCTCTCTCTAAGGGCTCTAAGAGTATGTCTTAAGGGCTCAGAGAAATTTTTCTCTAATTTCATAGCCTCAAGGTCCCATTCTAGTGTTTCCTCTGGCCCAGCCATCGATTCAAGTTACTCTACCTCTATTTAATCAATTAGCATCAATTACTTTTTACAAAGGGATATTTATTTATTTCAAAGATACTGCAAGGAGAGAAGTTATAAACAATTACTTTTATTTCCCTAATCTCATTCCAGAACTGGAGAGAGTAAACTCAGACTTGACTGTTTCTAACTAGCATTAAGCTACACAAAATTCACTTCCAAATGGGTCATGTCCAACGGGTAGATGAATCAGCATGTCTATAGGGCCAGGCAGTTCTCTCATGATTTCACTCCACTCTCTCTAGATTTTGACAAATCTCAGTATGGACTCTAGCTCCTGGGTCTTGCTTTCTTGACCTTCAAAATTCACAAGGTCTTGGATTTTGAAGCTTATTTCAGTCCTTTTCATCATGTGGTCAATTGGCAGGAACCAGCTACAGAATGCTTGCTTATATTCTAAATCGAAGACCAGAACATGGCAGAAAACAAAAGAAAACTTAGAAGGAAGCACAGAAAAGTAGAATAGTTTTAAAAATAATGTGTAGTATTCATTACGTAGTTTAAAAAAAAAAAAAGGCCAGTAGACCAAAAAGGAAATCCATGGTTTTATATTGAATTCGCTTTATGTGTGCTATGTACATGGAAATGTCTCTATTTTTTTTTTTATTTTAAGTTCAAAATAAATTTAAATAAAAAAAAAAAACACAGATAAAGGACCACTGGAAAAAAAAATAAATTGAAGAAGAAAGTAAATTGAGTAAATATCTTCACTCTTTTCTAGAAGCAGTCTTTCCAGCCTCTTCCATACTGGGGATTGCATCAACCTTCTCATTTCATTGATGTGATCAGAAAAATTTAGTTGTGGAAACTTAGGTAATTAATCTAAGCTCAGAAAATATAACTTTAATTAAATAGAGGTAGTATAATAATTGAAGAGACATTCAATACAAACACTATTTGGATGTGAAGTTTTAACTAATAATCACCCCAAAGACATATCAGAGATTTTCTTCATATATTTGTAGCGGCAACTCTTTGGTACCTTTGGAAGAAGCTTTGGTAGATTCCTGTCTCTTTGTTCCAAACCATAGTTCACAAACCCTAACCAATACTTTTTTATTTTTATTTTTTTGTCTTGACCTTTGATTTCCTCAATATGAGAAAACCGATATTGAAAAGATATTGAAAATACTTCCTACACAGATTCTGATCAATAACTGTTTTGCATCTCATGATCTTAGAGAGTTGCCTGGGGCATAGAGGAGTTAATTGTTTTCTCCAGGGCCATACAATGTGAGATAAACCCAGAATCCACCACCATACTATACTCTCTCTCATACCAGCATATCACTTTTGCTAAAAAGAAAAAAAGATATATTTAGTTCAATGGCAGGTAATGAAATAGCACCTTTTAAAAAGTACCTATAAAATATTTTCCCTGTTAACTTAGAGCAAGCTCATTGTCCCACAAATATGTACAACATTAATGACAGGAAGGGGTGTACTTATGGAACATGTGTAGAGAAGTCCACAGTCAAGAAGCAGTTGTTAACCAAGCATAGTTCTGGAGGGGCAGTTCGTGGTCCCACTGCTGCAAGAGTTCTAAACTTTCTAATTATGTGTTTGTACTGTTCTGAGGGGATTCCTCCTCTCCATTGCTTTCTGTGGAGCCTGCTTCCTATCAGGTATGGCACATTGCTTGTGCCATGCATAGACATTATTCCCCAATGCTCCCATGGTTTTAATGTGGGAGACAAACACCTCACATACTTAGTCATTAGACTGGAGAAAATTGTCTGCTAATGTCTCTGTAAGGAAGGGATACTGTGAAGTCCCATAATCTTGACTGGAGCTGTCTCTTCTCATAAGGACAGTCTTAGCCACATGATTCCAAATTCTCTTGAAACACAGAAGAATCTAACATTGGATTAAAACCATAGGCATTTAGTATGTCTTTGAATTCTGAATCTTTGAATCTGGGACTGAATGGCAGGTATGATCCCAAACAACTATTTGACCTAAAGTCAGAAATACTCTAAACTTACCTGTTTTGCAAGTACTTGCAGCATGCAGCATGCAGAATGAAGAATGCAGAACTTAACCATTCAGAAGGATCCTATATCCCTAAAAGTCATTTCATAGAGTCTGCATTGGGGAAGGAAGGCCTATGGGAAGAGGAGACTTGCCTGCAAAAGAAATCTCATAAGAGCTTCTGGGACACTGTAGTTTTTTCTTTGTTTGTTTTTTGTAGCCACAAGTTTCCCCAAAATAAAATGTCTAGACTCATAAAAGAAATAATAAAAAGAGTGTAAATGAAAGCATTTCCAGAATTCAAATTTTGATATTTAATAAGTGTTTATTGATATCTCAGCAAAAATTCCTTCTGCCAAAAAAAAAAAAAAAAACCTTTTCTAGTCCTTCTCAGTGTCAATGTCTTCCCTCTGAGATTATTCCCAATTCATCCTTTAAATACCTTATATGTACATTGTTGTTACTGTTCAATTCTTTCCATTGTATCTCATTCTTTGTAACTCCATTTAAGATTTTCTTGGCAAAGACAATAAAGAGGTTTGCCTTTTTATTGTCCAGTTTATTTTGCAGAAAAGAAAGGATAGACAAAGAGGGTTAAGTGACTTGCCCATAGTCACGCAGCTAAGGCTAGATTTGAACTCAGATCCTCCTGAGTTCAGGCTCAGTGCTCTATGCACTGTACTACCAGCATATGCTTCTGTGTACATAGTTATTTATATATAGTATCCCCAATTAGATTGTGACCTCCTTTTATATCTCCTACTCTTAGCACACAGTATACATTTAATAAAAGCATGTTAATTGTTATCTCTATGGACAAGATGAGGAAATATAGCCTAAGTGATAGCTCACTAAAAATATGTTTAGAAATGAAGTCACTGTTAACCCAAATGGGTTGTCCCTAGAAGAAGGATATGGGGCTTATTTCTTGGCCCTAGTTCATTCTATATTTTGATCACTGTGACTTGAATAAAGGCATAGATGTCACTCTTATCAAATTAACTGTGAGGGATAGCCAGTGCTCAGGGTGACAGAATCAGGTTCCAGAAGATCTTGACAAGATAAAATATTGGGTGTACTTAAGCTGAAATTTAATAAGAATAAATGTAAAGTCCTACAATTGTGTAAAAATAATCAATTGTCCAACATGATATGGGAAAGATATGCCTAGACTACAGTTTGTGTGAAAAAAAGATGTGGGAATTTATTTGATTACAAATTTAATATATGTTAATATATTACCTGACAGCAAAAATCTTTATGGGACTATAGTCTGCATTAATAAAGTTAAAGGTTTCAGGTCAAAGGAGGTAATAATTTCACTGTCTTCTGCTCATATCTTATTACATCTGAAATATTATATCTGTTTTGAAGAACTATGTTTTAGGAAGAGTATTGACAGTGGACTATGTACAGATAATGTCAAGAGTAGTAAAGAGTCTAGAATGTAGCTTTTAGGGGATTGATTAAAGGAATTATGAATGTTTAGCATAGGAAAGAGAAGACAAGATGAGGATAGAACTGCTGTTTTCAAATATTTTGAAGGATTATCATATGGAAGAAAAATGGGTAGAAGTTGCAGAGACAAAAGAGGCAGATATGGACTTCACGTTAAGGAGAAAATTCCTAACAATTAGAGCTGTTCAAAAGCATCATTGACTGTCTCTAGAGGTAGTGAGTTCTCTTACACAGAATGTAATAAGGTGGAGTCGGAATAATCCCTTTTCATACACTGGTAGAAAGGATTCCTGATCAATTATTGTTCAGAATAGATGTCCCTTTAGGTCTATTTTAGCTCAAATGACTTTCAGCATCTTTGAGCATTGATAATAATTTAGCCATTTTATGATGTCTTCGAGTAATTCTTGTGATTAAAAATTATTATACAATATTATAATACAGTGACATCCTCAGAACCTATTAACATACGTAGATCTTTTTGTCTCCACATTAAATAAAACTAATGTGCTATACTTGTTTTTTTTAATTTTTGTTGTCTTCTCCTCCTTGTTGTCAACTTATTATCTCCTACTATTTGTTTATAATAGTCCCTATTCCTATTTCAATTGCTTACAATAGATATGGAAACTAGACTACAAAAAATAATTAGATTTGCCTATAATCTGAGTCAATAAAAAGTAAAAAAGAACCATGGTCATAAGCATGTGAGTTTTAAAATGCATATGTTGAGATGTCTTTTTGCTTCTTAGAGACTATCCCTTATCTGCTTGTTTTTACCTACATTCCAAATCTTCCAGATTGTTAGAGAGAATTTGGACTTATTATACTCAGTCAATTCAATATCTAACTAATTAATAAATTCTTATTAAATAATGAATGAATGAATTCTTTCTTGTAGAGATCAGATTTTTAAAAAATAAATCACTGGAATGTTACAATTTGAACTATAAAAAATACCATAATTGGAACAGACAGTTTATTGTTTATTTTGGGGTTTTCTATTAAGTACTTTGGTCTTTTTCATTAACAGGAGTATATTTTTTGGATAGGTTTTCGTATTTAATTGTGATTCTTGGCTTTGAGATTCTTAAGCTCTATTCTTAGTTTATTTTATATACAGGCAAGTATGTCCTCTAGAGTAATTCTTATAACTAACACAGTTCTTTAACAACTGAACTACATTTTACAAATGAAAAAGGGTTTAAGGAGAATGAATTCTTCAGCAAGCTAAAGAATGATAGATGAGTATGTCATCCCCCATCCCCCCAAAAAGAATTCTTTGGAGCTTTCCAATCTCCAAATAGTTTTGCTTTATAATTTTCTAAGGTTATGGAATTAACTCAGAAGTTGTTGTGTAGTTCATCATTTGAATTACTGAACATTTAATTATGAAGCTGCACTTTATATTTTAGTGACCACTGATCTATCTTTGTGTATCGACAAGTCACACCCCCATTGGGCTTTGGTTTTGTGATCTAGCAAATTAAGAATTGACTTAAATGATTTCTAATGCTGAATTCTAGAATTCTGTAGTCTGTATTCTGTGTTCTAATAGCTCTTTTGTTTCCAATATTCTTTGTCCTAATGATCCTTCTAGTTCTAAAATAATATGGTCTTTGTTTCAACTTTGAAATTGTGGTCCCTTCCAGTTCTAACATTATTTTTTTGAAACATCGGGAGCTTTCCTAAACACTTTCCTTACAGGCATGCAAAGGACTCATATTAGCAGGCTGAACTGAGTTTAAATTACTATATCATCACAGATTCAGTCTTCCAGTCTTAGAGTGCTAAGTGCTCCCCAGGAGTCCAGGCACTTATCATCTTTAGCCTTGACTGGTATAATAGTCTTCCATCTATTTTTCCTGAACAACAGTGTCTTCTTTCAATCTCTACTGTATATGGTGCCTGAGCCATGGTGCTAACGCATAGGCTTATCCACAGAATGACAGAATTTCAGAGAAACTCAAGAGGCAAGTGTTCCAAACAGCACCTGAAGAAGATTCTGGGATTCTCATTACAAATTGAATGAGGATCCCTGTCTTCTCGGGGCTTACATTGGAATGGGAGATAGTGCATAAAAAGAATCTTAAAGTGAAGAAGATTGGGAAAAGAAGCAAATCAGGAATGTCAGGAATAGAGATTAAAGAGCAAGGAAGATTTGGCTGCCTTGACATCATTCATTAAAATGAAAGTTCTGAGAACAACCAGCAAATAATAGAAAGGGGGCCTTAGGAATGGAGTGAACCTCCAGGGGGGAGGGGAATGTGGAACAACCCTAGAAAAACAGGTTACATTCTGCCTGCACATGACAGTCTTTCCCATGCTCCAAGATCATTGTCACTTCTCTTCCTTACTACCCCATCCCTCCTTATCCAGGCCAGGCATTTCCAGTTGATTCTTCTGTTCCTTGATTTGACTCTTCTCTAAGGCCCTCACTGTGACCCTAATTATAATAGAGAAATAGTATAATACAGAAGAAGTAACTCTTGACAGAATTTATAAATCTGGGTTCCAATTCTGGTCCTGCCATATCAAATTCAACAATTCAGTGGAATTTACATACATATGTTTATTAACTATCTACTAAGTATGAGGGATTATGCCAGATTGTTGATAAAAAGAGAAAGGTAGCCTAGCCCCTGCACCCTAGGAACTAGAATGAATGAATGGAAAAGCATTTTATATGTGCCAAGCTTTGGGCTAAGTTTTTGAGAATGCAAAGAGAAAACCAACACATCCTTTTTTAAAGATGCTTAATGGAGGTAATGAGAGAAACAGAGACAGGGAGAGAGAAATAAGTATGTGTGGATACATACACATAGACACATAATATATGTAAAATATTTTTATATATTCATATCAGATGTACATGTATATAGACATGTCTATATAAATATACACAGGCACATACATATATACTATCTATATGTAAATATGTGTACATATATATACACACATATTTATTCTGTTGCCTTGCCTCTGAACTGTTAAGGGCCACTGAGCCATTCTGTATGTCTTACAGCTAAAAGTATGTTTGTGTGTATATATATGTGTGTATACATATAATTTCTATGAGCTCAGATGCAAGACAAATAGTAATGTATCTCCTTTAGGGCTATTTTCATTAATAAAATATCTCTTTCTGAAGTTGAATCTTGATACACACATTATATAATATGTATATAAAAAAATATATGGGGGTAGTTAGTGCTGCAGACAGAGTACCAGCCCTGAAGTCAGGAGGATCTGAGTTCAAATCTGATCTCAGACATTTTACACTTCCTGACTGTGTGATCCTGGGCAAGTCACTTAACCTCAATTGCCTCAGCCAAAAACAAAACAAACAAACAAAAAATCCCTGTATATATATACAGACATGTATACATATATGAATATATGTATACACACATTTATTTTGTTGCCTTGCCTCTGAACTGTTAAGGACTGAGCCTTTTCATGCCTTGCAGCTAAAAGTGTGTGTGTATATATATATGTGTGTGTGTGTGTGTGTGTGTGTGTGTGTGTGTATACATATATACACACAATCTCTATGAGCTCAGAGATGATAGTAATGTGTCTTCTTTAGTGCCATTTTCATTAATAAAACTCTGTCTCTTCCTGAAGTTGAACCTTTTGCTCATGCTAAGAACTTTGACCTTAAGAATTTTCTTTTTGAATCTGCAATAGCTGTGGCTGCTGAGGAGGTAGCGAGCTTTTGTACCCGTGGAGGCAATTGCCAGGCTCCATCTGTACAAGGTTTGCTGCCTAAATGGTAGCGTCAGGGGAGGGGAGCTGTTGTTGCTGGAGCTCTGGAGCTCACTTGCTATCAATGGCTTTGTGTCAGTAGTTGGCATTGGTGGCAATAGGAACATTCACTTGAAGAGAGACGTTACACACACATACAAATAAATACAGTCCAGTTTGAAACCAAGCGAGGATACTTACAGCTGGGATGAACCCCGTTAACACAGTTTACTAGCTAAATTGTCATTTCACCTCCCTTGCCATCTTTTTCTTCCTTTATAAAATGAAGATAATAATACTTGCCAGATATACCTGATAGTGTCCTTTTGAGGAAAATACCATGTAAACCTTCAATCCTTATAGGAAATGGGAGTTGTTGTTATTGTAAATGCTTGATAGCCATTTTACATTATTTTGTAATTAATTATCTATATCATTATTTGGACTAAAAGCATTTGTTAAATTGAATGGCTCTGGTAGCACTGGAGTAACTGTTTCCTTTCATCCCATAACCCTGCCCTTTTCTCCATTCCAGAATGCCTTATTCTTTGCTTTCTTTGGGAGGCAGTGGCCTGGCATTTGGCATCACACAGGGAACAGATGCTTTTCAGGGCACAGACTAACAGGGAGAATTGTTTTAGAGCCCAGGAGATACACAGAGTTTCCAGCAAATACTTAGCAATCAATCAAGCATGGTTATGTATGAGGAGGTTGAAAAGGATTGAATACTGGAGTACTTACTGTGATTTCTCCTGGCCCTCTGGTGCAGCTGCTACTTCCCTTCCCACCCGTCCCCTCCCTCTGCCAAACTTTCAAAATATGGCAGCAAAGAAACATTTCCAGTAAATCTCATGAAATAAAAATGCCTTAATGAGTTTGCAAGTTATTGGTCATTCAACTCTTCCTGCCGAAGCCTTTGAGATTCATAGTGGGTTTTTTTCCCCCATGTTACCACATTTCAAAGTCTAGCTGTTGGGTATTGCCAGCACTAGTTTTTACCTCATAGAACAAGAACCAGACACTCTTAGGATCTTCTAAGATTTCTACCAAAACTAAGATTGAAAATATATATACCTTCAATAAATATATATTATTTCCATTCTGAATAAGGCATTGTGCTAGATCCTAAGCAAGATTCAGATAGAGGACAATGACTATCCCCGTAGTAAATATTAATGCTTCAGGCTTATAAGCACACACAATTTCATCCTCTTGAATGGAGTTCCCTATACTGGTGCAGTTCCCAACCTCAGTACAGAATTCTTTACAAATTATTATTGTCAAACACCCCCCAAAATAAAACCAAAACCTTTTTTGAGCCAGCTCTCTGGCAGAAATTCTCAGGAGACTTAGGCTTAACATTGAGAGGCAAAGATGCAATTTGAAAATTTTTGCCTTCTACTAAGGCAAGAGTTATTAACCTAGAATTCATGAATTTCTGTGATTTTCTTAATAAGTTTATAATTGCATTTAAATATAATTGTTTTACTTCGTAATTCTATGCACTTTATTGTATTCATTTAAAAATATTCTGAAAGGGAGGGGGTCCACAGACTTCACCAGACTGCCAAAGAAATCTAACAGAGGTTATGACAAATCCTCAGCTAAGTGGTTACAGAGTTATTTTAAAAAGAGAAGAATAGTAATGATCAGAGTTTATGAAAGGTTCTAGGGGGCTTCTAACGTGATCCTTGAAAAACAAGAGTAATTGTAAGAAACAAGAGAAAGGAAGAGAGCTTCATCAAACTTATATTTAAGAATCAGTAACTTGTCCAGTTTGTTTGGGGTGGTCGGTTACTGAGTAATGAGCCAAGAGAAATAAATCTACATAAAGTAATTTGGGGCAGTATTCTAGAAAGCATTATATGTCAGGCTGAAGAGTTTGCATCATGTGACTTCATCTCAAACTGAGAAAACTTCATCCAATCAATCCCATTCATACTGAAGATATATTATAGAACTAGAAACATGGATTCAAATTAATAGACTATTATAGTAGACCAGTTAAGAGACTGGAGAAAGCAGACAGGAGTAAGGCAAAGACAGAGAGGGGAGAGAATAACAATGCAAACATGAACATGGGAGGGGTTGGAATCAAGGGTTTAAATAAAAGAAATGGACTTTATAAGTAGTAGAGACAACTTTTCTTTAGATATTGAAGCAAAGGAGGAAAGCATGATTCAAGACAGAGAGGTTTGAAGTATGAAGTAGGAAAGATAATAATAATAATGACTTTAAAATTTGCAAAGCACTTTATAGACACCTCATTTTGTCATCACAACAATGCTGAAAGGTAGGTAATATTATATTATGTTCATTTTGAAGATAAGGCAACAGAGGAAAATTGAGATGAAGTGATTTGTCCATCATCACACAACTAGTTAAGTATCTGTGGCTGGATTTGAATTTCTGAATCCACATCCTGTGCTCAGTTCTCTCTATTACCTTGCTTTGGAACCCACCATTTTAGATGCAAAGGGGAACAAGTCAGGAAGCTGCACAGAGAGTCCTGCTGAGATTAGATAATATGGATATGCAATGAACCCAATCAACTCTGGGCCATGGAGCCTCTAATGGTTCCAGGCCCTAGGACTTCAGATGATATAAGTTTTCTTTGGTTAGTAGTGCTTGTTGAATCTGGGGTACTTCTATCCAAGGAAGAATTATTAAAGGGGGACTTACATGGAGAAATAATAATGATTCTATTAAATTATTCATATCTCTATGGGACTTTGTTCAGACCTATGATTACTATAGCATTGAATATTTCCTCGAGTAAACTTCTACTGCCAATACTGATTGGCAACTATTCTGCAATTTATACACCTAGAGAATTGTTTGGAGCATTGCCAGGTAAGTGACTTATACAGGTTAAGATAGTCAGTTGTATCTTAGGGTATATTTGAATCCAAGTTTTCCTGATTCCGATGTCAAGGCTGGCTCTTTATGCTCTAAAGTAGCCTGCTGGTACTTGGGAGTTTATATAAACATTTTATCTCATTTAGTGAAATAATGAACGTTATAATCTAATGGAGGAAATAAGATATGGATGTAGATAAAAATGATATGGAGTAGAATATCATTAAGTTAAAGAAAAGTAGAGTAGAGTAGAAAGAATGCTGAACTTGTAGGCTGAGAATCTGAGTTCAAATCCTTTCTCCACCATGTATTGCCTCTCTGGAGTACACTGCTGATTCATCTTCATAGAAGTTCATCTGCCATGCCATAAAAACTTTGTCTCCTTTGATACTCCACACCCCTATTCTAGTTCTCACATTAGAAATACCTTCAGCCTTCTCCTTCTTACTGACTGGTTGTCCCCAGAACTTCCTAAGCACTTTTAAAATTTCTAAAACATCCTCCTCATAGCAATCTAGTAAGGTAGGGAATACAAGGATTATCAGGCCCATTTTATAGACATGGACACCGAAGCTCCAGGTAGTTAAGTGGTTTGCCCATAGCCATACTGCTACTTAATGATAAATCTGTCTTCCAAGTTTGGTATTCTAGTATACTATATTCCACCAAGCTTATCTTCCAAGGTGTTAATTTCCTTTCTGAAAGAAAACAAGATATAGGTCATCAGTGTTTGGGGATGGACATTTTCTCAGGGATCTTAGTGTTTGCCAGACACCAGCCAATGCTGGTTCTTCCTTGAGTCACCTCCTTTTGTCCTCAGGTTCTAGCTTTCCAGCCTCCTTTTGAAATTCAAGTGTCCAATAGCCACAATTCTGAAATGATAGCCTCAGGATGGTGAAGACTTGGAAGGCTTTTTAGAAACTCCCATCCTTCATTCTGACTGAGCTCTGATTCCAAAAAGAGTATAAAGAACCAAGGAGAAGATGAGGCAGCAGCAAAAACACAAGATCATCTATATGTGAATATTTGCATAATGTAGAAACTTTGGTGTCATGGTTGCCTTGTTTGGGGTATCACATTTTGCTCTTCTATTCCTGGTTTCAATATGACTCTGCGGACTGTTACCAAGTCATTTCACAAGGTATGTGAAGTGTTTCAAGCTTCCCAGAAACCAGACATCATAGAACTTCAAAGTATTGAATTACACTCATTTGAACAGCTTTGAACTGTGTAATTTGTTGATCTATAAAATGGGGACAAGAGTACTTGCTTTCTGTTGGCCACTTGGGGGTGTTATAAGGCTTAGGGGAACTTTTAGGCATTTCTTTGAAGATTTCAGTTGAAAAGCTTGCTTTTTCAGAGTAGTAGTATTTGACTTTATAAGTTCCCAAGCCACTGTGTACACTATAGTTTTTTAAGTAATCTCTATTAGACTCTAAGAGATTGACATCTGATCTTAGTTCCAAGTGGCTCTTCAACTGCATATCCACCTTTACATGGCATTATATAATTCTTCACAAGGATACAATCTACCTACATCAACAGAACTGATTGGATTCATTCCAGATCTTACTTCCAGCTACCAGATATCTTTTTACTTTTAAGCTCTGAAATAAACCTATGCTTTTTATACATTCAAATGGAAATGTAAGATGTCACTGTCACATATAAAATAGAAGAAGGGAGTGTCAAGGGAGATAATGAAAGAAGCTTTTGACTAGATGATTTTTAAGTCTGCTTTTGGGTCTAAAATTGTGTCTTAAAATTCTAAAGGCCCTTCCAGGTCTGTTATTCTCTGATCCCGAGCTTCTGTGTTTGTGAACTACACTGTGTTGTGAACAGTGTAACTGTTTACCTAATAATCTCTTTTTATTTAGTGAAATATGGACATGATCCCACCAGAGATTACTCAGATTCTATTCTGGCATTCTAACACTATAGGGCACAAAAAGAAATAAATCTTCTTTGTGTGGGAAAGAAATTTCTTCAGCAGTTTATGATGAACTCTCACAGAACTACTTATATAGCCTATCTCCATTTCAAGATCATAGAACAAGAGACAGATAATTAAAGGGTAAAAAGAAGGCAAGAGTGAAATGCAGTCACAAAGAGATATTTTGGCATGGCAGAAGCAGAACAGTCTTTGGAAAAACTGGTCAAAAGACCAGTATTTGAATTTGCAATTTCCAGAAAGGAATGTGAAAGGTGACATTGATAGACCCCTTCTATAAATGTCTTAAGATTTCCTATTTTTTTCAGGTGTTTGGTGCCATCTCTATACTCTAAATAAATAGAAGACATTAAATATGTTTTACTCTCCATATATATGAAACAGTGAGATCTAAAGCTCTCCCTTCCTTCTAACCCTTATTTAAATGCTAGCCCCATCATAAAGAAACCTTCTTGATATACTTTGTCCCCAAAGTAAAAGTAAGGTTTTTTTCTTTTTAAAGTTCTTTTTTTTTTTTCCTTTGTCAGATCTTCTCTTTAGTGTTTATTGTAGTCTCCCTTATATCACAGTTATTTGTGTCCTTGTCTTTCTATCTGTTGGATTGTAAAGTTCTTGAGATCAAGGTCAGTGGCATGTTTCTCTTTTTTAGACCAAAAATCAAGCCTTAGACAAGACCTAGTACTATTAAGTACTATCCAGTACTTAATCAATACATGGATATCTTCTATTCAAACTTCAGTGATGATTTGGTGGGATAAATTATAAAAAGGATTCCTAATCAGTTCAGATTGGATTAGGTGCCTTTGAAATAAGATTCTGAAATTCTATTTACTGAATTAATTGAAATGTTTTCTCTATACAAAAATGATTAACAAATACACTTCAGATTTTTAAAAATGTTCCAATCATAGGTGTAATTTTGTAAGGTTTTGCTATCTTCATTATTTTTCATTCTTATTTTTTTTTGCATGTGCATGTATATACATATGTCCATGTGTGTATATTAAGTATTAAAAACTTAGATCAGGTCTGAGGAAGGCAACTAAAACCCAAGGATCTGAAGTGGAAGGAAATGGAAATGAAGGAAATGAAGTTTGCTTTATTCCAATTGGGAACAGATTAACAATCAGTATAAAATTTTCACCCAGATACTAATATTCTTATCAATGACATTAATTTACTCAACAACAAGTATAAATTATGCACTCCTAGGTGCCAGGCATGAAATAGCTCATCAAGTATCTGTGAGATTGGAAGAGGAAGTAAAACAGTCATTTAACACTAGAGAGATAACAGGCTGATGGCTCATCTCTACTGGTGTCCATGATGTACTAAAGAAAGCAGAGACAGGCCTCTAACTTGGTACATAAATCCTCTGTGATAGATGTATGGAAAAACATGGACGAGAACTGTACAGGATAGAGAGAGGTGGAGGGAGATTCAACTCCATTGAAGCATCACATTTTTGTACTAGTGAAACAAATGAGTTTTAAATCACAACTATTATCTAAACTTATAATTATGCTTTTTGAAATCCCCAAAGTGCTAACAAAACTTCCTTTAAAAAAAAAAAAATATGCCTGCCCATTTGTACTTGCATTCTCACTCTTTGAGAAATGTCCCAAACATTGAGATTGCATTTATAGACTAAAGTAAATGCTCTCTGTTGTTTTGGAAAAGTCAATTAAAACAGGGAAATGATGACACATTTACCACCAAAAAGAAAAAAAAGTGTCAAAAGTTTTTGAGAGCCATTAGCTCGTTCCTAAACCTACATGTCTGTGTTTTCTTTAATCTCTGCCAGTAACAGAGAACTCAGGTTATAAACAGAACTATTTTGGAAGTTTTGTGTTTCATTTTTAGAATCAGGATGGAAAAGAGTTTAGGGCCAGATCTCTGATCTCAGAAAAGCATACTATTTTCACTGTTGAAAGATGTTTGACCACATTACTAGTCCTTACTTTGTTTATCCTCAAACTCCCCTGAATGTTGAAGGTATGTTTGGTATGGATCTGTTGATTTTCCTTTATAATAATGAAAGGTTTCATTGCTGGAGATCTTTAAGTAATTCTTCGAAATACTAATTTCTCTTCCACTCATTTTATATATAAGGAAATTGGATCTCAGTAAGGGAAAGTGACTTACCCAGTGTTTCACAGGCCTCTCAAACTCAACATGTCCAAAAACAGAACTCATACTATTTTCCCCAAACCCATACCTCTTTCTAACTTCTCATTTTGGTCAAAAACTATTATTCTTTTAGTTAACAGTTAAGTTCACAACCACAGTGTCATCTTCAGGTCTTCACTTTCCCTAAATCTATCCATTCAATCACTTGATAAATCCTGCATCTCTATGTTCTCTTATATATACAACCATTTAAGCCACCCCAAATGTTTATAGGACTATTTGTGTGGGACCTGTGGCAGAGCATTCCGAGTCTGTTCAACTCTACTCTACTCTACTCTGTTGTAACTCAACTCTAGCATAATGATGTCGTTTTGGTCCTTTTCGAGAATGCAAAACAACAACCAATCTATTCACATAACCACCTTCATATTGCCTGGACTACTGCTATAACATCTAATAGGTCTCTCTGCATTAAGTCTATCTCTTCCAATCCTTCCTACGAAGAGCTGTCAAAGTGATTTTCCTAGAGTGAAGTTTTGATCATGTCACTCCCCTACTCAATAAGCTCCACTAGCTCCTCCTTGTCTCTAAGATAAATATACATTCCTTTGTTTTGAATTTAAAGACCTTCACAACTTGGCCTCAAACTACTTTTCCAGCCTTGTTGCATATTATACCCCTCCCTGCCTCCTGCAGTCCAGCCAGACTGTCCTTTCTGCTTTGCATCAAACATGACATTCCACTTGCCATTTCTATGCCTGAGAACTGACTCTCTTCCTCACCTAGAATATATTGTCTCCTCATCTCTGCCTTTTAGAATGTGCTTTTATTTTCCTTCAAAATTCAATTCAAATGCCACCTTTTAAACCTGAGGTCTTTCCTGATTCCCTCAGATACAAATTTTTCTCTCCCAACTACCTTGTATTTATAATATATTTTGTATGTAGATCTATTCACATGTCCCCCTTAATACAATAAAAGTTCCTTGAGGGGAGAGACAGTTGCATTTTTATCTTTGTATTTCCAATTCCTAGCACATGGGAAATACTCATTAAACACTTGATGATTGGGTGATTGATGGATAGTAACCTACCTGATATATGTTAAAGAGTCAGTATCTGAACAAAAGTCTCCTGGTTCCAAATCTGGAGTTCCTGTCTCTAGGTTATGTCTCTTTTATTTCATGTCTTCATGTAGTTTTCACTGAAGAATCTGTAAATGGGGCAAAAGCAATGAGCAGAAAAGTTTAGAGATGTTCCCTTTTAGACACAATTTTAATTATACCTTGACACAATTGAAAGTATACCATACTAGTAACAAAAGACTTGAGTTTTTGACTAAACTGTACCTTCTCTATATGCCTGCAGCTACTCACTTCCCTACTCTGTGCCTCAGTTTCTTCATTTGCAAATGAAAGGATAGAACCATGATTTCTGAGATACTTTCCAGCTCTTTTATTCTCTTTCTAAAATATTTGCCAGTTATGACTGTTTTTAAATGAATCTAAGCAATAAGAAGTGATACTGAAGAACTACTCATAACAATTAATTTAGTTCTCTTACATAAGTTATTTGCTACTCAAACCTGTTTTTTTTTTTTTTTTTTAAAGATCTTTAAGCTTCTTCCCATTTTTGGCATGACAATTTTATTATAAGGCATATATTAAATGAGTGACCTTTAACAAGCTCCTTTAGCTCTCAGTGTCTCAATTTTCCTCATATTTAAGCATCGACCATCAACCACATAGTCCCAGAGATTGCTAAATGAAGTAGTGCATGTTTAAATGGTGGTCCATCAATAAAACACTATACATTCATAAATTCATAAGGATCATACTTTGGGAGCCAGAAAAAATCTTTGACACTATGTAGTCCAAGTGTCTCATTTTACAGATGAAGAAACTGAGACCCAGAGAACAGAAGTGCCTTGTCTGGGTAGATAAGCTGGATTTGAAGCCAGGTTCTCAAATTTCAGGTTGAGGACCCTTCCCACTATACTGCCCTGCCTCTCAAGAAAGGTTAAGTGATAGAAGATAGAGATACACTCCTGAAACATCCTTGCTTTATATTAAGTACAGCATAAGACAGGCTATCTGCAAACTTGGGAGGAAAGCTAGGATAGCTACCCAGCACAGCTGAGCATAAGGTGAAAAACAGCCTTGTGCTTTGCTATGCCAACCCAGATACTACAAGGTGGTATGACAGGTGGCAATTCCAGTGAAAAAGAATTAAATTCTAGTGACTGGCAGTGCCCCCAAGAGAATGGGCTGACTGAGAAATCCCCTTCACAAACAATAATTTAATGATCATGCATAAAACCACAAACAGGAACTGACTGTGACTGGCTGGGATCTGGCAAAGTAAATGAAGTGTCTCTTAGCAGCAGGAAGAGCACATGAGGAAATGAGACTAATAAGAGCACTCATTTTCACACCTCGGAAGTGACACAGTCTACCTGTCTGGGACAGTCACCCCCTTATATATAGCTACAGATGAACTTACTTTCCATTGGCACATTTCATAATATTCTTTGGGAAGTCCTTTTGGATAATAATGGTTCCAAATGAATGAACCAATTTTTGCTTTCCGTAGCTGATAGACAGCCCTGCTCTTGTTGTCTGGTAAAGCCTTCATCTTTTCCTTCAACCCACTCTCCTCATTCTACCCAGCAGCCTGAATCCTTCTTACAATAGAATGACAGTGACAGAATTTCCCAAGCTAGAAAGAACCTTAAAAATGAGAACACAGTTCATCTATCAGACCCCACAGAGCATCCTTAGTTTAAAAAAAAAAAAAAAAGAGCATGGGAATTTAGAATGATGGAATTAGAGAGCTCTTATAATTCATTCAGGTTAGATTTTGCAGATTTTGCAAACTGAGTCCCAGAGAGAAGCAGTAATTTGCCTGACCCCACCTTGCTGGTAAATAGCAAATCCAGGTCATAAATCCAAATTGTCTAACTCCAATGAGTCAAACTTATTGAATTTAGGGAGCTTTCATAGATTAATTGAAATACCAAGGTGGAAGGAACTGGAGAAAGTGTCTTTTTTTCTCACCAGCTCAACAGCTTCATTTTGACTCCACCATTATTATGGCACCAGATACCTTCCCTGTATTTCAACCTGTTTATATGCATTTTTCACCATTAGATCATAAGCTCCTTGAGGACAGGGAATGTCTTTTTCTCATTTCTATCCCCAGTATTTAGGAAGGTTCTTGACACTTAATAGGACCTTTTCACTTAGTTATTTTTTCATTGTGTCTGACTCTTTGTGCCCCCATTTGGAGTTTTCTTGGTGAAGATATGAGCATCATTTATTTCTCCAGCTTATTTTTACATATGAGAAACGTGAACTATTAAGTATCTTGCCCAGAATCACAAAGCTAGAAAGTCTCTATGTGAAATCAGAAAGATGAGTTTTCTTAATTCCAAGTCTGGTACTCTATTCCCTATGTCACCAAACTAACCCTAATGGGGTCTTAATATGTATTGTCTTTCTGTTGTATTAAGGGAAGAATAATAATAGCAATAATCACAATAGCTAACATTTACCTTACATCTTACTTTTTCCTAAGTATCTTAGATATGTTATCTCGCATAGTCTTCAAAACAGCCCAACACAGTAGGTGCTACAGTTACTGTTATCTCCATTTTACAAATAAAGAAATTGATTCTTGGGATAGTTAAGTGATCACTCAAGGACACTTCGTGAGAGACAGAATTTTAAATCAGCAGTGCCAGAATTCAAATTCAGCATCTGATTTATTGAATCATAATGCCAAGCTTTTTCTTGATCACTCACTATCTTCCAAGGAAGACCTTTATTGAACACAAATCATTTGAAAATTCCTTGTTATAGTGAGTCCCCAAATCAATATCTCTACATGTCCTATGGTTTTAGATTAAAGCTTTTCTGTTTCTTCTTAGTTCAGTTCAATTTAGTAAACAGTCATTAAGCACATGTCTCAGCTAGCAGCTATGTGATCCCCCCACCCCATTCATCCTTCTCTTCTCCCTTTCTCATTTCTTCTTCCCATGCATGATTTAACCATGACAGTGCATTATCCTTTGTTTCAGGAAGAAGGAAACAGCAAACTACTCCATTGTCTTTGTCTTGAAAATCCCAAATGGGATCATGAATAATCAGGCACAACTAAAAAGAGTGAACATTGTCTTACTCAACACTTACCACACTCCTAGAGATTACTGTCTTACTATCATAGAATTATTTCACTCTACTTGCTTAAACGTAAGGGAACAGATTGAGGGATGATAGTCTTTTTCTTGTTCCACCTCCAAAGATCTATTTTTATATCACATTAAAATAGGCAATATCATATATTTTAGAAACTAAATTGAAAAGTTGTCGCAATGTGCCTTAATATTACCCTCCTCTAAGGGCATCTAGGTGGGGCAGTAGATAGAGCACTAGCCCTGAAGTCAGAAGGCCCTGAGTTCAAAGGACACTTAACCCTTCTTAGCTGTGGGACCCTGAGCAAATCATTTATCCCAATTGCCTCAGGGGAAAAAAAAATTACCCTTTTCTGAATCTGCTTAGTAGCTATGATAAGCAATATTTCCCTAACTGAAATTATGAATCGCACTTATAGCAGCATTTTCACCAGAGATCACAAGCCATTTGGATAATGGGGAAACAGTCAGAAAAATTAGTTTACTATTTAAAATGTGAATGTATTGCATAATATTTAAATAATAAAGGTTAATTCACATGTATAACAGCTGTGTTTCATATTAGTAATCTGAATCATTTACTGATCATGGACTAATGACTTGAAAAATGTATTTTAAAATGAGATAATATCTGATACTTTAAAAAGTAGAATGGGACCCTCCAAAAAGTGAGGAAAGCCAGTCTGAGTTTGTTTTCCTGAATTAGGAATCATTGAATAGCCTCAGGCCTGAAATACAGAGTTTGAGCAAAGAATCATTATGGTGTTATAGAAAGAACACTGCAGTAGAAGTAGAGACCTGAGTTTTAATACAATGCCTCCCATTGATATATGACATTTAAATGGACAGATTTCTCTATCTTCTCTGAGACTCAGCTTTCTTCTGTCTAAGGATCCCTTCTGCCCTGACATCATGTTATATGGTCGGAACTGATGGTTGAACTGGTTTCCTCCAAACCAGGGAAAAGTGCAAAAAGGAGAATCCACTCAGACTGTCCTGTGGAGGGGCCAGCTGAGAATAGAAATTTCCATTTTGATCACTTCTCTCTCCTATGACTTAGCTCCTTCTCCCTTGAAACAGGGTGGAGTCTTATTCCCTGAGACGCTGTGTATAGTATTCTTCCCCTTCTCGGGAACCAGAATCTGGAATGGAGATTTAATCAGGCCAGGCAATCTTTAAGGAGAGGTTAGAACTCTGGACTTGGAATAAGAAAGAGCTGCTTTCAAATTCAGTTTCAGATACTATTATCTGTGTGACTTCTGAGTAAGTCACTTAACTTCTGCCTGCCTCAATTTCCTAAACTGTAAAAGAGGAATAATAAAAACATCTACCTCTTAAGTCGTCGTGAGCACCAAATGAGATAATATCTGTAAAGCTTTTAGCTTACCTGGTAAATAAAAGGTCTATAATAAATGCTTCTTTTCTTCCTTCCTTCCTTCCTTCCTTCCTTCCTTCCTTCCTTCCTTCCTTCCTTCCTTTCTTCCTAATCATTCCACTTTTTGACAGCCATAATCATTAGGAAGTTTTTCCTTACATCAGAGCAGAATTTATCCCTCAAACTTCTATCCATTTCTCCTATTTTTATCTTGAGTCCATTCCAAAAATCTAATCTCCTAAAAAGACAATGATCATGTCCTTAAACCCTCTTAATACTTTCTTCTTCAAGCTACATATGTTCCTTTCACCTGTCTCCTTATAGCCTTACCTTCCTGTTTATCTCCTTTGAATATTCCCCAGTTTGTTGAAATATAGTCTTCATAACTGAAGAATAACAGTTTTCAGAGCTGGATCTTCTTTTGTGTGTTTGGAATTTCTAAAGATCATGAGGAATCTCCTCACAAATTATGGAAAAAGTAAATGGTTCAGAGGAGTTGTTCACTGCTACCAGAAAAGAGATTTTCCTACCTTCACATCATCCATAAAGAAATGGAACCATTGGATATATAGCAGTTTGACCTCTGATCAGTGGATAAAGATCAAAATGTGGAGAAACCATTTAAATTAGTCATCTTGAAAGGTTAGAACCTTTAAGTGCTTATTCTCCTGAAGTCATACTATCTTAAATGGTCATCTTATCCAGTTTCTTCATTTTACAAGTAATACAACTGGATACCTTAACAGTAGAAAAGATTTAGAAATTTCCCTAACTACGCATTCTATGGTTTTAGATTAAAGCTTTTCTCAGTGTTTCTATTGGGCTTATACCCCAAAGAGATACTAAAAAAGGGAAAGGGACCGGTATGTGCCAAAATGTTTGTAGCAGCCCTGTTTGTAGTGGCTAGAAACTGGAAAATGAATGGATGCCCATCAATTGGAGAATGGCTGGGTAAATTGTGGTATATGAATGTTATGGAATATTATTGCTCTGTAAGGAATGACCAGCAGGATGAATACAGAGAGGCTTGGAGAGACCTACATGGACTGATGCTAAGTGAGATGAGCAGAACCAGGAGATCATTATACACTTCGACAACGATATTGTATGAGGATGTATTCTGATGGAAGTGGATTTCTCTGACAAAGAGACTTAACTGAGTTTCATTGGAGAAATGATGGACAGAAACAGCTACACCCAAAGAAGGAATACTGGGAAATGAATGTGAACTATTTGATTTTTGATTTTCTTCCCGAGTTATTTTTACCTTCTGAATTCAACTCTCCCTGTGCAGTGGGAGAACTGTTCGGTTCTGCAAATATGTATTGTATCTAGGATATACTGCTACATATTTAACATATATAGGACTGCTTGCCATCTTGGGGGGGGGGGAGGGACGGAGGGGAAAAAACGAAACATAAGTGATTGCAAGGGATAATGCTGTGTAAAAATTATCCTGGCATGGATTCTGTCAATACAAAGTTATTATTAAATTTAAAAAAAAATAGATTAAAGCTTTTCTGTTTCTTCTTAGTACCCATGCAGTAGTAAATGGGGAAAACAAAACAAAACAAAACAGATTTTTAACCCAAGCTTATTGATCCTAATCCAGTACCTTCTCAGCTACACTTCTGTTGTTCCAGTAAATCTCCATGAGAAAGACCATATTGGGCTAAGATCTCCTTCAACTCATTGGACTTTACCCTTCCATTTGCTAATGCTCTACCTGGACTCATTCCATATGGTTAGCCAATTCCCACTCCCTTTCCCAGCTCCAAGTTATTGAATTCCTGAATGCATATCATCAAATCACACAATCTCTTCAGTTCATCTTTCCAATCTCTTCTCCTTTCATCTCAAAGCTTTCTCCTCCAGTATTCCAAATCCATATCTGTATACTTCCTCACATTGTGTCTTCTGGAACTCCCACTCTGTAATCAACAAAACTTCCTTTTCTTTTAGACTTCTTCCTCTCTTCTGCTTGAGAGATCTTACTAAGACCTGGCTCCCTCTCCTTGACATTATAGCTCTTGCCTGTCCTCCCTTTGCCAAGAACAAGTTTTCTCATTACTCATAAAGAACTTGTACAAGTTGGAGCTATATTATATAGTGATTGTTCACAATTTCTTCTAGACTCTTCCTCTGTACTGTCAATCAACAGTCTCTGCTTTTCTGAGAATCACCTTATCAAAATTTATCACCCAATCCAGATCCTACAAATTCCTAGGTTATTGTCCTCCTATCAAATAGGAAATCATCAGCAGGGAGATGGTACTAGAATTAAGAAGGATGGGAAAGATAGGGTTTTAGTTGGGATTTGAGGGAAGGCAAGGAAGCAAACTCTACCAACTTCTTTTCACCAATATGATCAAATATAAAAATCCTCTTTTTGGTATATAAAGATCTACATAACTTAGACTCATGCAACTTTTCTGGATTTTTATACATTACTCTCTGACTTACTAATTATACCAAAATATTCCAACCTAAACCTTTTTACTTCAAATCTACTGTTCTTTCTACTATATTCTAGTGCTTATCAAATGTTATCCATATATATATATATTTGTCTTTGTGTGTATAACGTATGTGTGTTACACTTATATGCAACAGAAAATATACATACATATGTGTATGTATATTCTCCACTCCTTTTTCCTAGTTGAATTTCTAGTAAGTTGCTTAGGCATTTTGTTTTTGCTGTCAGTATGCTTGTTCATCTTAAGGTCTGATTGTCTGCTCCACCAGGATTTTCCATTCTCTTCTATCTTTTGTTCATTTTCCATATGGCAGTGTAAGAGAGTTTTTCAGCTGCTACTTCCTTACTGTGCCCTTCTATGTTCTGGCTTCCAGATGTAAGTTCATTTATTCCCATCACTCTGAGCAGCAAGACTTCAGACAGCTGTTGGCTTCTCCACAGCATCCTATGGGGTCAGCAGATGACCCAGACAGGTCACTATCTTATAACCACATGTTCAGCTGAGAATATACTGTGGGCTGCCTAGTGGAAGATCGATACTTGGACTGAGAGATCATTTCTTTCATCTGTGTGACTCTAATCTTGACGTGGTGGAGCTAATGGATAAATAGCATATGGTCGTATTCCCTGAAAGGTTACTAGTGCTTTGATTCATTGATAAAGTCTTTTGGAAATTTTTTTTTTAATGTTAATAAGGAAATGGTATAGTTTGCATGGAAAAGTGGCTCTTTATCTATGGTTGTATCTGTTTCTTCTGGAACAGATACTATCATTCATAATTTGGGATTTTAATTAATTTTCTTTATCCATTGAAGTTAAGAGATGATTTAGAGTTTGTGCGTGTGTGGTGGTGGTGGTAGTGTTTTGTATTTAGAAGTCGCGAGGAGAAGGTGAGCAGAAATCCTTGGCTTGAACAGTAATATCAGATGGACTAATCAGATTCTCTGATCCACTTAACTGAAAGGGTTGTTAGAAAGCTGAGCAGGGGCAAATGTGAGACAGAAAGGCTGCCTATGTGGAGGCCCTTGGGGCTGTCCCATTATGTTGTATTCACTGTGGCAATGGTTCACAGCTTCTTCTTTATTTCCCTTGTCTAATAATGAAGTAAAAATTAGAAGACATAGTTTCAAGTCTCACCTCTGTCATTTACTCTCTGTTCCTCTTAATTAGTCTCCCTATGTCCAGTCTGTTCTTGTTCCAATCTGTCCTCTACACAGCTCACAAATTGATATTCATCAGATATCTCTAACCATGTCACTTCTTTGCTCAAGAAGCAGTTTCAGTAGTTTTCTGTTGTTTCTAGAAGGAAATGCCCTTTCCTAGCAATCTTATTATTTTCAAGGGGGAAAAAGATGTTAGACAAAAATCATAGCTGTCTGAAAGACATAGTGTGGTCTAGTGGAAAGACTCTGAATTTGGAACTAGAGGACTAAGCAAGTAATTCTCTGTGAGGCAGTGGAGGAATTGTGGTTAAAGAGTGTTTCCCTTGTGTTAGGAAGAACTGAGTTCTTTCTTCCAGCATTGACACACATTGGTGAAGTATTTCACCTCCACATATCCCAGAACCTCTATAGAACAGTTACCAATCTGCATTGTTATAAAAAGACTTTCCTCTCTGAGAATTTTCTATGCTAATGGATTCACAGACCTGGTTTTAAAAAAAGAAAAATCATTTCATGTAACCTCACCTATAAAATTATAGACTTGGATTAGATGATATCTAAGGTCCCTCTAATTTTAAATCCTGACACTGAAGAAATTATGGATTCTTTGAAATATTATCTCTTCAAGCAGTCACAAGATCATATATTTAGAACTAAAATAGATCTTACAGGTCATCTGCTCCAGCTCCCTGATTTTGTGGATATGGAAACTGAGGTCTTGAGATGTTAACTTATCCCTAGTAAAAAGTAAAGTTGGAATTTGAACTGAGGTCCCTTGGTCCACATTCACTTCTTTCTTGCATTGCCTGATGGGCATTCTTTGCAGTAAAACAAATAGCCCCTGACTCTAAAGAAGAATTGCAACTATTAACAACTAGGGGAAAAAAGGCTCCAAATCACTAGTAATAAGAGAAATGCTGATAAAAAAAAAAAATCATGAAGTTTTATGTCATATCCAGTAAATGAGTAATTATGATCCCCAAATAGTGTCAAAATAGTGGGACAAATCAACAAAGTGGGCACATGAATGCTTTTCAGGTTGACCTTTAACAGTCCAGCTATTATGGAAAACAATTTGGAATTATATGGACAAATACCTAAGGAGATCAGTGACCAAAAAGAAAGTATGCCAAAATACTTACAACAGGACTTTATGTAATAGCAAAGAAATAGAAACAAAAGTGGCTATCAGTTAACTGCAGAACTTCTAAATAACAAATGGTAATATGTAAATATAACAGTAGACTATCAGGCTGTATGAACAGGTGAATACAAAGAAGCATGGGAAAACATGAACTGATATAAAATGAAGAATGATACAAATGAAGTAACAATGACTATTACAATGTAAATAGAACAAAAACAAAACAATTAAAAATGAGTGCTGTAAAATTACATGGACTAATCTTTGTCCCAACAGAAAGGTATGAGAAGGTACTTCCCCTGCATCTTTACAAAAGGTAACTTCATGTAATCTTCTATTTTTTTATATGTTGGTTAGAAGTTCCTCCATTTTCATTTTTTTAAAAGAAATGACTCTAGGAAAGAAAGGAGAAAAAGAAGGGGAAATATAAGTGATATAAAAACAAAAGATATCAATAAAATTTATTTTTAAAGCTAACTTAGATTCAAGTCTAATAATTGGTCAGTTCTATTTCACAAACAATGATTCAGCACCTACAATGTACCAAAAAAAAAAGTCCTTTTACTTGGTGCTGAAGGATAATTAAAGGACAACTAAAATATATAAGGATCAAGATAAATAAATTAAATTCTTCACCTATAAGAACTCCCAGAGTAGGAGAAGGGTATGAAAGAGGTTATTTAAAAACACAAGTCCACAAATATAGATATATAAGATTATTCCACCCAGTTTAGTTTCTCCTCATTCTGCTTGCTTTTCATTGTAGAAACAGCCTTTTTTGGTACCTTGAAAGAGGGCAATGTTAACTAGCTCAATGAGTTTAGATGTGTGACTTTCTATTCTCTTTTTTGGCCTCATTTTCCTCCCCAGGTCTTCAATGATGGCATTAGAGGAGATGATCTCAATCTCCTTCCAGAGCTGACATTCTACTTCCGGGAGTACAAAATGTCTTCCTAATTCTGATATTCCTTGTTCTATATGCCCATAGTTATTTTATACTCAACATGTCCAAACCAGCACTTATTGCCATTCCCCAAACCTATTTCTAATGTCAGTTTCACTCTTTCTCATGAAGCAGCCACCCTTCCAATCACTCAGGTTTGTAACCCTGGAATCGTTGTAATGTTTCTACTTCCATAGCATCTCTTGAGTCATCCCTCTTCTCTCCATTCATACTGCTATCTCATCACCTTTCAGCTGGACTATTGCATTAGTCTCTTAATTGGCTATGTTGCCTTCAGTTTCTTCCCCCTTCAATCCATCCTCCAAACAAATGCAAAAGTGATATTTATGAAGCAGAGTTTTACCCATGTCATTTCCATGTTCCATAAATTCTAACTGATTGTTATTTCCTCCACTATCACATATAAACTCCTTTAGCAATTACAGCCCTTCACAACCTGGCTCCCATCTACATTTCCATATTATTATATATGGTTTCCCATCACACACTCATCAGTCCAGCTAATCTGGCCTTTCTGCCATTCCTGAAGAACTGACCTTCCATATCCTATTCCTAAGCCTTTACATAGAATGTCTTACACTCTACCTCTCTTTGCATAAAAGCCATCTCCTACATGAAATCTTTTCCTTATACCTATAGCTTCTGGTGCTGATAAAAATTATCTTGTGTTTTATTTTTATAGATTTTATAAATATTTATTGGCATGTTTTTATGTGTACATGTTTTGTTTTGGTTTATTTTTTTCTCCCCTTAAAGAATGTAGTAAATTTCCAGGAGTATTTCATGTTCATCTTTATATTCCTAGCACCTAGTACAGTGTCTGGCACAAAATAGGTACTTAACATATGCTTGTTGATTTATTGGTTAGTTAATTCTAATTTCCAATATCCTTGCTAACTCTAGCATTAATTGTTCTAACTTCTTCATTTCTTTCCTTTGAACACAGAGCATTCTGTGTTCTGAGGGCCCCTTTCAGATCTAACGTTCTGTGGGACTCTGATTCTATAAACGTAATAACCAAAAGTCATCCCTGGTATCAGTAGACTGGACAGTAACATTTGCTGGTTGGTGAAGATTTCCCTAAATCTCCTTTACTCCTTACTTTGAGGCTAAATGTCACACACCTGAATAGCTGGCTGGCTGCATGAGAAGGACGAAAGGCTGTAATAGCAAAATGAAGAAACTAGTGAGATGGGCAACCAAAAGATATATTATCATTAAGATGCAACGTGATGTTATGCACTTGTTCCCTAAGATTTATACTATAGCACTAAAGCTATATTCTTAGGTCTAAGGAGTTTGGATTCTCATTAGCTGCCTTATACAATGTTTTTTTCTTCATTGGAAGGGCTCTTTTTAATTTTTTAAAAAGGATTTGCACCTATTCTATCCCTATAGATTCTACTTGAAAAAAATATATATATATACATACACATATGTATATATATTTTAAATTTCTCCCTATCTCAGGGGTAAATAAATATATTAAAATCAGCTATGGGATGTATAGTGCAGCATAACAATGATAAATGATGTTGTGTGTAATTTTTCTACTATTAACATAAAGTAATATAAACTGAAGGACACTAGTCTATTGAGAGAGTTAGTAGCTAATGTTCCATATCAGATGTGGACAATGTCAGGACTGAATACAGATTAGGTAGTGTCCTTTTCTCCCCGGGGGAATTAAACTTGGAGACACTGCTGGCTGCCAATGGTTTTACTGCGTTTGGCTGGTGCCTGTGGTGTCTTTCTTGGTCTATTAATTCAGGAGCCGTAAATGACAATGTGAACAAAAAGCTTTTCCAGTGGGATGCATTTTGGTTATGTTTCCTTGTATCTCTCATACCTAGTCAATCCATTTTGTCGCAAGAAATGTGTTTGCATGGCATAGATTTCCTTCACTTCATTAGTGTTCTTGGCTTGATTTGCTTATGTGAGGCTATTATGGGAAATTTAAAAAAATATTCCCCATCCCTGTCTCAGATTTCTAAAGAGGGAAAGGGACCATGGAGATTACAGGAGAGTTAATCTGGATGGAGCCATTTGTTTCTTTCCAGAATTGTGTACAAAATACTAACAGCCATTCCCAAACTGTGGGGCTTTAAGATTTAAAAATGCTTTCTTCACCCCAGCTTAGTCTAACAGGAAAATCAAATGTTACTTTCCCATTCCCCAGATGAGGAAACTGAGGTTTTGAGAATCTAAGTGCATTTGTCCCCAGTCTATCAACTAGCAAGTGCTAGAACCAATTGTCAAGTAGCATTTTTTCTGATGCCAACCCCAGTTCTTTCTGTGTCACCCAATGACTTCTTGTGGAATAAAGATAAATTTTTTTGTTCACCTACAAAATCCATGCTAATCCATGTGTCTAGTTGGCTGTATTCATATATACACAGAGATGCATTTTCACACATGAGGATTCTTGTCTGTCTTCTGTGGTATATGTTTTCAATTGTTTCTAATCTGCACTATAACATGAAAGTTTATTTGAGTTTGCTGTGGTATTTTCGGTATATCTCTGCCTGCCTCTGATTGTCCAGAAATTCACTTGTCATAAAAGTGGCACTCCATGTACCACTTACCTCACAGAATCATTATGGGGGAAAGCGTTGTAAGCCTTCAAAAGACTCAGAAATGCGAGGGAGAATTTATTGTTCATGTGTAATGAGAGGGGAAAAACCTTAAGGAAAAAATGAATGATCTCTCTAGGAGAGTAGTTGGGGAAAACCTATACAAAATCTAATTTCTGAATCCAATTTTATAAATATTCCTTTGTTAAGAAAAGCTGTTATATAGGGAATAATAGAATTTCAGAGGCAAAATAGTATCACCAGAGTATGTTAAGTTTTACAAAGAATTTTCCATATAAGAACTTGATTAGGTAGTTAGGGTAGCTAGGTGGCTCGGAACATAGAGCATTGGGCAGAGAATCAGAAAGATGCATCTTCATGAATTCAAATATGACCTCAGACACTCATTGTGTGACCCTGGGCCAGTCACTAAATCCACTTTGCCTCAGTTTCCTCATCTGTAAAATGAGCTGGAGAAAAAAATGACAAACCACTTCATTATCTTTGTCAAGAAAACCCCAAATGGCCTCACAATGAGCCAGACATGACCAAAACAAAAACCAAAAGGTAAATAGCAAAAGCATTAGTTCCCTTTGAAGGATAAACCAAGGCATTTGCCCAGACAGTTCTAAAGCCAACAAATCATAGAGGTAGGGCTTAAAAATGAGTCTTAGCTTTCACATCTACCATGCAAGAAGCTAAGGCATTCCACACTCTAATTCCATTGTTTTACAAATGAGGAAATTGAGGCTAAGAAGTGGGTCACAGAGCTTAACAGACAATTGGTATCAAAACCAAAATTGTAAACCAAGTCTCCTGAGTCCCTTGGGTCAGTTCTCTTTCTACTTTACTAGCTGTCTCTAGAAATCTTCCTAGTGACTAAAACTATATATTAGTTTACTTAACTTTTAATGATCTTTTCTGTTACCTAAAATCTTTGTGACTATGCTCTCTGATCTGTGCTGTGAATGGGAAGATCTTCCCTTATTTCCATAGTATGTATTTGTATTTGAAGGAGGGTTTGGGGTTAACTCTTCTACCTCAAGCTATTAAAAGGCAGAATCCTGAAGAAACAAGAGCTAATGCCCTTGTTTCGACATGCGCATTGTTATTCGTTGGGTGGGCTCTGATATGATACGTTTGTCATGCTTCATAAATTTTATCTTTGCACTAAAAACAGGGTTAGAATATCTTCAATGCAATTATAAAAATGTATTAAAACTGAGAAGGAGGAAAAATATGGTGGAAGATGAGGTTTTAATGATTGTATAAATGTTCACTCTTCCATGGCCAAAAAGAGGGCTTTTTAGCCAGATTGTTTTCAGGAAATCCAAGATAAGGATTTAGGTTTTCAGGGCAGAAGAATTTTTATACTGGCTTTATCAATAGAAGTTTGTGTCCATAAGTCTTACAAAGCACTTTTCCCTTTTATCTCCAATAATCTATTAGTCTATGAGATAATTCAGATACAGTGGAGATAGTTAAGTAGGACATAACTCAACTTTGTCCTTTTGTTTAATGGTTATAAAAATTGAAGAATTAGGTAGTCTCCTTTTGATCATTAACCTAGGTGACTAAATGGAGAAGAATCAAACTCACAACAACTGTTCTCTACAGTAAAGATAAAACAACTAAGGGAAAAATATATGAAGAAATTTGAGTTTTGATACTATTGCTATATTGTTTACAGTTTCAACTGAGGAGGATCTCAGTATGAAAAAGAATCAGAAATACTGAATCTATACCAGAGATTTCATATGGAAAAATTATGTGATCTTTTCCTGGGGTATTGACAACCTTGTTCAACTTAATTTCAGATTTTTATGCATTATATAGAACATATACATTTTCAAATCTCCATCAGCCTTCAGCATAGGTGGAATGTTAAATATAGTAGTTAGAGGAAGAACAGAGAATATAGGAATTTCTAGAGTTGGAAGAAAGCTGGGGGATATTTTGGTTCAGTCTCCTTATTCTTAAAGGGGAGTAAACCGTGACCCAGAATAAGACTGACTTACCCAAAGTCATATATAAAGTGAATAGAAGTGTAATAACTACAAATTAAAAACTTTGGATAGGCTTTGAGAATTGCTGTGGCCCCAAAATGAATCATAGTGTGGCCAATCTGGCAATGAGCCTCTCAGGACTTAGCTAAAGTGGTCCTTGAAAAACAGACATATATTTATCCCTGGATCTACAGAAAAGTATGGCTCTGCTTGAAAAACCAAACTAAGTCATTCACTTATTAATAAATCTGTTAATTTATCCATCATTTATTATTTACCATGTGCATAGATACTGTGCTAAGCACAACAGATACAAATACAAAAATCACCACCTTCAACAGTATGTAAACAAATTAATTAATATAAAATATAGATAAAGTATATCAGAGCCAATCTTGGTTGGGGGTAAGAGTAACAACAGTAAGGGAAAGAGGACTGACTTTTTTTTTTAAGGCCTAGTATAGAAGGGAGCATTCCAACTGAGCTCTGAAGAAAGCAAAGAATCCAGCAGCCATGGGTAAAAAAGAAGTAGATTCAAGACCTGTAAGAAAACATATGCAAAGACATGGATGGCGTGGGGGGGGGGAGTGATGGAATGTTGTATACAGGAAACAGTGAATAGGTCATTTTGGCAGGAATTCAAGAGTATGAAGAAGACCAAAGTAAAGTCAATCTGGAACAGGTTGAATCCAAATATTGAATGATTTTTAATATCACACAAAGGAATTAGTCTTTTATCCTCAAGAAAAGAGGGATAGTTATAAATATTTGTTATAAGATGGAAAATCTTAAATAGCATTGGATCTGGTATTAGGTAATCAGTTTGAACATTGCTTTGAAACTTACTAGTTGTGTGACTTTGAATAAGTCATTTATTTTAATACTTTTACTCACTGCTTCATAGGATTGTTGTGAGGAAAGTGTTTTTAAATTTAAAGTTCTTTTTCTCTGTTTTTTGAGGGATCAAAAAATTTTTTATTGATTAATGAAGAGCTAAACAAATTATGGTACTTTAATGTAATTGGGATATTATTGTGCTCTAAGAAATTATAAACATGTAGAATCTAGAGAGGTGATGGAAAGATCAGGGACTGTTTTATTTTTTGTCTTTTTATCCAAAGTACCTAGTATAGCATTTAGGCTAGCTAATGATACTAAGTAATTACTAAATACTTGATTGAGCAAATGATTAAATCAAGGCAGAATTATGTAAACTGAAAGGGTGGGGGGTGGGGGGAGCGCAAAAAGGAGAAAAGAAAGAGAGGAACATATACAATGTCAGCAGTAATATAAACAGAAGGAATGAAAATCTGAAACTGAATACTATGTAATCATAATGACCAAGGTTGGCTCTAGAAAAGAGTTGAAATACTGTAGGTATGGTCACATATAAATGATGTGTTGTCTGATTTTACTGAATTTCTTTTCTTTTTTTTTTTTGTAATTCATTTTTGTAAGGGACGCCTTGTTAGGAAAGGGAGTCTGGAGATATGTATATGGAAGTAAAGTAATGCCAAAACAAAAGACATAAATAAAAACGAGATTAAAAAACTTAAAGTGCTATATCATTGTGAGATTAATAGTAATTATTATCATTGATAAGGCAAGTCAATATGTACTTAGTAAGCATATTACTATGATTTCTTTCTAATATAAAAAATATCCCCATACTTCCAAAAAAAAAGTTTATGTTGTAACACTCACAAAAACAGAGTATTAATCCCCAGCTTTCTTAAGTTTAAAATATAGAAAAAGGCTTAACTATTTCTTCTTATATATAATTACTCTCCTACTGTTTTCTAATCAATTTTATATATAGTCCTCATCATCCCTCCCCACTCCAATTTTTCCTCATTATATTTTTTACAGCCAACATTATGGTAGTTTCATGTGAACAACCTGAAATGTCAATCACTTAGATGAAGAGGAAATTAATATGGAAAACAGTCAATCCTACCAGTTAGAGGTTTCTTAGAACATTAAAAGAAAAAAAAAATACTTAGCAGTTTCTCTAACTTTGTTTCTGATACTTATCTAAAAGTATTTTGACAAATTTTTAATGGTGGTTTAGTTTCTCTATTTTCTGCTCTTGATATGTTGAAGTATGCTTATTTGAATTATTCAGGGATCCTTAATTTCATTAGTGTGGGTGATTCTGCTCTAAATAAAAGGACAATCCTAACCATATCTTTTTTGAGAGTTTTCAAATAGCCAGACTTATGTGAGGTTGGTAGATCTTGAAGAGCAGACACAGAACCTATCACTGCTTAGATACTCAAAGCTTTTCCAGATCTGAATTGCCTTTCAGGATTTGGGGTCACCTCTTAAAAAGGATGAGTCACTGGAGAAGATTTTAATGGAAAATGTTTTTTAATATATAGCTCATCTCCATTTTGGATCTTGTGGAATAACAAGTCTAGGGTCTTGTAGAAGCAGCAGCACAGGTTTTAAAGAAAGTTTTATTCATTTTGAAATTTTGTTCATTTTGACTGACATCTTAAAAGGAAAACTGGTAAGATTATGAGAAGAGCCAATGATTATAAATATTTTTACATAGCCTTTTATGTCCCTTAAATATTAACATTAAAAAGTCACTGCTTTGGTTTGGGACTTGGCATCTCCTGTTAAAATGCTAAAATGCCTAAAGGATGTAAGCTGTTATTTGCTTGGGTATATTGAATAGATAGGAGGGGTCACCTTGAAAAGTAAAGATTTTGCAGGATTTTGAGCAGGAAAGGAAGTTAGTGGCTATCTAGTGCATTCCCACCCTTTTACAAAAGAGAAAATGAAGCCCAGAAAAAGAAGGGATTTATCTGAAGTCACTCAATAGACCCAGGATTCAAATCTATCCATATCCCCTTAGAATCCCTAGATCCCTGGAAGATTCAGTCTGAGTCCTCTCATATCAGGCCTCTCTTTATCCCTTCCATCTTTATCATCATTTTGAATTCCTTGAAATATCTAAGTTGTATGTGCTCATCTGGGTAAATGTTGCTTCTGACAATAGAATATAAGTTATTTGAGTCAGGCAATATTTCTTTTGATTTTCTTCCTTGTTTCTCTCTAGCACCTAGAATACTACCTTCAAAAGTAGGCACTTAATATTAAGTTGGAGGTGGTGCATAAGGCTTCTGACTCCAAATCCCATATTGCTGCTTTTGATTTTTATCATTGTTGCTGCTTCTTACTTAATAAACTCTCACAGATTGGAACATGGTATATGCCTATTTTTGAGGGTGGTATATGTTTATGGCAGTGTGATATAGTGAATAATATACTGCAGAGTTTTTTAAACTTTTTCCACCCACAATCCCTTTTTGTCCAAGAAATTATTATTGTGACCCCAGATATATAGGTATATAAAATCAGTATGCAAACCAAACATTTACTAATAATAAATCATAATTTCATGTCCTCCCCATTCAATTATAAAATCTCTTGTAGTGAACCAGACAGAGTTTAAGAAAATAGGATATACTGGATTTGGAGTTCGGAAGACCAGGTTTCAGATTTTGCCATTGCCAATAGCTTTGTAACCACCATCAACTCATTAAATTACATTGAGTCTCAGGCAGCTTTTTAAGCTTTACCTACTAAAATGTAGAGGGATTGGATTGTTTCCTTGAAGTATATAAGGGAATTATATGGAGGAAAGGATTGAAACATGTGTTACTAACCAAACAATAATGACTGGTAAGGATATCTGAAGGATATATGATTTTATCTTTGTGGATACTATAGAGATCTCTCAACATAGCTTATGATCTTCAAGAATTACTGGATGGAAAAGAAATTCATCACATTACATTAAATATTCTTATGATCAGTGCCACAGTATTTGGCACATAGTAGACCCTTAATAAATGTTCATTAACTGACTGGTTCTCTCCTGCATCTTTAGCCTGGTTACTGGGTAGTGTAGAAAAAGCCTGTAAAGGCACTCACACTTGTGACCTTTCCAATTTTATAAGATCTATCAGAACTTGTACTTTGCATAGCTGTCAAGAACTATTTACCTCCAAACTAAGAGTCAAATTAAGTCCTTAATGGGATATTTCTGGAAAGAGAAATTAAAGAATTTCTTGATAAGAAAACACAGATAAGTTACAAATGTGACTGATAGAAGACAGAAGATGCACTGAATTCTCTAAAATGAGATTGATGTAGGTGACAATTGAGATTTACATAGCTCTTAGGGCAGACCTGAAAGTATTATTGCCATGGGAGAAAGGGGGAATAGGGTATTATTTCACTGGATTTCCTCTAGCCAAATCTAGAGAATGCAATGAGGATGATAGAGATTTAGAAATTGTTAGAGGATAGAAATCTAGGGGATAGGTGGGGAATGAGAGCAGATTCTCTATTCTAATTCTGATAGTTGGGTATAAAGATGGAAGTAGTTCTTACAGCTGGAAAAATGGTAATGAAAATAAGCTTTTTCATATTTCTGACTTACATCTTCATCACCTATTCTTGGGTCCCATTGTTTCATTGGTCTCCAAAGTGGAGTGGGAAGTAAACCCAGGTACCTCCATTTTGACAGTGCAAATCCTGCCTAAACAGTCAATAGCACCCCTGCCTCACCAGGATTATATATCTTTTTAAAGAATCCTCGATGTAAGACACTCAGGAGCTTCCCACCCTCTTCTGTGCATTTTCCAGTGCACACATCACACCCTCCATAATAAATTCCGAGGGCTGACAGTGTCTAAGCTGGCTGCTCCTTTGCCCTCAATTTCAGTGAGATGGGCCATTGAAAACTCATTACAAGCTGTTTAGACTCTGACTTTGACTCTTGCTCAGCAGCGAACAAAATTAACAGCTCTTGGAGGTAGCAAAGAAGGCACTCGGCCAAATAAAAAAAAAGGGGGGGGGTGAATAGAAATGGTGAGAAAAGACTTTTAATATTATCTCCATTATTCATGCAAACAAGCTCAAATCCAAAGAGTATGTATTTTGTGTGTGGCTTTAATTGGGTGGCTAATGTTGGCGGGGGTTGCTTTCAGTAAGAAGGCCACCCGCATGCCCAACACACAGCTCAAAATTTGCTTACATGTCAAGCAATGAGCCTTTGAGTGCAGCAGAATTGCTCCATAAATTTAACTATCACTTTCAAATTTCTGTTTTTTTCTAATTTAGTGCTTGATAGTTTTTTATGTGATAATTTTAAAATGCTGTTTATGGCCAAAGTTACCTTGATAATACAGGTGTGCAGAGAAAATTCACAGCCACCTATTTAAAAAAATTCTGTTTAAACCTACAGGCATTTTGTGAGTCTAAGAACAAAGTAACAGTGCAAACATTACAGATTTTCATAGCATGCTAATTAATCTAGATTTTTCCCTCTCAAAGTAACAGTTTACAGTATAATTGAAGTAAACTGTCCAATACTAGCAAATACTAGCAAATGTAAAATAACGTTTCCCAAGATTTTGTATATCTCTTTTCTTTTTAAAAAATTGAAGATATAGCAACAATTATAATATTAACAACAATAGTAATAATGGTAGCTTTCATTTCAATTGCATTTTTAAGGTCTACGAAGTGCCAACCTTAAAAAAGAACCAATTCTCCACACCAATCTGGCTAGTCAACAAGAATTCATTGAATGCTTACCCTATGCCAGGTGCTGTGCATAAAAACACTCCCCAAGTGATCTAGAATACAGTAGAAAATGTAGCACATGTTGAAGTAAAAGAGCAACTTGAATATTCCTACAGAAAGCTAGAAGTCATACCTAGTTTCCATAAAAACTGAAGTTTACATGTCTCACTGTGATTTCTGCACTGACAGGATTATTGACTGACTGGCTCTCTCCAATGATTACTAGTGATCAAAGATATATCCACAGAATTTTTAAAAAGAAAAGAAAATACTGGAGGGAAGAAGTTGGGAAGGACAAGGTGAAGCTTTCTGGATCATTCTTCCCTAAACCTGAACCAACTTTCCATTCTAATGAACCAGTTTATGAAACAAAGGAAAAAGGCCCTGATTCTGGAGTCAGAAAACCAAACTTCCAACATTTGTAACCTTAAGCAAGTTATTTGTTGCTCAAGGCCTCATTTTTTCTCAAATATAAAGGCCTCAGAGAGGCCTTGTCTCTGTAGATCTATGAACTGTAATGAAGGAGAATGAAAGTCACTGAAATTTCTTTCCTGGCTTTAATGTTTGCACATGTATGTGTTGTGTGTCTACAAAGGTAGCATGGGGGTGATGAAACCATTCATGTGTTCAAGGTGAAGCTCAACTGTTCTCTCTCCTTAAGGAGGCCTTTTGTTTTATTTCCTAAGATGGTATTCCCCATTCCCATCCCCATTACTTTTCATTTATTGTATGTGTGTATATGTATATAACATATACACATATATATGTATATATATATATACGCATATACATAGAATGTAAATTTTCTTGTATATATATTATTGATAGTTTGTAAACATTATACATGCTTACAAAATAAATGTCACGTAATGGGGATGCAATAGATTCATATGCAATAATTTCTAGTCCTTTGTCCTTTCATCATTCTAGTCAGTATCCTTTGAATGTGTTTCCATTATATTAAGATCCTTCCTCAAATGCAGGTCCTAGAATTACATCTAATTCTCAAGAATTGATCTGTAGCTCTACATGATATAGTTAAAGTCAACAATGGAATAGAGTCAGGAGATCTAATAATTGTGATAACACTCCATATGCTAATTCCCATCATTAAAAAGATGATGATATTCTGGAGAACAATTAGGAATTATGCACAAAGGGTTATAAAACTGTGCATAGCTTTTGAACCCAGCATTGTTATTATTGGGTCATTATCCCAAAGAGAGCAAAGAATAAGGAAAAGGACCTATTTGTAAAAAGATATTTATAGAAACACTTTTTGTGGCAGCAAAGAACTGAAAATTGAGGGGAAGGTCCATCAATTAGGAAATGGCTAAATAAGTTGTGGTATATGATTACGATGGAATAATTTTGTGCTGTAAAGAAATGATAAGCAGTTAAATCACTATTGATTAGAGAAATGCAAATTAAAACAACTCTGAGATATTACCTGACACCTATCAGATTGGTTAAGATGTTAGAAAAAGGAAACAATACATGTAGAAGGGGATGTGAGAAAACTGGGGCATTAATGCACAGTTGGTAGAGTTGTGAACTGATCCATCCATTCTGGAGAACAATTTAGAACTATACCCAAAGGACTACAAAAGTGTGCATAACTTTTGTTCTAATATCACTACTAGGTCTGTATCCCAAAGAGATCATATAAAAAGAAAAAGGACCCACTTGTACAAAAATATTCATAGCAGTTCTTTTTGTGGTGGCAAAGAGTTGGAAAATGAGGGGATGCCCATCAATTGGGGAATCATAATATATGAATGTAATAGAATACTGTTGTTCTATAAAAAATGATGAGTAGGCAGATTTCAGAAAAACCTAGAAATATTTTCATGAACTGATGCTGAGTGAAGTAAGCAGAACCAGGAGAACATTGTACAAAGTAATAGCAACATTGGATCATAATCAACTTTGAAAGACTTAGCTCTTCTCAACAATGCAGTAATCCAAAATAATTCTAAAAGACTTATGATGGAAAATGTTATCCACATCCAGAAAAAGAATGGAGACTAAATACAGATCGAAGGATATAATTTTCACTTGTTTTTAAATTTGTTTTTTCTTTTTCTTTCTTGTGTTTTTTTCCTTTTGTTCTGATTCTTCTTGACTAATATGGAAATATGTTTGACATAATTATGCATGTATAACTTATTTTGGGTTACTTGTCTTGGAGAGGGGAGACGGAGAAAAATTTGGAACTCAAAATCTTACAAAAATGAATGTTGAAAACTATTTTTACATGTCATTGAAAAAAATAAATACTATTAAGTTAAAAAAAAAAAAGAAATGACAAGTATAGTACTTTAGAAAAACTTGGAGAGGCACAAAGTGAAATGAGCAGAACTAGGAGAAATTTGTATACACAGTAACAACAATAATATAAGGATGGTCTTCTGTGAAAGATTTAGCTACCCTATCAAGACAATGATCCAAGACAATTCCATAATGAATTGGATTCCATAATGGATCTCAGTGTATCCATAATGAAAAATGTCGTCCAGCAAGAAAAACTAATGAATGGAGATTGAAGCATACTTTAAAAAAAAAAAAAACTTAATTTTTATTGTTTTATAGTGTTCATTTTTTCTTTTGTAATATAGCTAATATGGAAATACATTTTGCATGACTTTACATATGTAAATATCAAATTGCTTGCCTTCTCAAGGAGAAAGAGCAAATGGGAGAGTTGGAAAGAATTTGGATCTCAGAACTTTTTTTAAATGACTGTTTAATTTTTATATTTAATTGAGAAATATTTAACAAAATAAATAAAAATAACTTTTAAAAAATAAAAAGAGGATGTATTACCTCAGAGCCACTCAGTAGGGGAATTTCTGGAGGAAGCCATAGTACAAGTACCTGTTCCTTTGTTAAGATAACCTTTATTTCTTTATTTGTTTCTCTCAATGATGACTTGCCAATAAGATTTTCTCATTCCAGACTCAGTGAACCGTCCAGTTCATCACTTAAATATGGCATTTTGTCAGTCTTAAAGCATGATAATGAGCCTTTATATAGTGTTTTAAGTTGTACAGAATGTTTTACAACAACCTTGGAAAGCAGGTGCTGTTATTATTCCCATTTTATAGATGAGAGATCTCAGGAAGACAAGGGTAAAAAGTGACTTCTCTAGGATCATATAGCTCTGAAGCTATATTTGAAATCAGCTCTTTCTGACTCCAGGTGAAGTATTCTATCCACTGTACCACATACCTGCCTCAAATAATTGAAATATGTGCAGTATTACTATTAATGAACAGAAAACAATATATATATATCAATATATATCACTCCTTGTATGCCATAATTCATGCCTGAAACAGTTTATACATTGACTATATGATATTCAGGAGCCCCACATAACACAGTATCACTCATGCTTCTATAAGTTTTACATAACAGATTCTGACTATTTAGTACCATGGTAGCCAGTTCAAGATTTGACTAGTATTAACATTGCATGACTGGAGAAATCATTCATGTTCAAACAGATTCTCTAGGATCCAGATAATCTTTAGATTGACTATTTCTCAATCTAAGTCACTGATGAATTCTTAGTGTTTTTTTGATATTTTCACCTCCTCTCCTGTAACAGCAATCTTTAGAACCAGTGAAGGTCAGGGTGGAAACAGATTAACAACATCTTCTCCCACAATGTCAAAATACTTAAAGGTGTTTACAGTGTGCAGTGACACACAATGAATTTAAGACTAGACAACTGAAGCAGAAATAAAACTATTTCTGTTCCTCTAAGCTTGAACAGGGGCCTTGGTGTTTTATGATTGTTTTAAGGTCCATTAATCGTTGAATCATGAGGCCATGTAGAAAGTGACAGCTTTAACATTCTGTCCCCAGGTTTATTTAAAATGTTTTCTCTTCTGCACAGTTTCTAATTAATAATAGTGATTGAGTCCTGATTCATACGTTTCAAAACCATTGCAATATAGAATGGAGCACTTGGTTTCATATTACTGCTCATGGCAAAAACCCAACGGAATGAAGCTTACTTTTAACAAGGACTGACTTATTTGTGTAAGGGGTGAGTCTGTCCATGGTACACTCAGGATCATGAAAAAAGTCACCAATGAGCTCCCTTTATTTTCAGATATTGATTCCCTTATGAGAGGAACAGGAAGAAAAGTATACTCACATCTTCTGTTAAGAGAAGAAAAATTTGAGGGGCTATAATATAGTGGAAAGATTTAGATTTAGGTTCAAGTCATGAACTGGACACTTCTGAACCTGGAATGAGAAAACCTTATTGGCAAGTCACCATTGAGAGAAACAAATAAAGAAAGATTGTCTTAACGGTACTTGTACTATGGCTTCCTCCAGAAATTCCCCTACTGAGTGGCTCTGAGTTTTCATTACATTTCTGAGGAACTCAACTTTCTAATCTTTAAAATAAAGGTTTGGGATGAATTTTAATGTTCCTTCTGGGACTTTGAACTAAATGCTGCTTGTAAGCCATGTGACATTGGGTAAGCCATTTCCCTTTAGTGCTGGTTTTCTCATCTGAATTTAAATACAAAGTAGAATTATGAATGGAGGAGGCAGCTGGGTGGCATAATGGTTAAAGCACTGGACCTGGAATCAGGAAAACTTGAGTTCTAGTGCAGCCTCAGACACATTAGCTGTGTGAACCTGGGCAAGTCACTTAACCCTGTTTGCCTCAGTTTTCTCATTTATTAAATGTTCTTCAGTATCTTTATGAAGAAAATTCCAAATGGAGTCATAAAAAGTTGACCATCACTGAAATGAACAATAACAAGACAATATGAGGAACAATCTAGTAAACAACCATTTGTTTAAAGCTCACTGAAATATCACTACATTGCCGTGTCATATGTCTATCATACACACACACACACACACACACACACACACACACACATAATATTATTGTTGCCATCAAAAAATTGGGTAGAACACCAATCTAATTTATGTTACGGGTTTGCAGCTAAATTTCAAGATATAGCTACTGGAGGGTACGAAGTAAGTGTGTGTGTGTGTGTGTGTGTGTGTGTGTGTGTGTGTATGTATGAGAGAGAGAGAGAGAAGAGAGAGAGAGAGAGAGAGAGAGACAGAGAGAGAGAGAGGAAGGAGGGAGGGAGGGAGGGAGGGAGGGAGAGAGGGAAAGAGGGAGGGAGGGGGAGAGAGAGAGAGAGAGAGAGAGAGAGAGAGAGAGAGAGAGAGAGAGAGAGAGAGAGAAGAGAGAGAGAGAGAGAGAAGAGAGGGGGAGAGAGAGAGAGAGAGAGAGAGAGAGAAGAGAGAGAGAGAGAGAGAGAGAGAGAGAGAGAGAGAGAGCTTTTTCCACTATAATACCTGTTCCTAACATTCTTCTGCTAATTGACAAAGTGAATTCCCCTTGAATGGAGGTAAAAAAGAAAATTCCCCTATCCCAACTAGAATTTAGAGTGACAGTGCTCAGCTCCTCTACTGAAATCTTTCTGTTATACCTCACATTGATATGACTTTGACCCAGAGTTCTTTAAGGTTATTCCAGTGGAGTCTAAGACCTCATGGGCTCCAAGTTGAAAAGCCTTTAATTCTGGCCTTGTGATGGACTGTATTTCTGTCATCTGAGAACTGGCCTAGCTAAGTACAGAGAGGCTCAGCCCAACACAGAGACAAATGTTTCTGGTTATGGGACTTCATGAATAGAATCTATTAAAGAGATGGGAGATTTGGCAACTGTATCAGTCAAGAGAGAACTCACACACATAGGATCATGACTCCTTGAAATAATATTATTGGCTAAAATGATCTCTGTTTTGTGATACTATCAGCTAAAGCCAGAGTTCAATCAAATAATTCACTTCAACAACATATTTAAGTTTCTGCTGTGTTCAGGGTTCTCTACTAAATTCAGACATAAATGTAAAAATCCTTGTTCAAGAAACTGACATTCCATTGTAGGGAGGTAGGAGAGGTATATAGAAGGAACACAGATAAACACAGCAGGAAATGATCAACAAAATGCTCAAAGGAATATTTGAGAGAAAGGGAATTAATTGGTTGGCCTAGGTTTAAGAAAGATTACTTGGTGAAAGTGATAAGGGGGGGGGGGGGGAGGAGAGGGGGAGAAGAAGAAGTAGAGAAAGAGAGAGGGAGAGGGAGAGGAAAAGGGAAAGGGAAAAGGAGAGAGAGAGAGAGAGAGAGAGAGAGAGAGAGAGAGAGAGAGAGAGAGAGAGAGAGAGAACGTGTAACAATTACGTACAGACAGAAGATGAGTCTTGAAGGAAAATAAGAGTCCCAAAAAGTAGAAGTGAGGTAGACGTACATTTGACTGAAATGTAATACATAAAGAGCATAATGTTGAAAAAGGACTGGAAAGGTAGGCTGTGGATTAAAATCTTAAATGCCACTTGGAAAAGGAAAGGGAAGGGAATAATAAACATTTATTGAGGAGTCTGCATTTTCTCTTAAGGAATAGAGATGTGGCAGAGATAAAACTGTCATTTTTTTTTTATTTGATGAAGTAGAAAGATTATTTAGGCAATAATGTGAAAGGTAGGTGGTAAAGTAGGAGAAGAAACATCCTAACCAGTCATATAGCAGGGGAGGATTCAAATCCATATCTTAAGATGACAAAACCAGAACTCTTTCTATATTACTTCCTAGCCTCTCAGGAGATATCAGAACAGTACTGGAATTTTATGTCAGTATAGAACATGTGCTTCATATTCATTCTGTGTTTTTTGACATTTGAGAAATGTTTCAATTCAACTTTCCTGGGATCCATTGAAAGACTCTCCTTACCCATATTAGAAAACATAGAACTGCTTCCCTTGGAGACCTTCTATCATTTGTCTCATTAGTCAGGATATAAGGCCACAGAGGAATTATTTTGGAAGTGATATTGAGGTAGAAAGGCTTAGCAAAGAAAGTTTCATTTAAAATCTGGTTGTTCCATTGTGGAGAAAGGTCTGTTATAGTTTTTATGATGAAAAAGTAAATTACTGGGAAAAAATAACCAACAACAAATACATCGATTTGCCTATTTCCTGTAGCTATCTGCTTTCAGAACAATGTCCAGGTTTAATTAAAACAGCATTTAATTGGGCACAGAGAGATCGTTAAGTGGCAGAGAAGATGACACACTGGACCTGAGTTGAAATTCTGCTCCAGAAACTTACTAGTATATGACCCTGGGCAAATCACTTTGTACTTCAGCTTATTCAACTGTAAAGAAAAAATAATAATAATAACACCTACTTCTCAAGGTTGTTGTGAGGATCAAATGAGAATATTTGTAAAGTGCTTTGGAAAACTTAAAGCCATATATAAATGTTAGATGATGATGATGTTAGGTTCAAATTTATTTTCATATATGCAGTATCTCCCCCACTTGCTACACATAGATTGCCTTTAAGGCAAGAAGTATGCTTTTCCCTTCCCCATCATTTTTGTTTCCTCCTTATGTACTGTAGCTAGTAGAGTATGTAATAAATATTGGTTGAATGAATGATGAGAAAAGCTCTTTGTAACCAGTAGTAAAGATCTATGTAAATGTTCTCTGCCATTATGATTATTTTGATACTTCAAAAGACCTGTTAATTAGGATTCCATATTTGGAATGTCCCTTCAAATCTGTCATGTAACTAGCACACATAGACTATCATCAATCTATAGTCAAAGTATTTCCAACCTGAAAACTTCTGCCAAAAGTGTGAACAAGCATAGTTTTAAGAACCCAGGCTCACCCCACTCTCCACCATTAATTATCAGACAATATGACTGCTATGACTGTCTTCCACAGTGGATTATTTCTTTTTCCCTACTATATATAATGGAAGAATTAAGAGAGTCTTTTTTTTTTTTATTAAGCATGATTCTTTACTATAGACACGTTCTTCACAAAGTAGTCTATAGCCTCTTCACTGAAGGCTTATCTAGATTCATTGTTGATTTACTGAAAGAAAAAGCATGGTAATAAAGAAACAAATCATTTTTGTTTCTGCAAAGATTTTCTTCAGAAATTCTACCATGTTTGGGGGTGTTTACACTAGCTATTTCTACCAAACTACCCTAATTCTATTGTTACAAGGAAATTAGTTTCAATTATTATGCCAATCAACTGCTGACTGAAATCTGTTGTAGAACTGAGTGTTGAAGGAAGAGTGTGATATGTTTGCCAACCAAGAATATTAATTCAGTCTTATTTTGTATTAATGTAAGCTATAACTCTGGAAGGGGCAATCCAATGCCAGTGATGGGGCTTTAAACAGTATAAAAGTTGAGTGAATAGGGAATATTTAATATGTAAATAGAAGAGAAGATGCAGGGAGAGACATCAATCCTGGTATGTGGAAGAGAAATTTGATATTTTTAGCTTACCTCTAGAGCACAAAACTAAGAATAATAGAGAAAAAATATAAGCAAACAGATTTTAGTTCTGCATAAAGAATATAGGTTTGTTGCATTTTATGTGGAGAAACCATACCCTCACTCAAATCATTCCATCATAGAGCTTTCAGGAAGCAAGGATTGAATTCTACGATTGCCCAGCTCAGACTGATAGATCTTATGTTTTTTATTTAAACCTATTTCTTGAAAATTCATTATAATTAACACCCAAAGGCATTAAAGTTAATAGTCCTTTCTTTTTAGAAGCTATAGTTTAAAAGAGAGAGATAATGAACAAGCAAAATGCTCTGTACCAATTCATTTGTCTCTTATTCAAGATGGAGGAGCTTACATTTGGCCAGCTTTGCAATAAAGATTAAATAACAAAGTTATATGGAAATATTGTTATAATTCTATAGGAGAAATAATTAGAAAAACTATCCTAAAACCTTCAATCCATCTTAGTTATTCTAGATCTAGTTATTCTAGATCTAGAGGGATCAAGCTAAAAGTAAAGAGTCTATCAACATAGAGAAAACTTTGAATGAGGAAGTCTGGATTCATATCTCAGGTCAGTCACTCACTAGAATTACACAAGTCACCAAGTTTCTAAGCATTACTTTTCTGGTATATAAAATGGAGCAAATATTTGCACTTCCTATGCCACTGACCTCTGTGAGGAAAGTGATTTGTAAACCAGAAAGCACCCCAGAAATTGGAATTGTTGTTTACTACGTGAAAATAAAATACAAATAGTATCAAATATTATTTGATAAAGTTAGGGATTAAGTCTGTATCTGTTTCACCAATTAAAGGAAGTCCCAGATGAGCAAACTCTTTCTACCAATGAGATCAGGATGCCCTCTGCAACCCATAATCTTAGAAAGTAACCTGAGACAGGGAGAGACCTAGAACTTGCCCAGAGTCACACTGTCTGTATGTGTCAAAGATTGGAATGGAAGCCAGTTGTTCCTGGATTTGAAGCTAGCTTTCCTTCCACTATATCACACTGTCTCTCTGTTCATCAGTTAAATGTGCTTAGATCCTTAAATGTGTCTATAATTTCTTCAGCATGGCTTCTCCATTAATACAGATTGACATCCTTCTACAACTTAACTTTGTCTTCAAGCTCTAAGTTTAGCTAGGATAGTCCTCACGGATCAAACATTCAATGTACAATCACTTTGGGTATCCTCAAAGACTCTTCAGTTTAGCATAATCAGATTTTGTTATATCTGGTCTATCTGAAACTAATGGTGGCCATTGTAACATAATAACGGACTTCAAGTGTAAAACTTGAGTGAGGAAACAAAGCAGTTATTAAAAATATGATGAACATGTGTATTTGAGGATGCTCATAAACATTCCTCTCCATCCCCATTCACCCCAATTCTAGATTTCAAGTCCCAACTCCAACACTTCCAAGCTGTGGGACTGTGAGCGTGTCACAGCCTTTCTCTCCTCTTGGTTTTCCATATGATTACTTCAGAAATAATCTGAAAGATTATTTGCCCCACACTGTGGTTGGGAAAAAAAAAAAAACTATTTTTTAAACTATAAAAAACATTCCAGAAATAGAGGTTATTTTTATTCAATTTTTTCTTTCCCAGAATTTCCATTTGAAAAATTGTTTTGAAATATTTATACTTTGTTCTCTTGCAAAAATAGAAAATGTCTTTAATCTTTAACTTTTAAAAGGTTTTGTTTTTTCTATGAATTTTCATCTTTAAAGAACATTTATACTTTTTAAATCCAAGATTTTAGTGACTTAAAATACCCATGCTTTTCTTAATTCCTTTCAAGTGATTTATTAATAACATTTTTGTAAAGTGGTGATCAGAAGAGACCATGATGCTTGGGCAGAGCTTTGTCAGAGTCTAGGGTAATCTATTCTAATTTCGGTGGACATACATTTTGCCCTGGCCAGAAAGATGTATAATGTTGTCTTCATAATTCTGCTTTGCTCTGCCTTTAACTGTGCCTCTGGTTAGTTCCCTCCCTCCCTGTCCCCCATTCTCCTATATCCCTGGTTGGTCAGAGCTTTTTGATAAAGTGTCTACTGTGACTCCAAGGTCTTTTGTTGAACTTCTCCTCTTCTAGATCAATCATATTTGTTGGGTATTTGTTTATGACAAGCCAATGGACGTTGCTTTATATTTGTCAACGTTAATTTCATTTGTCATATGTCAGGCCGAGATGAGTCAGGCCAATGCAAACTTGGCCATTTCATTTTTTTTTTCTCCTTGTGTTACTCTTTGCTAATTTTACATGATCAGCAAATTTGACACATCTGCAGTTGTGTCACTGACTAGGTAATTTATCTAGATTACGAAATGTGGAGTTTTGAGAACTAATCACTAAGGAACTCCATTTTCCCTAATATCTATTCCCTGTAGCTTATTTTTACATACTACATTTCCCACTAACTTCTAGAGTCGTTAGAGGCCCTGAATTCAAATTCTGGCTATTTTGTTTATTAGATGCATGATCCTGAACAAGTCATATCATCTTCATTAGGTCATAAATTCCTGGAGAGCATGATATCTAGATTTCCTAAAATATTGCCCAGCATTGTTAAGCACTTAATAGCTTTTTTATTGTCCACCATTTTAGACCTGTTTTTTTTACCTTTCAAATAAGTCTGTTTGGTGCCAAACTAAATTCTCTCTAAATTCCCTTCCTACTCTAAATGTCTTCTTCAGAAGCTGACCTATTCTCTTTAAACATGAATATCTATAATGAAAGGACAAGGGTCTTGTCAAAGTAAGTAAAGTAGCCTTTCATTGCATGAAATAATCAGTCTTATAGAATACATAAAATTTAGAGATGTGTGGGACTTCAGAGTTTATCTAAACTCCTTAGTTTTCAGAGGTGAGATCAAGTTTTAGAGAAGTCCAATGGTCAAGTAAAGTAAAAAACACAAGTTTTACACAAGTAAAAAAGTCGTCAGGCTGGGATATGAACTCAGGAGCTAGCAGGCAGGCCAAGGCCAAATCTTTGTACTGCACCACCAGCTTTCTCCTTAGCTCTAACAGTCCTCAAAAATCCAGGATAACAGATTAGACAGTGCCTCAGAGCTTGAGAATCCAAGGGAATTCCACATTGTACAACTATCTAAAGCTCAGCTCTCAGAGACAACTAGCTTCCTGTGATCATTAGAATATTCAAATACATCTCTTTCAAAAGAAAAGTTTTCTCTCATGCACTTAAACAAAACTAGTAACAGTCTGGTTAAGAAAAGCAGTAAAATGTCATTTCTCCAGTGATCTGGGTAAGTTGGACCAGTTCAGTTCAGTTCAAAAGACATTTATTTTTATCTTGGCTTGGCCAATAATCATTTTATGACCTTGGACAAGGTACTTCCTTCTCAGAATTTCCTTTTCCCCCCATCTATTTAACATAGGGAGTAAATATTTAAAGTTTTCTTCCAAGAGGTGCTATTCTATGATTCAAACAACATTTGGAAGCCTACCTTGTACGAGGTACTAAGACTTAAAAATAAATAAATAAATAAATAAGTAAATAAATAAATGAATGAATGAATGAATGAATAAATAAATAAATGAATAAATGAATAAATGATAAATAAATAAATAAATGAAGGAAGAATTTCCTTCCCCTTTTATTCCCACTCATCCTGTGCAAACTTTTGAATTCTCTTTAAATAAGGTCCTTCTAATACTCCAGAAGCTTCCAACTGTATCGTTGAAGAATTCATATATCTCAGTGTAGATTGTCTGCTCTGTGATCCCTTACTTAAGCTAGCTGATCAGTCCATCCATCTTCTTTTCTGGAAACTAATGTCTTAAATAATGTCTTTTATATCACTTTTTGTAAACAAAAACTCTGTTGGCAATATCTGTGTGTCTTTCCATTGATTTTTGGTTACCTTGTAATATGGATTCTTCTGAAAACTTGAGAATCATTGTATTTCAACTCAAGCAGCACTACAATGATATTGGTGTCAAATAAGTGTGTGTGTGTGTCTATGTGTGGGGATATCAAAAGAATATCAAATTTCCTGAACTTAGTACAAATCAACCAATCCAACATAGATCTAAATGCCAGTTTGTTTTTTTCCTCCATTTCAACTTCACACTAACTATCCTATGCAACCTTGGCAACTCATAATATCTGCAGTGGAAAGAATGTTGGATAAGACATCCAATGAGTTCAGATCCTACAAATTGAGACAAATTATTTAAGGAAAAGTTTCCTCATCCTTGAAAAGAGTACTTGGGGCCTGATAATAAGGGATTATTGGGTTTTTTTTAAAGCAAAATCTCCATACTTTTTTGATGATGCACATGTATCAGTAAAATGAATATTTAGATGACTCAGTGGATAGAGGGCCAGGTCTAGAATCAGCAAAATTCATCTTCCTGAGTTCCAGTGTGACTTGAGACCTTTACTAACTGTGTGAGCCTGGGAAAGTCACATAATCCTGTTTGCCTCAGTTTGCCCCTCTGTAAAATGAGTCAGGAAAGGAAATGGCAAACCACTCCAGTATCTTTACCAAGAAAACCCCAAAAGGGGTCGTGAAGAGTCAGGCATGACAATAACAAAGTTGGCTCTGGATGGAATGCTGTGCCAGAATACAGAAAATCTGAAAATAAACACAGCCTCAGATATTTACCAGTTATATGCTTGGATAAGTCACTTAATCCTGTTTCCCTCAATTTCCTGATCTGCAAAATGAGTTAGAAAAGGATATAGTAAATGATTAGTATCTTTGCTAAGAAAATCCCATAAGGGGTAATGTAGAGTCAGACATGACTAAAACAAACAACAAAACCAATAAGATCTTTTTAAGTAGATTTCCCCATTATGTCTATTTTGCTTAATAAATACCATCCATTACAAAACACACAAAAAATATAAATTTTAAGTGGATGAGATGATTATAACATGATATTTAATCTTAAAGTCAATAGAAAGCCACTAGAGTTTGTTGAGTGGGGTAGACTATTGACACAGTGAAACCTGTGCTTTACGAAAAATCGGTGTAGCAGATTTAGAGGGGAGAGATTTGAATCAGAGGAAGAAATAGGAAGCATTGCAGTAGACCAGGAGAGAGGTAATGAGGGTTTGCTCTGGGGGTGTTTGAGTAGAATGAGAAGGACAGATAGTGGAGGGGTTATGGAATAAGAAATGAAACGATTTGGTTAACTTTGACACAAGGGATGAGGAAGACTGAGGAGCTGACGAGGACACTGGGGTTCTGAACCTGGCCTCAACAGTAATAGAAAAGCTTCAAAGAAGAATGAGTTTGGAGAGACATGGCCAGAAAGAAATCAGAAATGCAAGTGACAACTCATCCATTCCTGCTCAGCTTGGAACTTCCAAATGAAGAAGGACTAGAATAATATTTCTTATTCCAAGGTCACTGCTACTTTGGGTGCCCGGGTAATTTTGGGCACCTCTCTGGAGGGACCAGTGCCCTGCTCCTGACGTAGAAGCTTGGGATCTTGCATAACAGAGAGAAAGGATGAAATGGGGAGAGATTAGAGATAAAAGTAGGTGTGGTCACGGTAGTGATAAACCCAGAGATTGACTGTTACAGTGAGTGTAGGATGCAGCCTATTTTTCTCCATTTGATTGATCAAATATGCTTTGGAATCCTGCTACTGCCCCTACTTTGGAATTCACTGTTCTTAGGAACCAAAATGACTTTTAAACATTCCATTCAATTTCTCTGATTATGACTGACAGCTCCAGGTGATGGTTTTCATCATTAGTGATGGTCTTAGTGTGTTCTTCAGTATTTGTAATTGTAATAAATTATACAGTTAGGTTCAGTGTGAAAAGAGAAACAGGGTTTTTTTAAGGAAGTTCAATTTAAATCCTATCTCCAATTACTCTCTGTGATACAGTATAATGGGGGAAGGGGCTTATTTTACACACACACACACACACACACATACACACACACACACACACACACACACACACACACACAAATACACACACACCTAATACAAAACAGAATGGATTAATATATGCTCTTAAAGGAGGAGTTCTTAACCTTTTCTGTGCCAAGTATTCTTTTGGCAGGTTTATGAATCACCAATCAGAATAATGTTTTTAAATTCATAAAATAAAACAGAATTACAAAAGAAATAAATATTTTTTTCTTCCCTATCTAACATAGATACCCCTTGAGGATCTGTGGACTTTAGATTAAAAAATCCTTTGCTGGAGGTACAAATATTGAGTTCATAGAAAGGAAAGATAGTTTTTTGTTTGTTTGTTTGTTTGTTTGTTTTTCATTTGGGGGTTAAGAGGAATACATGCATCTGGGAAGTCTTATGATCATAGTCAGATCATTAAGTCAGAAGGCACTTTGGAAACAATCCTCTGATCTCATTTTAGATTAGGAAACTGAGGCACAGAAATAAGAACTATTTTGTCCAAGTCTCATTAGTATTAAATAATAGAGGTGAAATTTGAAGCCAGCTTTGAATCTTAACGAAATCCAGAGCTTCATAGAAGGAGAAACATATGAGCTGTGTCTCAGAAAATGGATGAGATAAATATTAAGGAGAGAACTTTCCAAGTATAAGGAAATTAAAATCTTTGCTTTCATGACTTCTTGTCTTCTAATACAAAAGTTTGATGGCAAGAAATACCTAGGTTCCAGTGGAATGAAAAAGTCTCACTTGCCCAAACTGGCACTGCTTTGGCTCAGGATCTAAGTAAACTTCTAGGTCTGACCTATGGTCTAAAGTGATTTTCTGGAAATGCAAAGGCCTAATTATCTGAAACCCCTCAAAGTCCTGGCAGACCTCAAGAATTAGAAGTTACTTAACCCACTCCCCATGGCCAGTTTTCTTAAACATTAGCTCTGTTCCAGATAGTTTTGTCTCAAACTCGCCAAGAAAGGGAAAGCACAGCCAACAACAATTTCAAAGGTTTGCCTTTTCTATGTAGGCCAAGTGCACAGATTTGATAGAATTCTGATTCATGCATCTTATTACATTCATTTTCATAGGAATCTGAAGGCACTGTTCTCTTCCCAGTGTGGCCCAGGCTGCCAGAAGCATTTGTCCACTTAGAAAGCTAATGTCTTAAACTACCAATGACTCTAAAACTGAAAAACTACCAGAATATTTGGCTGTTTTAGACATGCATAAGGCACTGAACAAAATAGATAGAGAACTTGGCTGAACTTTACTTTAAATTTGCCAATCAAAACTTCAAAAGAGAGCCAAGTTGGCTATGAAAACTCCCACTCTGAGCCAGCGCTAATTATGTCAACAAGTAGTTCATGCTTAGCGCTTGTTGAGTCATGCACTCTCAGTTGATAGAAGATGAGTCTTAGGTGTATATGAAGCCCAGCAGTTGCTTATGTTAATTCCAATCCATTTAAGACTGTTACTTGAAACTGCCTGATGACATCATAACATTTCAATTCTTAACTTTCTCCTGGGATGTGTCCCCACTGTGTGCCTTGGATTAAAAGAATCTCTAAGCAGCCAGAGCCTAAATGAGAAACTCGTGGAGAAGTCAGTAATAGCCTGTGTAAGGAAGAGTACAAAATCAAGAGTCAAGAATCCTATGTTTGAGTCCAAGCTCTGATAATTTACCAGCTGTGTGACCATGGACAAGTCGTTCACACTCAGTTTTATCATCTGTAAAATAGGAAGGTCGTTGACCTTCAAGAAGTCTTCAGAATTGAGTTCAAATCTTGGCTCTGCTACATCTTAGCTAGGGGTACTTTCCCAGTTTCTTTCACTAGAAAATGAAGAGGTTGCCTTTTAGCTTCAGAATTCTGTGAAATCATCATCTTGGCACTAACAATCTCACAGAGCTTTTATGAGAAAAGCCCTTAAGAAACATTCATGCTCTTCACCTATGAGTTGGTGGTATTGGCATGGGTCTTGCTACTTATTCACAAGCAGAGGATACTGAAAGGGAATTAAAAGAACTGGGGCCAGGTTACAACAGTGGCATTTTCTGGCCATAGGAACTCAGGCAAAGTCCTTTCACAATCTTTGAACCTCCATCTCTTTCACTAGAAGCATTGAGTGCATCAATTGATACAATTAAAAAATAATTTTACTATGATTTATTGTAATTTTTCCTATCTGTGTAAATGCTCATTAAAATACAAATAACTACTCAGCTATTTTAATTGTACTTTGAAATAAAAATGTTCATTCTACCGTCTTTATTCCTTTTGCCTCATAGATTAAAAAAAAAAATTGTATCAATTGAAATTCTGGATGTGATATTCTAGTGTCTGCTTATCTCTTGCATTAAAATGAGAGAGTTGAAACAAAGCACCTCTAAGGTCCTTTCCGACTCCTACATTTTATAAGGTCATGTATTTGGAAGAAAGGAAGGAAATAAGCATTTAGTAAGTACCTATTGTGCACTAAGCCACTTTACAATTATTTTTACCATTTTACCTTCTCAACTACTCTGCATGATAAATGCTATATTATTCCTTATTTTATAATTAAAGAAAATGAGACAAAAAAGTTGGACTTGCTCAGTGTATAAGGCAGAACTTGAACACAGAGTTTCCTGATTCTGTGCCCATTCTGTCTACTAGTTATCTTATAAAAAAAAAAAAAAAAAAGCTATTCTTACTTTTGTACCCACCCCTTACTCTATTTCCTCCATAAAAAACTGATCTCAAATATGATAACTGTTCAGTGAAAAGTCTTTCACTAAATTTTTCTGGTTTGAAAGAATAAACAATAAGTATTATCTGATCTCCCTGAATCTTAGTTTCCTCATCTGGAAAATGAAGCAAACAACATTTTCACTCCATATCTCATGTGAAAGTTGTATTTTATAAATTTAAAAGGGCATTCATAGAAGTGGAATTCAGAATTTTCAGCTCCTTAATGGTAATTCTTACCTAACTCTTCATCTTGTTTTATCACTCCTTCTCCCCATGATGAACACATGAAAAGTACTCAATAAGGGTTATATTGTGTTTCATTACAATGCATTGCAGTGGAGAAACCTTTCGGATATATCTTCCTAATCAAAATCTAGCCATTCCTATTTCAATCAATAACTTAAAATATTAAAATAAAATCTTTGGTGCTAGAGATCTAACTGCATTTAGATCCATAATAGCCAGAACATCTGGCAATTTACTTTGAATCTTCCAATAGATTTTTGGGACATTTACATTATCCGGTGTTGAAGCTTTATATTGGGAGTCATCATTGTTGAACAAATAGGCTTTTAGCATATTTAAGTTAGAATACAAGTGACCTGTATGTTGGGAATGCTTCATAAGTGAAGCCTATTTTCCCCTCAAGGAGATAATCAAATTGAAAAGTAATCCCTAAAGGGCAGGCTTTGTAAATTAGGAAGAGGAAAAATCAGGTCTAAGAAAGAAGCATGATAAAGAGCTATATTAAGCAGAGGAACCACTCTGAAAGAGAAAAGAAGCTTCGTGGTGTTTGTAAATTTGTGAATAAATCTGTTACAGGAATATTGGATTCATATTTAACTTGAAAAACAGGGACTAGCCTTTCATTGCGCCCTGCGAAGTTTGAATACGCTTTCCGTTGCTCTTCGTTATCTCAAATTAAATCTTAAATTGAGCTTGTGGTTCTGTGAATTAATACTCCGGCCTTTCAGCTCTTTTGCTGAGGTCATTCAAATCTAATGGTAGAAATGGTCACAGGGTCAAGCCTTGGTATGTAGAGTATAGAAATGTTTTAATGATGCTGGAAGATGTGTTTGCATTTTATCCTGGGGCTGGGATGCACTGGTGGGTTTTTGGGAGGTAGCTGATGATCACCCTCTTGTGTCCCTGGCCTCTCAGAATTGCCAAGTATAAAACCCTCCCCCAAATGACTCACAATCCTACCTTCAGCTCAGTTTAAGCTGACAAATGTCACAAAATCTTATTTCCTTAATTTTCCCAGATGTAGCTGCAAGAGTCTATAAATGTGATATAAAGTTAAAAGCCACAAAGATTGCTCTGTAATATTACTGGGAGCAGGTATCATTTGCAGTAACAATGTACTTTTACCATAATCTAGTCTCTCTGCCCTTTCTATTGCTAACATCTTGCTTAGTCTCACTCCATCTTTTACTCTAAAACTAGAGTGTCATGCTACTCCCAGCTATCTGAGGTGAAAAATAGGGATAATTTATGTCATTGGATTCTAAGGAAGAAATGTTCTGTAAACTGTAAAATGCCATAAGGACCAACCAAACTTAGACTATTCTCCATTCCCCTTCTCAGCCTGTATTTCTGCTAATTACTACATTCTCTGTCTGTGCCTTAAACAGTAGGCTCATTGACTGATTTACTCATCTCAAGGCCCAACTCAAAAACCACCTCCTACATGGATCCTTCCTAGTATGTGAAAATGCTATCTTCTTGCTCATCTTTCTTATACCACTTAGCCTCATCATAGTACATTGTGTTGCCTACTTATGAATGTGTCTTAAATGTATGTAGCCTTTTATAACCTAGTCTCCTCCTATTTTTCCAGTCTTTTTACAACTTACTCTCCAACATATACTCTTCCATCCAGTGACACTGGCCTAGCTGTTCCATAAAAAAGATATTCCTTCTCTTTGCTTTGGGCATTCTTTCCCCATGCCTGGAATACTTCCCTTTTTCCATTCTTACTGTTGACCCTCCTGACTCACTTTTAAATCCCAACTAAAATCTCAACTTCTGCAGGAAACTTTCCCTAATCCTTCTTAATCTGAATGCCTTACTTCTGTTAGTTGTTTTCTGTTTATTTTGTTTATAACTAACTCTGTGTGTGTGTGTGTGTGTGTGTGTATGTGTGTGTGTGTGTGTTTGTATGGCATCTCCCATTTAAATTATAAATTCTTTGAAGGAAGGATTGTCTTTTGCCTTTTTTTTTTTTTTTTTTGTATTCCCAGTATTTAGACAATGCTTTGTATATGGTAAGTGCCTAATAAATGTTTATTGATTGATTGTATAAATGTCTTCTCTGTCCATATCATCTTATAATATTCTTGAACATGAGGACTGTTTTAATTTTTTGTGTTGTTTTTCAATTTTTTATCTATAAGAACTTGATAAAAACTTTTATATCTAGCATCTCTAGCCCAGTCACTTGAACATAGTAAGCAGAGAAATAATTATGGAATTCAATGGATTCATACATTCAATAAACATATATCCACCACATGCTATATTTAGTACCCTATGCTTTTTGATAGAGGAAATAATAAAATGAATAAGTCCCTTCTGGGGCTTGCAGTATAGTAGGAGAAATGAAATATACATGTAAATAAATATTTAAAAATTTACATAGTTTGTTTGACTTAACCATCAATTACCATGCTAGTTACTAGAGGTACAAAGATTAAAAAAAAAATAATGAAATGGTTGTTGCTTTCAAGGAACTTATGTCCTACTAAGAGGAAACATAGCTCATATACTTAGGTAATATCAGTGTTAACATATTATTTTGAAGACATAAAATGGATGATAATAGATTTAGGAGGTATCAAGAATAACTGGAAGAATATTAATGAAACTTACCTCTTACTCCTAAGTAAGCTATAGAAATATTAATGATTCATCAAAAGGAGAAGGATCGGTAGATATTCTCAGTGAATATAATAAAGAGGTTAAAAACTTATTTTAAAAAAAAAGCTTCAAGAAGAACCATCATTTCACAAAGTAAAGGTTGATAGTTGGTACACGATCTTAGAGTTGTCTAATTTAACCAAAAGTAATTTACTTCTGGATGGAGCAGATGACATGTCTAAAATCCAAGAAAGGAATCAAAAGGTTATCTGAAGGTGATATTCGCATGAACACAATTAACAAGATGGTTTCAAAGAAGTGTTGAAAAAATTTTAGCATAAAATAGAGTTTGTTCACAGTTGTGGACTAAAAAAATTACAGAAAGGCTTATTCTTTAAATAGACAGTTTTATAGATCAATATTAATTATGTAAAAATCAGTAGAAACTAAACAATGTGTACCATCAGTTTGCTGAGAGTTACCACCTACTGAATGCCTCTAAAAGCATTACCAAGTGACTTCGGTAAGATTATTGTGGGAGCTTGGAAGAATGGTGCTTTAGATAGAAAAAGGGAAGTTTGAAAGAGGGATGTGTTTCAGATAATGAGTTATGTTTGTAGACATGTTGAGTTTCGGATGTTTCTGAGAGGTGAAATCTTTTTTTTTATTATTTTTTATTTTTTGTAGCAAGTTTATTCATTTTTAATACACATTGCTTTATGAATCATATTGGGAGAGAAAAAATCAAAGCAAAAGGGAAAACTATGGGAGAGAGAAAAAAAAAGTGAACATAGAATGTGTTGATTTAGATTTAGTCTCCTTAGATCTTTTTCTGGATGCAGATGGCATTTTCTGTCCAAAGTCTATTGGGAATGTTTCAGATCACTGAACGACTGAGAAGAACCAAGTCTTTTATAGTTGATCATTGCACATTTTTGCTGTTATTGTGTACAATGTATTCCTGGTTTTGCTTGTTTCACTTAGCGTTAGTTCATGTAACTCTTTCCGGGCTTTTCTATAATAAGTTTGTTCATCATTTTTTATAGAACAATAATATTCCATCACCTTCATGTACCACAACTTGTTCAGTCATTCCCCAACTGATGAGCATCAGTTTCTAATTCTTTGCTACCACAAAAAGAGCGCTATAAACATTTTTGCACAATGGGTCCTTTTCCCTCCTTTAGTATTTCTTTGAGATACAAACCCAGTATTGGAACTGCAGAATTTTATAGCCCTTTGGGCATAGTTCCAGATTGCTCTCCAGAATGATTGAATTGTTTTACAACTCCACCAAGAATGCATTAGTATACCAGTTTCCCCACATCCTCTCCAACATTTATCATTATCTTTTTCTGTCATGTTAGCCAATCTGAGGGGTGTGAGATGGTACTTGGGAGGTGTGGGATGGTACCTGGAAGGTGAAGTCTTAAATTTTTTATTGAAATTTGGTGATAAGGCACTAGAGCTTATGGGTAAAGACTATAGATAGAGTAGAGATGATAATTAAATCCAGAGAAGTTAATGAGATCACCAAGAGAAGTAGAATAAAACCCCTAATAGAACCTTGGAGAACAAAGATAGTTAGGGAGTATGAAATAGGTAAAGAGAAAGATTATGCTGCCTTAGTACAATAGATATACTGGTAAGACTTTTTTGTATAATTTACTGAATTAAAAATTCTCAGTTTCTCTATAGGCCTTTGGAATCTTGTTGATTTCATTATGTACACCTCCATTATCATCTCTGCTTTGTATATGTCCTTTAATCTCTGTACCTCTATTAATCTTGTCTAGGACCCTTATTTGATTTTTTTTTTTCCTTTAAGGGTTTTAGAATGTTTAACCTCATGCAATCCAGGGAGAACCTTATTCACAACTCTCAGAGTCCATGTTAAATGCTTTCTCTCTTAGCCACAAGAAATAAAACTACGTTTTAACTAAACTGAAAATAATATTCTGCATTAATTATTCAACAAACTGTTGTCCCTCTAGATTTATATGACAATCTTGTGAAATATTATCTACATTTTACAATTCTGTGACTCATACAGGACTAGTAACTTGTACACAGTCATAGAGACAGCTAAAAGGACTTGAATCTCAGAGCTCTTCTCCCTGTAACCAAGACTGTGCTGAAGAATAGCTAAAGCCCTTCCTCTATGGTGCCAGTTTTACTTTTTCTCCACCCCTCAAAAAAGAGCTTCATAATTCTGTTTAGCTCTAATCTTGCGTACAAAAGCATCCTTTGTATCAGATTTCTTTTTTTTTTTTAATTTCCAGCTTGGCTATTTTTGATTTATATTAAACTGTAACTTCCTAGAGATACAAATAAGCAATTTAGGGTATTTGGAGGGAGTATAACCTGGAGTTCTGTGAAAGTCAAAGTAAACTAGAATTTATTAAATTATGTTATGTGCAAGGCACTATGCCAAGTGTTCGAGATATTTGTTATTGAATTGTTTTAATTGCATCAGACTTTTTAGGCCCCATTTAGGGTTTTCTTGGAAAAAATATTTCCTGCTAGCTCATTTTACAAATGAGGAAACTGAGGCAAATAGGATTAAGTGAGTTGCTCAGGATCATAAAGCTAGTAAGTTAAAGATATAAATAAAAATTAAGTTCTGCTCTTGAAATCACAGTCTAATTAGGGAGACCACATGAAGACAATTATGTACAAACAAGATATATATAGGTTAAATTTAGGATAGTCTCAGAGGGAATTAAGATTAGGGAGGCCTGGGAAAGACATCCTATAGAAAGTAGCTGAGACATGAAGAGACCTGGATAGCCAAAGGTATGAATGGGGAGGGAGAGAGTCAATGCTTAGCACAGTGCCTGCTACTAGTAGGCACTTAATAAATATTTATTGGAAGAAAACTAGTAAAAGTGCCCAGAGTCAGAAGCTAGAGCATCCTGCATGAGGAACAACCAGGTCTAGGGCCACTTGATTGCAGAGTCCTGGATGTAAGATGTAAGAAGGCAAGGTAGCAAGGTAGAGGCCAGGTCATGCAGAGCTTTGATGTTTAACACCAAACAGAGGATTCTCTATTGTTCCCAGGCCACTGGAGTTTATTGAATGAAGTGGTAAGTGAAGTGATCAGAACTTCACTTCAGGAAAGCCAGCTGAGTAAAGGAGGCAGGAAAGAGTTGAGGCAGGCAACCCACTGGCAGGCCAGGAAAATAATTCAAGCAGAAGATGATAATGGCTTTATCAGAGTGGAAGCAGAATCTTGGGAGAGAAGGAGGAAAATTCCAGAGATGTGACAAAGGTAGAAATGAAAGAACTTAGCAATTGATTAGATAGGGGGTTGGAGAGGTACTGAGAGTAAAGAATGTCTTTTGAGCTCAGGTGATTTTGGAAAATAATGGTAAGAGGGAAGTTGGGGGGGGGGGGGGCGGGGAGGCAGGTGGAGAGAAAGAGAGTAAGTTCTGAGCTATTAAAGTAGCCTTAGAGAAAGGATTCCCTCACTCCAGTCCCCCTTGTCTTCCCGTTCCTTATTAAGGAAGTGGGAAGGGAAAAACTCTGTTCCAGTAGGAGACAAGTGTCCAAGTGTCTCCAACCTTGACTCTAGTCATTCATGGGATTGTGGAGCCTAGAGTTTGGAAAGATATTTAGTACCCCTTCATTTTACCAAAAAAAAAAAAAAAAGGAAATAGAGGCAGATAGCAGCAAAAGGACTTCCCAAGTTTATATAACCAGTAAATGGCAGAGCTAGAACTCAGTTCTTCTCATTCTAAATGTTCACTCTGTGCCTGCTGGGAGGAAATCTGGAGGGTGGGGGGAAGATTGTCCTCCCCCAAACCTCCCCCAGCTCTAGTTTGGGTTTGGCCCAAACCTGATAGTGAGGGGACAGCCATGGATTAAACACAGGACTACACTGATCCTTTCTTTCAGGGATCCCCTAGGGATGAGGTGACACTCCTCTTGTTATTCTCTGGCGAGGGTTATTTTAGGCTAAGAGGCAGCACACACACCCACAGCCTTATTAGGAGCCTGGTTGTGCATCTTTCAGCTTTGGGAGGTTCAGATTCCTGACATGGTGGGACAGAGTCTCAGTGGAAGATGTCAGGTCCTGAAGGAGAATTAGCTGCTGTGTGTCAGGTGCAAATTGCTGCAGGCATTGGCGACTGCAAGAGCAATTGTGTCTCTATTAGCTCCGGGGGCAATGAGGCGCTAATGACACCCCTGCCAACAACAGAGGAGGCAGATAGGTGACAGTGGGAAAGGGGGATGCAGACTAATCTAATGTGAACAGTCGGTGACATCAGTGATGGGGAAGGGCCTCCCTCAGCCTTCAGTGACAGGGGATGGGGGGAGGGGAGGGAGTAGAACTAGAGTCATATAATCAAAGATCAGTCTCAGGAGAATGGAATCAACCCTCCATGGTGTATGCAAATAGATCAGCCTACTCCAAAGGAAAAGGGGTAAAACTGATCTGATTTCCCAGTGTGGGACAGAATTAAGATGGAGGAGGTCATGCTGGGAGCAGAACCTGTCCAGCATGGGAGGATGGCCAGCTGTGGGAATGCCAAACAGCAGGCCGAGACCAGTAGTTAGTTGGAAAATACTCAGGGCAAGTGTGTGAGGGAGGGTGCTTTTTGAACAAATGACCCCTTCTGGTTACTTTGCAGAAATAACACATTTTATATATTACGCTATATTTTCCTAGTGAAATGTATTGATTCACAGATCTAGAGAACTCCAGAATTTGTAGGAAGCTTTCGAGATCACCTAGCCAACATCTTATTTTATTGAAATGGAAATAGTAATAATTATTTCACTTAAAGTCCTTTTTGGTTCCTAAAACATTTTATGTACACTGTCTCATTTGAAACTCAGGGCTCTTGAAGTAATATGAATATTATTAGACCCATATTATAGTTTAGGAAGCTGAGACTTAAATTCAAATGTTAAAGCCAGAGGCCCAGAGGCAGTAAATTTCAGTACCAAGTACATTAAGAGCCTAGTAAAATTCTGTGAAAATCACTTTACTAACTACTTTTCTAAAAGAAAATAGAGAACTGCTAAGATAAAGTTGCTTTCTCAGAGTCATTGAGTCAACTATTGGCTGAGTCTATACCAGAATCCACTTCTTTTTTACTACCATTCTTGTGCTCCTTCCACAACAAGATGGAGATGAGACTAATGAATTCAAGCCCTATGTTTCCTAAACATTGTGGGAGGAGAGTAGAGGAAATTTATCTTGAAATGTGATAGATGCAGAAAGGGCCTGGGGCTGGATTAAGATTACTCTAGAGAATTTAGAACCACTCACTAATAGCCAGGTGAGCAGGTCCCAAGAAAGCTTTGATGGTCCTACAAAGATGTATATTACAAATTGTGTATGTGTTTACCTTTTTCCCTCAAAGTGTATAGAAACTGTCTGAAGCCTAATTAGACCTTGAGTGGATCATGGGATGAGGTGGGGGTATTGGTTGAAGAGAAGAATGTTTATTACAGTGTGTGGTACAGGTAAACTCCATGAGCTTTAGAGACTTTGCTAACCTGTAAAGCTTGTAATGATCAATCCAACTCTGTCCCCAACAAGTCATTTTGCCCAAGCCACAGCATTGATTGGTTTGCATTTTGCCTTTTATTATTGACTCTGCAAAAATCCTCATAATCACAGGATAGCAAGATTGAAGTCCCATGGGGCTGGAAAAGATCCCAAAGGCCATTTAATTCAAACTATTTATGCAAGGTTTTTGAATGCATTTGAATGCAAGTGATCCTTCATCTCAGCAAGTGGTCACCTCTCCTCCACTTGAATGCCTCTCATTCTTTCATCCTGGAAATGCTAAAGCAACTCAGCAAGCGTCCCAAAAGATCAAGACAAGATGATTTTTTTTTTTTAAGATTGCCTCTGATAAGATAATGTGTAACAAGGATAAATATAAAGTCCTATATTTGAATTCAGAAACTCAGCTACTCAAATTTAAGATTAGAGAAGTTAGAGTAAACTAGAAGATCCAGAGGATTGATACAACTAACTCAATGCAAATGAACAATATGGCACGGCAACTTCACAAGCTCATCTGTTTTAGTTAGCCTTCACATCCAAAGCAAGGAAGTGGTCATCCTGCTGTCCTCAGCTCTAAATAATGTGGTGACCACTTCTATTAAGGACATTTATGAAAAATGCTGGTAAACCAGAGCATATCCAGATGAGGGTGTCCGAGATGGTGAGGTGCTTTGACCTCTGGAGAAGAGAAGACCTAGGGAATTGTGTGGGTCAGAAACCATTAATAAAACAGCTGGATAGATCTCTAGAAGCAAAGCAAAGTTTATTTACGTTCTCGCGAGAATCGGGCGTCCCACCATCGAGCAGACAGTAGAAGGGAGGAAGCCCCGTACCACTGACCCTCATCCTTATTGACTGAGGATCTTACATTCTAAACGTGGGAACTATCCAAGAAATTGAACTTGGCCAACAAGTACATAGTTGCCCATATTTGGCTGAAATAGGGAGGATAACAAGGGGACTTAAGTATGCCCTTAGGGGGCTAACAGGAAGGGGATAGCAGGAAGACTTTAAGTATGTCCTTAAGATAGTAGGGAGGAGACACTTTGCAGGGAGGAGACACTAAGTATGCCCTTGACCTTAAAGTCCTTCAGGCCCACTCAAACTTTGAAATAGATGAAGCCTTACTCGATTTTCACAACTGTCTTGAAAGATCTCATTTTATCTCGTTCAGAATGGTATGATGGGCTAGCAGTTTGGAAGATGGATTAGGCTTGTTGTATTTGGGACTAGAAGCCAGAACTATGAACAGTATGAAAATTTCATAGAGGCAGATGTCAGGCTCCATAGAAAGAAAATATGTAGAAAAAGCAGAAAGAATGCTAGCAAATGTTTAACAACCGACTCTCTAGAGGTGGGGAAGAATTGCACATGATATACTTTTAAATTTAACCCACATTATTAACATTTCCTCTATCTTTTTCTTTCTTTCTTTTTTTTTTTTAAACATAGGCTATGAAAATATATAGAGAACTGACTCAAATTTATAAAAAATCAAGCCATTCTCCAATTGATAAATGGTCAAAGGATATGAACAGACAATTTTCAGATGATAAAATTGAAACTATTACCACTCACATGAAAGAGTGTTCCAAATCACTATTGATCAGAGAAATGCAAATTAAGACAACTCTGAGATATCACTACACACCTGTCAGATTGGCTAAGATGACAGGAAAAAATAATGATGAATGTTGGAGGGGATGCGGGAAAACGGGGACACTGATGCATTGTTGGTGGAGTTGTGAACGAATCCAACCATTCTGGAGAGCAATCTGGAATTATGCCCAAAAAATTATCAAACTGTGCATACCCTTTGATCCAGCAGTGTTTCTATTGGGCTTATATCCCAAAGAAATACTAAAGAAGGGAAAGGGACCTGTATGTGCCAAAATGTTTGTAGCAGCCCTGTTTGTAGTGGCTAGAAACTGGAAAATGAATGGATGCCCATCAATTGGAGAATGGCTGGGTAAATTGTGGTATATGAATGTTATGGAATATTATTGTTCTGTAAGAAATGACCAACAGGATGAATACAGAGAGGCTTGGAGAGACCTACATGGACTGATGCTAAGTGAGATGAGCAGAACCAGGAGATCATTATACACTTCGACAATGATATTGTATGAGGATGTATTCTGATGGAAGTGGATTTCTATGACAAAGAGACCTAACTGAGTTTCAATGGATAAATGATGGACAGAAACAGCTACATCCAAAGAAGGAACACTGGGAAATGAATGTGAACTATTTGCATTTTTGATTTTCTTCCCGAGTTATTTTTACCTTCTGAATCCAATTCTCCCTGTGCAACAGGAGAACTGTTTGGTTCTGCAAATATGTATTATATCTAGGATATACTGCAACATATTTAACATATATAGGACTGCTTGCCATCTTGGGGGGGGGGTGGAAGGAGGGAGGGGAAAAAACGAAACATAAGCGAGTGCAAGGGATAATGTTGTAAAAAAATTACCTTGGCATGGATTCTGTCAATACAAAGTTATTATTAAATTAAATAAAATTAAAAAATAAAAATAAAAAAAAATAAACATAGGCTATGAACTAAACAATTAATCCAGCCCTGGTTTGTAGTACTTTTTCAGTTCCCAAGAGAGAGATGCTCACCTTGAAAAAATTTAACAATTAGCTTTTGTAAGCCAGTATGAGTTGACTCCAAGATATCCCTATGGATTCTCCCCCCCACCCCCATGGGAGGCCACTTGTCAGGGGATACATAATAAATGTGTCTTTTTAGGCAGACACTGAATTAGGTGGCCCCTAAAGTCCCCTCCAGCTCTGAAATTCTAGGAATCTTTTACCATTGAGTGGAAAAATACCATGTCTTTGAGGTATTCATTGCCTTGTTTCTTGGATGTCAGGGAGCAGGATAGGAATAATGGTATTGTTATGTTAAGGTCTTGGGATGCACAATTGGTTGTATTTTACTGTGCTAAGAATAGAAATTATGTCATAGAAACTCCTAGTGTACAGGAGCCATTTCATCATCTAATACATTGTTATGACGCCTTCTGTCCTTGCAATAGTGTGTTCCAAATTTCAGTCCAAGACCTTGCCATGTAGGAACAACCTAAAACTCATAAAATAGCCCAATCCTTTTAGCAAGACAGAAAATAGATTCTGTAACAGTGGTCTAACAGTAAAGCAGTCAACAAAGTCTAAAGTCAAATAAAGTCACTTATAAAGGGATCCGGAGACATAGACATTCTTTGTTGGTATTTGTACGTACACTGTGTCCTCTCCTCAGCACTAATCAGCACTGTGTCAGCTTGCCATCTCCAGGAGACCAAAATCCTCCCAATTAACCTTCTGGCCCTATTTTGGGCCCACAATCATTTCTGAAATTTCTGAGGTAGTTTCTTGATTCCAGGTCCCCTCACTGTGAGTGGTGGTACCTGCGTGGGTAGCCATGAGCCAGAAAGAGAAAAAAAACTCGAGAGCTGCACAAACCACCCACAGAATAGTCATTCCCTGACTGATCACTGGTCAAGGTTGAATGTAGACTTAATCCTGGCAAAATGATAATAGGCTAAAGACAGTCCAGCCACAAAGAGAAGAAGAGCCTATCTTACTGTAGAGACACCTGTTGATGAGTTCTATTTTCCAGTCTGACAAGCAAGAAAAACACTCAACCACTGTGTCTGCCTCAGCTCAGAGTGATTTTTGCAGCCTCAGACAGGAGGTTGCTGGAGAGTTTCAACAAGGAGGTCTTCCATATTTGCATACCTGCTGCAGTGCCAGTATGCTAACTTGATTAGTTTGCTTTATTCTGTAACATTTTCCTGGCTATTATCCAGGCCCACCATTATGCCCAAAGAAGAGATGGGGCCTTATGGATTACAAAGTGTTTTTCTCACCATGACCTTGGGAGTGCAGGTATCATTAGCCCCATTTTATAGATAAGGAAAATGAAGTACAGGGCACGTTTGACCTACCCACATTCTCCCAAGCCAGAAAGTGTTGAATCTGAGACTTCTAACTCTATTTCCAATAGTCTTTCCACTAGATCACTTTGCCTCAGATCATACTAAAACATATCAGGATGGCTGCTAGTTAAGAAGTCAAGATCCAGCCTGTATCTAAAAGCATACCCCTGTTCAATTAGACATGGAATACTATTGTATAGCATGTTGTAGATTGTTTCTGGTTCACTCATTTTGGTTATGTCCAACTCTTTGACCCCATTTGGAGTTTTCTTAGCAAAGATACTTGAATGGTTTGCTATTTCCTTATTCAGCTCATTTTGGAGATGAGGAAACTGAGGCAGACAGTGTTAAATGACTTGTCAGATTCATACAACTAATAAATGTCTGAGATCCAGATTTGAACTTAGGAAAGTGAATCTTCCTGATTCCAGGCTTGTTCTCTATCCCTTGTGTCATCTAACTATCCCTCATAGTTAGTACTGACTAATAGTATAGAATAGTATAGTACTGACTTAAAATGGACCAGTACAGCGCTAATATGGAAGACATCTGGGTGGTACCCTTATGAAATGCATTTGAATGGTTGCTTAAGAGATTTGAACTGATCTATATAACATGTTTACTACCTGTGCTTTAGTAAGAAGGTGGGGGTTAGCCCACATTTCTTTGTCCATTTTAGCAGAAGCTCTTCCTACTTTCATGGCCATCACAATAATAATCATGATATTCAGATGAAATAAATGATCCTTTTCTAGAAGTTCCACAGTTCTCCCCGAGAGACACTGTGCTGCTTTTTTACCTCGCCAAGATATTTCTCCTCCCAAGGTCAGTAAATTAAAGCTTCATACAATCGAAAAATTGAATCTTAGCCCATCTATTTTCCTAACACAATTTCTTCAGTGCCTATTGGTGCTGACAGTTTTGGTGAGAGAGCTCTGTGTGCTGTTCAGTTTTATTTGACAGTGTGGGACAGCTCTCAGTGTATTGGAGGGAACATCTGAGCATCAGCAGCCCCCTGGGACTTAAGATTTCTTTACCTCTTTGCCCTCATAAATGGATATGTCTGTCCTTTCCAAAGAAATGTACTCCCTCCTTGCCCTTCTGCTCTGACTTGTTATCTTTGTTTTAATTATTTATAAGAAATATCATCCCAATCATTGGAAACAAATTTTTAGTACTTTGAAACCAAGTGCTTATGAGGCACATTATGCAGTTGTGACAATTGTATCAGTGGTAAGAATGGGGTGAGATTTTAAAGGAAACAGCCTAGCAAAGAGCCTTGGGCTTGAGGTCAGAAGGCTTGTATTCAAATTCAGATCCTTCCATTTTTTTAATTGTATGACCTTAAGCAAATCACTTCTCTGAGCTTCTGTTTTCTCTTCTGCAAAAGGAGGGGATTGGACTCTCATGACACTTTCAGCTTTAATATTAAGCAATTATATAATTTTGCATAAAGATGAACGCTAGATATGTGATTCCTTTCCCTTTTGGGGTCTCAATTTTTCCTTTAAAAAATAGAGGATTAGAATAAACATTCTCTAATGCCACATTTAGCTCTGATATTCTGTCCTTCTATATAGTAATAGCCCAAAGTTGTATCTGATGACAGGGAAATTTCTAAGGACACACTTGCTAGAATTGCTCATTCCAGCCCTGGAATTAATAACTTACTGCATTCAGGACTTTCTCTCTCCTCGCATCTATAAACTCCAGTGGCTCCCCCTCATACCTTCCTATTCTTATGATACATATATAATATGATATGTATTATATTAACAGATATGTTAATTAATATATATATATATATATATAATATATCACTGCCCTCCAGTCACTCTACTTACTGTCCAGCTAAACTGATCTACTCGTGGTTCTTTGAATACAAAATTCCATCCCTTGTATATTTTGTCATTCTGAATCCTCCTTTCATGCTCCTCACTAAATTCCTGAAATTCACTATGTGTCCATATTTATTCTTCCTTTTTTAAATGATGAAATGCATTCCCCACCTCCCAAAATAAAAAGAATATTTGCCTGCTTTTTTGGGCAAAAATTACACTACTCTGCATGCACTGTGTGAAGCAAGAAGTAGTTCAATTAAAGCAAGTTAAAGCAGGTCTTATGTTCTGCATATGAGGTTATCACGTGAATACGTATTCAGGTTTGAGAAAGCTGGCAGTGGGATGTTTGCAGGATCAAAAAACACCATCCATTTTGTTATAGTTATAGGTATGTTATCTATCTATTTATCTATCTATCTATCTATAGTTAATCTATATGTTATAGATATGAATATGAACAGAAAAACCCTATGCTTCTTATATTCAAGGAGAGGACTTCTTTTGGGGGCCACACACTCAGATTTAACTAATCTGTAGTATCTCCATCAATATCTATGGAATGTTGAAATAATGGGTAAATGTATAAAGTAAAACACAATAATGTTTCCAGGATCTATGTGTGCAGAATATTTCTCCTGTGTGTATGTATGTATGTATATGGTAGTAACTGGATTACTTAATAAGAGGTGCCTGTACATCCATTGAATTTAAGTCTCACTAGCTCTCAAGTTCTGAGAACTTAACTTTTCTGAGAGGTTCTCATCAAATAAGCACAGAAAATGAGAAATTAGAATTCTCAGGAAAGCCACAAACATGTTGTATTAATTGGCAGATAAATGAAATTTTCAAAATGTAAAATCTGATGGCCAACAATACAGTCCCAATAGTTTAGTTTACTACTAGAGGAGATTTGGCTTCATTCTTGTTCTCTTTCCCTATATTTCATGTAATACTGGGGAGAGGTCTCTGCATATGATATCTGAAGAGCTGTCTAAAAATGGAATATGATACCTCAGGTGTTGAGTACCCTGTGAATTTGAAGTATTCAAGAGATGGCTGGATGGCTGTCAGTTGAGGATATTATAGAGGGATTTCTCTTCCTTTTAGGACTGGATTAAATGATAATATGGTATCTCTGCCAGTTCTACATTATTATATCACCCTTAAGTTCTAAGTATTAGTGCCAACCAACTAATGCCACTGATTTTCCATAAGTAATTGAGATTCAGGAAATTAAGTAACCTTTCTTGAAATTTTACAACTGGATGTGATTAGAACTGAAAGAATATAGAGAAACTCAAGACTATTTTTATTAAAAGTTTAGCACAGCAAGAACAATTATTGTTTTCTAGTTCCACTTATTGAAATGCAATTAAAATTTTAAAAAATACCAAGTTTGTCTTCCCTTCTGGTCATTACATTTTATAAAAGACATAGATAAGTGGGGAAATATCCAGGGGAATGTGACCAGGGTAGTAAAGGATCTTGAGATACTCATGGGGAGCAATTATTGGAAATGATTATTTTAAGCCTGGAGAAGACATCAAAAAGCCACAGTAATGTCATTGAAGGATAATCTTGTGGAAAAGGGATTAGGTTTCTTCTGTTTGACCCATGAGGAGAGAGCTGAGAAGAGTGGGTCACAGAGGGACACATTTAAGGGGAAACCCCCTAACAATTTGTGGCTTGGCCATGTGGCCTACAGAGGAAGTTAGTTCTCCTTTCTACTTAAGGTCTTCAAGTGAAGGACAGATGATTGCCTGTTGGAAATTTTTGAAGAAGGAATCATTGTCCTGTCTTCAAGTATTTGAACTAGTTAGCCCCAGAGGCTACTTCCAAATATGAAGTTCTGCAACTCTATGTTTCCAAGCAGTTATAAAATATAATCATGAACTAGCCACTTAAAATTAATTTATATTGTCTTTGCATGGCTGTAAAGTATTTATCAGTTGAATTGGTGTTTGACTTACAAATAAGCTGTACCAACAAGCAGGTGATCCAATTGAAAGTACCTAATAAGCTTTAGAGCAGAAATCAAGAAATCATAATTACAATTCAGAATTTTAAAGTTAGAAATAACCTCATAAATTATCAAGTGAAATCCATACTCGAGTAGGAAGTACCTTAAAATGTCAATGACAGGTGATCCTCAGGCTTCATTGAGAGATCTCCTTTTATGAGGAATTCTTCTTCATAAGGTAACTCTTTCCCCTTTTGCTAGCATGGCCCAAAGGGATGTTGGACTTGTAGTTAAAAAAAACTCTCTATCTTGCCTCTATTGGATTTGGAGTCAAAAAAACTCTCCATCTTGTTTCTGGCCTTTACCAGCTAGGTATACCCTCTCTGAGCCCAGTTTCCCCTTTTATCAAATTGGAATAATTTCTATAGCAGCTACTTCTGAAAACTATTTTAAGGATTAAATGATCTAATGTATACATAGCTTTTTACAAATCTTGAAATGCTTTGCAAATATCAGTTATTATCACTTTCTTGACATAGAGTTAAAATTCAGCCTCTCTACCACCTCTCCTATTACTTATAGTTTTGTTCCCTGTGAATAAGGAGAATGTCTAATCCTCAAATGCATAAAGATACATATCTTGTGCCTTACAGGCTAAATATCTTGTTTTGTTCCTATTGTCTTTATATCTCCAGTGTCTAGCCCATTACTTACATATGTTGTTGTTTAGTCATTTCAATCATACCCAACACTTTGTAACCTAATTTAGAGTTTTCTTGGTAAAGATATTGGATACTGGCTTATTTTACAAATGAGAAAACTGAGACAAAGTTAAGTAAACTTGCCCAGAGTCATACAACTAGTAAGTATTTAAAGTTGCATTTGAACTTATGTTTTCCTTACTCTATCCAGTGCTCAATCAAGTGCCACTCTAGCTAACCTCACTTTGCATATAGTAGATACTTAATAAATGTATATTGAATTGAAAACTTTAAATTCTAGAGACATTCTGCCTCTGTTAATATACCTATTATGCAATTAACTTTTCAAACTGTCACATCATACCATTGTGTTATAGTTGCTGTTTACCAAAATCCACAGGTCTTTTTTCAAATAGACCTTTTCCAGGTCATGTTTCATTTTTCCTATACTTGAAAATTTAAAAAAAAATCCCAAGTGTAGAAATTTGCATTTATTCCTGTTGCATTCATTTTTATTCTGGCCTGTTGAGATCTTTTTGTATCTTTACACCATGCAATGTATTGGTTATCTACCATTCAAATTTGAACTTCATGCCTTCTGTGGCTTCACCTAAGTCATTGACAAAATTAGTGAATAGTTCAGGGCAAAGAACAGACTCCTGGACTCCTACTCAAGAGACCTCCTTCTATATCAATATAAACCAATTAAATGTATTCTGTTAGTTCTGAATCTAATGAGCTCAACTATCATTCAGTCCACATCTTTTCATCTTGTTCAAGAGATAAGAAATTCAGTTTAATCTTTTACCAAAATTTAAGTACTCTAGATATACAGCATTCCCCTAAAATGCTAGTTTAGTTATTCTGGCACAATAAATGAGGTTAGTCTGGCTTAATGTTCTTGATGAAGTGATTACTTTTACTAATCAATACTTCCCTTTTAATCATCATTTTAATAATGTGTTTTAGAATTTTGTCAGCAAGAGAAGTTCAGCTTACTAGCCCTTAGCTTTTAGACTCCATCCTCTCATTTTAAAAAAGTATTAAAAAGCAGTATCACTTTTCCCCTTCTTAATCCCACAGAACCTCATATTATTTCCAAAATCTTTCCAAACTGACCCATAGTTCAAAAATCTTCCCAGATCTTCCCAGAGTTTCTATTCCTTTAGTATATTTTAGAACTAACAAATATGATAATGTGAAATTGCATATTCAGATTGTTTTATTGATTTTTTTTAATGACCTTGAATATGCCTTCTATGAAATAGAGAGATCAGAATAGCTACAGCTTACTCATATTAGTGTAAACTTTTTTTTTTTCTTCTCTCTAGCCCTTGTGTATAGTAGCAGCCTTTGGCTACATCTTCCCCAGTGGGTTTTGATGGGACTCAGAGGCATCCATTCTAAGCTGATATGAAGTATAGTAATGGCCATAATGGGAAAAGTATTCAGTGAGAGTGTGACAGTCTTTAGGGTATATGTGTTGGAAAGAAGGGTAAATCAAAGCAATTCTACTTCAATATTCTCACTTTCTTAACCTTAATAACATCTAACTTTTCATCCATGTAGCTGAATGACTATTTTCTGTCCCCATCAGGGCTTTCTGAAACCTAGTCTGATTTAGAAAAAGTCTCAGCTTTTATTCAGTGTTGGTTCAGGAAGAGATCAGAGTATGCAAAAGGGCCCATTTAGGACAAATAGACTTTGAGACTGACCTACTGGTTACATGGGCTTTATCCCAGAACCAAATTAACCCTCAACCTCAAGTTAAAAGACTGGTCTTAAACTTTCCACTTCCCAGTTTTCCTTGAAAGTCTTTATCATTCTGAAATCATGTACATTAAACCAATAGTGATAAATAGAAACTCAAAAAGAAATGGAATGTCCAAATAATCCAATGGAAGGATCCTGGGTGTATCTGTATCTCAGTATATTATTTATTTCTTTTGTTAAATATTTCTCAGTCCGATTTTAATCTGGTTAAGCCACACTCCATTCAGGAATGTTGCCAGTTTTTTGACATCTTTAACATAAACTAAGCATAATTTAGGTATGAACTCCCTAAGCCTTATTTAGGAGATAGTTTGACCTGATCAGGTCACTTCCAGTGTATCAAGTTTAGTTCTAGTCTCCACATTTGAAGAAGGACATGGGAAAACATGGATTAATGCAGAGGAATATCAATATGATATAGAAAGTGAAGGCAATGTCATATGGAAAATGGTTAAAGGAACTGGGGGGGAATGGGGTGTCTGACCTGAACAGGACTTGATTTCAGGGTGACAAAGTAGCTTTACTCAGATATTTAAAGAGATGTCTTATCAAAGAAGGATTCCACTTGTTCTGGTTGACCCTGAAAATTATAACTGAGGGTGATGGGTGAATGTTACAGGACAGCAATGCCAACTCCAGATTTGAAAAAGCTACCCAACATTTAGTACTATTGAAAAGTATAGAAAGAGTTACCTCAAGTGGCAGTAGATTCTCAGTATTAAAGGTGTTCATCTGAAGACTGTAATATTGTAAAAGGGAATCCTGGTTTAATCCTGATATCTAGTTCTCAATTTTTCCAATATTCAGTTTTTTAAAAAATCCTTCTCCCATATTTCTTGTTGTTATTTAGTTAAATCCTTATTCCCCAAAATGTACCAGTTTATAATAAAGCTGAATTCATGAAGCTTTAATTCAATTTCAAGTGACCAAAGTTATGTTTTAAATCCCATTACTTATTTGTTTGATCACATAGTAATTTTTTAAAAATATCTGGCACAAATCAGTCTCTGTATTAGACTTATTCAACATCAAAGCTTTAGTTACTTCTTCCTTTATATCTTTCTTATTTCTCTAGAGTCCATTGGGCAACTAATAATTAGAGGGTCAAGTATCTACCCTGATGGGGTAGAGAACCTGAGTATTAAACATCCTGAAATTTAACCCCACAGCTAAAATGCCTGAAAAGTTAGGAGAGACAAGAATGCTAGAGAAAAGGAGATGTATCATGATTCTGAACATGGAAAAAAAATGGAAAGAAGGAAAGAAATCAAAATTACATTCTATGATTTCAAAGCACTTCTCTCCTACCTACTATATCAAACACCCCTGAAACAAAAGCCCAGAAAATATAAAATGAAAATTTCTAAAATTGAGGTGGAGGTGGGGAAGGAATGTGAACATCCCAAAATAGTTATATGTAAATGATTTTTTTTTTATTATAACTTCTTGGCTCAGCCTGAAAACTTGAGCTGCATAAAATGTCACTTGCTCTTATCACGGTTCAAAGAGATTCCCTTTCAGCGTGAGGTTCATTTTCATTTCTTCCAACATTTGGAGAAGTGAGCAAGGCGGTGACTCCTTTCTTTCATAATCCTCACCAGAAACTTGCCTTTCTCGTTTCATGTCACTTCATATGATAGTGCATCGAGGCAATTCAATGCAGCAGCTGAACCAAAAGTAATTTAAGTCAAAAATGGACAAATATGGCCGTCATTCATAAGGCCTTTGACATCCCTCCAAGCCGGAGTACTGGGAAGGAGGAGTGTTTTTCTTAGTGTTTCTCATCTTGGTAATGTAAGAGGTGAGCTTTCCCCCGGCTTCAGAGAGCTAACAGGCTGAGTGGTTCCTGCCTAGAGACCATTTCAGATAAAGTGTCTTACTTTTTGTTATCTCCTAAGGTAGCTTAAGGAAAAAAAAAAAAAGGGGGGGGGGAAAGAACTGAGAGATTTTAGAGTTCTTCTCTTACAAACCCTTCATTTTCTTCAGGTTTACAGAGGTCACAAAATCATTAATGATATTCATTCTCAGAATCACAACCATTCAGTGAAAGAGTTAGGTCTTCTACTGGGTCCCTGTGAATTCCTGATCTGTTTGGTTTGTTTTCCTACTATGTCTTGTTGAGACACATTCTGGGAAACACGAGATCTAAAATCCACTGAATGAGTGAAAAAATGAATGAATGAATACTCCAATAGTCCTAGGGATTTGGGATCTACCCCCTATTCCCATATGTAGTTGGGTAAAGTCAGAATTCAGGTGCCTGTTTTAACTATTTAAAAACCTGGGAAAGCTCAGTTGTTAGACTCAGTGGGAAGAAATTATTTCAGGCTTTTCTGGAGATTGTGTTTTCACATCAATCTGAGTCATGCCTTATAGAAGCTGCTGTTCAGTCTTTCTCTCTCTCCTTCCTGTCTCTCTCCTCTTCCTCCTCCCCCACACCCCATGGTTTTACTTGTTGTGGGAGCCAGAGTCCAGCCCCTCTAGGGGGCCGCCTCAGTTGGAGGATGAGCCCCAGGTATTCACAGAACATTTTATGCAGCAAATCTGGCAGTCAGCACCAGGCACTTTGAATAACAAACCGGAAATCCACTCTCTAGACCACAAGCTATATGATGCTTTGGTACTGTTGGGCACAGGCAAATGATCCTGAGAAGAGAAAATACCGTGATAGAATCCTTAAGACATTTCCTCTCCCAGGAGATTAGTTGTGGGAGAAGGAGGAGAGGAGATACATTGTGTTCTACAGATTGATAATCAGTGGCTGCTCTGCCTGAATTCATAATAATATTAGTTTACATATCCATAGACCTTTGAGGCTTTCAAGATTTGTGGATATTGTTCGGAATGGGGAGTCAAGCTTAGGAGAGAAATCTTTGTAAAATGAAAAATAACTTTGTTCTGAGCCTGAATTTGAATCTAAGCTCTTCCGTTGCTTCCCTAGGAGCAAGTCAATTGCTTTCTCTGGGCCTCAGTCTCACCAATGATAGAATGGGAGGAGAAGGAAGGAAAGCTTTTTTCATGTCTTTACTGGACTCTATATTTGGCATCATATTCAGGCCAATTCCAATAGCCTTGTGATGGAGAGAGCCATCTGCATTTAGAAAGAGATGTGGATCACTTGCTTTTTTTTCTTTCTTATTTTTTTCCCTTTTTGATCTGATTTTTATCGTGCAGCATGATAAGTGTGGAAATATCTTTAGAAGAAGTGCACATGTTTAACCTATATTGGATTACTTGCTGTCTAGGGAAGGGAGATGGGGACACAGGAGGGAGAAAAAAATTGGAGCACAAGGTTTTGCAAGGGTGAATGTTGAAAACTATCTTTGCATGTATTTTGAAAATAAAAAAGGTATTATTAAATTTTTAAGATAATTTCTTGCAGGGAAAAAATGGCATAATATAATTAATCTATATTTACAGAGCTAATAAATATTTTGGTCAGAATTTGAGCTTAGGTCCCCTGACTCCATATGAAGAGATCTTTATACTTCCACTCCATAGTTTTTAATCAATCAATACAGCTAGCACCCTTTAATTTTCCCTTTGGTTTTGTTCTGTATAAGCAACAGGTAGATTTTCCACATTCTCAGCAGTAGTGCAATGGAAAGCACACTGATTTGGGGATCACATAACCTGGCTTATGCTGATTTCTTGAGAACTATATAATCTTGGTCAAGAGACAAAGGTGTGATAAAACCATCTTGAACTAGTTTTCATGAAAGACTATTGTTAAATACACCTAAAAAAATCAGCAAACCAACCAGAGGTTCTTCTTTATTATTTTCTTGAGTATCTAGACTCAAGAAAATGATGGAGAAAATGTTAATTATGCAGATTAAATTTAAAAGTATATCATGATCATTTATCACACTCTTTCACTTCCATTCCACTGCTTATTATTTTGGAGTAACTAGTGGATCATTGGATAAAACACTGGACCTGGAATCAAGAAGATGTGAATTCAGATCTGACTTCAGACATTATTAGCCATGTGATCCTAAGAGGCAAGATTAATTTCTGCTTGCCTCTCTTTCCCAAAGCATAAAATGAGTATAATAACAGTACCTACCTTCCAAGATTGTCCAGTGGATCAAACGGAAAAAAAAATATATCCTGGGAACATTGTTAGCATTAATAAAAATGGTTTTCCCCCATCCTCTTGTTAATCATTTACCCACAAATCCATGAATGTTATCCCTCAGGGACAATGTTTTTTGTCTTTGTAAAACAAAGTAGGGAAAGGTAAACCCTAAGAGCCTTTCTAACAATGATATTTGATGGTAACATGACAGTAGAAAAAGGAATGAAAAAAATCACTAGAGTCTTAAGTTGAAATCCTATTTCCTATCTTAGCTTTATGACAATGGTCAAGGCACTAGTTTAAATGTTAGTTTCTGTTTATGTAAAATGAGACTAATAATACCTCATTGTATCAAATGAAATAATGTATGAAAAGCATTTTACAAACTTCAAATATTAGATATTATTGATATATTCTAATATGTTAGATATTTATTATGCTAGGTTTTATTGATATATTTTAATATCCCTTTCAGCTTTAAATTCTTTGATTATGTTTTAAAGTTTCTTCTATTTCTGCCATTCTCTGGTCTCTGTGCTAAGGTCACTTTTGGCTCTAAATCTTCTCATTATATGGTTTAAACTTGGTGATTAAGGGATAGTGATGAAAAAAAAAAAAATGAATCAAATATTTTGGCCCTAGAACCACTGCAGCACTGTGGACAAGCAAGAGACAACTGTTTGTTTTTTTTATGCAGCACAATCATTCTCCCAAACCATCTTTACCATTCTGTTCCTTAAGCTGACAAGTGTTAAGGTTTCATACTAAACATCATGTACAGTTGCTAAATGACCTCCACTCCAAATTGCCTGTGTATATTTACTTTGTTATTTTAATTTCTCCATAAACATTTTTATTGGGTTGCCCATGGTTGCTGGAAAATAGGACAGATTTCATTTGGACAAGATTATCAAAAGGAGGGCAGAGAGAATGCAGTTGCCCCTCCAAGGTAATGTAGGAATCGACTAAGAATGGAGTGATATGTGCTGAGGAATGGCGCTAGCCCCTTCTACCTCACATCCGTGCCAGCTCTATCTTCCCTTGCCTTGATCTCCAGCATACAAGGAACAAGCAAATCCATAGTTCTTCTAGGTGAAAGAAATTGGACTTGGAGTGGAGTACTGATTTTGAGTTTTAAAGCCCCAACTCAGATGACATTAAATAAGTCCCTTCTGCTTATTCATCTAAGCCTAGAATAAATTCTAAAATAAATAAATTCATAGTAGGTACTTAACAAATACTTGCTGATTTATTGGACAAACTGTTAAATGGGGATGAAATTGCACATACTACCCACTCCTCAGGGTTATATGGAAATAAGTTGTAACCCTTAGGCCTTATAAAAATATGAATTGTCTTGATTCTCATCTAATTTATTCTTCTCGCTTTACAGAAAAGAGAAATAAGGCTCATTTTTTTTTTCTTTTGTTAAGATGGAAACAACTGTGTTTGAACTACTTCCTTTAGCTTTACTGTGGCTAAAGCACTTTTTTTTTCATTTTAAAACTATAAAAAAGTGGCATCATATTAATTCAATCCATCAGACATTTATTAATTGTTTACTACATACAAGACTGTGCTGGGAATTTGTGATATCAAGATTTAAAAAGAAACTATATATACACCTCCCCCATATGTAGATGTAGATGTTTATATATGGATGTATATATAAAAATGTGTATGTATATATACATATTTGTGTGTATATGCATCCCTTGCTTTCATAGATCTTATAATCTAAAAGGAAGAACACATATACAGATAACATATATGTATTATATATATATACTCACATAACTATAATACAAGAAGGAAGTACTTCTTTGTACAAATGAAGAAACTATGAATCCAAGAGAGGAATCCTTATGATTCCAGATTCAGCAATCTAACCGTAATTCCACAAGTTTTAAAGTGTATTATGAAAGGAGATGCAAAGGGTTAAAAGGAAACTGCAGCATCAAACCATGACACCAAGTCAGGCTTGTCCCACTAGGGGGTGGTTTACCAAGAGGCCGCCTCATCTCTCTGCACTCTAAGGTCAGACCCCAAAGCTTGCTGAAAGACTTGATCATAATGTTAGGGAATTTTCTTTTCATAAATCATTCCTCTTTTTTTGGCACTGCAAAAATGTTTCCATTAACTAGAGCATTTAATGGAACGCGCTGCTTTGTTACTGCCAGTTACTGCAACAATCAGTTACAAAATGATAAACAAAAGCCAAGACTCGAAGCATGGTCTCCATTTCCTTTCCAGCTGTTTTGTCAACTTGTATTTGTCGCTCCTGTGTTTTCTGTAACTTTGGCCGGTGGTCATCAAAGCGTGAAATAGCCACCTTCCCACATCACTAAGGCATGTAAATTTGGTGCTGGGAATGAGTTCATTTCCAAAGAGGCTCCTAATCATTGGGCATTAATGACACTTGCATGGGAGGAACATGTGAACAAAATGTTATGATTCTTTGATGCGAAATAATCGAGGCAATTGGGGAAACTATAAGAGGAGCCTGCTGGAAAGAGGGAAGTAAAAATAAAGAGTTATAAATATAAGAGAAAGTTAGCAAATCAAAGTAATTGGGGGGAGAAGGGCAGAATTCACCAGTTCTCCTTGGCAGAGCATTGATGCAAATGAGGACATAATTAACTGAGCTCTAAATACAAAGATGGAACACGTAACTGTTGCATCAAATATTTAAACAGAGCCAAGAACATTTTTTTTTAATTTTAAGTTTGATTTACTAACCTTCACTGCAATCCCTATTTTTAGAGGTTGGCTTGTATGCTGAATTTGTTTTCTCTGAAGCACTGGTTCCTATGACTGTTTCAGCTGTCCATTCTGCTCTTAATGGCAGAGCCACACTGAAAGCATAATTACATTTCCTAATTATGTGTAATTAGGCAAAACTCAGATGATATATTCAAGGGGCTTTTGGAATAGCCAGAGGTCAAGGACTGTTGGAATTTGGTAAGTTTGTTGTTGTTGTTGTTGTTGTTTTTAACTGAAATAAGCACAATACATTGTTAAAACCAAGTCCCATATTTGTCCAGCATGCCCTGCCAGGCATCAGGTACACCAAGCAAAATCTATAGCATTTATTTCTTAAGCTGGCTAAGTCTGGCATTGTTTTCTTAGCTGCCAACCCTCCTTTTTCAAATCAGCCTTGAGATTTGCTGTACTTACCCCAGGAAAGGCCCTCTACACTCCGAACCATAAAGTTCTGGTTGCTGACAGCCTAAGTGATATTTATTTTTTCCAACCTTAATCCTTTTGAAACATGGAGAAATAAATACATCCTCTTATCTACCATATGCCTGGGATTGGAAATAAATTCTTATTTTCTGGCGGTGCTGTACCAATAGGCTACAATGAATAATTTGGGCAGTCTTGCTGAAGAGAATAGAGAAGGCTTCTCTATTACCAGTGATAATTATGAATCTCATAATAGGAACCACCCAGAGCTGGAACATCAATCAGAGAGGATAAACAATGGGCAGTGATAGGTATACAGAAGAGAAAATGGCAGCACCACATATGGAAATACAGCAGAATCTCAGTGGGTTATAAATCATATAGTCAGATAATTTAAATGCAATTAATATTCTCAAATTAAAACATAACTTTTAAAGATATTGAGCAGAATTTTTAACTAGGCAAATGAATGGCTTTTGGGGGATAGACAGGAAATCCAAAGCTGTTCTTTTTTGGCATTAGTGGCATAGATGGAGCTCCAGTTGGTGGCATCTGGCTTTCAAAATGAGTTAAAGATGTCCAGTGTCCATTATGATGCAAATTAGGGGTTTTAAGACTAGGCCAGAATGCCCTGCCCTCATTTAAGGACAATCACACCATATCAAGTGGCCATTGACAGAGTTTGGAAATATCAGCAACTAACAATACCATTACTAGGTCTAATATACAAAGAGATTTAAGAAAAAAGAGAAATGATGCATATGTAAAAAAAATATATAGCTCTTTTTTATAGTAGTAAAGAATTGGAAATTGAGAGAATGTGCCTTAGTTGGGTAATTGCTAAATAAGTTGTGGTATTTGATTGTGATGGGATATTATTATGTTGTAAAAAAGTATAAACAGCATAGTCTCAGAAAAACCTGAGAAGACTTAGATTAGCTGATGCATAGTAAAGTGAACAGAACCAGAACAGTATATATAGTAACAGCAATATTATAATTTGATAATCAACTATGACATCCATTCCAGATAGAAAATGTAGACTGAAGCATATTGTTTTCTTTCTCTTGCTTGGCTTTGTTTGTTTGTTTGTTTGGAATATATTTAATGTGAAAATATATTTTGCCTACCTTTCCTTCTCAGTGGGTGAAGTGAAGGGGGGTGGGATGGGGAAGAGAGAGAGAGAGAGAGAGAGAGAGAGAGAGAGAGAGAGAGAGAGAATGAATTTGGTACTAAAAATAAAAATTTAATTTCAAATTTTAAAAAAGAAATACCAAGTTCAAAAAGACAGAGAATAGAATAATGGAAACAGCTCTCAACTTGAAATCAGGAGAGGAAGGGGAAGGGGAAAAGAACATTTATGTAGTACTTTACTACGTACAAATATTTTCTCATTTTATCCTCACAACAACCCTCCAAAAACCCTCCAAAGAAGATGCTATTAGTAGTCTTTAATTAATAATCTCCAATTTTAGAATTTAGGAAATTGAAGCAAATGGGTTCAGTCACTTTTAAGTCACACACATTGTAAGTGTCTGAGGCTACATTTGAACTCATATTCCTGACTTTATCCACTGTGTCATCTAACTGTCTCAAAAGTCAAGAGATCTGTATTTAAGTCTACTTGACAGCTGTGTATCCTTGAGAAAGTGTCTTTTTCTGTTAAACAAAAGAAGTTGGACCAAATGTTGTCAGGGTGTCATCCAGCTTTCATATTCTGTGCTTCCAAGGTAAGGGCAGAATGACTAGATACCATTTCAAATCTCATCAATTATTTAAGGAGTTCAGAGTGAGAACTCTACTCATTCTTTCTCTACAGACAGAGAACTCCTGATGAGAAAGGGTTTTCATTCTAATTCTTTCTCTACAGACAGAGAACTCCTGATGAGAAAGGGTTTTCATTCTCTTCCCTACAATCCCACAATGTTAGAAGTAATATAAATCTTTGAACAGAGAATATAGAATATAGCTTAAAAGTAGCTTTAAGATCATCCAATCCAACTCCCTAATCTCTCAGAGAAATAAACGTCTGAGAAGTAAGATCATATGTCCAAAAAGGATCACTACCTATGTAGTATTAAAATCACTGTTTCCCATAAACCAAAGCGTATTTCTGAAAGTAAGGCTGTATACCCATGGAAATGAATGACTTTAATGCTGGGAATATGAAGTATCATGTTAGTCTAATGAGGAAGCAAGCTTTGAGAAGATGGATCTTTAGCTCCTTTGGAATTGAAGTCTCAAAGAGAGTATCTAACCCAAAATACAAATCAGTTGAAGGTCCTTTTATTTCTGTCTGGCTTCTTTACTTCTCATTTACATTGTTCATCAACTACCTCTTATCATTGTGATGCCTATGATCCTTGTCAAATAAAATATTTGTCTGTGCATACTCTTTGATACAACAGTATCTATTGGGTTTGTATCCCAAAGAGATCATAAAGAAGGGAAAGGCTGTTTATGGCAGCCCTTTTTGTAATGGCAAAAAACTGGAAACTGAGTGGATGCCCATTAGTTAGAGAATGGCTGAAAAAGTTATGGTATATGAATGTTATGGGATATTATTGTTCTATTAGAAATGCTCAGCAGAATGATTTCAGAGAGACTTGGGTAGACTCACATTCACTGATGCTAAAGTGAAGTGATTAGAACCAAGAGATCATTGTACACAGTAACAAGATTTTACAAGATCAATTCTGATGGATATGGCTCTTTTCAACAGTGAGGTGATTCAGGCCAGTTCCAATGATCTTGTGATGAAGAGAGCCCTTTGCACCCTGAGAGAGGACTGTGGGAACTGAGTGTGGATCACAACATAGTATTTTTACTCTTTTTGTTGTTGTTTACTTGCATCTTGTTTTCTTTCTCATTTTTTTCCCCTTTTTGATCTGATTTTTCTTGTGCAGTATGATAATTGTGGAAATATGTATAGAGGAATTGTACATATTTAACATGTGTTGGATTGCTTGCCATTTAGGGGAGGGGGTAGGGGAAGGGAGGGAAAAAATTCAGAACATAAGATTTTGCAGGGGTGAATGTTGAAATTTATGCTTAGATTTTGAAAATGAAAAGCTTTAATAAAAAAAATTTAAAACATTAAAAAAATAAAATATTTGTTCTTAGACACAAAACCATTTTTAAAAGAAAGAAAATGCAAGCTACATGTTGCTGAAAGTATTCAACATCAAGCATAAAGAAGTATGACATTGATTCAAAGCTACTCAGAGATAGTCTCAAATCTTTTCCTATATAATTTTGAGTTTTGAATCTTCTCTCTTACAAACTCAAACCGTCTGCTTAAAACTACTGTTTTTTTCTTTTTTAAGGAGATTCTAGATTCAAGTTAATTAAAATAATATACATATCTTATATTTCACATATGCAATATAATTTATATTATATATACATATGTGACAACCACGCAAGCACCCAGGACACCCCAGAATCAGCTGGAGTCAGGATAAGCAAAAGTCCGTCTTTATTCTTGGTCTTTAGATGCAGGATTGAACAGGATGGAAGCAGAATCTCTGCAACCACCTTCTCCCTTGTCTGTGGCCAAAGTGATTCTGGCCAGTCTTACTCCACCCCTTAGTCCCTCCTACAATCTTCTGTATACACCAATCATTGAGCCACACAGGATAGTGGGAGGGACCATTTTCCAAGCATGTGCCCATAGAGTATTGTCCAATCAGTAATTAGCCCCAACTGCTTGAACCAACCTCCGTGCAACAACTCAAGAGTTTCAGCCTTCTACATACATATAATTTAATTGACCAGTAAAATTAATGAGTCCATTAAGATGTATATATAACATATATGTGTGTGTGTATTTATTTATTTATTACATTACACGCGTGTGTGTGTGTGTGTGTGTGTGTGTGTGTGTGTGTGTATGACTCACTAAGTCTTTTTTAGGTCCATAGAATGCAGGGTTACATTAGGCAGGAGTAATATATGTATGTATGTAAGTACATATAATATAAAATTACATATTTTGCTATTTAATATAGTCCTACATTCAATGGACCTAATAAAACATTTCTCCAAAAGCAACCCTCTCCTATAATTTTCCAAGGGTACCTTAGGTACATTGTATCACATAATTTATAGTCCTCTAGCACATAGCAAAAATAACTCCAAGCTACTATTAAGTATGTAATGGACAATGTAACTAATGCTCTAGGAAGGCTAGCTTTCCAGAACATTCATTTTAAGTGACAAAATGGTTGAAGGTTGGAATGTGTCGGACTGTACTAATTTAACTGAATTGTGGGGAATCAAGTAATGATATTATGGACTGGCACATCTGGATAGTTAAAGCATGAAGCTGAGAGTTCTTACTCTGGATGTTACCTTTAATGAGTCTGAACCTCATTTTCTCCGATTTTAAAAAGGGCATGTTCCTAATGAGGCTCAGACATCTCCATAGAATTACACAGCGGGGAGGTCCTCTGTGTCCTGGGTCAGCCCTGTTCAAAGTGGGCAGGTGTCCAAGTTTGATTTGAAGGGCACCTAAAATCCTATTTGCCTAAAGTTATCTTCCTCATCAGCCTGTCACTTTGAGTCCTAAAGTTGGAGTCATTTCTTTGGATTACGGACTTGCCTTTAGAAATGGCCACTGTTAAATGCAAAGGGTTAAAGCCACTGACATCCAAGCACATGAGCATGGATTAGGTTCATCAGATCTCTTTAGAGTGAGTCCTGAAAACATGGCATCTTGATACAAAAGGGAAGGAGAGGGAAGTACGTTGAATTGAGTAGTAATGAAGTGTGTATGTAGACTGTGACATTGGCAGATCTAGGTCTCAGTTCTGGCTCTAGTACCTGTGAGCTGTGTGACTCAGTTTCTTGCATAGTGAAAGAAAACAATAATCCTTATAATACCTATTTCATAGCACCCATAAACCTTAAAGCACTTTGTGAACCTTAATAACTGCTTTATAGATGTGAATTATTATTAAATGTGAGTTGGGTGACTTAGGTTTTCATCCTGGCTATGCCATTAGCTATTGAGGCAATCTAAGGCAAGTGTTTTCTCCTTCTGAGTGTCAGTTTCCTCAAATTAACTTATATTTATAATACTGACAGCTCACATTTCTATATCACTTTTCAGTTTACAGAGAAATTTCCTCAGAGCCCCCTTGTGAAGTAAATAAATAGCAAATACTGTTATTTACCTTTTGGAAGAAAAGAAAAGTGAAACCCATAGAGATACAATGATATGCTCAAAGTCACAGGTAGATGAGGAGGAGGAGGAGGGGGAGGAAGAGGAAAAGGAGAATAAAAAGCCAAGCTGGAACTTGAATCCAAGTCTCCTGACTAGCGGTCCCACATTTTGTCTTTACCATTATGCCACACTATTTCATCTGTAAAATAAGGATGTATTTTAGATTTCCACTTAGTTTTTAAGTTCTGTATTTCTGTGGTTCTGCATACAAATTATAGGAAATTGGAAAGCCTTGCCCCAGAAAGGACCTTATCCAGGTCCAAACTAATTTTATTTTCTAGGATTGACTCATCCAGTCTCTTATTTCCAAAAAGCATAGCTATTTCACTCAATCATAGCAGGCAGAGTTATGAAGGAAAGGGAGGAGGAGGATGTAAAAAAGAAAGAAGAGAATTATTTAGATTTATGTAGTGATCATTTTTTCCATTTCACAAAGGGTAATATTCTGAGAGAAAAGTTGTGTATCAAGTAAGGGGCAAACCCAAGTCCCTTCTTACTCCAAGTTCAGTGTTTTTTTTTTTTTTTTCCATTACATCATACCTGATTTCCTCTTTATCACATTTTATTATCATTATCTCACCTGTCAGTGAAGTTTTAGAGAGTATTTCTGTATTTGGTGGAAGATTGGACTAGACTTATGAAGAAGACCTTCAGGCTATAATATTCTAACATTATGAGATGGTGCAGTACATTTATTCAGCATTTTTCTCCTTTGAAATCATTTGTTAGATGGAATTCTTTTATGTCCCTAAAAAGAATAGTTAGAATTTATTCAATGCTTTAAGGTTTGCAAAGTGTATTACTTGTATTTTCTGATTTGATTCCCATAACAGTTCAATGACAGTGGTTCTAGAGTAGCATTGACCCAATTTACAAATGAGGAGATACAACAATGATACTGTTTGAGGATGTATTCTGATGGAAGTGGATCTCTTTGATAAAGAGAGCTAATTCAGTTTCAATTGATCAAGGATGGACAGAAGCAGCTACACCCAAAGAAAGAACACTGAGAAATGAATATAAACTGCTTGCATTTTTGTTTTTCTTCCCGGGTTATTTCTACCTTCTGAATCCAATTCTCCCTGTGCAACAAGAGAACTGTTCAGTTCTGCACACATATATTGTATCTAGGATATACTATAACCTATTTAACATGTAAAGGACTGCTCACCATCTGGGGGAGGGGGTGGAGCGAGGGAGGGGAAAAATCGGAACAGAAGTGAGTGCAAGGGATAATGCTGTAAAAAAATTACCCTGGCATGGGTTCTGTCAATAAAAAGTTATTTTAAAAAATAAATAAAGACAAATGAGGAGATAAAGTCAGAGGGATTAAACCATATGCCACAAAACTCAAATGCCAGAAGGGGGATTCAGACCCCTGTCTTCTCTGATTCTAAACTCAGTGTTCCTTCCTCCCTACCTCTGTACTAAAAGTTTAATAATTGTGGTAGAGTGACAGAAGCATTTGATATAGAATCTGAGATTCTAAATTCTAATCCTACCTCTGTCACTTACTACCTTTATGGAGGAAACAATTATTTCTATTCTGCATGTTGGTTTCTTCATCCATAAAATGGGAGATGAGACTTGATGATCCATAAAGTCTCTTTCTGCTGCTAAGCCTACGAAAGCTTAGTTTACGCTAAGTACTAAGGAGATCAAAGTCATGGCAAGACTTCCTAGTTTCCCTGATTATTACCTAGACTATTGAAGGACTGATGGCATTTGGCACCTATAGAAGAGAGGGCATCTTTACTCTCACATCAGCTTGAAGAAGTCAGCTTCTATGTCTTATGAGAAGAGACATGTAAATTATTATTAAATAATTAATAATTATTATGATTAAAATTAAATAACAATCTAGAGCAGCTTCTTCTGAGCTTGCTCAGTTATACCCCCTCCCACTCACATAGACAGAAGTGTAAAGCTTCATTATAGTTATGAACAGTAATCCAGAATAAAGTTGCCACTGAGTCATCCTTTTTCCCAGGAATGTGAAATAAAGCTAAGTCTTCAAAACCACAATAATTGAGTTTGAAATGTTTCTTCCATTGGTTTAACTATTTTATTTGATAAAAAAATCAAGCAAAGAATGTCTGCATATGTGTAAGTACTGGAATTAATTGGCTCTTAAGCCCTAAAATTCTGTTATTATTTTGGTTTCTATACTTGAAGCAGATTAAAAAAAATTTTCTTGACAAAATTCCCAATAAACCTGTGACCAATATCCTAGCAAAAACAGGTGAATGGAATTATATTGTAAAATGGAAGGTTTAAATATAAACAGAGGCAATGGCATTATCAAAAAGGGCTTTTCAGTGTTAGCTTGTATTTGTTCAATAAGAGGCGCGGCATTTTATTTCATTGGAAGTTAGACTGGAATAGCAAAATCTCCCACAAGCAAGTGTAATTATCATCTATTGTTTCCTTGTTTGGCTTTGAAATCACTTTGGATCCTTTCTCTATCTAGTATTCTAAACTATTAACTTGGATGCTTATCCCTAGCTTTCTAAAATATCCATCTTTAGGTTCTTGTCTATCATAAAACTATGCAGATACACAAAAATAATCCAAATGGGTAGGGAGAACCAGTGAATAGTTGGCATCCTAATGGTGTGCCCCCAGCACATGGAATGGCACTTAAACAAGGACACTACAAAAACTGCTTAAAATGGGGCGGCATAGATAGGTCAAGATCTGATTTGTTACCGGGAATGACCACATCTATGAAATCACAAATTGACTGAAATATTGGTTATATTGGATTACTATAAAATCATAATCACAATAATGAAAGATGTATTTACTAAGGTCTGCTTAGCTTTTACTAAACTCGGGATTTATTTTATTGAAGAAATTTCTGATCTCTGAAATGTAGTCTCCATTCTTTTTGTCAGATTGCTCAGTTTAAGTTAGTGGCACATTATCTGGAAAAAATGAAGTATATGGGCCTCCAGATTTTCCCCTCATCTCTCAGTCACCATTTTTGTTCCTACAAGTGTGTTTAACTATGTTTCTGTTAATTTACAATTTGAAAGGTGGGTGAGGAGCAGAGAGTTTGAAAAATAGATTACTGTCTTCATTAATACAGGTTTGACCTACAGCGTCTTCACGTACTTAATGATTAAAAACCAAAGTGCTAAATAATAAATTATAAGAATTTATAGGAGCCATCATCTTGAAATTAGCTTGCTGAATGTTCTTATAATAATAAATCTGAGTGGGTGTCTAATTTAGTGGTAGCTGACTAAAATTATATGTTGCAGCCAGGAAAAAAAAAAAAACACACACACACACACTTTTGTTTGAAGACAAATGCTATGGATTTAATCACAGGTGATCTGAAAGGCACTCACATCTCGTGTCCATTTTGTAGAAACTTTGGCTAAACTAGTATGGGGAAGAGCTGAATGAAGATCGATTCCAATTTGTGAATGTGGCAGACAATAAAATTTCCCCTAGCATTTCAGAGATATTGGTGTTAACACTTCCTGCTCAGAGAGCAGCAGCCAGAATCTCACACTGCATGACCTAAGACGAAAAAGTCTACTAGCAGCTTTCTCCACTGGAGTCCACACAGTCATAATTCTTCTGCCAGGTAAAAAGCGCTTTGTTTTTGTTTAGGGAAAGAAGGGGCAGAGGAACAGCCCTTCTCTACTTGCTCATCACTGTTAGAATAGTTTATATCAACGGGGATTTTTCTACTTAAATTAGGTAATAATAGAAATATTCCTCAAATCCTGTGAAAGGGCCTACATGTATGACTCAAGAAGAGCTACATGGTGTATGTGTGTATGTTTATATATACATACATACATACATATATACATACACAGACATAAACATATACATGTGCAAAAATATGTACATACACATTGATATATATTTATATCTATATCTACATGGTACTTCTAAACCTTTCTCATATCATGGACCCTTTTGGCAGTCTGGTAAAGTCTAAAGACTTCTTCAAGTATTATGTTTTTAATGAATAAAATAAAATACATGTGATTACAAAGGAAACCAAATATGTTGAAATATAATTGTAAAATCTTATAAAAAGAAAAAAAAGTTTACAGATCTCAGTTTTTGAACCCCTGGTATAGAAGACAGAAACTCAGATTAGGAAGAGCCAAATTACAATGTCATCTCAGTTATATGGGGAAAAGGCAGCTCTTGAGTTTATTAAGTGAATACTGTTGGGGAGAGGGTGGGAATTGTTTCTGCTCTTTACAGAAAGCTGTGTTTTTGGTTAGACAAGATATATCTCATATCTACTTGTAATGGGAAGATTTAGATACACAGGTATAGTTAACAATATTAGAGGATATTAGGATATTTTAAAGTGATGCACAAGTATCCTCAAGACATCGTGAAAAAAGGACCAGCCTTGGAGTTGAGTCCTGCTTTTGACATTTTTGCTAGATATATGATTATCATTTAATCTTTCAGTGCTCTTGAAGGATTATATAAACTGAAGAGCTGCATGGGTAGAGGTGGTTTCTGGACTGGGGGTAAAGATTGCGGTTAAGGATCAGATACTGGATGAAATTCTTAGGTCTTTCTGCTCACTTGGTTTTGAGTAGTATGGCCTATAATAAGACAAATAGCTTTTTTTTTTTTTTTAATATCAGGTTAGGGGGAAAAAACATGACTCTTGAGTCTTTCCTTTGGAAGGAGAAGAGATGAAATAATTTCTATATATAAAGCTTTACCAGTTTGACACATCAACATATTTCATACACCTTAATCATTTCCCCCACTTCCCCCTAAGAAGAAAAATAGTAAATAGAAGCAAAGTTTGTGAGATTTATTGCTATAGGAATAGGTACAAACATGAGAGTACTTTTATGGGTCCCTAACCCTTCCCTACTTTTTCCTCCTGTGGGATTCTAGGTCAGAATCTTTCTGTAAATACTCTATAGAGGATCCAGTCAAAGAGCTGATGGCCTTTTTTTGATTTCTTTCAGTTTCAAGGATATCAGTGAAACCCTCAAGGCTCCTCTCCCTTTTCTGATCACTCATGTTCCTGATAATGCTTTTTAAGACCACTTCTCTTCAGTAGGAGAATAATTCAGATAATTCATTAATAATACACAGCACTGACTTTTCTTCACCACGCATTCTTCCAGCAGAGGAAAGCCCATGGCAAGTAGAACTATGGTCAAGGGGGACCGCCATCATATTATTGGACCTAAAGTAAAATTCAGGAAATTTAAACAATAAACATTTATTGATACCTATTGTGTGCCAGGACTGTGCTAAGGTCTGGGATACAAATACCCCTCCCAAAAAAATTTCCCTGCCGTCAAAGAACTTACAGTCTGTTGGAGGAAAACAAAATACAAAAGGAAACTAAAAAGTGGAGGATGATAGTGGCACATTAAAAAAGCTGTATTACCCTCTACTTTACCATTTTAGAATCATGAAAACTTTGCATTCATCATGAAGATGAAATGATAGGTGGAAAGGTGGTCCCATGGTTCTTAGATAAACAAAGGAGAGTGTTATGCTTTCTTGTTTATATTCCTAATACTTAACACAGCACTTTGTATATGGTAATTAATAATTTCATTCATTCTAAGACTATCTTTGAATCCTGGGTTAAACTAGTACTTGGATGGATCCATGATATCATAAATAATAGTTAATAATAATAATGATAGCTAACATTTCTATAAAACTTTAAGGTCTGCAAAGAACTTTTATACATATTTTATAATTTGACTTACAAAAATTCTGGTGGGTTGGTATAATTATTATCCCCACTTTACAGATGATGAAAATGAAGCTAAGAGAGATTGTGATTTACCCAGGATCACAAAGCATAGGTCTGAGGCAAGATTTGAGTATATCTGCCTGAAGCCTAGTGTACATTTTGGCAGTTCCATGTCCTCTTATCTCAGATAATTCCTATCTACCTCCCATCCGTGAATCATACATGAAGAAACTATTCAACATCATGGATAACTTTCTCTGATGCTTTTTACTATTTCATGTTATTCCTTTATAATGCTTCATTGTTTCCAGGGGACCAGACCACCTTTTTTTTTTCTGATTATATAGGATGATATTAACATTCCGTATAAATTTTGAAAGCAAATATTTATAGGATAGAAAAAGAAAATGTTGTAGAAGCAAATGCCATATGTAAAGTCACCAGAGTGTGAATCTTACCTCTGATACTTACTAACTATTTGGCCCTGGGAGTAGTAGTTAGTTTCTAGAAGATTTAGTAACCTCATCTTTAAAAATGAGAAAAATAATACTGTACCCATTGTACCTACCTCTCATGGTTGACATGAGGATCCAATGAGATATAATATATGTAAAGCATTTAGTAAATGAGGTAACTTATATAAAGTATTTTGCAAACCTTAAAGCACTATATAAATTCTAGCAATTACTATTATTAAAATGCTACATAAATGTCAACTATGATTATCATAACCCCACTTCTACATATCTTCTACTCCTAAAATCCCAGATTTATGATTATTGACCGCACCATGAAGCCTCTGAATCTACTTTTACTTTTTTCCCGCCTTCTTTTAAGTTACCACTCATGGAAGGGAACCACAGAATCCTGGTTCGCTGCCAGTGACCTTGTCCAGAGGTTTCAGAATTTACTTCAGAAAATAACATGAAATCGCCAGCCAGCCAGATCAACAATAACATGCCGATTGCCATAACATCTCGCAGGGGATGGATGCACGGGTGACTTGGTGGCCCTGAACACTTAAGTGATTTTTTTTCTTTCCAATTTCCTGTGGTACATTAACTTTTATTGATAGCTCAGGGCTCCAGCAACTAGTCTTGATTTTACTAACTTGCAGGACAGATGAACAAGAGGCACACACCGCTGACATGCAAAAAAAATTAGCATGTTTCATCTTGATGGTTCTCAATTTTCTTTCCTGCCACAAGCTTACATTTATTGTGAGCTAATCATGTCTCCAGCTACAAATGTGGTAAAATGGCCACTTAGAGTTCCCATTGGGGGTCAGCTGCTTCTACTTGCACATCATCTTTGAGTCAGCAGAGAATCAGGAAATTGGCATTTCTGTTGTCTCACCTCACCACTTCAAAATTTGAGATTCTTAAGGGATAATGGAGGTATCTTTCTAACCACCTCATTTTACAGAAAAGAGAGTATAAGCAGCTAGCCCAAGGTCACTTAGATCATGAATGGCAAAGCTGGGATTTGAATCCAGTTCTTTAACTCAAATCTCATACAAATGAGATGATAGTAGTGGCTGGCACATAGGATACACTTAATAAATCTGTGTTCCCTCCCTTCCCTTTTATTATACCACACATTCTACCTTTACACATCACATTAGAAGTTGTGAACATGTTCATTTTGTAGACATAAAAGGGAAACAAAATAAATAATCAAGGACCTATCAAGCTATAAATCTATGATCCTGTGACATAATCCCATCCCAAGTTCTCCACACTTAATAGGTTATTTAATAACTTGCCATGCTCAAAAAATGAATCTGCCAATAGCCAACAGTCTGTAAATAAGCCTCTTCTTATTTAGCTATGTGGGTCTTCAGGTGAAGTAGCCAACAAAATGGTGAGAATCATGTGCTGTTTCTTGTCTTGCTTCAATTTTGATTTCTTCTCTTAAGTAGCTCTCTGTTTTGAAAGGTTTTTTTTATTCCATTCATCTTTGAGATTATGAATATTTATTATGGTGACATGTTGTGAAAACACTATTGTTAAATTTTTATGGATTAGTTGGTGATTGAGACAATGCTTTCATTCAAATGCAACTTAATGGTTGATTTCTCAAGAATATTTTAAAGTCTGTATTTGGAGTAGGGGACTTTGTTTTCTGTCAACATATGAACCATTGTGGTGGCTGTGGTTGTTGTTTTCATCATTACTATTACCACTTCAAGTAGATCCAACTTGTTAAGACCAGTCAGAACTAGCCCCCTACTGACATAATCATCAATAAACCATAGTTGTTTCCATTCATCAAGAACACAGAAAAAGACACTGGAGGGAGTTATGTGTGAAGGATTCTGATAGTCCCAAGGCATGTGCCAAATTACTGCCCTTAAACAAAGAGAAAGCTGATTTTTTTTTTTTTTTTTTTGCTAATGTGTTATTTGTGGTTCTTCTAATTGGATACACTACTGCACTCCCTGAATAACCATATCAGAATGGAGCAGGGGAAATAGAAGTTGAGGAGTTATGTCTGGGTACTCTAAAAGCTTGCTGCCAAGATTAAAGGCCCTTTCAGAGTATTTGGGATGAACAATTCCTCAGTGACACTTTTTGGCTCACCACAATGGTTCATTTGGTCTTTGATCAAGGTGACTGTTTTATCCACAAACAACCCTCCAATTCATTTCCACCTAAGTTGTCTTACATGGCCCAGGTGACACTAAAGATCTTAAGACTACATTACTTGATACAGTTGAGTGACTCCAAAGACTTAGTTACAGTCTGATAGGAATAGAGAATGGGGCATCCCAGCAAAATGTAGCCAGCAAGACGTAGACCCCAAATGTCCTGTGGAGTTGTCTTTTGTATTAAGTTCACATGATTCATTGTCAGCTGAGTCAGAACCCTCTTTTTTCTCTCATCTCCAGCTCAGGCTTCTGCATCATTCCAGCCTATATCAATATGATTTGTGCTGCTTGTACCAGCTAGATTTCAGAAAAAGAAAGGACAGTGTTAGGTACAATGGACTATAATTCAGATGGAAAAATCAGTCTCTGCATGACTGAGCAAGTATTGTGTATACATGGAGATATATATGTATGTGTGTATATATATATTTATATCATATATAAATAAATATGTATTTATATATAGAAATTTTATATATCTATTTAGTGAATTTTTTAAAATTTATTGGAATTATTGGAATTTATTGGAAATTTAGGGCAACATGTTGCCTAAAGTGGAAGCTGGAATTGTTGTAATGCCTCCATCCCATTTCATCCCCACCTTCTGTCTGTGTGTGTATCCAAGTCTTTAATTTCTTTGGAGTAGGAATTCCCACTATGGAAAATCTATCCACCAGTGCAGATCAGAAACTTTTTTTTTTTTAATTTTTACTTACAGAGTTATCAGGGGGCATCAAGCAGGTAAATTCTTAGTCTATGGTCAAAGAAGCATTAGTTCTTTCTGGTCCAAAATCTACTATACCATCTTATATACTTTGTGCTTTGGTCTTTGTATGTATCATTTATTGATTAAAATTATTTTTTTGTCTGAGAACTGTGTGATTAAAAATTAGGTTTAATCATGTTTGTTATCAACAATGATTTACTATGAAGTGGCATAAAGTAACACACTGAGAACGTTTGACCAGAAAATGAAGTAAGCCAGCAAAAGCAAGGGACAAGATAATGATAATCTGAGTGCTATCTCAGTACCCACAAGATCTGAAAACAAGAGGAAGTCCTCCACTATATTTTGGTCAACCTCAGTTCAAAAAGTATCTGAACAAGAGTTATTTAAGATAAGAAATGGATGGATACATCATCATCAGTGGTGCCATGAATCCATTAAAGAATTGGAGGAATCATAAATAATTTTTTTCTAGACAACATCCTAAAAATTCATATAATTCCATAAAGTTTTCTCTTTTTTTAATAGCTGGAAATGCGCTCTCTCTCTCTCTCTCTCTCTCTCTCTCTCTCTCTTTACTTTAGTATCTTATCTTTCTCCATTTGATCCTTTTGCTGCATGTAATTATCTTCTACCTTGTTATTTGTATATGTGCCCCATCCTATTTCTACTGTAGTATTAGTGTCTTGAGAGTAGGAACTGTCGTTGTCCGTCTTTGTATACTCAACACCCAGCGTGGGGCCTTTCACACAACAGACACATATTAGCAATTTCTGGAATGTGAATATGAGTAAATATGAGGGCAGATATGATCATGTGGGCAAACAATGTCAGGATGGGTTGTTGCAATATTATGTGAAGATCACATAAGGCTCCTTTACCATTCAGCTGACTTACTCTCAACAAGCTTGTTTTGATACATAGCTTTCAGGAGCACAACTGATTCTCTTTAATTAGTCACTATGTACTTCCTGTGTGGTATCATCTGCTTTCATCCAGTGATGTAAAACTTACTTTGTGATCCTTTCACATTGTTTAAGGCCTTATTCAAACCCAGTTTACTTTTTATTGATTGGTTCAGTTGAACAACTTAGGCCTTCCCTAATTAATTGGGATGGGGGGGGCAACTCCTACCTTTTCACCTTTAAATCTGTTTGTTTTTGGAGGGAAGTTTAAAAATATTAATCATCTTTTTATTGGGTCAGCTTATAAGAACATCTAGATTACATGATGAACAGAGCAGGATGCCTGGAGTCAGGAACTCCCAAATTCAATTTCAGCCTCAGATACTTATTTTATTAGCTTTATGACTCTGGACCAGTCATTTAATTCTGTCTGCCTCAGTTTCTTTAAGTGTAAGATAAAATGGCACCAATGTCTCAGGTTGTAATTAGTGTAATGATCAAATGAGATAATATTTGTACAATGCTTAGCATGGTGTTTATCATAGAGTAAATGCTTGCATTTCTTTCCCTTCCTTATGACCAAAGTCAGTTTCTTAATTCAGATGAGGAAATAGAGTTGGTTATTCCATGAATGGTAATTCCATCATGAGGGTAGCATATGACATGCAGATAAATTAACCTGATAAGGAGACCTTATGCAGAAGAAATGGGAAGGTTTCTGTTCTATTGCTAACATAAGGCAAATAACCAGATTTTGTTGTTATTAAAGATCATAGTGTCTTGAGATCTGCAACAGATCAGAGTCCAGTTCTTTTTGTACAGCAAAATAATGGTTTGATCATGTATATTTATTGTGTATTTAATTTATACTTTAATATATTCAACATCTATCAGTCATCCTGCCATCTAGGGGAAGGGGTGGGGGGAATGAGGGGAAATACTGGAACAAAAGGTTTGGCAATTGTCAATGTTGTAAAATTACCCATACATATAACTTGTAAATAAAAGGCTATTTTAAAAGAGAGAGAGAGAGAGAGAGAGAGATCTGCAACAGCAATCTTGTCTTGAATACCTTTAAAAACATATTATTCTCTGGGAATGCATGTGCTTCCCTGTATTTCTTCTGAATTAATGACTCCTTAATTTTGACTTTCTGTTTAGCCCTCCCTTCATCTCTTCTGGACTAACTCCAAAATATATATATCTTTCCAAAAATGTAGCACCTGATCAACTTTCCTAAGCTCCATGTAATAGCCTACTCTAGTCTAGAAGGACCTATATAGAGATATGTTCTTTATTCAGTACTGTACTTTAAATTGATTTCAACCACCAAAATTATATAGCGGATAGAACCAAATGCCAGCTCTGATACTCAGTAGCTCTTTATCTTGGATCATGTCCATTCACATGTCAGATTCTCAGTTTCTTCCTCTGAAAAATGAAGATGATGATACTTCCATGCTCTACTTCACAGGAATATTGAATTGTAAACCTCACTGTGCTTTAGAAACTTTGTCATTATAACCTTTTTCTTTGAGTTCTTAGATTTTGGTCTTTGGCCTGTGCACATCACTCTTAAGCTTCTACAGTCACTTTCACCCTGAATGTGCATTAGGGAAACCCAAATCAGTAATGCCTTTATCGGTCTTTACTCCATAAAAACAGGGGAAACAGTGAAGTAGACGTGTTCATAACCGCAGTGGCTCATTCCTCCTAGATCATAGCTCCATGTTCTTGGGTAATGGGCCTGATCATATAGTTCCTCTGTTTTCTTGATATGATCACTCCTGGAGAAAAGTGATTGATTTACAGTTTTCTAAGACTATTCCATTGCTTTACAAAATCATCTGCAAAACTACTCACTGAATAAAAACTATAAAGGACATCCCATATCAAAGATGAAGGAGATTTTTGTGCGTAGAACACATAATGTCAGAATTGAAATTGACCTCCAAATATAGAATGTCCAAGGCAGAAGTGACCATAGAATTTACCAACTTGGATATCACTGTTTCAAATTATTGTACTTGTGAATAACATAAAGCTTGAACAAGTAAAACACACATTGAATGGAAGAAGCAGAAGGTTGGCAATAACTATGGGCCAAATATTTTAAGATGAATCTTAAATATTCAATGCTATACAAGTTCAAAAAAGAAACCTCACAAGCACAAGGAAAGGCTTGGCTTGATAGTATTTCTTACGGCATTAACATGCTAAAAACTCATTGAGTGAACAGTGTAATCACAACATGAAAAAAGCAAGAACCAAAACTAATGTCCTCGTTGGCTATATTGGGAAGTGTGATGCCAAAAACCAGGGAAGTAGTGGTACTATAGTCTTCCGTCCAGAGGGTGCTACATTTTTGGAAAGATGTATATACTTTGGAGTTAGTCCAGAAGAGATGAAGGGAGGGCTAAACATACTATATGAGGACCAGTTGAGAGACTTAAGATCATTTAGCCTGGAAAAAAGGCTTCAGAGAGACACAAAACCTGTTTATGTATTTGAAATACTCACATGTAAGAGAAAGATTATCTGCTTGACTTCAGAAAGATGATCTAGAAGACAAAGAGGGACATTCAAGTTTAACATAAGAATAATTTTGGTTGTGCAAAAGTGGAATGGAATGCCCAAGAAGTGGTGGAGTCTCCCTCACTTAAGGTCTTAAAGCAGAAACTGAATGACCACTTGTTTTTCAGTTGTGGCTGATTCTTTGTGAACTTATTGGGGTTTTTCTTGGCAAAAATTACTGGATTAGTTTACCGTTTCCTTCTTCAGCTCATTTTAAAGATGAGAAAACTGAGGCAAATAAGGTTAAGTGACTTGCTGGGGTCATACAGCTAGTAAGTATCTAAGGTTGGATGTGAAGTCACAAACTTGAATTTCCCTGACTCCAGCCCATCTATCCACTGGGCCACCTCACTTCTCAAGTAACAATTTAGCAGGAAGTTTTTATTTTTTTTATTTTTTTAAATAATTTTTTATTGATAGAACGCATGCCAGGGTAATTTTTTACAGCATTATCCCTTGCATTCATTTCTGTTCCGATTTTTCCCCTCCCTCCCTCCACCCCTTCCCCCAGATGGCAAGCAGTCCTTTACATGTTGAATAGGTTACAGTATATCCTGGATACAATATATTTGTGCAGAACCGGACAGTTTTCTTGTTGTACAGGGAGAATTGAATTCAGAAGGTATAAATAACCCGGGAAGAAAAACAAAAATGCAAGCAGTTTATATTCATTTCCCAGTGTTCTTTCTCTGGGTGTAGCTGCTTCTGTCCATCTTTGATCAATTAAGGCTCTCTTTATTGAAGAGATCCACTTCCATCAGAATACATCCTCAAACAGTATCGTTGTTGAGGTATATAATGATCTCCTGGTTCTGCTCATTTCACTCAGCATCAGTTCATGTAAGTCTCGCCAGTCCTCTCTGTATTCATCCTGCTGGTCATTCCTTACAGAGCAATAATATTCCATAACGTTCATATACCATAATTTACTCAACCATTCTCCAATTGATGGACATCCTTTCATTTTCCAGCTTCTAGCCACTACAAACAGGGCTGCCACAAACATTTTGGCACATACAGGTCCCTTTCCTTTCTTTAGTATCTCTTTGGGGTATAAGCCCAGTAGAAATACTGCTGGATCAAAGGGTATGCACAGTTTGATAACTTTTTGAGCATAGTTCCAAATTGCTCTCCAGAATGGCTGGATGTGTTCACAATTCCACCAACAATGTATCAGTGTCCCTGTTTTCCCACATCCCCTCCAACATTCCCCATTATCTTTCCCTGTCATTCTAGCCAATCTGATAGGTGTGTAGTGGTATCTCAGAGTTGTCTTAATTTGCATTTTTCTGATTAATAATGATTTGGAGCATATTTTCATATGTCTATAAATAGTTTCAATTTCTTCGTCTGAGAATTGTCTGTTCATATTCTTTGACCATTTATCAATTGGAGAATGGTTTGATTTCTTATAGATTAGGGTCAGTTCTCTATATATTTTGGAAATGAGGCCTTTATCAGAACCTTTGATTGTAAAAATGTTTTCCCAGTTTATTGTTTCCCTTCTAATCTTGTTTGCATTTGTTTTGTTTGTACAAAAACTTTTCAATTTGATATAATCAACATTTTCTATGTTGTGGTCAATAGTGATCTCTAGTTCTTCTTTGGTCATAAATTCCTCCCTCTTCCACAGGTCTGACAGGTAAACTATCCTATGCTCTTCCAATTTATTTATAATCTCATTCTTTATGCCTAGGTCATGAACCCATTTTGACCTTATCTTGGTGTACGGTGTTAAGTGTGGATCAATGCCTAGTTTCTAGCAGGAAGTTTTTAAAAGGAATTCTTGCTTGTAAAAAATGTACTCTTTGATTCTGATCACATAAAATAAACATAAAATGTCAGAATTAGAAAGGATTTCTTAATATAAATTGCAGAATATTGGAGTTTTAAGGAACATTCGAACACATATCATCAGGACCAACAAGGACCTTCTAGCCTCAAACATTAGAGCCAAGAAAGAATGTGATCAGCATTTCTTCCAAGCCTATCTCTTTCCCCTTGATTTGGTAGTGAAAAGCAGCATGATACAATAGATAGAATTTTAGACCTAGCATCAAGACCTAGGTTCAAAGCTATGCAAACATAGGCAAATCTCAAACACCTCTGAGTTTCATTTCCTCTTCTGTCAAATGGGGGAGATAATAGCACCTACTTCACAAAGCAATTGTGAGGATCAAATGAGATGACCTACATAAATCCCTTTGTAAATCTTAAAGCACTATATCAATGGCAGTTGTTGTTCTTGTTATGATGAAACTGGGCCTAGAGAGGCAAAGCAAAAATGTCCAATATAAAGAAACTAATTAGCAGCAGTTATTGACCTCATACCAAATCGCTGGACTCCTGAGGCCATTGTTCTTAACCCTAGATTGAGCTCTTTGTAGAAACACTAGAGTCTTTTTAAGGATAAGCTTTGGCCAATAGATGTTTGGGTCTGAGAAAAAGTCTTTCTTATCTAGACTTGCAGATTCACTTTGTTTGCCATGGTCCCAAGGTTACTTGATTCCACCCTCTTGGTATAACAGGATTTATCTCTCTATTCATTCATCCATCCATGCATCCATCTTTCCATCTATCTTTTATCTATCTATCTCTCTATTCATCCACCCATCCATTCTTCCATCTATCATCTATCCATCCATCTCTCTTATCTATCTATCTATTCATCTATCTATCTATCTATCTATCTACCCACCAGTCTATCTGTCTATTTATCTATTTATCTATCTATTGATCTATCTACCTACCTACCTACCTACCTATCTAGAAGGGGCCAAGAAGCAGTCAATATAGTGTTTACTGTCCATAACTCCAGGAGAAATTCCAGGAGCAGAACAGAAGTCTGTATACAACATTTGTAAATCTGATGAAAGCCTTTCTTTGATACTGTCAATCTTGAGGCTTATGAAAAATTATAGCAAAATTTGATTTCCCAGAGAAGTTCATCAGTATAGTACATCAGTGCCTGCCTGGGCTCTGAACAGTGGACACTGCTCTTGAGTTTTCCCAGTCACCAAAAATCTCCCTCCATCTTGTGTTTGTTCCCATGTTTTTTTACTGTGATATTTTCAGCCATGTTGTCAAATACCTTCAATGAGGACAAACTTGAATCAAAATCAGCTGCCTTACTCATGGTAAATTCTTCAATTTAAAAAGGCTACAAGCCAAAACTAAAGTGGAGGGAGTGTTGGTACATGCTTTTTTGTTTGCAGATGATTGTGCATTCAGTGCAGTCTCCGAAGCTGAGATGCAACAGAGTATAGATGGATTCTCCACTGCTTGTGCTACTTTTGGTCTAATAATTAACACCAAGAAAACACAGGTGCTCCATCAGCCAGCACCACATCACCCATGTGTGGAACCATCAATTACTGCAAATAGTGAAATTTTGAACACTGTGGATAAGTCCTCTTCCTTTGGCAGTGTATTTTTCAGTGATGTCCATATTGATCTATTGGCTAACACATAGACATAGACACACACACACACACACACACACACACACACACACACACAGCTGGGTACCACTAGCAGATGGCAACTAGTTTACTGTTCACATCTTCATAGGTAAGCTGGATCACCTGACTTCCAGATCACTTATTTTATTATTATTGCTTCTTTACATCTTGACTGCTTTCTGGTTACCTTACAAATCCACTTTAAATTCTCTTACTCTGCCTGTCTCTCCTTTTTTTTTTTTTTAAGCTAGTTTTTGTTGCTCAGGTGTGGCAAGCATGGTGGCTTGCTCTTTCATTTCTGTCAGCAAAATAGTGAGTTTCCTTTTTCATCATAGGCTACAAGTTCAGAACTGCTTTGTTTTACTAAACAAATAAATTGGGATGCTTGTCTCTTTCAGACCCAGAATGGTATAACTTGAAAGGGCTCTAGAATCAGGAAGACTTGCTGTGAGGTCTGGCCCTAAAATTTCAGACAAGACATTTCAACTCATTGTTCCTTGATTTCCTCATTTAAAAAATGGGAATAAAAATTCTTGTATGATCATGACTATCATAACAGGGCTCTTTTGAATTTGTAAATTTATAAATTCCAAAGTGAACTCTTATTTCAAAAAAAAAAAAGTGATCTTGAAAGGTAAACTCTTCTCCTGTGAGTGATAAAAGTTGTTCTTGTTTCTCCTAATCAAGTACTCATTTCTTCCTTTCATTTCTCTCTCTGTGTGTCTCACTGTCTTATTATCTTTTCATTTCTCCTCCTTTCTTCATCCTTTTTCCAACTCCATGCCTCTCTTCCCCTTTCTTTCCATCTCACCATTTCTTGTTCTCTCTTCTTTATTTCCTTCCCCCCAATCTTACCATTTGTATCTCTGTCTCTATCTCCATCTTGTAGGATCTCTGTCTCTCTTAATCTATTTCTGTTCTGCTCAGTTCTCTACTCCCTCTTCTTCTCTTTAATTTGTTAATGCTTTCTGCTTATTTTACTTTGGATAATTTTCAAAGTACTTTTCCCTCTTGAGATCTCTAAGAGGCAGAAGTTCTGGCGATTAAAGATCTGCCATCCCACAAGCAGCCCAGTTAAGGGACCCTCAGGTTATTTATAACTGGATTTTATCTAGGAAAATTAACGAAGAGAAGATTAACCAAAAATCTGAAGGAAAATGCCTTAAATACCTCATCTATTATGCTGTGCTCAAACAGATATTTTAATTTTAACAGCTTGGCAAACCCAGTGGAGCTCTCTTCTAGTTTGGGGCATAAAATGAGATAACACTTTCTGAATTCCTATAGGAGATCATGTAGCTCCACTTTAAATTAAGGCATAAAATGTGAAAATGTGAGTTTCCTCCAAATGGCACTGGTCTGTTAGCCTAAGTGATTTCTACTTTTGTTCCTCTAAAAGTCCCAGACTGTTTAAATGCCTCTGTCAAAGAAGCAATTGCTTATTTTAGTGCTTCAAGGATCTGTGATTTCAGATTTCATCAGCAAGGATACTCCCTCCACTGATCACAGAACAACCCTTTCAAGGCCATAGTAGACACTCTTGTGAACTCCTCAGACATGATCATTCAATTAGTTACCATGTCCTCTGTCACTGTTCATGTAAGAATTTTTCCCTCTTATACAATGAATTTAGTCAAATAACTGGCTAATCAAAATTAATTATTTTATTTAATTCAACTACATGAGTTTAAAAAACAGTTCTTTGTCAAAAATAATAACAATAACATATATTTCTATGATACCTTAAGATTACAAAGACTTTCCTTACAATGACCATCTGAAAAAGGTAATACAAGTAGTAGTATTCTCATTTTGTAGGGGAAGAAACAGAAAGGAAAAATGGCTTACCTAAGGTGACTATGTTTATATCTCTCTTCTCCCATAATTCTTTGCAAAGGTGGCAAACTAGGGATCTACAACACTATATATGTTTTTTTTTCTTTTAATAATAACTTTTTATTTTCAAAATGCATGCAAAGATAGTTTTCAACATTCACCCTTGTAAAACCTTGTATTCTAAATTTTTCTCTCTCCTAAACAGCAATCAATCCAATATATGTTAAATGTGTGCAATTATTCTATACTATATGTTAATTTTTTAAAATATTGGTACCTGATTTTTCCCTCTTTCTGTTATTTATTGTAAAGACTAACTCTCTGAGAGGGAGATGAGGAAGAGAAATAAAGATTAAAAAACAAAAGATATTATTAAAAATTATTTAAAAAAAAAAAGCACCAAAACTAGATTTCAGATCCATGGTGCTTGATTTCAAATCCAAATCCAATACTTTCTGACTGTCCCAATTATGCTCACCTTTTAAAATCTAATTCGTCCCAATTCCTCCATGAAGCTTTCCCCAACTATTCCAGTCATGTTATCTAATTCAGCATTTACAGATATTGTTTTGCATTTTTCTCTATTTTGTCCTGTGGGTTTGTTTTGCCAGCCCAACTTGACCTTGAGTTTTGAAAGGAGAGGGGACCCCAACTCACTTGTTCTTTATCTTCCACATACAGAGAGGTATCTATCTTCCCAGAGAGAATTGAACACATGAGAGGTGCCCAGTACACAGTGACTTATTTTTTGATAGTAGCAGTGGGCCAGACATCCAGAGAATCTTGAGTTCTAATTCTGTCTTTTTCTATTAACAAGCTGAGTGACCATGAGCAAATTCCCCCTTGATCTCTCCTGTCAGAAGTGCAAACTCCCTCTGTGCTGGCAAGCCTCCCAAATGCCACCAGAACCAGATTAAAACATAATTGGAAAATACTTAAGAAAATTAATTGAAATATAGTACAATATTGAAAATGTTAATTTGTGGTTTTTCTAAGTCATTATGTGACCCCAGGAATCCAGGTCTATTTGAGGGTGATCCCACTGGACTATAAACAAAGGGACTCAACTTGAAGATGCTAGGGAAGGGATTACTGTTCCAGCTAGGGATTAAATGAAATGATCTCTAAGGTCTCTGCCAGTGGGATTCTATAATTCTACATGGCATATATGTGGGTAGACATTAAGAGTGCCCATCAACCTTTTTTTCCTCCAACAATGTGCCATCTTTTGAATCCTTTTGCAGTTTTATGCAGCTGAAAACCTGAGATTTTTGGTGAGCAACAGCTATTCTCTTTGTAAAACAAGTGTGTAGAACTACATGTTCTGTTCAAGTCCTTTCTAACTCTACTAAGCCACACTAGCACCAAATACAAATGTCTTTTGCCATGTTGGCATTTTTGTTTCTGATGAATGCAAAAACACCTTCCATTTGGGAAAGTATCTAATGGGCCTGTTTATTTCTCGTATTCCTTCAAATGCTCTAACTCACACCTGCAGAGATTGAACTGGCTGTCGCCTGTGTTCCAAATCCTATTTTCCCTTGGCTTGTAATGAAGTCCTCTGGGAATTAGGTGATTACAAAAATGCGTTCCCAGTCTTCATTCAGGATACAAAAGTATGCAGCCGTCTTTCTCTGCTGTTTAAAGAGTGTACAAAACAAGAAATAATTAGTTGAGCACTATCGGTAATTAAGCACATAAGATGAACATTAAACAAACTGCAATTTTGCATCATTTAGAAGGTAGATAGGCAGGTTTTCATGCTTGGCCTGGAGCCAGAGTGGCTGTCTCCATCCCCTTTGCTCCTGCTTTCTTATTGTCGGGGGACTGGCCATCCTAACTTGCTGATGGAAGCATGCTAACAATTCACTTGCATCCTATCAGTTGACAACATTGAAATGAGGGGTAAGAGGAGGAGGAGTGCTTTCAAAAGTCTTGACATATTGAGGGAAAGGACTGGAAAGATTTTCCCAATATTGGAGTTCTTTCCTAAATTGAGGTCAGTTGAAGTCATTCATTCAAGAAACATTTAAGCATCTACTGTATGCATTAATTAGAATACTGTCTAGGACATGAGGAATATATCTTGATCAAATCCCAGTTGAAATACCGTGCTTCCTTCGGCTTACAATAATTTAATTTTAACAAAGAGAAGTTGAAATGTGTCAACTGGGATAGAAGTAGGAACAATGGCTGGAAGAGACACTGAGGCAAATTTCAGTTCCATATCAGCAATTTGATTTCCACTGTGAGGATATCCTCTCTGTTAATGTGGAGTCTTCATATTTTAGTACATAGTTGCCATGGCCAAAAAATTCATTCCCTGGAAGTTGACCTTGTGGTGATAAGCCATAGCTACAGTGGCCCTGGGATGACAGGCATATATTTCATACCTAGACCATAGTTGAAGCCTGTCCAACTTGATGAGATCTGCCAGAGATTGTTCTCTGCTGGAAAAGCCCTCGAAGGTCCGGATCCCCAACAATATGTTGAAGCATTGGAAGAGAATTTCAGTGAAGGTGGCTCAAATAATAACACACTTATGTGAAGGTAGACATTTTCTTCTAAAAATCTCATGAAGTGGATTGAAAAATCATTTGAACAGTTTTGTGTGTCTTTTGATGTTAAAACTATAAATGGCAAATGAAGTAGAAATGATACTATGCTTTCTATGTCCCCACTCCCAATGACATGAGTTAATTTCTGCAGTTTTTGTCAACGTCAGGAGACATATCTCTCTCAATCCCAAACATGTGCTTGAAGGGGACTCATTGTCCTGGGCAAACCTGATGCCATACTATATTTGTAACATCGAGGTGGTACAGTTAGCACCAGTATGTTTAGTATAAAGCCATTATAGGAGTCTGGTATTGGTGCAGTCAGCAGATAAGCAAGGAGTTTTTTATAAAGCAGCAAGAAAGCTACTCCAACCATGGTCTGCTTAGAAGTCATGGGGTTGGGAAATGGAGAAGAGATGTTTCCCTTCTGTCAGAGAAAAATACATTGAGAATACAGTCCACTAAAATCTCCTAGGTCCTCTTCACATTAATAGTGGTCAAGCCATGTGTCCCTCATCATGTACTTGTATAGTCAATTTTGTAGACTAACTTAAGGACTTTACATTTTCTGTAATTACATTTTATCTTATTAGATTCAGCCTGTCTATTTTTTTGGTTACCTATGTCTTGTCCACTGTATTAACTGTCCCTCTCAACTTCATGTCATATGCAAGTTTGATCAACATGCCATCTGTACCTTCATTCCAATCGCTGAAAAAAAAATCTTTAAATCAGAATGAGACTAAGGACTGAGTGCCATGATTGTCACTGCAGACCTCTCTATAAGCTGACATTGACTGGCATGTCCCAGAGGCCTGTATCAGGCCAGCAGCTACAACCCCAGAAGTGGCTGGGCACTCATCACGGTGGTTTGTGCTGGGGCATTAAGTCACCCACTTGGGACAATGTAAAGTGACAGCCCTGCTACCTAACTCCTCTCTTACTTCTCCTGTATAGGAGCCCACTGAACAGTGCAGCTCTATAAGAAAGTGTCATGTAGGGGAGAAAATTACTAATCACACTCCCCACCTTTTTATAACTCTTGTCATTTGTAAATGTGAAGGGAGTGCTGAAAAAAATATTCATGCCTTTTTCCATCTATATTTTTTTCCCTAAATTATCCAGTCTTATAAATATTTGAATAACATTTGGTCAGGATAAAATCTTTCCTGTCAGCTCAGTACAAGAACACTTTCTGCCTCCTGAGACCATAACAGTCAGAGAAATTAATATCGATTTGTTAGAAAATACTTTTCACTCTGTCTAAACATCTTATTCTGTCCTCTTGAACCAAAATTATGAATTTAAAAGCAGGAAAATAGTTCTTCACAGTTTTCCCAGTGAAACTAATTATAGGAAAGTGGTGAAAAATATATTGGGTGTGTTTTCCAACGCAGAGCATTGCTCACCAAAATCCTGAGGCAGTGGAGGTATAAGTATTTATTTATTTGAATGGAATGCAATTTGGTAGACTGAAAGCCAGAAAATGTATAGGAAGAGTTTTAGGTTTTCTGTGTCTTATTATTTTTTTCTAAGGAAAAAAAAAACTCCTTTCATTAATATCCTGAAGAGAAGCATTAGGTTTGCCATCAGTTGAGGTCTTTAAGCAGAAACCAGATGACCACTTGTGAGGAATTTGTAGATAAGATTCTTGCTCATTTTGGACCAGATTCTCTTGAAGAGATTGTGACTCTGAATATAGATTCTGAAATAGCTAGATTGCCTCACAGAAATCTTTCCCCTTCCACCAAGTCATTTAATAAGCATTAAGTAATTGCCTATAGGTATGCCATGATGAGGAGAGGAGAGTCAGAGATACACAATTATCACCAATGCAGTTCTCTCTAATAATGTAGGATCTAACTAGTTTGAAAATAATATCATAAAATTTGTATTATGCTTTACATTTTACAAAACTTTCTCTGATGTTTTCACTTGTGAGTAATCAGGGAAAAGAATAGTTTTCATTGTATCATTATAAATGGAAAAATTCATTATGAAAACTACTCAGTTTACTTAATGAGATAGATAGTGACTGCTATCAGTGGAGATGCCCATCAGGACCTGGATAAATGTTTGTCAAGGAGCTTTTTGGAGGGAAAACATTCTTAAGGTAAGAGTTGGACTATGTCTTCTAGATCCTTTCCAACTTGAATATTATTATAGTAGCAAGCATTTCTAGAGCATTTAAGATTTGCAAAGCAGCTGACATTTGACTCTCACAACAATTCTGCAAGATAGGTACTATTATGATCCTTATTTTGTAAATGAATAAATTAAGTCCCAAGAAGGATTAATGATTTGCTAGAGCTAGTATATGTCTGAAACAGGATCTGAAACCAAGACTTCTTGTCTCCCAGTTCTGCACTCCCTCCACTGTGCCACCTAAGAAATGAGAGATCAGTCAGTAAGCATGTATTAAATATTTACCATTTGCCACATATTGACCTAAGTTTTAGACATATGAAGAGAGAAAAAAGATAGAAACAGTCCCTGCCCTCAAGGAGCTTACTATCTGTACTGATGGAAGAAACAGCCCAGAGCTAAAGCTAGCGCATACAGAGTTGACAGACAGTAACTTCAGGGGGGAATGGCTCAGATGAATAGGGAACCATGAACATCTCCTAAGAAGATGAGTTTGAAAGAAGCAGAGGATGGCAGGAAGCAGAGATGAGCAGGGGAATGAGTCTGACATGGTGATCAAGAGCGGGAGTGTCATGTGTGAGGAACAGCAGGAAGATCCATAGGGCTGGAGAGGAGGCTGACAGAAAGGAAACAGAGTATGAGAAGAATGCAAAGGTGGGAAAGGGTCAGGTTGGGAAGAGTCTTCAATGAGAAACTGGACTCGATATCTATTCTTGGAGGTGTTAGAAAGGCTGCATTTCACAGTGCTAAGAGTCATGATCTACAGCCAGAGGGACCAAGATTAAATTTGACTTCAAACTAGGAAGAGCATGCTACATCTCTCAGAGCCTCAATTTCCTTATCAGTAAAATAGGGGTAATCATAACCACATCACCATTTCAAAGATAAATGGGAACGACGATGGTCTTGGTCTCTGTTATTTTACAGATAAATAGTAAAGAAGTTATTTGACTATATCTAGACACCATCCTGGGATTTCTTCCTTCTCTTCCATCTTCTTCCTTATTATCCTCTCCTTAGCTTTCTTTTCCTTTTTTGTTCCAATTTGGTATTTGCTTCTCTTCCCCTCTTTCTTTCCCTTTCAATATCTTTCCCTAGTTTGTTCTTCCTTGTGCTGTCCTTTGCTGACTTACCATACCTTTCTCTGCTCTTCCCTTTTCGTGCCTGCCTTCTTCCTTCCCAACCCTCCTTCTTTCCTGCCTTCCTTGTTTCTTTTTTTTTTATTTCCTTGTCTTGCTTTCAAAAGTCACAAAAAAATACTTAGTTTAAACAATTCAATTTAAATTAAGCAATTCAGTTCAACAGGTTTATAGAATGATCATAGATTTATTCTTAGAAGAGATATAAAGGATGATCCAGTTTAATTCCTCATTTTATACTTGAGGGTAGGCAATAGTTATAAACAAAAAATCATATCCTAGAGCCCTAGTACCCAGCCCTATAAGTATCAGGACTCATGTTTTAGGAGTTTCCTTCTTCCCAGAACAATCCCCTGGATTTGAGACTCTCTGCCAAATTGAGGTACCACATCACCCATGTTGGAAGTTAGGAAATGAAATCTGCAGAGTCTCCGTAGCTTCCTGGGTTGAGCAGGAGAAACTTCAGTTCTTGTATTATCAGTCTAGAGACTCTCTGAAATTGGAAATGACAATCTGGCCAAATCTATATATACAGTACCTATATAATATGTGCTGGGTTTGGGGGTGTGAACTACTTTCTACCATAGATTAAGCTGAACGAGACCGTATGTCAGGTAGAACCTCAGTGTCAACTTAATCCATTGTCAGAGCTGTAAAATGCGATTTCATTATACAAGTAATTCCCTGGCGGGTTCTCCCTGATTTCCTATACAGCTCAACTCCCCGTTTTAATCGGCAGGAGCTCTCTTCCTCTCCAAACTCTGTTTGGATTTATTAAATGTATCTGCTTTCCAAGTACCTGTTTGATATCTCCATGAATTATGTTGGTAAAGGTGACTGTGAGGAAAAGGAGTCACAATAACTCTTGGGGGCATTTTAGTTATTTTTAGTAAAAATGCAAAAAATTACATTCCCATCTTCTTGTGTATAAGTATGATGCTAATAATTGCTAACTTTTATTGATGTCACATATTATGCCTTACAAAACACCTTCCTGGCAACAACTGTGTCAGGCAGAGTCATAAAATTGAAGGCTAGTTGGTAATTTGGAAATCATACAGTTCAAACCCTTAATTTTATAGAAACTCAGAGAGGTCGTGTGATTTGTCTAAGTCACACAGCCAGCAAGTGGTAGAGCTAGGAATTGATTTCTGACTCCAAGCTTCTGCCACATCATAAAACCCAAGTATTATTTAGTTACCTCTTTGATAGATGCAGTGAGGAGAAGAAATCTCCTGAGGTCATTTACCTATTAAGTGTCCAAGCTAGGATACAATTCAAGTCTTTTCTAAAGTTCGGTATTTTTCAGCATGGCCCAAAAGAGTCATATCACACTAGAAATCTCTAAATCTCTTAACTATCAGGGTTTTTCAGAAGATCCAAAAGGAAAAAAAAATTTCCCCATTGAAATTTTCCATTTGCCTCTCTAGATATTGAGTTTTCTCCATATTTGTGCAATTAGGGGTTTTGCTGAGTGAGCTAGGACACTGTCTCTTTAAGTGTTTAACAGTAATTGGTTCATGTCCTAGTGTTCATTGAAAATCCTAGACATTTCATGTAAAATCTTCTTAATGAGGGGATGAATTTTTCATTCACATTAGAAAGCTCCCTCTGACAAACAATTTCTAAATAAAACTTTGGCGACATGACATCCCATATTGGACTTGACAAAGAGGACAGGTGCATTAGAATAAAACTGTATGGCGATCCTTCAAGCTGTCAGCCATGAATATTTCATTTCTTAATGAATCATCTTGGTGAAATGAACTCTCTTGTTGCGGTGTCACTGCCATTTACAACCAAAAGCTGCCTCCCTTTCAAAGGTGAGTTCCTGAAAAATGCTGACGCTGACAGGAAAGGCTTAACCCTAGCAGGGGTAGAGTAAGCCATTTGGGACCTTCTCCTCCTGGCCCCCTCCAGAGTCTAGTTTGCCCCTTTCAGCAGTTGTATGTTCAGCAGTTCCACCCAACAGGCTTCCTTTCTCAACCACCTTCTGGGAACCCTGTCCAAACCACGTGGAAAGGACCTTGTGTAGTTCTGGTACTGCCTTGAGAGAAGGGTATTGACAAGAGTGTTGAAGAACGTGAGTGGAACAAGATGGTCCACATGAGGATCCATTAAGGATGACTTGTGATAAGAAGACTTGGGAGAGACACATGGTTCCTGTCAACTATCAGAGAAATTATCTCAAGGAAAAGGGAGGCACTTATTTTAGCTTAGATCCACAAGGCTGAAGTAGAGGCAATGGGTAGAGTTTATATAGAGACATATTTCAAGTCTATATAAGGAAAAAATGGTCAGTGTCTGAAGAGAGTTACCTCCCCACCACTCAAGGCCTTCAGGCAGAGACTGGATGATGGTGTGAGATATTACAGATTCCTATTGAGATCTTGGTCGAAGTTGATTAACTCTGAGGTCCTTTCCAGCTATGAAATTCTTTGATGATCAAAACTAGAAACTTCTCCAAGCCACATTTTCTGGCATATAGTCTCTATGGCTGGGAAAAGTCACTATATATGTAATAGCTCTTATTCTACGCTGGGCTTCCTAATTTTGAAGTGTGACAGTGAGCATTGGTTTCCCAAGGGCCCTACACAGAAAACCCTTATTAAAGGCAAGCGAGAGTGGCCATACCAGAAATAGCAGTATATCCTTCCTTGAGCTTGAACTAAGGAGACCATTATTGTTCAGGAGGAGAAGGGCTGGCATGGAAGTGTCATTCTAATAATTGAACTAAATATCTATCTGTTGAGGAAGGTGACCAGAATTGTGTTCTGTAACCAACAGACCTCAGGCATAGTTAATCAATCCCCTTTGTGTATATCTTTGTTCATTCACATCTCAGGCAAGATTTATTATTGTTACCATTATTAATATATCAATATTGTTATCAATAGAAATGAGTATATTCATTTAGTAGGACAGTCTGGATTGATTTCATGAGTGTATGCAGCTCCCAGTATGGGCATTCCCTCTACCAATACTGATTGGCAACTGATTTAAAATGTATAGCTCAGAGCATTGCCCAAGTCACTTAGAAGATAAGTAACTGCCCCCAGCTAGTATATATCAGAGGCAAGAACTTTATGGAAGTTTTTCAAAGTCCAAAGCCAGCTTTCTGTCTATTATGCAATACTGCCTATTGACAGAGCACTCTGATCAAATTACCAACATCTTCTTCCATGGAGTGATGGCAAAACCAGGTTGATGATTTCTTTAAAAATGGGCAGAAATCCAAAAGAGAGACCTTCATAGACTAATGGTGTAATAATGTTGTATGGCTTGTTGAGACTATATTCAAGATCTTCTGCTAGACTGTAAGCACAGTGAGGTAGAAACTCTGCCTCGTGCAACCTGTGCATTTCTCTGACTTCTGTTCATACTTGGTGTTTCATAAAAAACTTTCTGCAACATGAATGGATAACTCCTAATATATACCCCTTTGTGATCTACATGGTGGAGGCTAACAATAAATAGCCCCTTTTCTAGAATATCTGAAGGTGCAGAAAGCCCTTTTGTGTGAATGATATGATTTTCATTTTACAGATAAGGAGACTGGAGCTCTGAGTGGTAAGATTACCGGCCATTGTTCATAGTAGCACCAGAGTCCATACTTTGAGCCCAGCTGCCCTGATATAAGTTTTTTCCTCTGATTGTAGCCACTATCCTGTGGATTCAGTTGAATCATGGTGAAGGGCTCTTCGCCTTGGTCTAACTCTGCTTATTGACTTTTGAATATCCAAGGTCATCATCCAGAGGTCTTTATTTAGAGATTTGCTAGGTCTCCAGTACTGTTCTGAGATTCCATTCAAATCAAGTCAGCGTGTTTCACAGTCATCACATCCTAACAATATTCTTTGCAAATCACTCTAACTGCTGTAGCAGTTCACTTAAACTTCATTTTGCAACATAAAACTGCCTGAATTCACCTTTAACCATGGACAAGACTTAAGAGAATTCAGCCCAAGTTAGAAAGCACTAAGGTAAATGAGCTCAGAGGAAATGGAAGAAGTTTGGATTCATAGGTTTGTTTTCTTTCTGTTGGGTTTCAGTAAAACTTCGTGTTGGTGAGCAAACTCTCCGTGTGGGCAGGTGACAGTTTCTGAGGCTTCCTGGTTTTATTTTTTTTTATATTGTGCATAAATAGGTCCATGAGTCTGTTATTAGCTATTGTAGTGACTGACACACAAGGTTTTGAAAAATTTTGCTCTTACCTGAAGAAAAATGCTTTTGTCTCTGGAGAAGCCAAGTTTTTCACCATCTAGTTTCTTATAAGCTGTGAAGATGATTTTGCTAAAATTAAATATATGTTTTAAAATCAGGCTTTTCAGCAAATGGATGCAAATAAGTTTTTGATACCACAGTAGTTTATTGCTGTTGTTGTTTTTAAAATTTCAGTCCAGAAGTTTAATAATGTTTGTTACACAATTATACCCATACGTCATAACCACAGTCAGAAGTGGGACTTGACAAGAGTTGCCAAGTGTTAAGTGGCAAACATGACAGCTTGTTAGAAAGGAGGCTGACACACTTTGGACCCCAGCTGACGTTTCTCAGATTCTTTCATCTTTCATCACCCTCCTTCTTTCTCTTTCAGAAGATGTCTTCCTTCCTTAAAAGGGCCTCCAGTATATTCCATAGTTCTTTCTGCCACCATTTAACTTTCCCCCTGGCACACTGCTATCACATTGATCTAATCTTCAATGTTAATACTTCTTCCTTACTGTCTTTAGAGGCATTTCTATTTGTGACTTGTTTGTTTATTTCAGTTTTGCTCACATGAAGACCTCTAGAATCATGAGATCACAGAACATCATCTCTATAAAGTACCTTAGAAAATAAAATATCAGAACTTAGAATTTTAGAAATCATAGCAACTTTAGAACATATAATGTTAAATAAAGTAATCATAGAATGTTTGACCTCAAAGAGACCTTGAAACACAGTTTGTAGAATATCAGAAGTGATGAGGATATTGCCACTCTAGAATAGTGAAAATGGGAAGGCCAGTAAAAATCACCTAGTTCATTCTTCTTATCTTTCTTACAAGTGGGGAAACTAAAGACCAAGTGAGGAAGTGGCTTATTCACTTGTCAGACAGTACCAGATTTAAAGCTAAAATCTACTTCTACAAACTTTAAGGATGGTGTGACAGTCACTGCCCATATTTCAAGATCTGCACAAACTGGGTTATTTTTCTTCAATGATAGTAAAAGATTTTAGACCTTTTCTGTGCAAAAAAAAAAAAAAAAAAAAAAGGACATTCTAATTTAATCCCAAAAAAAGAATGCAATGAAAATGTGATTAATTGAAAATAATTTGACATATTGAAAAATATGAAAATTAGAGCTCAAAAGTAAAATTGCCTTAAAAAATATGGCCATTTAAAAAATTACTCTAAAATGCTTTGCTACCAATTCCTTGTTTAATTTTAGTTAATACCTGCTGCCCAGCATCTGGGTTAGTTTTCTAAACTTACTTATAAAGTTTATAGTTTATATATGGTTTTAGAGTTAATAGAATATACCCCTTAGGTATCTTCTAATTTTGTGTTCTAAGAGTTCTTCCAATAAAAAATTCTATAACTCTGTGACTGTTTTTCTTTTGTTTTCTTCCTTATGTGTTTCCTCTTGATAATCTGTAGGCCCTTTGAGTGTGGAGCAAATTATCTTTAAATCTCAAGATGTATTATTTGTTTATTTTTTAGTTTTGAACTATTTCCCCAATTTCAAGAGGGCCCCTTAAAGATTTTTTGTTTCATCAAATTTTTATAATAAAGTCTTGCTACCAGGTAATACAGAGTTAAAAAGGTGATTCCACTCAAAGGAATTAGCATAAGGCATGCTGGACTGGTAGAAGTGACTAGATCTTAATCAATAGCAATATGATTACACTCATGCAGCAATTATAAATTATTTAAAACAGTACCCCTAGGTTACTGACTAGTTGCCTTTAAATTAAATTCTCTGTCAATAATTGATGCAAGGAATTAATGTGAGAACACCTTCAGTTACTGAAACTTTTTTAAGGTGGCATAAAATATTGAACTGTTGCCCGTCATTAGCAGCCATCCTGTCTGCTTGGTGTAACGTTCTTCTTTCCTAAATTGGTCAAGAAAGACCCTCAGATCATGAAAGATGACTAATGATTCTGAAAGTAATACTCATGTCTCTTCTAAGAACACTGACATTCAGGAATAGAAATTTCATCTAAGAAGGCAGAAGAAAATAGCAGGAAAAAAATCTGTTTAATCCCTCGACCAAATTTATATGTGATTTATTTCCTTTTGTAAATATGGTACTTCCAAACTTCAAATAAAAACTCACAATTTCCTTAGTATAATTACTCCATTAATATGGTTGTAAATAACCCTTTTACTCCTTAGTGGAACATCTTCATGAGGGCCAGAGATCAAAAAACCTTTTACTTGGATACAAGATTTCTATCAGTGAGCTTCTCAGCAGTTTTCACAGGCTGATTCTTGAATCATAGTTAAAAATTTTTCCCTGATCAGTACTTCATACAATAGTCCATATTAGAATGTGTTTGCGGTCTCGAAATGGTTTGTAATCTTTGGTCCGTAGGATCTAGGTAGTCATGTGTGTATGTGTATTTTTTGACTTAAATCAAGACCTGCCTAAGAACATTCTTTTTCAGTATTTTATAAATGTCAGTAATGGCAGGAGTATCTGGAAACTGTCATTTGGACAATCTAAAGATAAATTTAGAAGCATACTTCTGATAGTCTTTTAAATTCATAAAGTGAATCAAATGTTTGAGTGTTTGCTCCCCCGTTATGAGAGCTTTACTTTACTTGTTACTTGTTCTCTGTCCCCTTGGACCTGGGTGAGAAGCTCAAACAAGAGGAAATTATCAATTTGTATAACAAATTCACATATTTTATGGTAAATTAGAGGAGGCCTGAGTGTACAATATACTTCTTAGCATTCACTTGCTGGGAAAAATTACTTTAACAAAAGTCAGGGACTTGACATCAAAAGACCTGGGATTTATTAGTTCAATCCTTGACATGGACAGACCCCTGTGACTAAAGGCAAGGAATACTCTTTAGCATAAAGCACCAGAAAATGTGAGCTGTTGCAGTTATTTTTACTTTAAAGTGATTTGTGAGTTCATATAGATCTAGAAGAAACTTAATCCAATTCCTCCGTTTTAGAGGAAAGGAAAGGGATGGTCTCCAGTGTCTATCTTTCTAGATGTCAATCCTGTGGTCCCAAGAGATTGCTTCAGTGTGCTCAGTGAAAGCCTTTTGTTTTCAGACAAACACCTTTGCCCTTGACTTTGAGTGTTGTTGTATCGGAGCATGATGCAAAGTTATGTTGAAACAGCCGTGGCCTCTGCCAGGATGTGCGGGTGTCAGTGAGAAGCCAGTGAAACTCGTAGGGTTCATGGGAGTCTAGGTGGAGGTGCTCAGTGTTGGGGTGAGGTGGGAGGGGAGATGGGAGACATCACACAGAATGAAGGGAGCAGACATGAGCAGTTGAGTAGGTGTTGACCTCAATTAAATTCCATTTAATTCTACAAATGTGAATTAAGATGCTGCCGTGTGCCAGGCACTTTGCTGGGCACTGGGAATACGAAGCCAAGAGTGAAACAGCCTTTGCCTCCAAGGAGATTCCACACTTATTAAGGAAGACAACGTGTGTGTTAAAAATTAAATTTAAAAAATGAACAAAGTAATTTCTGGGAGCAGGACACTGGCAACTACGGAGATCAGGTTAAACCTCCTAAAGGGTGTACTGTTGAACTGAACTTTGAAGAGAGATTCTCTGAGGCAAGACACACATCCTAGGCATGAGGGCCAATCTGTAGAAAAGAATGGAAATAAGAAATGGGATGTTGAGAAGGCGTAATAACATGGAGGTCAATTTGCCCGGAACATACAGTATGGGAAGGAGGACGAGTACAGAATGGTAGACAAGAGCTAGAAGGGTGACATGATCAGAAGTCTGCTTTAGAAATACACATTTAGCAGCTGAGAAGAAGACGGACTACAAGAGGGAGAGGCTGGAAGTAGAGAGACCATTTGGGAGGCTAGAGGTCCTGAGGAAGTGATGAGAGCCGGAACTTTGTGAGTGGAGACAGGGTCAGTTATGAAATAATCCTGTGGGAGTAGGATGGACCAGATTTGGCAACTGGTTATGAATGAAGGATGAGAGATCAGCCTTGAGGATGACTCCAAGTTGTGAGTGTCTTCAGCAGAAATGAGGAAGTTAGGATAAGGGGAGGCTCCAAAGGGGGAAAGATAATGAGTTATACTTTTCAGACATTTTGAATTTGAAACTTCTCGGACTATATATATATACTTGGAGATGTCTATAGAAACAGGAATGAAGACAAGGAAAGGGGAAAATCAGGCCTGAGAAGTCCCCAGGCTCAGACCACAGAGAGGTATATTTGTTCTGAGGGAAGTTTTCTAGTGACATAGACTTGCAATCTGCACCATCCCTTTGACACCCACCCACTGGGATAACTAGAAACAAATTCACTTCAATGCTACTAGTATAGCCCTCTAATGGAGGACAGTTAGAAACCATCTAGTCCAATTTCTGTATTTCATAGATGAGGTAACTGAACCAACAAAGGGAAAAGACCTTGCCCAAAGTCTGCCCAACAGGTTAGGAACAAAGGTGACTCTGTCATTAGAGACCATAATTCTGAGTTTTCCCCTATCAAATGCCATTCTTCTCCTTGGATTCCTCCCTTTAGATCAGATATTTAGAAGATATTATGATGTGTTGTGAAGAATATTATATTAATGTCAGAGGATCTGGGTCACATACAGACTCTGTTGTTTAGTACCTGTGTGACTTCCTGCAAGTCATTTTGATACTCTGGTCATTCATTTCCTTGTCTATAAAATCCTCCATCTTCCTACCACCTTTCTCCACCTTCTGCCATCCCAGAACAAAATACTCCTTTCTGATCACTTGTTGGTTAATCATGTTCATGACCCCATTTGAGATTTTTTTGGCAAAGATATTGGAGAGGTTTGCATTTCCCTCTCTGCTCATTTAATAGATGGGTAAGCTGAGGCAAACAGGTTAAGTGACTTGCTTAGGGGAATACAGCTAATGTCTAAGGCTAGATTTGAACTCAGATCTTTTGACTCCAGGTCTGGTGTTCTATCCATTGCACCTCCTAGTTGATCCCTACTCTCTTACAGATGTTTTCTGTTTCACAGTAGAATTTAGAAAACAATTATATTCCCCAGCATTTAGCCCAGTGCCTAGCAATATAGTAAATACTTAATAAATATATTTTCACCCATTCATTAAATGATCTTCATTGTTCTTTCTAGCTTTAAATCTATGATCATATGTTATTGCATATTATAGTTATCTTTGTCTATATCTTGTCCCCTTAGTATATTTCAGATTCTATCTAGAAAAAAGCCATGTCTTAGCAAATTTTTTCTCTCCCTTCATCTTATAGAATAGAGGTCCCCACTCATTAGGTACTTAATCAGTGTGTGTTAAATGAATGAATGATCCATAATGTTTTAGAAGCTGATGTGCAAAAATTGCTTCCAGAATACATCTTTCAGCTAACCTGAAGCATTTTTTGTTTCTTTCTGTTTGATGTTTTTGCATCCTTTGGATGCAAAAAAAGATTCAGAAATGCTCTTCCACCCACATCCAATCCCCAATCTCCAATGGCTTTGACTTGGGGCTATCTTGATCATTCATCTTTGTTTTCCTTTAATGTGCTTCACCACCAAGCAGTTATTAATATCCAAATTAATTTAATTTATTCCAAAGTTAATTTTTGTGTTAAGCAAAAATTACATCTTCCTGAAATAACAATGGAAAAGTAGGAAGAAAGCCAATGTTCAGCTTCCACTTTCTCCTTCCAACTGAGCAAAGAATGATCCTTAAAGAAATGAAACTTCTGAACTGCAATGGTCTTTATTTCTCATTGATGACCAGGCAAGTGGAAAATTAAATATAGATGGCAAGTTTTCTGTTGTTGTTATTGTTGTTGTTGTTTTAATGATTGTTCGCCATCAACATTTCTATTAATAAAAGTGTACATGCTCAAAGATTAGCTCTCTGCTTCTTCTAGTCCATGGTGATGGCAGCAGTTTAGTTCAGTGCTAATTCTTAAAAGAAGATGAGATTGTCTGCTTTTCCTCTATCCAATACATTGATTAATGTGCCCAGAGACTGGCTCAGTTCTCACACTTACACAGCCTACTCATGTAGTTCTTCAGGCCGAGTGATTCTGGGGAAGAAACTGAGGGGGAAAGAAGACCACATTAAAGGATAAATGGAATCAGACAAGGTGAAGGGAGAAAATGAGATTGAAACCTTGCATCTGCAAATGTTGTTTATCATGTCTACTAGGGCATGAGTTTGACCTTTAGACCTCAAGAAGATCCCTAGTTTTCCACATTGCAGACATTTTTAGAACCGGATGACTCAATCTGCATATGGTTGGCTTGTCCCATATTTCTTAGAATTCTCAGTTCTGAATTGATCTGATTGCTAGATCATTTCCCCATTATCATTTTGTAAGTAAATCCACCCAAACATCCTAATAACATACTGTTCAGAGACCAAAATGAAATCACCTATCAAGTGCTCAGATCCTACGCTTTTTTAGATTTGTGGCTGGAGCCTTGTTCTTCCTGTCACCCCATGCTACCATCTGTTTACGAGAAATTACTAGTGTTCTACATAGTTTATCTCACTAGCCTTATTACCCAAAAAAAAAAAAAAAAAGTCAATGGTTGGGTTTGTTTCCATAATGAAGGTCATTATTAGCAAGTGCTAATGTGTAATATCCGCTTTTAAAACCTCATTTCAAGGTTTGGTAGCGTCACCAGATACAGTGTTCTCAACAAAATAGATTGTTGTCCAATTAAATGAAATGAAAAGTGCATAGCAATGAGTTTTACTTTTTTCCTGGAACATTTACTTTTGTGGAAAAAATGACTCAATTCAATTCAGTTCTTCAGACATCATTTAAAGGCCTACTATGTGCAAGGCTCAGAAGAAAAATCCAGAGATGAACAAAGAGTGAAAGAGCCTCTTCATTCAAAGAACTTTCTCCACTTGGACAGGAATAATAGGAATATAAATAAGGATAATACAGAATTTCTTTAGAGCAAAGGAAAAAGCATTAACCACAGCAACAACAATAACAAAGCCCATAGCTGGAGGGACTGGGAAAGGCTTCCAGAAGGAGGTGACAACTGAGCTGAGCCCCAAAAGAAGTGGAAGATTCCAGTAAAGGCTTCTTTTTCCGATTTCCTTTAGCCCTTGAAATAGAGCTCTTCAATCAATTTAATTTGTTGATCATTTTTCCTGCTAAGGTTTAAATTTGGCTTTCACTTCTTCCTGACACATGAAATGTTAGGAGGAGGAGCAATCCCAGCTTTCAATCAGTGGTTTCTTATATCCTGACAATCTCATTAGCATCCTTTGAACTAAGTCCATGTTAAGAGGTTCCCACTAAAGCTTTTCAGAATTTGGCAGAGATTTGGCAACAAGGCTGAGGGTTTTTTTTTTTTTTTGTTTTGTTTTGTTTTTTTTAAGTATCATTTCAACAATTGAACTACAACTATAGACTTGTCATTAGAATTAGCTCTTGAGAGTGGTGTTGGTTAAAATGGGTTAGATGCCTCAACTTCAAAGTACAAAAAGGTTAAGAAATCCATGGTATGGCAGGTCTTTTTCTCTGGCATTTCAGTGCAATCGTCCCTACAATTTGATCCAGTCTCTACTCACTCCATTAAGGGAGCATGTTACAGTTGAATTAAAGAGCCCTAGTTCCAATTCTGTCCCTTTCTACCTTTATGACCTCAGGCAAATGATATAACTTCTGGGCTTCTTTCCTCAACTGTTAAATAAGGAATAAGAAGAGTAAACTAGATGGATTTTGATGTCCCTTATAAGTTTAATTAGAATCCTTTTGTCAACCAAGAAAAATATATATCTTTTTGCTTGATATCCAAAATCTAATATAGTTAAGATTTTGTCACCAGATTTACAGAATGTAAACAACAGGGGTCTTCTTGATAAATAAAGCTTAACTTCTGATCCTAATTGGCATTGAAAACAATATGATCTTCATAAGAAATGAAATAAAATAAAATGGCCTTTATTCCCCCTCAGGTCTCTTTAAACTATTTCCTTCCCTTTCTCTGTCTCTCCAAACTGAACACATCCCTGTCTCCCAAACATTCCCTATATTTTTCCACTTCCATGTCTTTGTGGATGTTATTCCCTTTACTTGGAATGCCCTCTCTTTCCCGTTTCACTTTCCTACCACCCTTTTGAATCCAAGCTGAATATTGCCTCAACTATGAAGTCTTCCCCGATGCTTTGTTCTGCCTTTTGAACCTCCGATAGCATTTTGCACCATGCTCTACACTCATAGTATTGTGTATTACAGTTTTCTGTTTCCCTGCTAGACCGTAACGAGAGGTAGAGCTTTTTATCTAAATTCTAAATTTTACCCCTTCCCCAATATCTTACATTACTCTGTCCCCTCTTTTTCTTGGGAAAGAAGTGGCTAATCTGGAATTTCATTGATATAAGGAACTCCTGTTAAATAAAAGGTGTCTATCAACGCTGCTCGGCATCAATGAGTATTATGAACACACTTAAAAAGATTTTGCACACACACACACAAAAAATGAAGTAAAATGGAAAACATAACTGGGAGGAAAATCTTTGCAACATTATTTTTTCCTGATTAAAGTCTCATTCCCAAGATATATAAGGAAATGATTCATTTTTATAAGACTAAGAATGGCTCAGAATAGATCAAAAGCTATGAACGGGCAGGTTTTAAAGAAAGAATCCAGGCTATCAATAATCTTATGGAAAAAATGCTCTCAATCACTAATAATTAGAGAAATACAAAGTAAAGCAACTTTGATTTTCCACCTCACACCTGGCAAAGATGACATTCACAGCTATCACACTGGCAAAGATGACGCTCAAAAAGGAAATGACAAATATTGAAGAGGCTGTTGAGAATCAGGGAAACTTGTGCACTATTTGTGAATTTATTGGCCCAGCCATTCTGGAAAATAGTTCATAATGGGGCCCAGAAAGTTACCAGACTTTGACCTGGCTGTACCACTTATGCCCCCAATGAAACTCCAAAAAGAAGAAAAGAGTCTTTATGGAGACAACTCATGGTATGGTAGCCAAAAATTAGAAACTGAGAGGCTGCCCTCCTCTTATAGAATCCACAAAATGTAATTTACAAATGGAATTGAACTGTACTACCATAAGAAATCATGAAATGAACAATTTCAGAAGAAACTAGGAAAATCTCTGGATGCAGAACAAAACGAGCAGAGTTTAAAGAACCATTTATCTAAGAATAGCAATATTCTAGAGGAAAAAAAAAAACTTTAAAGGCTTTTAGAACTCTGATCAAAACAGAGTTTTGATAAGCCAGGAATCCAAAAGAATGAAATGAAAACCACCACTCTACCAAAGAGGGGGTGGATTTTGAATGTAAATAAAAACATTTTTCAGACATATCTAATGTAAAAATTTGTTTTGCCAGACTACAATTATCAGTAATAAAGAGTCTGTTTTTTTTTGCTTTGTTTTTAATTTGTTCAATATAAAAAAGGGGTATAAAACAGAGGAAGGAACAGATCTCTTTTTTTTTACTCATTACTTGAAAATTTGTGGGGTTTTTTTAAATTCATAATAAGAAAAAATATTAAGATTATTGCTCCCAGCTCCCTGCTAGAGAAATGATGAACTAAATATGCAGAATGAGACCCCACATTTTAACAAATAAACAGTGTGAGAATTTGTTTTGCATATTGGTTACAGGGTTTTTGTTTTTCTTTAATTTTTTGTTCATGGGGGGAGTGAAAGGGGAAAAAATGTTTGTTATTTGGGTGAAAAGTTAATTTTTCTAAAAAGAATGCTGCTAGCGGCAATGAAAAGTTAATTGGCTTGACCAGAGTCAACAGCCAGTGTCAGAAGTAAGATAGAAAGAAGTCTTCCTAGTTCTGAGAATTGTTTCTGTCTGCCTCACCTTGCTGTTTTTCACCTTGTACTCAGTAGATACTTAATAAGAATTTATGGAATTTCTTTATTGAATTCTATCAGATCATTCACTTAGGCTTTTTCTTCAATTTTACTTTCTGCTAAAATTTTTAAAAAGGGGTCAAGATTTATGACTTTGATTTAGTCAGAGTCCCAGAATGTGACTTTTTGGTTCAGAGCATGCCTTGGGGGGGGGGGGGGGGGGAAATCCCCAAATTCCTACTAATTCTATTTTTATAGTTAACTCATAACTCAATATATCTTTATAAACATCTCATGATATGTAAATAAATAGTTGAAACACTAGGCATTTCCTCCTTGAGAAAGAAATGAAAAACCATTGTTTTGTTTTGAGAGAGAAAAAAAAAACACAGAGAGAGAAACCTTATTGTGAAGGAAATTCTCATTTTTTTTTTTGAAAGCACATTAAACGGGAAAGAAAAATAACTTCATCTTCTCTTTTACTGCTCATCTGTAAAAAATGAGAAGGTTGGATTAGCTAAGGTACGTTCCAGCTCTAAGTCTTTGATTCGGTTTCCAAAAGTGAATAATAGTTATAGTCAAATAAGAAAAAAAAAGAATTCTCTTTTCTCCATATGGGCGTGGACATATATACATATATATATACATATATATGTGTGTACATATATATATGTATATATGTGTATATATATTCACATATTTCAATCATAAACTTATTCATATCTAGATATATATCATAAAAGTATCTGTGAACCCTTGAAATTAAATAGACTTTTTAAACTAAAAATTTTCTTTGAAACAAAAAATTTCTGTTCTAGTATTATATTCTTTCCAAACTAATTAATCCTCAATGATTCTTTGCTTATTCTTATGATTAAAATTATTTAAAATTAAAATATTATTTAGATATGCTTTATAATCAGCTAGTAAAATGAAATATAACATGGAAACAATTTTTTTAAGGAAAGCTGCTGCAATAATTCCTTAAAGGTTCTACTCTCATTTTTGAAAACCAAAGAATGAAAATAATCTTATACTTGTCATCCTTGCAAGTAAATCAAGTTCTTCATTAAAAGGGATGAGTGCATGTGCATTATGAAAGATCTCATTTGGAAAGTAGGTACCAAAAGAACAAATAACAACATTTGTATTTTTTAAGTCATTGTGTATATTGACTTCTGCAGCAGTGAACATTATTTTATTTTATCTATTTAAGTAACTAACTTTAAAGTGCATTGGTTTAACAATATTTCCAGCACTGGGTTTTTCTTCTTATAAAAGAAATTGTGTATTATGCTTTTATGTTGGAGTGAGTTCATTACATATATGGTGTCTGCAAACTGAAGGCATTTCATAGCCTCTTGTCTCTGTAAGGATGACAGATGGATGGCTACTGACTTTGGACTTGATCTTGTGAGCTATTAAAGCTCTGTGAATGAAGGTGGTCCTTTGTTATTCTGTGTCTTGGTTTTAAAGGTTTAAACATATCTGCATTTCCCCTGATGAGTTATGTGCAAATGGGCTTTAAGATGAAAATCTCTTATATTTGTTCTCTACCTCAGAAAACTAGTGCATAGTCTGTTTTATTCCACTGGCTCTCTAAGGTTCAGGTATTAACATAAATACAGCCCATTAACACTTGTTCCTCTCTGTCAGGACATAAATTAAGTCTGCAGGTGTTCCATGAAGCTTTACCCTTGGTACTAATTAAGCCTTGATAATTAGGTTTGTTAAATTCAGGCCTTTAAGCTTATATTCCCTCTTTGGGTTACCAAAATGGAGATTTGCAACATACAAGCCCAGTTTCTGCAAAAGGGCTTTACTTGTTTCCTCCTCCTCTTCCTCCTCCTCCTCATTCTTTTTCTTTCTCCATTTCTTCCTACCATATCCCTTTCTTGTTCTTTTCTCCCATAATCATTCTTTCTCCTGTTCGGGTTTCTTCCCTTATGACTCTTCTTTCTCTTTCATTTCCTCATTATTTGCATTCTTCCTTTTAAATGAAAAATCAAGAATAGTCTTCTCTCTGCTCTATTTAGGTTGAAGGAAATATGATTGTGACTTTATGAGTATGTAAAAAGTCATTTCTTCTGGCATTTTTTGTTTGTTTTGTTTTGTTTGTTCAACTCATTCAGAGTAGTGGAAAATTTGGGGCCAGGATTCTCGATGTGTTGAATATGGTATTTTGCCAGATACCAGTTATAATCCTAAATGACATGCTGTTCAGAAATCAACAGCAGGACTTCCGGTTAAGATGGCGGAGAGGAGGCTCACAGTTGCATAAGCTCCGCGCTTTCTCTCACTATCCACTTCATTACAAGCCTCTGAATCAATGCTTGACTGAAAAAAACCCACAAATAGTTACCAAGAGAAGCCATCCTTGAGATCCGCCAAGAAAGGTCTGTCTTTACTGGAGGGCTGGGGCGGTTTTAGATCGGGCGCAGGCGGCGGGCAGCGGCAGTGAGAGCACGGGAGCAGAGCTGAGAGGGGGTGGGGAGTGATCGTAGCCGTCTCTGCGGGGAGAGCTTCGCTACAGGTTTGGAACCTGCAGCAAGTCAACAGCCCAGCAGAGAAGCTAAAAACAACGGGGCTGAAGAATACAACCGCAAACAGCTGGACTCTCTCAGGACCTGGCCCCCCCCCTTCTCCCCCCTCAGTGACTCAGCACGCTTTGGGATCTCAGAGCGCAGGCGCAGCACAGTCCTGCTAGTGCCTCACTGCTGCCACCTGCAGTCTGTAGAGGAAGCTCGATAACACACCCAGCCCCCCCCCCAAAGAAAGACTCCAGTTTTTTCTGTTTTTCTTTGGTAGTTTATCTCTGATTAATAGACAGAATGAGCAAAAAGCTGAAGAGGACTTTAACCCTTGACAGCTTCTATACAGATAGAGAGCAGACTCTAAATCCTGAGGAGACTAAAAACAGGCAGTCCCCAGGTGATTCCCAAAGGAGGAAATCATCTGTTCCTCAGCACAGATGAACCTCATAGAAGTGATTAAAAAGGCTCTCACAAGGGAGCTAGAAGAAAAATGGGAAAAGAGCCTGGAAAAGTCAGTTAAAGAGAGAGTGGATAAAGAAGTAAAATCCTTGAAAAATAGGATTAGTGAACTGGAAACAGAAAACAGCTCTCTAAAAAACAAAATTGGCGAAATGGAAAAAAATTCCACAGAACAAAAGAACTCAATTGGACAATTAGAGAAAGATTTTAAAAAAGTGAGTGAAGAGAATACTTCACTGAAAATCAGAATTGAACAAGTGGAATTGAATGACTCGAGGAGACAAGAAGAATCAGTCAAGCAAATCCAAAAAAATCAAACAATGGAGAAAAATGTGAAATACCTTCTGGGGAAGACAACAGACCTGGAAAACAGATCCAGGAGAGACAATCTGAGAATCATTGGACTCCCAGAAAAACATGATGAAAAAAAGAGCCTGGACACTGTCTTCCAGGAAATCATCAAAGAGAACTGCCCAGAAGTCATAGGAACAGAGGAAAAAATAAACATTGAAAGGATTCATCGATCACCCACTGAAAGGGATCCTAAAATCAAAACACCAAGGAATATAGTGGCCAAATGCCAGAACCCTCAGGTGAAAGAAAAAATATTGCAAGCGGCTAGAAAAACCCAATTCAAGTATCAAGGAGCCACAATAAGGATCACCCAGGATCTGGCAGCATCCACATTAAAAGATCGAAGGGCCTGGAATATGATATTCCGAAAGGCTAAGGAACTTGGTATGCAACCAAAAATAACTTACCCAGCAAGAATGAGCATCTTTTTCCAGGGAAGAAGATGGACATTCAACGAAGTAAGCGAATTTCATCTATTTCTGATGAAAAAACCAGAACTTAACAAAAAGTTTGATCTACAAATATAGAACTCAAGAGAAATCTAAAAAGGTAAAGATTAATCTTGGGAACTATATTTTGACTATATAGATGTATAAAGAATACATGTATACCTTGTTCTAGAAATTGATGTGGAAAGGACATTGTACCAGAAAAAGGGTAAAGTGGGGGTAGTACATCTCATGAAGAGGCATAGGAAACCTATTATATCTGAGAGAAAGAATGGAGGGGGATGAATATAGTGGGTATCTTACTGCCTTCAGAATTGGCTTTAAGTGAAAAATCTTAAGACATATTCAATCTATGGTGAAACTTCTCCCATCTCATTGAAAAGTGAGAAGGGAAAAGTGGAAAGGGAAGGAATAAGCTAAGCGGAAGGGAATACGGGAACTGGGAGGGAAAGGGGTAAGATAGGGGGAGGAACTCTAAGGCGGGGGGAGGGACACTAAAAAGGGAGGGCTGTGAGAAGCAAGGGGTGCTCACAAGCTTATTACTTGGAAGGGGGGGAAAGGGGAAAGAAGGGAGGAAAGCATAAACCGGGGTTAACAAGATGGCAAGTAATACAGAATTGGTCATTCTAACCATAAACGTGAACGGGGTAAACTCCCCCATAAAGAGGAAGCGGTTAGCAGAATGGATTAAAAGCCAGAATCCTACAATATGTTGTTTACAGGAAACACACCTGAAGCGGGGAGATACATGCAGGTTAAAGGTAAAAGGTTGGAGCAAAATCTACTATGCTTCAGGTGAAGTCAAAAAAGCAGGGGTAGCCATCCTGATCTCAGATCAAGCTAAAGCAAAAATTGACCTAATTAAAAGAGATAAGGAAGGACACTATATCTTGCTAAAGGGTAGCATGGATAATGAAGCATTATCTATATTAAACATATATGCACCAAGTGGGGTAGCATCTAAATTCTTAAAAGAGAAACTAAGAGAGCTGCAAGAAGAAATAGACAGTAAAACTATAATAGTGGGAGATCTTAACCTTGCACTCTCAGAATTAGATAAATCAAACCAGAAAATAAATAAGAAAGAAGTCAAAGAGGTAAACAGAATACTAGAAAAGCTAGATATGATAGATCTCTGGAGAAAATGTAATGGAGACAGAAGGGAATACACTTTCTTTTCAGCAGTTCATGGAACCTATACAAAAATTGACCATATATTAGGACATAAAAACCTCAAACTCAAATGTAGTAAGGCAGAAATAGTAAATGCATCCTTTTCAGACCACGATGCAATGAAAATTACATTCAACAAAAAAGCAGGGGGAAGTAGACCAAAAAATAATTGGAAACTAAACAATCTCATACTAAAGAATGATTGGGTAAAACAGCAAATCATAGACATAATTAATAACTTCACCCAAGAAAACGATAATAATGAGACATCATACCAAAATGTATGGGATGCAGCCAAAGCGGTAATAAGGGGAAATTTCATATCTCTAGAGGCCTATTTGTATAAAATAGAGAAAGAGAAGGTCAATGAATTGGGTTTGCAATTAAAAATGCTAGAAAAGGAACAAATTAAAAACCCCCAGTCAAACACTAAACTTGAAATTCTAAAAGTAAAAGGTGAGATCAATAAAATTGAAAGTAAAAAAACTATTGAATTGATTAATAAAACTAAGAGTTGGTTCTATGAAAAAACCAACAAAATAGACAAACCCTTAGTAAATCTGATTAAAAAAAGGAAAGAGGAAAATCAAATTGTTAGTCTTAAAAATGAAAAGGGAGAACTCACCACTAACGAAGAGGAAATTAGAGCAATAATTAGGAGTTACTTTGCCCAACTTTATGCCAATAAATTCGACAACTTAAATGAAATAGAAAAATACCTCCAAAAATACAGCTTGCCCAAACTAACAGAGGAAGAAGTAAATATCCTAAACAGTCCCATCTCAGAAAAAGAAATAGAACAAACTATCAATCAACTCCCTAAGAAAAAATCCCCAGGACCAGATGGATTTACATGTGAATTCTACCAAACATTTAAAGAACAATTAACTCCAATGTTATATAAACTATTTGAAAAAATAGGGATTGAAGGAGTCCTACCAAACTCCTTTTATGACACAGATATGGTACTGATACCTAAACCAGGTAGGCTGAAAACAGAGAAAGAAAATTATAGACCAATCTCCCTAATGAATATTGATGCTAAAATCTTAAATAAAATATTAGCAAAAAGATTACAGAAAATTGTCACCAGGATAATACACTATGACCAAGTAGGATTTATACCAGGAATGCAGGGCTGGTTCAATATTAGGAAAACTATTAGCATAATTGACTATATCAATAACCAAACAAACAAAAACCACATGATCATCTCAATAGATGCAGAAAAAGCATTTGATAAAATCCAACATCCATTCCTAATAAAAACACTTGAGAGCATAGGAATAAATGGACTTTTCCTTAAAATAGTCAGGAGCATATATTTAAAACCATCAGTAAGCATCATATGCAATGGGGAAAAACTGGAACCTTTCCCAGTAAGATCTGGAGTGAAGCAAGGTTGCCCACTATCACCATTATTATTTAATATCGTATTAGAAACACTAGCCTCGGCAATAAGAGTCGAGAAAGATATAAAAGGAATTAGAGTAGGCAATGAGGAAACCAAACTATCACTCTTTGCAGATGATATGATGGTATACCTAGAGAACCCCAGAGATTCTACCAAAAAGCTATTGGAAATAATTCATAATTTTAGCAAAGTAGCTGGCTACAAAATAAATCCCCATAAATCCTCAGCATTTTTATACATCACCAACAAAACCCAACAGCAAGAGATACAAAGAGAAATTCCATTCAGAATAACTGTTGATACCATAAAATATTTGGGAATCTATCTACCAAAGGAAAGTCAGGAATTATATGAGCAAAATTATAAAAAAGTCTCCACACAAATAAAGTCAGACTTAAATAATTGGAAAAATATTAAGTGCTCTTGGATCGGCCGAGCGAACATAATAAAGATGACAATACTCCCTAAACTAATCTATTTATTTAGTGCTATACCAATCAGACTTCCAAGAAAATATTTTATTGATCTAGAAAAAATAACAACAAAATTCATATGGAACAATAAAAAGTCGAGAATCTCAAGGGAATTAATGAAAAAAAAATCAAATGAAGGTGGCCTAGCTGTACCTGATCTAAAATTATATTATAAAGCAGCAGTCACCAAAACCATTTGGTATTGGCTAAGAAATAGATTAGTGGATCAGTGGAAAAGGCTAGGCTCACAAGACAGAATAGTCAACTATAGCAATCTAGTGTTTGACAAACCCAAAGCCCCTAACTTCTGGGAAAAGAATTCATTATTTGATAAAAACTGCTGGGATAATTGGAAATTAGTATGGCAGAAATTAGGCATGGACCCACACTTAACACCATATACCAAGATAAGATCAAAATGGGTCTATGACCTAGGCATAAAGAACGAGACTATAAATAAATTAGAGGAACATAGAATAGTTTATCTCTCAGACTTGTGGAGGAGAAAGAAATTTGTGACCAAAGATGAACTAGAGACCATTACTGATCACAGAATAGAAAATTTCGATTACATCAAATTAAAAAGCCTTTGTACAAATAAAACTAATGCAAACAAGATTAGAAGGGAAGCAACAAACTGGGAAAACATTTTCACAGTTAAAGGTTCTGATAAAGGCCTCATTTCCAAAATATATAGAGAACTGACTCAAATTTATAAGAAATCAAGCCATTCTCCAATTGATAAATGGTCAAAGGATATGAACAGACAATTTTCAGAGGATGAGATTGAAACTATTACCACTCATATGAAAGAGTGTTCCAAATCATTATTGATCAGAGAAATGCAAATTAAGACAACTCTGAGATACCACTATACACCTGTCAGATTGGCTAAGATGACAGGAAAAAATAATGATGAATGTTGGAGGGGATGCGGGAAAACTGGGACACTAATGCATTGTTGGTGGAGTTGTGAACGAATCCAACCATTCTGGAGAGCAATCTGGAATTATGCCCAAAAAATTATCAAAATGTGCATATCCTTTGATCCAGCAGTGTTTCTATTGGGCTTATATCCCAAAGAAATACTAAAGAAGGGAAAGGGACCTGTATGTGCCAAAATGTTTGTAGCAGCCCTGTTTGTAGTGGCTAGAAACTGGAAAATGAATGGATGCCCATCAATTGGAGAATGGCTGGGTAAATTGTGGTATATGAATGTTATGGAATATTATTGTTCTGTAAGAAATGACCAGCAGGATGAATACAGAGAGGCTTGGAGAGACCTACATGAACTGATGCTAAGTGAAATGAGCAGAACCAGGAGATCATTATACACTTCGACAACGATATTGTATGAGGACATATTTTGATGGAAGTGGATTTCTTTGACAAAGAGACCTGAGTTTCAATTGATAAATGACGGACAAAAGCAGCTACACCCAAAGAAAGAACACTGGGAAACGAATGTGAACTATCTGCATTTTTGTTTCTCTTCCCGGATTATTTATACCTTCTGAATCCAATTCTCCCTACGCAACAAGAGAACTGTTCGGTTCTGCAAACATATATTGTATCTAGGATATACTGCAACATATCCAACATATAAAGGACTGCTTGCCATCTAGGGGAGGGGGTGGAGGGAGGGAGGGGAAAAAAAAATCGGAACAGAAATGAGTGTAAATATAATGTAATTATTAAATAAAAAATTTATAAAAAGAAAAAAAAAAAAAAAAAAAAAAAAAAAAAAAAAAAAAAAGACTATAAATTGCAGTGAAGGATACAGATCTGCATTAGTAAAGAAAGTTTCCTCCATTTAAATGAAAGCACAGGTATAGTCCTTATCATTATTCTAATTTATTCTTTATCCAAAAAAAGGTAATATTTCAGAGGAAGACTTTCCTGGAGAAAATGATAGCATTTGAAGCTTACTGTGAAATGATAAAATGGAAATAAAACATTTTCATAAACCAAAAAAAAAAAAAAAAAAAAAAAAAAAAAAAATCAACAGCATTTTTATGAAATTATTTTATTATTAAATTATTTTAAGTATTAATGAAGTGCTTCAGGAATTCACTAGTTTTATTGACCTTATTTATGTCAAATAATTATCACAATTTACTAGAAGTCAAAAGTTTCAATATTCATTCATTGGACTTAGCTAGGACTTTAGAAATCATTTCATGCATTCCCTTGTTTCACAGAGGAGGGGACTCAGGAAACATTACCTATTTAGCAAACAACAAAACTAGAACCCCACCCTAGGCCCTCTGATTCCAAACTCAGTGTTCTTTCATTTATTTATTCCTCCAACAAACATTTATTTAATACCCACACTGTGCAAAACACCATTGGTACTATGCCTGCCCTTAAGGAGTATACAGTCTAATTGGGGTAACTTGATATGATCACAAGTAACCATAGCATAAATTAGAATCTTTTAAGGACTGAAGAGGATTATAGAGTACAGAGGAATAAGAAATATACAAACAAGCACTTCCATAGCTGGGGAAATCAGAGAAAACTTCCCTAGGATGACCTTTGAACCAAGCTTGGCAAGCAGCACCTTGTGAAGTAAGAGCCCAGTGGATTCCTAACATCCCTTGCCCAGTGGACATCATACAAATACTGGCCTGTATTTGGAAAAAGGAAAAGTCTGGTGGTGATCCAGGGTATTTTTCATCAGACTATAATTTGTAATCAGGACCATGAAAATTGTCTCCTCAGAATAGATTCTCTTACCACTTGATCATTTATCTTCTGTTTCTCATCAGATCAGATGTTTGGTAAATGCCATTTTTCATTTAGACCAAATGAAATTATAAAAACAACTCTATTATAGCGACTCTCAATAATATCCCCTGCAATCATGCCAACTTAATAGCTTTTCTTTTTTAATTTGTAGAATGTTAAATAAAATAATGTTTTTAATCAAAAGCATTTTAAGGGGAGAAAATAAGTTATACAGATGACAACTATAATGGGAACCGATTTCATATTTTATTTATCATTTTATTTCTAAGAATTTCATAATTGGTGAATCTAGAAGAGCAACATAGTTTTATAGAGGATCAAAATGTTAAGCTATCATTGACAAAATTCCAGATAGTTGAATCTCTGGTCAGAAGCCCCTCGAGTTCAATGAATTCTTGATTTATAATAACTTCTACAAAATGCCCACCAAGTGGTCTTACAGCCTTTGTGAAAAAACCAAAAAAGGAACCTCAAGGTTGCGTATTCCTTTTGGATAGCTCTAATTGGTAAGAGTGTTTTTTCCCTGACATCAAGCCTAAATTCTCCTTTTTTGCAATGTTCACCTCTCACTCCTGGTTCTGCCACTTGGGCCTGAACGGAGCGAGCCTACTTTCTATTATATAAAACAACATTCAATTATTTAAAGACGGTTATTATTCAAGTCAACAAGAATTGAGTTGACTTTTGACTTGTTATCATTTTTCCTTTGGGTCTTTCCTTCTCTAAAAGTAAGAATCCTCCATTGAACTTCATTTGGAATGAACTTGAGGCCCTTTACCCATACCAGTTACCCTTTTTGGGGTGGGTTCAGTTTAATTTACCCATGCCCTTACTACAACCTAAAGACAAAATCCAATATTCTACATGTGATCTGAACATGTCAAAACAAAGTGGGACTACCACTTGGATATCATAGCATTTTTACTGAAGACTAATATTGCATTAGATTTTTTTGCTCATCTTATGACACTGTTGATTTAAATTAGGCTTGCAGTCCACTTAAATCCTAAATCTTTTTCAGACTTCTGTTTAGTTCTAGCCACTCATTCAGTTCTGATTATCCAACTTATATTATCTTCTTACCCACATTACTCCCACTTTTGGACATCAATTGCTTGAGAGCCTTTGACAAATATTTTGCTAATTAAACTATATTTACAGCATTTCCCTGCCCTAGTAGTCTAGTAGCTTTGTCAAAAAAGAAAATGAAGTTAGTTCAATGTGACATATTCTGATGAAGCCCTATTGGTTCTCTGTTATGTTTACTAGCCTTAATAATACACTTTAGAATTTTGCCAAGAATCAGTCAGCTACAAAGTGGAGTTTGTAGATACCATTGTCTTCTAGACTTTTGAAAATGAGTACATTTTCTATTTCCCTTTTTCCAGCCTTGCAGTATCTTTCCCATTTTCCATGATCTTTCAAAGAACACTGACTATATATAGATCAACAGCATCTGCCAGTTTCTCAATAGTTCAACTGGGCTTGATGATATGAACTCCTCAAGAGCAGCAAAGTACTTCTTTACTATCTCCTCTATAAAGGTTTTACTTTTCTGATGACCATTTCTGTTCTCTCCTTTATGGGCCAAAGATAATTTTCTAAAAAAGAGTTAATATGAACTTTTATAAATATTTATGTATACATAAACAAATGTGTATATAAATGTATATGTAAATATATGTATATAAATGTGTCTGTATATATACGTGTATTTATGTAAATATGCATATGTTTGCATTAGCTGTATATTATACCTACACAATTAGATATATGCAATATAGATATGTATATATACAAGTATATACATACATATGTATGTGTGTAAATGTATATACACATGAAATGAATATAAGTAGTTTGGGAATGATTAAAATCCTTTCTACTACTACTGTATAGCATACTTGTATGTCAGGTTTGTGATGTTTTCTAAATTCATTTTTATCCTTCCCTCTGTCTAGCTAGACAGGCTAATAGTCAGTCAACAAGCATTCATTAAGTCCTGACTGTGTGCTGGGCACTATGCTAAGTTCTGGAATACAAAAAAAAGACATATCAGTCCCTGTCAAGTCAGTCAATAAACATTTATTAAGTACTAATACCTACTAAGAGCCAGGTATTGTTCTAAGCTCTGGGGATACAATAAGAAAAACAGAAAGACCTTGCTTTCAGCAAGCTTGCGTTTTAATGTTGAAGACAATACATAAATAACTAGGAGCTAGCCAGCCATTTACAGAGGAGACAAAATACTCTAAGAGGGAAATGAATATATTAGCATCTGAGGAAGAGAATAAATTAGAAGAATCCTAGAAAGACAGGAAGGAGCTTTAAACCTAAGCTGGGGTAGAATCTAAAGCTATATCATTTCTGCTTCTGTCTTCACTGATGTGCTTTTTCACCCTTTGCCCTTCTTTCCCCCCAACCTTTGTTTAATCATCTCATTTCCTTGAATGAATCTCCTTAATATAAAATGCTAATGAGTCAATTCCTCTCACTTTCCCTCTCTAATCTATTCTGTTTTTGTTCTATAAGGTATTTTCTCCCTGAGATGCACTCTAGCCATGGGACTCGATCTACAATTGTCTATAAAATCTTCAAACTTTAATTTGTCTTCTTATTAGGATTTCCAGCTCATTGGGCTTTGTTATCCATGCTTTGTCCATTTGTGCATAGACATTTGAGGCCATGGGACTCACCCACCATTAGATTCTTTTTTAGATTTTGTATTTTGTGAATTTTCTGGAAATCCCTATGACTCTTCTTATTCCTCCATTTTAGATATCATCCATATTTATATTCGTGGATAGATGTAAAGTGCTTTCTGCCCACTTCCTTTTCATTTTACACTCTTTAGTTTAGATTTACGAGACTATAGACAAATACATTTTACCAGCCATTGTCAGGTATACTATATCTCTGGCCAAGAATATGTCTTTCTTATATTGGAAGCATTTTTCCAGAAATCCAAATATCCTTTTCATATTCCATCAAAATCCACTGTTCATTTCTTAGTTCTACTGGGTAATCAGCCCCTATCTTTTTCATTCAGACTCCTCCAATAATAATGCGTGGTTTTCTCAGTGTAAAACAACACTTTTAGTGGACAGTCAGGTATAGTGGGAAAAATTCTAGGCAAGGAGTTCTAGGTTCTGCTCTTGTATGTAATATCATATAGTCTACAGCAAAATCCTTGCCCTTTCTCAGCTTCATTTGTTTTTTATCGAATCAATCAATCAGCATTTATCAGGTACTGCTGCAGGACTAACACTGGACACACAAAGACAAAAATGAAACATAACCTACCTTAAGGAGTCATATATTCTATAGGAAGAGACCACATGTGCACAAAACATACATACAAGATGTATATGTGTGCAGTGGAGACACTGGAGTCAAGAGCAGCAGCCAGGAGGATGAGAAAGGAGGATGTTTGAACTGAGCTTTTGAAGCTAGCAAGGGAGTCCAAAAGGTGGAGTTAAAGAGAGGGGCCATTCCTATTCATCCCTAAATACAAAAGCACTTATTTAAAGCTTATTATGTCCCAGGCACCACACTAAGTACTGGGATGCCAAAAGGAAAAAAAAAAAAAAAAAAAGGTAAAAATACAAAACAACCGTTGCTCTCAAAATGCTTATTAATAAGGAGGTAAAACATAGATAAATACAGAACAGAAAGAGAACGACCTTAGAGACTGTCCGCCATGTCAGTGTGAAAGTATTAGGGCAAGAAATGTTTGTGACAAACAACAAGAAGGCCAGGTTCATGAGGAAGCCAGTTTGGCTAAACCAGCTCATACGTGTGAAGAAAAGTTTTTTACTTTACTTTAGGTTGAGGAGGCTGAACTAGAATCAGAGTTGTTGGTTTTTGTATCGTGGATCCCTTTGGCAATATGGTAAAGACTATGGACTTCTTCTTTGGAAATGTTTTTAAATGCACCCAGAAAAAAAAAAAAAAAAAACAGCACACTTACCCAAAGGAAAACAATTATATTAATATGCATTTATCAGTATGTCACAAAAAAGGGCCCAGAATACTGGTCCAAAACTACAAAGTTTCAATTATCTCTGAGGCTACTTTCAGCTACAGCCCTGTGGCCACCCAATGAAGGGTAGAGTCAGGCTTGGAACAGGGCCTTCCTCTGACTCACAGACTAGCACTTTGTCTCAGCAAAATTCTGACTTCCTGAAATGAGGGGGGAAACTACAGAGGCTTGGTGCCCATCAGTGGCCCAACAGCTCAATTACAAGACTCCAGCATTTGGTAGACGGGACAGTGAAAGCTCGTTGGGACAGCCAGCCTCTGGACACTGCAGCCAAGGTCAGCGAGTCAGAATGTTTGTACTGGTAACCCAACATTTCTTCTGTGCCTCAGAATATCCCTTTTCTGATATAGCCACACGAGGACAAAGGGATTCCACGTAAGCCCTGACTAATGCTCTGGATTCTGAATTATTTCTGATTCACTCGAAACCAGGTGATAGAGAATCAGTGTTGTTCCCCCCAGGTTGAAGCGGCCCTACTTCATTTGGCTCCAGACAGAGCTGGGAATATATGACACACCTTCCCAGAAGTACCACCCACAGAGTCTGATGCTCTCTCTGATGGTCTGTGGGGCTTTGAGCTGCTGTGTGTTTTGAGGGGTGGGAGGAAATAGAGAAGGCGTCCTAAGAAGAGCTCTAAGAAGAGAGAGAACAGAGTTTGCCTAATAGGGTTTTGCAGCCAACTCCTCGCCAGCAGTTTACACATCTAAAATCTGTGAAAATGAGAAGGAATATTTCTATTTTTCTTATTCAAAGCAGACCCAGGTGTGTCTGAAGCAATTATGGTGTATTAGAAAAAAGCACAGGAAAATCCAGAGTCAGTGGACCTGAATTCCAATTCTGCCTCTGGGAAAGTAATTTTCCTCCTTATCTTTTCGGTTTCTTTTTCAAAATCGAGTAGGCTGAACGATGCAGCCAAGATCTATTGCGCTCCGGCTTCTACAATCTCGTTTCTAAGCACCCCTAGCTACAACTCGGCCTACGGCAAAGCCACTTTTTCTGCCTTTGGACGCAGCTCCTGAAACGCGGTCATCCTCCCCACAAGAAAAAGAAAAAGTTCTGAACACAATTATTCACAGAGCTAAGAGTCATTGCTGATTAATTACCTCAAGGACAAAGGGATGATGACTTTTTCCTTCACATTGAAGCCTTTCACATCCTGAAGCTACACGTGGGAAGGGGAGAAGCTGAGAGGGCGAAGAGGTGGATGAAAGCCGAGGTGAAGGCATTTCAAAATGTCAGGCAGCTTGTTAGATTGCAGTACATCATTCTTTCCCTGGTGGCTGCTGCGCGGGCCTAAGCCGGGGCTATCCGGAGAGCAGGGAAGTTGACACCAGCCTCCAAATTTTCTCTTCAGCTCTCAAGGGCTGCAACCCAGATGCCATGGTCGAACAGGCAGGCTCAGCTCCACCGAGACTCCAGGACAAAGCCGCTCGATAGCTCCTTCTCAGTGAAAACGTTCCCTGTTTCGCTGCTTGGGAATCTATACCCACTGCCTCCTAACAATGAAAGCAAATTTCTGTTAGTTCTAGCCTCGGACTTAATTTTGTGTTCTCTTCCCTTACTGCCTAACATCACCTTCCAGTCTAAAGTATAAGGACGCTAAATAGAATACACACTCAGAAGAAATAATGATTCTCAGTGCTAACACTGCTATTTATCTAGCACTTTGTTGCAAAGTCACATTCTGCATTGTGGTATTTATTGTCAACACAATTCTATGAGATAGATCATTATTATTCTCATTTTTCAGATGAGAAAACTGAGGATAAAAAAATAAATAATTTCTCCAAAATCACAGTTAAATACAAAACCATAATTCAAATCCAGTTCTGATTCCAAATCCAACACTCTTTCCATTATACCATGATCTAAATAAAATCTAGTTTTAAAAAGTATTTATTTAGATTAGTTGATCGGTGGAAAAGGTTAGGTTCACAAGACAGAGTAGTCAACTATAGCAATCTAGTGTTTGACAAACCCAAAGATTCTAACTTTTGGGATAAGATTTCATTATTTGATAAAAACTGCTGGGATAATTGGAAATTAGTATGACAGAAATTAGGCATGGACCCACACTTAACACCATATACCAAGATAAGATCAAAATGGGTCCATGACCTAGGCATAAAGAATGAGATTATAAATAAATTAGAGGAACATAGGATAGTTTATCTCTCAGACTTGTGGAGGAGAAAGAAATTTGTGACCAAAGATGAACTAGAGACTATTATTGATCACAAAATTGAAAATTTTGATTATATCAAATTAAAAAGCCTTTGTACAAACAGAACGAATGCAAACAAGATTAGTAGGGAAGCAACAAACTGGGAAAACATCTTTACAATTAAAGGTTCTGATAAAGGCCTCATTTCCAAAATATATAGAGAACTGACTCAAATTTATAAAAAATCAAGCCATTCTCCAATTGATAAATGGTCAAAGGATATGAACAGACAATTTTCAGATGATGAAATTGAAACTATTTACCACTCACATGAAAGAGTGTTCCAAATCACTATTGATCAGAGAAATGCAAATTAAGACAACTCTGAGATATCACTACACACCTGTCAGATTGGCTAAGATGACAGGAAAAAATAATGATAAATGTTGGAGGGGATGCGGGAAAACGGGGACACTGATGCATTGTTGATGGAGTTGTGAACGAATCCAACCATTCTGGAGAGCAATCTGAAATTATGCCCAAAAAGTTATCAAACTGTGCATACCCTTTGATCCAGCAGTGTTTCTATTGGGCTTATATCCCAAAGAGGTGCTAAAGAAGGGAAAGGGACCTGTATGTGCCAAAATGTTTGTAGCAGCCCTGTTTGTAGTGGCTAGAAGCTGGAAAATGAATGGATGCCCATCAATTGGAGAATGGCTGGGTAAGTTGTGGTATATGAATGTTATGGAATATTATTGCTCTGTAAGGAATGACCAGCAGGATGAATACAGAGAGGCTTGGAGAGACCTACATGGACTGATGCTAAGTGAGAGGAGCAGAACCAGGAGATCATTATACACTTCGACAATGATATTGTATGAGGATGTATTCTGATGGAAGTGGATTTCTATGACAAAGAGACCTAACTGAGTTTCAATGGATAAATGATGGACAGAGACAGCTACACCCAGAGAAGGAACACTGGGAAACGAATGTGAACTATTTGCATGTTTGATTTTCTTCCCGAGTTATTTTTACCTTCTGAATCCAATTCTCCCTGTGCAACAGGAGAACTGTTTGGTTCTGCAAATATGTATTATATCTATGATATACTGCAACATACTTAACATATATAGGACTGCTTGCCATCTTGGGGGGGGTGGAGGGAGGGAGGGGATAAAACGAAACATAAGCGAGTGCAAGGGATAATGTTGTAAAAAATTACCCTAGCATAGATTCTGTCAATACAAAGTTATTATTAAATAAAATAAAATTTAATTTTTTTTAAAAAAAGTATTTATTTGGTTTTTATTTTATTTTAAATATTAATTATTTTAAAAATTTAATTGTTAATAACATAATTATTATCATAGAAATAATAAATTATTAATTAGATCGGGGAGAGATTTGAGGCAGGAAGAGCAATTACATGGCTATTGCAGTAGTCCATGCAGGAGGTGATAAGGACCTGAACCAAAGATGTGTGTGTTAATGGACTACAGGGAACCTAGGCAAGAGATGTTGTGAAGGTGGACAAAACAGATTTTGGCAGAAGACTGGAGGAACAGTCTTAATTATGATTCTGCCCATGACTAGGCAGCAAATTTTAAACTTGCCTTTTCTGTGCCTCAATTTCCTTGTCTGTTAAAGGAATTAGAATAAATAGATGACTTTTAGACTGGTAGTTCCTTGCTTGCAGCGATTGTTTGTTTTAGGCTAGTGATAATTGTTACCAAATTGAATTTGTTGACTTCAGAGGGATTGAAATCTGCCATGTCAGTAAAATCATAGACCTATTAAAATACTGAAGAACTGATAAAGAAGAAGAATTACCTCTTCCAGAAGGTGGGATTTGAATCATGATAGAAGCCAGGAAAACTAAGAGAAGGAAAGAAGCAGAACTTGCTAGGCATGGAGGATATACAGTGACAAAATCACTCTTGGAAGAGGGAGTTAAGTGGAAGACTAGAAAAGGTAGGAAGGGGTCAAGCTGTGAAGAACTCTCAATGACAAACAGAGGGATTATATATTTGCTCCAGGAGATCATGGTGGACCATTGGAGTGTGTTGAGTCAGTGGGATATAATAGTCAAACCTGCACTTTAGGAAAATCATTTTGGTAGCTGAGTGGAGGATCGATTATTGACAAATTCACTATAAAGAGATAATAACGAAGAGTTAATTGTTTCCTTAAGAACCCTGGAGAGTAGTAGGAAAACATGATGTGGAATATTTGTCTATGTCTCTTGTCCAGAGCTGATCTTTCAGTGAGTCTTCAGTATACTGAATCTGTTCCCTCACTTTGACTAGCTAGTGGGGCTCTCAAATCAAGAAGCCTCTCTTCCTGACCCAGCTCTGACTCCAACATTTTGGCTGCTCTCAGACAATAAAGACTTACTCTCACTGGATTTTGTTTTATTCCTTTCTAAAATGAGCATGTACTAAATCACAGAACCATGGACATGTAGAGTTAGAAGGGATGTCAGCTGCCATTTTGTCACTGCAACTCATGCTTCCCATTATGTGAGACCTTTCTTGATCCCCATAACTGCTCCTGCCATCCTTCCCAAATTATCTCATATTTAACTATTTTGTATTTATTCTATGTATACATCCTTTTGTACTGTATTCTCCCTTTCGATGTAAGGTCCTTGTGAATAGGGATTGTTCTTTCTTTGTATTTCTATCCTGAGTGCCTATCATAATGTCTAGCACAGAGTATATGATAAATGCCTGTTGAGTGATTTATATAATCTAACCTATATTAGTAAAAGAAATCCCCACTATAACATTACCTGATATATCATTATCCTGCCTGTGTTTGAATACTCCAGAGAGTGAGGACTCACATATATTAATATTAAATCTTTAATATTAAAGGACCTACAGGAAGAGAAACAAATATAGTATTAGTAGAGCAGTGAGTTAGTTCAATCACTCTGGAGAGCCATTAAAAATTATACTATGAAAGTTATTAAAACATCCGTAGCCTTTTATCCAGAGACCCTAATGCTTTTTGTTGTTGTTGTTCAGTCATTTCATTAATGTCCAACTCTCCTTTACCCCATTTTGGAGGCTTTCTTGGCAGATACTGGAGTGATTTCCCATTTCCTTCTCTAGCTCATTTGACAGATAAGAAAACTGAGGCAAACAGATTAAGAGATTTGCCCAGGATCACACAGCAAGTAAATGTCTGCTCTACTTATCTGCCACTAGTGCTAACCATTGTACTAGCACTGAAGTAGACAAAACAGAATTTGTCAAAGGCGAACAGAAAATTCTTATATTCCCTAAAATACCATAGCATCACTTTTCTGTTAACAAAGAATCACAAACAAAATGGGTTTCTATCAATGGGGGAATGCTAAACTTCTGAAAAATAATCAAATATTAATATATATTCGTCTTGAGAGAACAGGAAAGATTTATATGAACTGATGCAGAACTGAGTTTCAGTCCATTGGATGTCCAGAGTTTAGAGACAGCAGAATTCTTTATATTCTTTGCTTCATCGAAGCTTCAACCACCTTCTTTATTAAAGAAGCCCCAAGAATGCAGCCTATGTTTAAGTTTAAGAGCCAAGAAGCACCATTTTGTGTCACTTTTAATCATGCCATTATTTTGTGTGGCCAGCAGTAAAAGAAAGGGTCTCTACTACTGGCAAAGCTTCCATAGTTAAAACCCCATCCTCATTTGTAGAGAGGCCTCCCAGTGGCTCACGGTGCTCACTGTTCAGCTGTTAAGATTGTTATTAAACTTTATGGACCATAAACCCCATAGAAACAAGGAAAGTGAACAACCATGCTATTACAATAGTGTCAAAACAGGAGCCGTATTTCATAGCCTGGAAAGCGTGTGCAGCCTGCTTCTATGTAGGTTCCTTGTACACTCTGGCTGCTGGAAACCCAGCCTTTATTTTGCCTTTGAATCAAATAAACTATTCCTAAAATTTGAGGAGTTTATTTTCTTGTTTTATTTTTTAAATGTTTATTAACACTTTATGTTTTTATATTTGAGGTATTTCCAAGGACACACAAAAATACACACACACACACACACATACACACACACACACACAGCTCCCAAATGTAACCTGTCTTTGTAAAAAAAATCAGTCAAGTAAAATTAGCCAACTCTATGATGTAACAACATTTTGCACCTGTAATCCATCACCTTTCTATCTCATCTGTTCTCTAAGACCAAGATTACCCATTACAATTATTCAAAGTTTAGTTTCTTTTAATGTCTTTTCATTTCATGATTGTATTAGTTGTACACAGTATTCTCCTGATCTCCTTGCTTTGGTATACATTGGATCTTCCCGTGTTTTCCCAAATTCCTCATATTTAGGATTTCTTACAGTGCAGGAATATTCTGAGATCAGAATTGTTCAATAATTCCTCAGTAGATGAGCATTCACTTTATTTCAATTTTTTGACTACGCCAATATTAATATTTTACTATTGTATATAGGGTTATACTATATATATATTATATATATATATATATATATATATATTATTATATATAATACTTCTTTCTAACATTAAGTTCCCCGGGATATAAGCCTAAAAATGATATCATTGGATCAAAAATTATGAACAACTTGGTGCTTTTCTTTTCATAATTATAAGATTTTTCAAAATGACTGAACTGATTTACAACTCTGCCAATAGTGTTTTATTATGCTAGTTTTCTCATAGTCCCTCTAACATTCATTATGTCTTTTTTTTTTAACTTGCTGGTTATGAAGTAAAACCATAGAGTTGTTTTAATTTGCATTTCAACCAATTAATAAACATTTATTAAGTACCAATCATATACCAGACATTCCTTTTACTACTGGTGATTTGAAATAGTATTCTCTTTGATTATTGATAGTTTATGTTTCTTCTTTAGAAAATTCTGTGTTCATACCTGTGACTACCTATGTGTTGCTGAATCTTGTTCATTTTCTGTTCAATATTTGTCAATTTCTTATATATCTTAGGTATTAGATTTTTTAAAATTAGAGATATTTAAAGTGAAGGATTGTTTTTTTGACTAGACAATTTTTTTCTTCTTCTTGTAATTGCATTGATTTTGTTCTTGCCAAAACTTTAAAATTTTAAATTCTTGAAAATATTTCTTCCTATCCATTGTTTGGTTAACAGTTTTGTCTTTAGCCACAGTTGTGAAAGTTATCTCTTTCCATTCTTCTCCTAGGAAAGGAGTATGATGATGATGAGCCCCTCAGCAAGGATGGACAATTAATAGTATGAGGAAGTGGAGAGGCAGCTAGAATACACAGTCAGATAATATCACTTAAAGGTAGAAAAATGTGCAGCCCTTCATCCCCAGATGACAACATCTGGAACAAAACCCCAAGAGTCCCCTCCTTGTTATAATTCTTCAGATATGAATGAGCAGATGTGGTTGATATGTAGAATTATAGAACCATTGAATGCTGTCCTTAGAAGAGATCTTCAAGATTATCTGGCCTAAACCCATCATTTCAAACAAAAGGGACCGATTCCCCAGGAGCTAAAGGAATTTAATGTCACAAAATACAGTTATCCCTTCCACATCACAACTTTTCCCATTGTGGTTTCAATATATAGCCATATTGGAATAAGAAATTAAATGGGAATTTTAGGGGAGTTTTGCAGAAACTTCAAGTAACATGTAAAAGTCAGTGGATAACACAGAAAAAGTTTAAAAACTCAGAAATGCATAAAATGCATTTGCTGTGATGTTGTATTGTAAAATATCAAGAAAAAAGAGAAGAAAGTCCACAAAATCAGTTCTCTGGTACAAAAGGAAGGCCAAAAAATTTTATACCGATTTTCCAGATCACAGAGGTGTCATTCCTCTGACATCTTCCTGAGCCCCCTCTCTTCTCCATCCTTGTGATATGAAAGATATTACTGTAAGTGAAAACTAAGGACTCACTTCCGAGTGCTTCTTCCACTAATAAATGTCCTCTCATATAGGGCCATGTGCACTAGAAAGTAGTAAGACTTCACAGGCAAACTGTAGTAAAACTAGTTCTGAAATGCTTACTTTACAAAATGAACTACAAAGTGCCTTCGTAGATTGTGATGACAGTTTCGTCATTTTGAGGTAGATTGAAAGGCTGTCACCTGGAAAAGGGATTCTTGTTCCCCTTTTCTTCAAAGGGCTGTTCTAGGAGCAACACCTTATAGGGATTTAAAGAACTCTGATTTGGGGGTCATCCAAGGAACAATAACGCATAATTAGAGCTAGCCAAAAGTGCATGGATTGGCTTTGGATACATGGGGATTCCATTCAATGGAAACCTTCAAACCAAGGCTAGGTAACCACCTGTCAGGTTTATTATAGAGAATATTCTTTTTTTGTATATGAGCTGATGGTCACTAGGGAACCTTTCACCTTTGGAAATTCTGTGATTCTGAGCTATAGAAATCAAAGATCCTTGGAATCAAATCTTTATAATGATTGAATCTCATGTTTTAATTAAATACTTTACATTCTTGAAAGAAAGGAAAATATGAGTTCATGTTATCTCTTTAAATCCAAAAGAGTAAAATCTTTGTCTTGGCTGTGGGGAAGAGGAGAAATCTTTTGTTTTTCTTGAGGTTTAAAAACTTATTAAATCAAATGAACAGAGAGAGTTGGTGACGATTTCATAGTGGTTACCTCATCCCTGTGTTTTGTATTGAAAGCACGACTATCTTGCTGGGTTTTGAACACGAATGCATATACAAACACACACACCTCTTTTGATGTCTTGTTCATTCAAGGCAAAAACTTGTAAGACTGTCTTCTCAACACTATAATTTTGCATGGCAGTCCAGGGAAAAACACCTTGAGGAATTCTATTGCTTCTCATTTTATGTCCCCTCTCATTTTCATTTCACTTCCCTTCTGTAAAAGCTGGTTCCTTAAGCTCTCATAAACTTTATGGTCTTTACTTATGATTAGGCAACAGTAAAACGGATTTTCTAAAACCAACTTCTAGTCCAGTTATATAATTAGCCAATAAGGCGCACTCAGCGAGTAAGATATAAAATTCTTTTTTTTCCCCCTCAAGAGATCAGGGCATAATATTATCTGTTAGAGTTTTTTCCACTGCATTGTGGCACAGTGGAAAGCATACAAGGCTTGAAGGCATGAAACTTGGGTTTAAGTTCCAGCTCAGACACAGTTAATCACATAACTACGGACAAGATCTCTCCTTTCCTTTGGCCTTGGTTTTCTTGACTACAAAAGAGGGCATTGAATCTGTATAACCTAAAGGTGCCTTTCAGTCCAAAATCCTAGAATCAGGGGCATCTACGTGGCACATTGGAGAAAGCACCAACTCTAGAATAAAGAGGAACTGAGTTCAAATCCATCTGCAGACACCTGCTAGCTGAATCACCCTGAGCAAATCACTTAACCGTGGTTGCATCCTAAATAAAAATAAAAAATAAAATCCTAGAGTACAGTCTACTTCACAGGACTCTACCGTGAGAATTAATTTTTGATCTCCAAGTACTCTATGGCATCCCCTTTCTGTGTGAGAAGCTGTTTGATCATAGTGTTAAGAGTTTTGGCTTGCAAGTAATGAAGATCTGGGTTCAAATTCTCCCCTTGACACATAGTAACTGTATGATCCTGGGCAGGTTGCTTCCTCTCAGTGCCTCAGGTACTCTCTGAAAATCATCTGTTGCAGATCTGATCTACTGGAGCAGTTTCTTCTTGGGCACAGTTCCCTGGGAAAATTATAGCAAAAGTATAGCTCAAAAACCTTTTATTATTATGGAAATAAAGATATTATTAGTAGATGTAGTCTTTTAAACATAGAAACAAAGGAACTCCCTATTTCCTCGGGAAATTCTTTCCATTTTTGAACAGATTCATTTGTTAGTAAATAGAAGCACTTTAGGAATTTTTATTTGATCTTGTCATTTTCCCCCTTTCTCTTGAGATCTTTCTTCTTAAATATCCAGAAGTAAGTCTCCACCCTATTCCTCGTGAAAACTGCTGGAGCTCTCCCCTCTTTCTGTTCTTCTTATTAAACATTCCCATCTCCTGCCATCTCCATATGTGCTCCAAAGAACCTCAATGGCATTTCGTCAAATCCCAAGTTCTTCAAAGAACACCCAAGCAAAGACTTATCTATCAACATCCAAGGAAACAGATCATCTAGTCTTAGAAACATGGCCTTCGGAACAGGAAGAAAGATTAAAGTTAGCCGCTAAATCTGATTCCTCTCTGTTACAGAGAATGCACCAGAGAGAACAGATGAAACTCATCTAAGATCACATAATAAGCTATTGGCAAATCTAGTACTAAAAATCCAGGTAGAGTCAGGCAGCTGGCCCTTTGCCCAGGGCTCCTGAGCTCAGAGGGCAGTGCTTGGAGAAGGCTTTCTTCCTCTTAGTCCCAGTTGTAGGTATAGCTTCATCCATACATTTAACAAGTGTGAACGCAGCAAAGTATCCCTGCCTTTTTTAGTTCGAGGTTTGGTTTTTATCATCTTAGTTGTGATGATCCAAAGCTTTCTCAATGAAAGGAGCGAGGACCTTGGAATCATGGTGCCAGTTCTGCCACTTAGTGCCATTGTGTCCCTGGGTCTCAGAGAGTAGCCATACAATGAGAGCAAGGAATGGGATGACCGCTGAGATCCCTTTCAGCTGTACATCTCTGATCCTGCTGTTCTTTTCAGAAGCAGGGAGCCAAGTCTGGACTCATGGTGACCTTGAATAAAGGATGTTATCACACACCAAAAGCTGGGAGGGACCTCAGAAGCCATCGAATTCCCTCTTTTAGTGTTACAGATGAAGAAAATGAGATCCAAGAAGGTTCAGTCATTTGCTCAACTTTACCAGCTTTGAAAATTTACAGATTTCCCTGGTGGAAGTTACCTTTTCTTTGCCACATAACCCATTTTTGTTACTACTGTGACCTGCACTGATAGGATTGACAGACATTCAAATCTTTGCTTTATCTAACTAGACATTCCAGAATGTAGGAAACTTTTTAGGGGAATTTCTCATCTTCCTTTTCAGTATCCCCAAGAATACCCATCAGCCATGTTGTTTAGGGAGATTGGTGAGGTCCCTTTGATAGAATTATTCCAATTCCAAGCACAAGCTTTGGTCACCGTCTCATCATTTATCTGGCAAAGTTTCAAAAAATGAAATGTTGTGTACATGCATTTCAAAAAATGGTGTTCAGAAACCCGGCAAATTTTTCTTCCTAAATAGCTTAAATGTTACTCTACAAGGCAGTCATAAATGTAAACCGTCTGAATATAGTATGATTGCTGGTAATGGCACAGCCACTTTAACGAGGCTAGCTACTGAGTCCTCTGAACATTGTCAGTGTTATCACTGGAAATTGATGCATTAAATGTTTGCAAGGAATATGATCTTTGAAAGAAAGGGAACATAGCATTAGATAGAAGTTAACATGAACTTATCAATATTCAACTATTTCAGAGGAGCTAACCTAAGCTACTCCCTATACCACTCAAGGTCACAACCATTTTAGAGGAGACTTGGTGACATGGTGGATAAAGGATAGGGCTTGGAATCAGGAAAACCTAAATTCAAATTTAGTTGTATGACTTTGGCACCAGTCACTTAATCTCTGTCTGCCTCAGTCTTCTTTTTTGCAAAAAGGGGAAAATAATAGCACTGACTTCTCAGAGTGGTTATGAGAATAAAATGAGATATTTGTAAAGCATTTTGCAAATCTTAGACTCTTATATAAATGCTATTTTTATCATCATCATCATTATTATTACTCTGACCACATTTTCTCATCTAGTATGACATTTAATCTTGATCTTCTCCAGATACTTCATGGAGAATCAGCCCAACATACTGGAGTCCTTTGTTGTTCTTTTAAAGGCCCAAGTCTCTGATGTAATAATTGTGTTGCTATTCAAGCATTTAGTTATGTCCAACTCCTTGAGACACCATGTGAGATTTTCTTAGGAAAAATTCTAGAGTGCTTTGCCATTTCCTTCTCTGGTGGATTAAAGCAAACAGATTTAAAGGACTTGCCCAGGGTCACACAACTTGTTAAGTGTCTGGGCTCTTATCTGAATTCAGTTCTTCCTGACTCCAAGCCCAGCACTCTATCCATTGAGCCACCTACCAGCAACTAATAATCTGTTTTCTTTGTCTCTCTCTGTGGCTTTCTCTGTCTCCCTCCCTCTGTCTCTTTTTCTGTCTCTCTCTGTCTCTTTTCCTATCTCTCACTCTGTCTCTGTCTCTGTCTCTCTGTCTCTCTTTCTCTCTTTTCTCTGTCTTTATTTTTCTATCTCTGTTTGTTTCTCAACTTTCTCTATTTCTGTCTCTCTCACTTTTACTACCTTCTTTCATGGAAGAACTTGTCCTTAATGCATTAACAAACATGTTGTTCCATTTTCAAATAAAAAGAAGAATTGGAAGGAATCTGTTGTTTATCAAAGGCTTATTTTTTTATTCCACTTAAGTTGTAATGATATTATCTGCCTTGAGCAAACATAATGAATCTCAGGATAATTTGGTGAGAACTGGTTGTTGTGTATTTAGATTTATAGAATGTGAGAAGTAGAAGAGCTGGGAGGCATTACAGAATACAGAATTTCAAATCTGTGTTCAAGGGAACTTGAAACTTGGAACACAGAACATAAGTATTAGGATTAGCTGTGACCTTAAAACACAGAAGTTCAGAAATAGAAGGAACATTGAAACATCAAATCTACCTACTTCATTTTAGATCAGAATGTTAAATCTCAAAAAAAGGACAAGTAATTTGTTCAGAGTCTTTAGATGATGTCTTCTATATAAGTATTGGGTTACCTATAAGTAAGGTGCTTAGTGCTAAAGATACATAAAAAGGAGGAAAAAAGTCCCTGTCCTTGAGAAGCATATATTCTAATGAGAAAAAAACAACATATAAATAACATGCAAGAGCTACATGGAGCAGATGGAAGGTCACTTGGGGGAGGAAGCAGTACCAGGAAAGGCAAAGTGTCCTGCAGAAAATGGGATTCATGCTGAGGATTTAAGGAAGCCAGGGTAAATGAACAGCAACAGAGGGGAAGAGGAAGAACTCTCCATGCATGGGAAATAGACAAAGGCCTAGAGATGGGAGATGAAGTATTATTTTAGAAGAACTGGAATAGGACAGCGTATTTGGATTACTGTGTGTGTGGAGGGGAATCAATAAAGTGTAAGAACACCAGAAAGCTAGGAAGGGTTCAGGTTAGAAATGAAAAACCGAGTTGGAGAGAATGAGCAATAAGTTTTGAGTTCAACATTAACAAAATCAATGCACAGAAATGAAAGCTAATATTTAACAGTGGTATATCCCAGACTTTTCCCACCTATTGTTTCAAATGTTAATTAAGAAAAAGGAGTTTAGGAGTTTTATTGTTCCATACAGTACACAGAGACTTGGTGTTATCTCTATGTTTATAGTACTTGTCAGATTCCCAATGCTATGTCCTTCAGAGCTGATCACTGGCCCATCTGATAACAGGAGGCCTCCAGCAAATTCCAAACAGCCTTGAGAAGAAGTCCCTTCCCTGAGATTTGTAAGGATGAGGAAGCCTCTCATTAACAAAAGAGGGTCCAGGCCAGGAAGTTGACCCAGTCCCTCCTAGCAGAGTAAAGTTGATGGATGACTGCACCCTTTCAGAGGGGCTTCCTTTTCCTTAGAATAATAATGTCATATTTCCAAAGCCTTGTTCTCCGGCCCAACTTGATTAATCCTCAGTGAGGTAAATACAGAAAAGTTTATAAACTGAGATTATTTAGTGGGCATAATTAACTGTGATTATTACTCGAAAAAGATATTTATGAGTTATGCATTCAGGAAGAAAGCTTTGTTTTGAACCAATCAGAATTTGTTGTTCTGATAGAGTAAGGCCCTATGCTCTCAAAAATACCTAAGCGATCATTTCAAGACTTTGAGAAGAAATAGCCAAAATTGTCTCTTGTGTGGAAACTGCTGGGGGCTTAATTTGGGGAAGAAAGAGGGCTTGCTCTTTGTCGAAATCTATGTTCAGTTCCTCCATTGACTTCTTAAACAGCTCTGACAGAAATAATTTGCATTTAAGCCAGAGTAATAGCTGGTGTTAATGTAAATGCTGTACAGTTTACAAAGTGCTTTGCATATATTTGATCCTTACAACAAATGGATGGGTTAAATAGTGTAAATATCATCGCCATTGTATGAGGAAAACATGAAGGTATTACCTTCATTTTATATCGGAGTTAATGAAAGGTTAAAGATAGAAACTAGAGCTGAGATTTTACAAGTATAAGGAACTCTAGAATGAATACACTCCACCATTGCAGGTGAATACCTTTTCTGAACATTCTTATATTCTTGGAATTTTGGAGAGCACCCAAAGGTTAAGTGACTTCCTTATGATTATAAACCCGGATAGGTCTGAGGTAGAGCTTGAACATTGGTCTTTCTGGCTTTGCAGCAGACATACTAACCATTGTTCCATACTGCTTTTGGTGTTAATAAAATAATAATAATTAGTTTTGTTATCTGTTTTATGACTGAAGGTTTAGAGAAATGGCGTTTCCTTTTCCAAGTTACGTGACAAAATACGATTAGAACTCAGGCCTCTTGATTCTGTAAATTCAGTCCTCTTCCTCCTATATAATGCTAAATTAAAGGCTAAGGAATAATCTGCGGATTGTGGATTGCAGGTTGCAGGTGGAGGGCTGTGGAGAGGGTCATTTTTAAGAGTTCTAATTATCTTTTTCTATTGACAATACTGAAGGCCACATCATTTTCTGAATTGGGCACCCTAGAGACATTATCTATTTTAGTGTTCCTGCAGTTCAGTCAGGAGGGTTGGCCCAAGGCATTTGGCTGCTTCCCAGAATTCTTTGTTTTCACCTCCCCAAACTGCCAGCAGTGTTTTCACTCTTCCCACACTTATCAGCCTGAGTTGAATGTGGGAGGGAAGAATTTTGAAGAAGGGAAGAAGATATACAATAGGTTTTCCTTCCTTTGAGACTCACAGAATCACATATGTAAATACTTAAAGTTAAAATCAAAATTTCATTCAAATAAATTCAACAGACACTTATCAAATGCCTAAATCATGGGAAACACTATTGTAGCTGCCAGGGAAATCAAGACAAAACCAAAAAAGACCCTGCCCTCATGAAGCTTACATCTTAATGAATAAACCAACATGTACACACATAGGTAAGTCTAACGGGCTGAGCATTGGGCTTGGGAATCAGAAATGTCCTGGCAAAGTAGCTAATCTTTCCAAGCCTCAGTCTCTTGATCTATAAAAAAGGACCATAATAATAACACCTACTTCAGAATGTTGTTGTGAGGCTCAAATGAGAGAATACATATATAAGGTGCTTTTATAGATTGTAAAGCTCTATATAAATATTAGCACTATTATATTGTTTTTTAGTCATTGACTTGTCCCCATGCTACAAGACCTTTCTATCTTCTACTCTCTCAAAGTCTGTCCAAGTTCATGTTTGTTGTTTCTATAATATTATCTATCCAACTCTAACACTATTATTGGTAAAAATCAAAATGTAGAAATAAATTTATATAAATTTAAATAAATATAAATACAAATTACTACTCCTGGATAGGAAAGCATTGATTGACAACTGGGAAGATCAGAAAAGGTTTCTTCTGGGAGCTAATACCCTTAATCCTATTCCTTCCTAAAAATATATTCTCCATCCTCCTCAGCAAATGGTTTATACATTTGCTTAAAGATCTCCAGCAATGGGGAATTTGCTAATCTCTCAGGGCAGTGTGTTGTATCATTAGAGAGATCCAATAGGAAATTTCTTTCCAAGAAGAAAAATCTTCTCCTTGTCACTTGGAGAATCATAGAATTTAGAGCTGAAAGGGACTTAGATCATTTAGTCCCAATCTTAATCCCCATTTTACAAATGGGAAAACTGAGGCCCAACATGTTTAAATGATATTGCCAAAGTCACACAGATAGCACCAGTCCTAAAATTTGAATCAGCATCCCTTTGGTCTAAATCCAGGGCTTTTTCTACCATACCATGCTACCTCCCATTGGCTCTCATTCTATGCTCTGGGGCTAAGTAAATAAATTCCACCCCCCTTCCATGTAATAGTCCTCCTAATACTTGAAGACAGTGATTCTGTCTCTCTCCCCACTCTCTTCAGACAAACCATCTCCAGGTCCACACACAATGTGTTTTTGAGTCCTTCCCCTCCCCACTGTCCTCCTCAGGACTGCTCCACCTTCCATGCCCCGGCTGCCCTGGATCTTGAAAAGGCTGACAGAGGGGGCAAGCCTTCTGTCTCCAGACCCTTGTCTTCTCTCCCTACAGCTATGGGTGCTTGCCCAGGTTCTTTGCTGCCTGACATAGCAGCCTGACTTCCCCCTACTTTTGTCTGCCTCGAGGATCCCCCAAACAGTTTCCATGTTCCATGTCAGCCCTGACTGAAAACATTACCAACCTTTATTCTGAATGCAGAAAATGGCCAGGTCAGTAGCCTGGTTTGACTTTATCCATATGTTAGAAATCCTCCTTTGTCTTTCAGAAAAAGAGAGAGAGAGAGAGAGAAGGAGAAAGTGACCTAATTTTTTTTTTTTTTACAAACACCATTTCATCCACAAAACACCACCTTTTTCTTCCTTTTCAAACAGCGAGTATGAAAATGAAATGTTTTCCAGAAGACCTGGTATTAGCTTATTAAGCAAGACCAGGGAACAGTTACAAAACTGATGAACTCTGTTAGCAAATAATCTACTGCCTTAAATAACAATAATAATAATAATTTACTTCCCTACTATACTTAACTGTCCACAAACATATGTGCTACTTAAGGGAAAAAAAAAAAAAAAAAAAAAAAAAAACCTCTTTCTGGGCAGCAAGGCAGGACAAAAGCATGTCCGGACCTTGCTGTTGGCCTGATGTGAAGCATTGCCAGTCCAATATAGGTCACATTTCCAACCAGATTTTGTGCTTATCTCTACATTACACCTTGTAGCAGGGGGGTGGGGGGGTGTCGGGAAAGCAAGAGGGGGGGGATCTTCTTGACATGTTTTTGAAGAATGGCGCTCTTTAAAAAAACATAAGGGAACTTTTTTCAAACACTATAATGAGGGTATTCAACTCTGCAGGCAAAACAGAGCTGTTTGAAAAGACATTAGCTTCTAAACCGTGCTGTGCCAAGATGGATCCAGTGAAGGCAGAATGCAGAATTTCTTTTGCCATTTTTCTTTACTCACTAAAATCCTGTGCTAATGAAAGTTATGGTTTACATAAATTCCGCACCCAGAGATGGAAAATTAGGCAGGGATATTGACTCTATAAACCAGGATAAAATTAAAAATGGATATGATTCCTAAATCTTTCCTCTACAAACTTAAGCAAACATAATCATCCCCTCATATTTATGTAGTTAGTGATTTTTAGGATATTTTCATATACCTTATTCCATTGGAGAGGCACAACATACTTGTGAAATAAATAATGGAGGTATCATTAGTCCCATTTTATACACAAGAAAACTGAGATTCTGAAAGGAACCAAAAATCTAGAACTTAGATGCTGTAAGAAGATTTAATGAGTATCTAGTCTAGCCCTAATTTTATGATCTAGGTATTTGGGTTCTAGAAACGTCTTGATCACATGCTAGCCTGCGACACAATTGAGATGGGTTTTCTGTGCACAGTCATGTGGGAGCACTCTCACTGACCCTACTCCCAGTTCAGGGGCTCACTACAAACTGGTATCATTAGAGATATTATTTTCAGACAGCTCTCCTGTAATGTCATCACTAATATGCTCTAATTTATTGTTTTCATAAGGAAAATTAGGATTCCCTGTTAGCATGACTAATAAATAATAAAAAAAGAATTTAGCAAAAACTGGCACCCAATACAGCCTTTGGAAAAAACATGGAGATAATCAAAAGTTAAAAGACAGAGTTTAATAACAAATTTAAAAAACCTAAAATTTTACTTGATTAGTACACTCAATGTTAGGTTGAACTATGCAATTTTATTACTATTTCTAGCTTGCAACAATATTAAATGAAAAGCTATCCCTTCACACCCACCTACTACATCATCGCTTTATACCCAGCCACAAGCTATTTTACAATTTGCCTCAAACAAACATATCTGGTTCCTTCAATTAAAAAAAAAAAGTCTTCCTTTGAACATTCTAGCCCATCTAAGCCACCATCCATCTCATGATGAGAGCAGTACCTGTTTTCAGTCTCAGCTTAATGCTTGTGTTTCTGCATATGTATTCTATGGATATAGAGACTTTGGTCTGCAAGAGTCTAGAGAGATCATCTAATCCAGTCCCTTTATTGGTACAGGAGGACAAAAATGTCAAGGAAGCAAAATGGCCTACCAAGATCACATAGCTAATTTAGTGCTTATCCCTGCACTTAAGAATTCACCCCCATTTCAATCAGTATTCTTTGCAGTAACTATGCTTTGCTCCCTCCTTTTAATAAAAGTTTACTAATCATAATAGAAACTGCAATTTACAATTAATTCATGTATGTACATGTTTGACAAATTTGAAAATTCTTCGGGTCAAGAGATTGTACATGTCCACCTTCTCAAAGGTTAGCATCTCTAGCTTTTTGCTATGGTCTAGTACCAATCCTGAGTTAGAATCATTATGTTTCTCTTTCTTTCGTAAGTTTAAATAACTCTTAACACCTACCATTCTATACTAGATTATGTCTGTCTTCCACATTCAGGCTATTCAATAGGGTCAGCCATTAGGAATGGTAGTAATTTCAGCAAGATAAGTCCCCATGTGAAGGCATCTCATTTTTTCTTTCCTGAGTACTGTGTGGGTCAATGCTGACTTCATTCCTCATGAGGGAAATATAACAGCTATGATTATTTTAAGTAGATCAACCTTCTCCAGACATGCAAAAATTAATCTATGCATGTTAAAATGGACCATGCAGAAAAACAGAAAGAACACTGGCTATTTAGAGAAAGGATCTCTACTCATATCTAGCTTCTCATGCTTTTTACCATGTGACACTGGGTAAGTCACTTAATATTCTCAGGACCTCAGTTTCCTCATCTATAAAATGACAGCTTTTTGCTAGAAAACCTCTTCGTCTCTCCCAGTTCTAGATCTCTTATCCTAAGGCACTGCTCAGAAATCACCTTTCTATTCTCTTATATTTGTCTGGTTTTCTTTTCTTTCTTTCTTTTTTTTTTTTTTTTTAACCTATGTGCAAGATTTTACATTGACCTCCATTAATTACATCTTGTTTAGATTTGGCTCATCCATCTTGCCTGCCATTAATGTCTTCATCCATTTCCCACACTCTCGGGGCTTATGCTTATGTATACTTTATATATATGTGATTCTTTGGAAACAGAAGCTTACATAGAATTCACAGCAATTGTTTCTGCTTCTAATTCTGGTTTAACAAATTATTCTTTGATCCAAGACAAGAACTTGCTATAGTTTGCAGTGAAAAGAATTTTGAGTGTGGAGTCCAATGTCCTGGGTCTCAATTCTACCCTATAGCCTTAGAGGAACCTTGTACAATTTTCTGTTCACTGAGTCTGTTTGCTTATCTACTAAATAAAGGGGTTGGAGTAGATAATTTTTAAAGTCTCTTCTAATTCTGATTTCTATTTTTTTCCATAAATAACCACTATTGCTTTAGCAAACCAGAGTTTTGAGTTTAAAATGAGTAGAATATTTCATTCCATGTACACCCTCTGGCTTGCAGTTTTGAAAGTGATGTTTCAGCGAGGATCTGTTCATGGAAATCGCAGGCGAAGATCCTGGTTGCTGTGGTCTGCCTGACTTCAGAAGTCCTTTGTCCAGGTGCATTTACATAATGTATTCACCATGTTTGGGTTTCATTAAACCCATGAGCTTAATAATCATGTCTCAGGCCCTCTGCTTTCCCTTCCACTTCTTGCTCGTTCAGAATATTTTCCCCTTCGAAATGAATACTGATTTTGCCAAGGATATCTCAATGCTACGGAGAGCCATTAAAGTTGTTGTAAACACACTTCCAAAAGATACAAAAGATGGAAATTCCAAGGTCTGGATACTTTAGGCGAAAACGATAATGTCAGAAACAAAAGGAAAGAGCCCAAGACATTTTCTTCTCTCATTCCCCTTGTCTTATATGCCCACGTTGCTAGGAATCCCGACCATGCCATGTCATTTAAAAAAAGACAGGAAAGCCATAGGCCCTGAATTTAAGAAGACAGGAACTTAGACCTAAGCATTCCTCATTCAAACTAATTACAGGGCATTCAGGGTTTTGGCTTTTTTTTTTTAACTGTAATGTGCACATACCTCTAAACATGGGCATACTTTAACAAGCTGGCATCAGTGAAAATTTTGGCCACATGAGATGTTTGAAAATTAATTGCATCAAAATAATCAAAATTTAGTGAAAGCTCACTTTTTTGGGGAAAAAAAACATTTAAAAACACAATTGGAGAATAGGGTCATATATGTTTAAGCTATTGGATTGAAGCCTTAATTTTTGTAATTATTTTCATAAGCTAATTAGCTTATGGAAGTATGTTTCTTTTACCATACAGTGATTTTCTCTCTCTCTTTCTCTCTCTCTCTCTCTCTCTCTCTCTCTCTCTCTCTCTCTCTCTCTCTCTCTCTCTCTCTCTCTCTCTCTCTCTCTTGGATTTGTTTTCTAGTGGTTCTGTTTTTAAGAGCCTCAAGTGTCCTATAAAAAGCAAATACTTGAATTTTCAGTTTCTAGGTACTGCATATTTAGCCCTTCTCCTTGCCTTGTTTTTACAACAATGATTTATAAAGGTACTGCTAAAAAACAGAAAAAAAAAAAACTTTGAAGAAGAATCACTCTATATTCTTGTTCTTTAAAAATCTCTTTCCAGTGATCAAAATAATTCAACTCCTCATATGGGTAGAAAGGTTGACTGCAGAGTACAAGAATGTCAGTCATCCTCCCAAAACTCTTAGGATCAGAGAATGCTGGAATTGAAAAGACATTAACTCATTGGACTCATCCATAGAATGCAGAAGAAACCATCAAGATTGTTGTGAGGATTAAATAATAAAATGCTTTGTAAATCAAATATTATGCAATTATCAGCTTTTTTTTTTTTTTTTTTTTTTTTTTTTTTTTTTTTTTTTGGTAAAAGCAAAAAGATATAGTATAAAGAGTGTTAAAACTGAGTCAAACTCTAATGCATATGCTGCAGATAACAGTATGGTAAAGGTATGGTAAAAGACCATCTAACTCCTTTGTGACCCCTTTTCACCCAAGAAATTTTTATGTGACCCCGGGTCTGGAGCTATACAAATTAAACATTCACAGATAATAAATCATAATTTCACAGCCCCCACATTCAGTTACAAGATCCTATATGGGATTATGAATCACCAGTTTAAGAAGCTGGCATTTACCTAACAACCCATTTTACAGAAGTGGAAATGGGTCCCAGAGGAGAGAAGTTTTCGCAGGTAGTCAGAAAGAGAGCCAGGATTCAACCTCTGTCTTGCTGACTCCAGGACTCCTTCCTGGCCCTGGGCAACCTCTCATTAACTATCTCCTCACGGAGAACTTGCTTCTTCCAAGCTTCATTTTTTTTTTTCCTCTGGAAAATTCAGATAACAGTTCCTTTGCTAACTCTATTACAGGATTGTTGTGATGAAAGCACTTTGTCCATATTAAGACACTTTAGAAATGGGAACTATTATTACGACCTGCTGAATCAGTCCTAGTCCACCCTTCCAAGTCACCATGGTCAAAGTCTCCGTGATGGGCCAGCACAGCTTCTCATGTGGAGTTGTTCCCTTTCTAATTTCATCAAATCCTCCCATCTGGGGAATTCACCCTGGAGACAGGAGCACAGCTGCAGGTCTCCCTCTCAGGGAGGTCAGCATTTCCTGTAGGCTTCTGGCACCACATGAAGGCATTGCCAAGAACATTTCTGGGGCAGCATTTTCTTTGGCAGGAGCCCTCCCTGGCAGGGCCCACTGGAAGGTTTTCTTCACCAACAAAAATGGCATCTGGGATCTATCTGTGGTTGTTAGTTTGCAAACCTGGGGGGCAAAGTGGAGGAAGAAACATAATCAATGTCTTACACAGCATATTCCAATCCAGATTTAGATGGTGTCTCTCTGGTTTAAAAAAAAAATCAGTTAAGAAGGAACAAATCTGGTGTTTAAGGTTGGATTAATGTCTGTTTTAGGCCATAGCATAAGTCATTTTACTCCCATTACTCTGTATAATGTAATACTTGAAACAGAGAATGTGAAAATGGAACACAGATCACAGAATGAAAGAAGAGACCTTAAAACATGAAATATCAAATATTCGAACTAGGAAGACCTCAGAACATAAACTATAGTACTTTGAAACTCAAAGACTGTTTAGAACAGAAAATGGCAGAAATAGAGGGTACCTTGAAAGAGAATGTAGGACTGCACAGAAAAAGAAAAAGTTAGAAAGACCGCACAGGCCATCAAAGGCATAAAGTAACCCAAGGATGACTTAGGCCACTTCCTATTATTCCCATTATAGTTCCTATTATTTTAAAAATAAGGAAACTGAGACCCAAGAAGAAGTGATTTGCCCATCACCCCCAGTTGTTTAGGGGTACAACCAGTTCTCAGCAGTTTTCTGTCTTTGATCTAGGATCCGACTTAGGCCAGACAAAGAAAGATTTCTGACAACCCGTCAGTAATTCCAGTTTACAGTAAATAGCTCCAGTCATTCAACCCTGATTTCAGTTAGAAAAGTAAGTACTACTGTTTGAGCTGGGTAGAAGGTATGGTTTTAATCCATCACTGTCAGACTTGTGTAACATTCTGGATCTTAGAAACTCACTGGGAAATGAAGTATTAACAGCAGCCACGTGGTATCCAAAAGCAGAGAGTAAGACAGGCAATTTTGCTCTTGTGAAAAAATTGCACAGCCTCTGTATTCAGTGGGTGAATCCTCTTATGACCCATTGGCTCGGCTGTTTGGCCTGCTGTGGGAGCCCACGCAACTATTTTCTCTTCATTGGGTCTCAATTTAATAAACCTTTATTAAGCAACACTTATGTGTGTCACCATTGTAAAACAAAGGAGTCAGACCATGGATTCTAAGGTCCCTGCACTCATGCATCCCATGATCTGTTTGTATTTTAGGGCACAATTGCCCCTTACTTGCCATGATTGGGGAGATTAACATGCAGTAGGCATTATTTTTCACCAATGTCCTCCTTTGCTGCCTCCTTATGATGTAGAAATGATTCTACCCAAAGTGGGGCAATTCTTATTTATCCAGAAAAAACCTTAACTATGGACCCAGAAACAACTCTGTACCTCTGGTCTTGGGACTAGTATAGCTAAGCTTGATGTGGCTCATCACCAGAAGGATGGCCACCTGAGAAGGAATTATCAGAATGATGGCAAGAGAAATCTCTTCCCAGCTCCCATTGCTGCACTCAATAACTGCCACCAAAAAAAAAGTAGAGTTGGCTCTCTTTCTCCATAACAGGTTCTGCTCCTTCCCTCCACATTAGCTGACTTCTTTCTTTAGAGCCAATGGAAACTGCTGACTCTCTTACTCAATCACTGGACTCTTTTTGAGGGATACCATTTGCCTTTATCCACAAGCCAATGTTCCATAGTCCTCTCAATTTGATTAAACAACTTCTTCCTACCTCCTAAAGGAATAAAGATATATAGTGTTTAAATAACTTTTTTTAAAATACCTTCTTTATATCCGTCAACTAAGATCTGAAAAAGGCTCACTTCCCCACCCCATCCCACTCCCCTTAGTTTCATTAATTAGATTGGGAGGATTCAAATGATCAGGGATTCTCAATCATCCTTCCTTCTATGCTATCGGGTCTCCCATAAGTCTTTTCTTCTCCAGAATAAGCAAGTGTTCCTCCTATGACATGGTCTGTAATTCCCTTGGGAACTTGGCTAACTTCTGGATGCATTCTAGCCTGTCAGTGTCTTTCTGGCACTGGATGTGGTCTAACCAAGGCACAAGGCAATGAGATGATCACCTCCCTCATTCTAGGCTAGTCTTCTGGTCTCCTTTGAGTGTTATTTAATTCATTGAAACAGCCAGAAGTTATTCTGGTGATTAAGGTGGGGATAAGGTTCAAGAATATGTTTTTTTTGTTTTTTTTAAGCATGAAAGAAAAGTCTGTTTTTCATAAAATCACTGATTTCTTTTTTCTTATATTGCTCATAACTATCTTGAAGACCCATAATTCCCAAAGAGGATTCTTAAAGTGACAATGTAGACATGAAAATACTTGAGCTCTGTGGGCAGCTGAGTATAGCCAGGAGAATCCCTGCTGCTGACCGATTGGCTCCTGCTTGCACATCACTTGGCTTTCTGGCCACCGTTTTCTTCTTAGCCAGCTTCATTCTTTTCCTCTCCTTTAGAGACAAGGGCAGCATGGAGAGCCATAGTGTTATTTGCAAAAGAGTCAGAAAGCCAAATGTCATTACAGCAAAAATGATTTTAGAGACATTTCTTTTTTCCTATCCTTTTTTTTTTAAGTGAACATAGAATGTTGTCACATGAGGGGGAAACAGTATTAGAAAAGACTGTAGAATTATAAGCAAAGAACCTGAGAGCTGGAAGAAATCTTAGAAATCATCTTCTTTAGCTCCTTTATTGTACAGATGTGATCCAGAGAGAAAGTTACTGACTTACCAGGGGTCAGATGGGAATTAGGGCCAGAGACAGTATTGTTGTTGTCCAGGTTGGTCAGATCAAACCTCGTTATTGAAAAGAATACTAGATTAGAAGGCAAGACTTTCTACTCAGATCCAAATTTTAGGCTTTTTGAAAACATACATCACTTCTATTCCATTAGCTCAACTTCCATTTGTGATGGTTGATCATCATTTTATGTGGCTGATATTCTTCTGAGTTGTGAATAGTAATAGAGTTTAAATCTTATGCAAATATGTATAGATTTTTACTTCACATATATGTATTACACACTTTAGGAATCCAAGTAATAGAAATGCTTGCCTGTTTACATAGAATAAGACTATACATTTTGTCTAAAATAACCTCTGGTATTTTTTTACCTTGATTTTTTGATTTATGAGTTTCCAGTATGTGCTATAGGAGAAGAAAAAATAAATATGCAAAACACCGATAGACTTTTAATGGGGTTACTTTCCATTTTGGTTCTCTGTTTCACCACTGAAACTGACCTTGAAATTGCTTTTTTTAAAATACAAGTCAAAATATGCAAATTCCAGTGAATCAAAACTTGATGCCTATGTTAGGAATTCTTTCACATTTATAGTAATGGAAAGGTTCCCCATTTCACATAGATTTTCAGTCTGCCTCTTAATCTACCAGTATGAATGTGTAAAAACTAACAGTATGGGACTTTAAGTCAGAAAAACAGGCTCCAAATCTAGCCTATAGCACCAGCTGTGTGGCTGTATTCAAGTCTTTTCTGTAAGATTCAGGATTCTCATGAGCTTTAAATGAAATTCTTTAAAGGAGAATTTTGTAGTCTCAAGCATCATGTAAATGGGATAGGATAGGATTCTTGTTGTAGAGCTGGCTAGAACCCCCTTATTGTACTGATAAAGAGACTGAGGCATTAAGAGATTACGTGACTTTCCTAGAGTTATAGAGCTAGTAAATATCTATTTAGATTTAAGCACATGCCTTTCTGACTGTCTAGAGTTATATCATCATCATCATCATCATTATCACATCATTATAATAATTATTATATAAACTTCATTCTTTCATCTTGTTCAATATTATTCAGATAGAAAAGGTCTGGGATAAATTGCTATCTTAATATTATTCTTTTACATTTAATATCATCATTATTATTATCATTCCGAATGATAAGTGAGTCCCATTAAACTGAACTGGTTTAGTTCAAGGCAAAAATGCTCACCTTATCCTTGTACCCCAATAGACATTTTTCCCTATCCATCAATAACTCAAAAAGCATTTATTAAGTACCTGCTGTGTGCCAGGCATTGCACCAGTAACTAGGACAGAATTTTGGGGAACATCCACAGTTAATGACAGTGATATGAATGGTGAATCAGCAAAAGTCTGAAGAAAATAGGCATTTTCTATTCTAACTTAGTTTTTTTTCTTATGTAGTTGAGTGTTATTTAATTCAATGAAACAGCCAGAAGTTATTCTGGTGATTAAGGTGGGGATAAGTTTCAAGAATACTGTTTGTTGTTTTTTTTAAAGCATGAAAGAAAAGTCGTTTTTCATAAAATCACTGATTTCTTTTTTCTTATATTGCTCATAACTATCCTGAAGACCCATAATTCCCAAAGAGGATTCTTAAAGTGACAATGTAGACATGAAAATACCTGAGCTCTGTGGGCAGCTGAGTATAGCCAGGAGAATCCCTGCTGCTGACCGATTGGCTCCTGCTTGCACATAGGATATAAATTCATTCTATGATTTCATCTCCTCTCCTTTGTTGCTTATTTTTCAGAGACTACCTCAGGAAGTTGATATAAAGTCCTGGTTTGAGCCGTGCTTAGACACTGATGAAATTCTAGTTCATTTTCATACCATGATATCTTCATTTATTCCAGAATGAGGATTTTTGTTGGGTTTTTTTTTTAATTTAATTTTCTGACTTATTTCTACATTCCTTAAAGTTCACCTCTAATATTATAGTTTCTCAGAGGCTAGTCCAGTAAAGTACAAGGTCTGGGAAGTCCTAACAAACTGGGAGGCTTAAAAATACAGAAGGGATGGCAGTTCATCTGCTTGCCAAGAATTAGTCTTCAATGAGGATCTCTGAGGTGCTTCTGTGCCTCAATTTCCCTAAATAAGGAAACCAACTAGAGAACTGCATGACCTTGGGGAAAGTCACAGCTTTTCCAAAATTCAGTGTCTTCACTTATAAAATGAGTCAGTCAGACTGGATATTAATGATACTGAGGTTCTTTGTAGCTCTGAAACCTTATGCTACCCTATTGCATGAGATGAAGAGTTTAGACTAAATAATCTCTTCAAAGACCCTTTCAGGTCTAAATCTTATGAGCCTACATATCTACCAAACTGAGTGCTAAATTACTCATCCCCAAAAAGCTGGCCAAGGCAACTACAGAAACTTAGGGGAGCTGAGAGCTTTATTGAGGGGCACAGGGGAAGTCAGGAAATTGGTATTCTTTCAAGGTATTAAAGTGGTAGGGGAGACGATTTTCTATTGTGTTACTTCCTGACCCTTTACTGTCCCTCTATATGTACATCATCTTTTTTCTTGTCTCTGCCCTCAGAAAAGCCTCAGAATCATGCATTTTAGCAGCGTTTCTGATTGGTTCCTAATCGCAGGTACTGTACCATCCCACTGGGCCCCGAAATCTCACCTGAAAGCATTCTTGCCGAGAGATAAATAAACAGATCCACAAAGTGGGTCCGAGAATGAATAGAGAATATCCTTGTTCCTGAGGAGAAATCTATCATGTGGGAGGAGAGTGTATTCATGCAGAACCCTCAGCTCGGCAATAGGACAGAGGATTGGACACGGGCTATAATTAATGCCGCTACTAGGAAGAGGACATTAGGGATGGAGTGTGTGGTGATTATTTTTTGTTTTGTTTTGTTTATCCAAGTTTCCTCTCTTGCACAGCTGTATGGCTATTGCCAACGAAAGCCCCCGAGACAGCGCTTTAGCCGCCGTTCCCCTGTAACTGCATCATTACCTCGCTCCAAACAAAGTCCTTTTTTTTTTCTTTTTTTTTCTTCTTTCTTTCTTTCGTTCTTTTTTTTTTTTTTTTTTTTTTTTTTTTGTCAATAGAGGATGAAAACATTATTGGATTCAGGAGCCCGTCGTGGTCCTGTTTGCAGCCGGGGACGAGGAGGATAGATTTATGAAATGGACCATTTCAAATGGCATTATCTTCCCACAGTGAGGTACACCTTTCATAAATCATGGGAGAGTGCTTGGAAAATGGAGCATTTGTTATTCCGGCACTATGTTGTATTTGCATTCTCCAGAATCATAGGGCAGAAGGAATACTCAGGTTTCCTAGCCTTTTTGAAAGTAATAATAATAATAATAATAATAATAATCCATGCTGGAATTTTAAAAATTATAATAATAAAATCAACTTTTAATATAAATTTCAAATAAACCATTTTTTCTATTTATATTGTGGAGAATCTTTTTTTTTTTTTAAGAACCTTTCCTTTTTAGTTAAATAATGTATTCTTTTCAAGGGGAAGCAGCATAGAATAATGAACAGAGAAATGGTCTTAGATTGAGGAAAACCTATGTTCTGGTTCTCATTCATACATACCAGCTGTGGGAACAAAGGCAAGTCACTGTCAGTGCCCCAAGCATCTTTCTAAGAGTTATATAAGTTATATAAGAGCTTGTAAACTCAGCAGTACAGAGCTAGAACTGGAAGAGCCTCTCTGAGACCAGCCCCTTGATTTCAAAGAAAAGGAAACCAATGCAAGGAAGTGAAGTGACTTACCCACAATTACAAGAATGGTGATTATCAGTGGTAGAATTTGAATCCAGATCTTCTAGCTCAAGAACCACTGTTCTTTCCAGTGTACTCCACCACTTCCCTGATCTGTTTCAGTGCTAGGAAGGAAGAAAACAAGCATTTATTAAGAACCCACTTTTGCTAGGTGTTCTGCTAAGCACTTTACAAATATCATCTCCTTTGATTCTCACAATGACTCTGGGAGATAGATGCTGTTATTCTCTCTATATTACATTTGAGGAAACTGAATTAAATGGAAGTAAAATGACTTGTTCAGGTTCATATAGCTAGTAAGTATCTGAGTCCATATTTCAACTCGTGTCTTACTACCTACAAGCCCATAACTTAATCTGCTGTACCTCCTAGCTATCTCTAAATGAAACCCTTTGTAAACAGTTTTTAATTATTATTGCTAATAACACATTTCAAAACATTTCCAAGCCTTAATTTCTAATAATAATAAGAGGAAAGGGAGCCAAAGCTCTTGAAATGCCTGTCTTCTATAGCTTTGAATAATAGTATTATACTTTTTTGTTTTTACTTTGATTTGTTGTTTGTTTTTTGAAGGCAATAGGAGTTAAGTGACTTGCCCAGGATCACACAGCCATTAAGCGTCTGAGACTGGGTTTGATCTTAGTTCTCCAGACTATAGGACCTGTACTTTAACTGTATTACCTAGCTTCCCAACTATCACATTTTCTAAGATATTAATATATCAGAACAGTCAGAGCCTATCATCCTAATGTAAATGAACTGACAAATATTTATTGACCCAAATGGGCCAGTGAACAAGGCCTGAACCTTGATAATTATTTTTAGTATCAGAAGAGACAAAGAATACGTTATCCTCGTTTCAAAGGGAATAAGCTAAAATACACAATCTACCAGTCAGTAAAAATTTGTTAAAAACCTACTAGGTGCCAGGTTTTGTGTTAGTGATTGTCTGAGCAGAATGTGAATTCAGATCTTCCTGAACCACAACCCAGCACCCCCAGTCCACAGAGCCCCCAAGCTGCATAAGAAGCTAGTTGCTGGGCTTGGTACCTCTCAGGATTAGACTAGGTGTGGATAGCTCCCTGTTCCAAAGATGGGACATCATAGAGAGGGGATCATCGAGCAGGAGCCCCAAAGGCAGTCCTGTACCTATCAGGAATGGAGCACTGAGGCTAAGCTTGGGCTAGGGAAGAGAAAGTCAAAAATCTTTCACTCTGCGGTGGTGGCAGGTGATGCTAGTCCACCTTCAAAGTCATGTCTACTTATTCTTTGCGTCTTGTCCTTCTCCCATAAAGTGAATTCTTTCAGGGGAGGGACCATGTCATGAGTCAAATGTATCCTAGCTCTACTCCTTCCTGCCTGTTGTGGGATCTTGGACAAATCACTTAACATTTCTGAGTCTCGGTTCATCATTTGTAAAAAGAGAGTCTAAGACTGGATGTCATGGAAGATACTTTGCAGTTCTAAATCTTTTATCCTATTGGAATTATATTTCCTACTCTGAGCAATGCAATAAGAAATCCTGATTCCAGACTTCTGAAGATGAAGCATGTCACTTACCTTCTACTAGAGGTGATTGACTTAAAATACAGATTGAATCATATACTTTTGAACATGGCCAATGTGAGAATTTGCTTTACATGACTATGAATATTTCTTGCAAGGGACTTATTCTTTTTGTGTTCCAATCAATGAGAGAAATGAGAGTGAGAGTAAATAAAAGGAACAAAATAAAATTTTAATAATAAATTTTATTTCCCTAACTACCCAATATAGTGCTATTCACATATTATAGAAACAAACGAAAAGTTTATTGGCATGAATTTGCAAAATCTTGCAATTTGTGAGCTGTATGGATAACAGGTCTAGTTCTTGAATCCACCATTTCTGAATAGGCTTTTGAATTACTAGCGAGCTATTGAAGAAATTAGTCCTTTGCACACCAAATGTCTCACTATTGACCGCAAAAAAAAAAAAAAAAAAAAAAAATTAATATAAGTGCTAGCCTGACTCCTTGGGAATAAGTCTTTTCAGGAAAACATTGTCTCTGTGCATCTCACATTACATGGTGGGAGAATAATTAGCAGAGATTCTTCTATGTTCTCAAAGCTAATGCCTAATCAGTCATTTTGTCCCTCCAATTTTCCATGTCCATTGTTCTCGTGAACTTTATTCTTGGTCTGACTTGGAAAGTCAGGAAGAAAGTCAGTGCAGCCTGTTGGAAAAATAGAAATGACTTGATTCTCAAACATCTCTCCAAGTATTCTGTTCTCAGCATTATTAGTCAGGATGTGACAGAACTGCATTTGAGCTGAGATCTCTTCATATTGAACAATGGAATATGTGATCAGCTTCTGCAAAACAGTCTTGTATTGGATTCTGAAGAAGGGTGCTTGTATAAACCCCAAAGTCCAGATCAGGTGCTTCTCTTAAGCTCGATTCTCTTGGGGACACAGTAAATGTCTTCAATTCTCTTAAAGTTGCACCACGCAGAAGACATTCAGTGTTTTCATTTGGGTGTTTTCCTCATGTGGAAGCAGAGATCCAACGTCTATAACTAATCGAATCATTATGAAGAGAAAATAATACATGCCATCCAGGGCATATTTTAGCTTTTTAAAAAATACCGAGGTCCACACAGCAGCAGCCTAACTGAAATGTTAATCAGTATGAATGATAATGTTAATTACTGATGTTTATAGTCATATAGAGCTCTTGAGCTTTGGTGGACGAAAGAATGTCAGAGTTCATCTAGTTCCATTTCCATTTGAGGGGCATCATGAGGAAGAATGCTGAACTGTGGAGTCAGGGAACATGAATTTGAAATCAGGTCTCTCACTAGCCATGTAACTAAAACGACAATAACAAATTTAGCAGCTACTTAATACCTAGCAAGGCAGGACCTCAGGGCCAAATCTATCTTAAATAAAATAATAAATGACAAATCTTCATGCTACAAATACAGACCTCAAAATATCCTTGAGAATCCCACAGATAAACTGTACCAAAACTGGAAGAAAAAAAAAAAAAAGATCATGGTTGAAATTATTGTCCTCAATTATATCCACATTCTCCTGGACATAGCATGAAAAAATTAAAAGTTAAGAACAATGTCGACCCTGCTCCAGGACCTTTTCCAGAGCTTGACCAGACCCTCCTCCCACTTTCCTGGACTACAAGGCCTTCTGTAGGTCTCTGGGACAAAACCTGCTCCAAGGCAGACAATCCTTCCTCCAGACTTGCCTTCCCTAACTTCTGCCAGCCTTGAGGCAGGTTTCCTACCCTTACAGTTTGTTATTAATATTATTATTGTCTTATCCCCTTACTAGAAGGGGACATCTTCTAAGGGCAGGATATATATCTCTTTGTTTTTATATCTCTTTAGTCTGCAAAAGGGCACTCTGCACAATCTAAGTGCTTAACAACTATTTGCTGGATTGACTTGAAGATATTCACAGGGTCCATTTTAAAATAAAAATGTATCTTTGTGAGAAAATTTTTTCCCCAGGACAGTTTAGTATATTTCTCATCTGGCGTTTGAGGAATTTTCCTTAGATTGATAGAATGGCCCAGCTAGTACATGAGCGACATTTCTCTAAAATGTGGAGTTTTCAGCACTCTGAACATAAGAGGCGTTTTCTTCTTTATTCCCGTCCCTGGGTACAGGAGAAATGTAATGATTACATGTCTCCACTCAGCAGACAAGTTACAGACTTGGAAACTTGAAAAGTGGTCGGGGCGCGTGCTTCTCAGACTGCAGATGAAAGGCAAGGGAAGAAAGAGAGGGAAGAAGGTCGGCTCTGGGGGAAACACAGACACAAAGCCAAATTCAGTTTCTAGAATCACAGAGGCGGGTGTTTGTAATGTGCTGACCTTCTCTCTCTTAGTAGGATTGACTCTTCCTTTCTGAATCATTGAGTGGAAAAGACCATCAGAACTTGCCCTACTATGGTTAGCATGTAGATAATGAAGATGGCCAGTCTGTATGGTGGCAGGATACATTATTAATTGAATCAGGTAGCAAGATCTAGTTCCTGATATCAGATTCCAGATGCCCTTGGAGCAAGAAAAGTTTATTTCTCTTCTCTCTACCTCATTTTCATTATCTCTAAAATGGGTATTATAATAATAGCACCTACCTTAACTGAGTTGTAGTGAACATCGAATTAAATGCTATTTGCAAGGGCATTTTATAACATAATGTTCTATCTAAATGGCAGTCGTAATTATCAAGCTATTCCTATTCACTTCAGCTCCATTATTGTCCCCTTAAAAGGGTAAACTTGGTTTGAAAAAATTCTCTTTAGAAAACTTCCTTGGGGGAGTGGGGAGAGGGGAGAGGGAGAAACAATAAATGTTTCTTAATTGAAAAGAAGTAAAATAAAATAAAAGTTACATTTAAAGAAAAAAAACTTCTTTAATGGCCAATACATTATCAAGAAAAAGAAGCTGCACAAGCATTAGTCTTCCATTAAAAATAGATCAAAAAAGTACCCAGAAGAAAAACCCCAGAACAATGAAAGGAATTAGGATAATAAAAGTCAGGTCCTGCAAATGAGTTTGCTAGATGTTCTCTTTATCCTGCTCCTAGATTGCTGCTTCCTCTCTGTGTCTGCCTGAAGCAAGGAGGGCAAAAACATTGGCATTAGCTTCAAAAAACCAAATGTTTTGGGAAACCCCAACCACATTTGTTATTTTCCTCCCCCCTCTCCAGCTGAGTTTCTTTATCTATTACTTGACAAGTACAACCACTCGTACGGCTCATTATTAGTCTGGATGGAAAGGTCTCCTCCGGTTTAGTAGCTCAAAAGCACTTTTCCTAACTACACCTGCCCCAGAACCTGAGGGAAGACATTCACCTGGGGAAGCTGCCCTTCCCCAGCTCTGTCATTATAGAGTCTCACCACCTGGGGAGGGGGCCAGTGAGAAGTGGTTTTATGTACCCAGACTGCTTGCCTCTCACCCATCGAAGATCTGATAACCCCTTATCATAATAAGGCAGGGGATCATTCCTGAATTGTTCAATAAAGTAATTGCTCCATCCCCTCATTTAGCCTCCTGAGCAGTACAGAGACGAATGTTCCTCTTAGTTGCTATTTATAACAATTTTCACCTCCTCCAGGGGCCTTCATTAGAAACCTAATTTGGGATCTATAAAAGGCAAATATGTTTTTAAGAAGCCCAAAAATGAAATGTTCCAAGGCTGGACACAAGCTTTTGTTGGCTTTGTTCTCTGAATAGGTTCAGGTTGATTTACCTTAAAGTGGATATTTAATTATGGCATTGACAAAACACTGGTAATTAAATCATTATTTCTTAGGTTACTTGGTGAAGACCAAGGACAGAGTAGAGGAGAACAAAGAGATGGCCGGGGAAGTACTTAGGCAGGAGGGGATGGGTGGGGGGAGAAGGGAGGAGGGGAGTTGGTGGGGGGAGTTAAAGTCGAAACGGGGATGGCTGTTTAAAAGCTCCTTTTTGGAGAGATGCAAGCAGCTAAGCCATCTATAACACATAAGCACCTCCTCTAGGGTGATTTCCTCCAATTTGACATTCTTAGGTTATAATTTGGGTCTCCAGACTACAGACAGGGAAAATACCCTCTGGACCCTCAAGGAATTCTGTTGGTCTAAACTGCTGAAACTATACCTCACAAGCCCATACCAGTGGAGCTCATTTTAATAGTCAGCCAGTGGATGCAACTCACTCACATTCATAGACATTCCAGCACTGTCCCTGGAATTGCAGTGTCTGATAGAAATGTCCAGATTGGGAGTCAATAGGGAGAAAATGTTTCCAGGAATAGGAAGCTGTGAGTTACCCTTATGCTACAAAATGAGCCCCTCCATAAATCTGGAATTGACTCTTCCATAAATGCACAATAGCAAGCAGGGGAGTGAGCATGTAGAGGGAGCTTGATGAGATCCTGAGTAGCTAGATGGACAATGACAAAGCCTGAATTACTGTATGCAATCTGGAAGCCTACTTACTCTCTGAGGCAAATGGGGAAGAGGATCCCTGATGGGGATCCCTGGCCTTAAGTGGGTCTTTGGTTAAGTAGGATTTTATTATAACTTCACCAGTGGAGGTCTCTGATAGAATTCTTAGCTGAATCCCGTGCATTGGCAAAACCATCATAATGCCACAGTCACTGTATACAACCAGAAAACTAAGTTATATATAACCCCTCCAGGTTATATTTTCTCTATTAAAAAAACTCTGCTCTACTGTAATTCCCTGGCTAACTCCCTGTTTAGGGTTTGCCACCATGACACACTCCTGCCTAGTGGTGCCTTTCTCCTTATTAAAGCTAACTCTTTTTAGGGTGCTAATTCTCTTTTAGGGTTAGCCCTTCAGTCAATGGTGTAACCCCCTTCCCCCCATTCATTTTAGGGATTAGTCTGCTAACTTCTATGGATTTAGCCCGTTCCCAGCAGCATAATAAAATCTTTGCCCCTTGATTTGGAGGAGGTTTAAACCTACAAATTTTTTTGAGACAACCCTTGACATTAGTCAGTAATCCCAACATACTTTGGGGATATGGTCCTATACCCTATCATTTTGGTGGCCCGGTACTGAGAGTCTGACCGCACCCCATAACCCCAAAAGCTGATAGTGTGGCAAATACAAAGGGAACATGTGGGCAAGTTAACATACTTACCTCCTACAGTAGAGCTTTCCCCTTTTTGCATTGCTCCCCCTAGGTAGGTATCAGTGCTGAATAAATTGTTTATTTTGGTTCAAAATTGCTTTCTGTAGGACTTTTTTTTTTTTTTTTTTTTTTTAACGAGTCACAGCTTTGGCTTTCCTAATCTTGTTCCTCTCTGAAGGTTCCACTGCTAGGATAAATTATCTTTTGAATCCATCCTGGCTCTTTTGTCTGCTACCATGACCTCTCATTGTAGAGCTATGTCCAGTAACTGTTTCTTTTCCCTATTCTTTATAGTGTCTCCTACTTTTGCAAGTTTCCAAAGCCAGTACAGGGGGAGGAAGGAGTCAGAAATAGATTCTCCTCTGCTGTCCTCTAATAGAGGCTCACATAGAAAAGCAAAGAGGGATCCTCTCTAAAAATCTGGCTTCTTCAAAGCTCTCTGCTTTGCTACCAGAAATCACATTTTATCAAATTCAAGAGCTGACAAACTAAATTTTTGGAATCTCTTAGAATCTTAAGTCAGGTTTGACCTAAAACTTTTTCATACTTTTTAAAGGGCTAACAAAGATTGTAAATTGTAATTAATTAAAAACCTTAACAGTTATTATGTACCCATTTTTTTTCAATCATATCAGCTGTGTTGGAGGCAAAGCAATCCACCAGGTATCTTGACCACCTGCCCCTCCACGCTGCCCATAGTAGAAAAGTCCGGTGGATACTCTCTCAAGACCAAGGATTTAGAACCTATTAGAATTATTGAATTTTGTTTGTATACGCTTATGTGTTTATAGTTTTCTCCTGATAGAATTTAATTCAATAAACTTTTTAAAGCAACTACTATAAACCAGACACTGTGCTAAGACCTGGAGGTACAAATAAGACAAAGAAAGATAATCCCTGCCCTAAAATAGCTTACAATCTAATGGGGAGAAAGAGGAGAGAGAGAGAGAGACAATATATAGATGAATCTGGGAAAAGGTGGGAAGGAAGGATATCAAGAGGTATTCAGTGCCAGGAGGCTATCTTGTTCCTGGGAGTTCAAACCAAGCAGAGCTATAGATAAAAAATGGAGTGGAATAGAATGAAAAAAGATAGACTGTTTAATTTTTGTTTCTGTACCTCCAGTATAGAGCATAGCACATTTGTTGTTGTTCAGTTACCTTTTCAGTCATATTTAACTCTTCATGATCCCCATTTGGGGTTTTCTTGAAAAAATACTGGAATGGTTTGACATTCCTTATGCATCTGAGGCAAACATGGTTAAGGGACTTGCCCAGGATCACAAAGCTAGTAAGTGTCTGAGGCCAGATTTGAATTCAGGAATAAGAATTTTCCTGGTTCCAGGGCCAGTGCTTTGTACAATATGGTGCCATCTAGTTGTCCTGTAGCATATAGTAGATGCTCAATAAATACTTGTTGATTGGTTGTCACTGACACATTTTGTGACATTGGGTAAATCCCTCCTTCTGGACCTCAGTTTTCTCATCTTAAAAAAAAAAAAAAAAATCTTTAAAAAAAAAGAAGAATGGATTGGGAGCAGCTAGGTGGCGCAGAGGATAGAGTATCAGTCCTGAAGTCAGGAGGACTTGAGTTCAAATATGATCTCAGATACTTAACACTTCCTAGCTGTGTGACCCTGGGCAAGTCACTTAACTCCAATTGCTTCAGGGGAGAAAAAAAAAAAAAGGATTGATATAGATAACTTCTAAGGTTCCTTCTAGAATAAATGTATAACCTTTTATTCTCATAAAGATTATTTTCCACGATAGAACTTTGTCATAGACCAATAAATAACTTAGATAACTACCAGCACTGTGCATGTATGCTATCATTTTATCCCCACAGTAACCATAGGTGAAGTAAGAATCACAGGGACAAAAAAAACGTAGGTTGAACTGAGAGAAGGGAAAGGGGGAAACACTATAACAAATGTGAGGGGTGGGAGTCATTGAATCAATCATTTAATCAACTTGAATTCCTCTCGCCCCTTTAAGGTAACTAATAAGGGGCTTTTTATTTTGATACCCTTTCAACAGATAAGAATGTCGCCATTAAATCAATCAAGTGGGTGTGTCTAGGTGAGCATCAATTGTATAAAATCTTTTACACAAGAGCTGGAAAGTCCCTAATTGATTTGGAAGCAGCAAAATGCTTCCACTCATTAGATGAAATGAAATGACCTTCACATTAAGCACCCTGTTATTGGATTGATAACTATGTTGATGGTGGCATTTATATAGTACCTACTATGTGCCAAGCATTATATTAAATGCTTTTCAAACATTATCTCAAAACACTTATCCTGGGAGGTAGGAACTGTTTCTCAGAGATTATTAAACAACAGAGATTAAGTGATATATCCAAAGTCACATAGCCAGTAAAGGGGTCAGAGGCTGCATTTGAAACCTCAAGATGGTATTCCTCAAAATGATGAATCAATCATACAATCATACTCTAGAGAGCTTTGGATAAAATAGCAAGCCAGTTCAGAACCTAGCATTGCAGTGGTAAGTCAATGGGAGAAAGCAGCTTCAGCAAAGTCCTTGAGTAGAAGTTACTTTTGGAAAGGAGGTGGGAGCCTTTTTCTCCTTTTCCCCTCACCCCAACCAAAGGATGAGCTTTAAAACTCAAAAAGTTGGAAGATTCTTTACTTTTCATCGGCATCCATCCTAGCGATGGCCTTAGAGTAGTAGTGGCTGATGTCTATGAAGCCAAAAAGGAGAGGAATTGTAGAAACCAAGAGCTGTGAGTTATCCTGTGGTCCCATTTTCGAGTCCAACCTTCAGTCCCTTGGACTTTGTATGTACTTGTGAGAGAGCGTGCCCTTGGTTTTTGTTTTTATTACTTTGTTTTTGTTTTAGTTTTGGGGGAAGGAAGGAGAACCACAACTTCTTTTACTATATACCACCTTATTAAATACCTGTCTCTAAAACCTAATTCAACCTGGCAATCTAATTGAAATTAATTGATAATCAATGGGAGGGAGCACTTTGGTGATGGCTTGTGAACAATTATACTGGAGGAAAATTAAACATTCCATCATAGTTACCTCTAAAATCTTGAGAGGAGCAATAGCAGATAACCCCTGGGAACCAAACCTGCCAGACTAGTGGGGATCAAGAGAATGGACCCAGATCATGCACTAAATACAAGGAAGCACCTAGAAAATAAACTCTTATAAGGATGTATTGTAAAGCATTAACTAGCAAGCAAAAATGCATATTGAGGTCTTTCTATGATCAAATGAAATAATGCATTTAGCATAACGACTAACACATAGTAGACATTTAATAAAAGCTTGTTCCTTTTTCTCCTTTACTTCTATGTCCCAGACACTATGCTCAGTATTTTCAAGATTATTTTTCCTATTTGACAGATTAAGAAACTGAGGCAAAAAGGGCTAAATGACTTTTGAAAGGTCACACAACTAGTAAGTATCTGAGGCCAGATTTGAACTCAAAAAGACAGTCCTCCTCACTTCAGACCTGGTACCTCCCTGTCTCCAGCCCTCCTTGCCAAGGGCAGCAGTTAGGAGGCACAGTGGACGGAGGGCTGGACCTGCAATCAGGAGGAACTGAGTTCAAATCTAGACATGTAGCTGTGTGACCCTAGGCTAGTCACTTAACCTGGTTTGTCTTAATTTCCTCATCTATGAAATGGCCTCTCAAGAAAACCCCAGTTAGAGTCACATAATCAGACAGAATTAGTTAACTCTATTATCACCATTTCTTAAAACTTTCATGAAAAACATTTAGTTTCCCAATAGTAAGATCTGACCTGCTTAGAGCTTATGACTTGTTTGGATAATCAGATTGGAAAATTGTCACTCAGAACAGAAAATAGCTTATGATTTGAGGGAAATTAGTATAAATGGGTATGTCTAGGTGAGCATATCGGAATGTCCTATTTGCCCATGCAAGCACTGAGTTCCAAAAAGAGCAGTATGAATTAGGACATTGTGATTTATATTCCTGGTCTTGGTGATGGTCAGGTTTGATTCCACTCTTCTCCTGATCTATTTGCTTCACTTAGCATCCTTGAGAAGCATGATGCAGTGGAGAAACTCTTGGATTTAGAGAAGATTCAAATCTTATTTATGGAACCTTTCATAGCATTCTCAGCTGCCTGAGCCTCAGTTTCTTTACCTATAAAATGAAGAGGATTGATTTATATCACATATAAATTCTTTTGCAACTACAAATCTATGATCTTATACTCTGCATTGTTATTCATGGCATAGGATATAATATTCATATTGAATCTGATAAACTCTCCAGTATTGACATCCAAGAAGAGTTTGGGTCTATTTCATCCATAAACCTAAAACAAAAAACCATAAATCCTGAGAATGAGCTTCAATAAGACCTTGGAAAACTCAGTGACAGAAATGGGAGGGACCTTTGAATATAAAATCCCAGACCTGGAAAGGCCCACAAAATTATCAGCAGGAATGGGAGAGCCTCAAGGTCACCTGAGAGGTCACCTACTAGAATGCTCTCCTCCAAGATTTGAACCCTGGCCTTTGGCCTTGGCTACCACACTACTCTTGGCTACCCATGCTTCCCAGCATTCCTTTCTCTCACGCCTCAGCCCTTGGGTTTTTGGATCCTGCCTCTTGTGTTTGGTTATGAGTGTATTAGGATTGTTACTGAGCCTAATTGTTGCCTTTGACTAACCCCACCACATAATGCCGCGTGTCATGCTGTACTACCTTTAATTTCACAGATGAACACATTTCCATTCTGTGAATTTGCCCCTTCCAGGCTCCTTGTCACTCTATCTGGATGAAGTGCGAGGTGTCTGACTTCTGCCTTAAAGAGATGACACCGATGGCCCTGATTCGCCTTGTACCAAGGCCATCAGCAATCTAAGCATCTTCCTCTGGGAGTTGAAAGCTTCCTCATCACAATACCAATAATAGTAATAAGAATAAGAGTTAGAATTAGCTTGGGATTTCCCCCAGAATTAGGGTTGGGATTACCCTGGTACTGCAGACCCCGATGAGAAAACCCCTCCTACCAACACAGGTCAGCATTTTCTCAACCACTCGTAGTCTTGGAGGGTTGTAGCCAAGGGCCCCAGGATTTAAATGTCTACTCTAAACTGCTTCTCAGTGTAAGTGTTATTCAGTTATTTTAGATGTATCTGATTCTTTGCCACCCCATGCCAGGTTTTCTTAGAATGCTTTGCCTCTTCATTTTTCAACTCATTTTATGGGATAGAAATAGATAAATAGAATCAAGTGAATTGCCCAGAATCGCACAGCTAGTAAGTGCTACATTTGAACTCAGGTCTTCTTTATATCAGGCCTGAAGCATTATCCACTGCACCATCTAACTGCTTCTTCATAGTATTAAACTAAGAGTATGTTTCTCCATATATATAGTTCTTTGGGACTAAGTATTTGGTATATATTATGTCATCTGATCCTCACGACTCTATGAAATAGGCAAGACAGTTATCATTTCATTTTTGCCTAGGAGGAAACTAAGGGAGTGTAAGGTCACATAAGTGAAGACTATCAGAGAATTTGTCCTGTATCTCAAAAATAAGTTTTCTTTCTATCATGCCATAAGGATTCTCATGTTTTATAGGATTCTGGACTGAATACATTAGGGTTCATCTCACAATATTGTATCTCCCTAATAAAGCAGGTGTCATGTAAGGTCCAAGGGCCTTGGTAGCAGCAGCTTCAATTAAAACTGATTAAAAAACAGAGAAACCCAAGCCTGCGGGTTGTTTGAAGGGAGTTTCTACCATCTCAGTGCCCTGAGAAGGACAAGGAGACTTGAGACTCTATAGATTTGCCAAGTGAGGGAACATTAGCTATCATTATGTGTTCAAGATGGACTTAGATTTTGTGGCCTGAGTTTTTGCCTTTGGATGGTGTAGTGGTCTTGGGTCAGCTCTTCTTGCAAGCATTTTCGTAATTACTACTCTCCGACAACTCCAGTAATAAAATTGGGAGTTTTACACAGGAATCTCAAATGATAATGATCTCCTGGCACCATGCCCAGGACTTTGGAGAACCCGCTGGGGTGTGTCATCTTTGAAAAAAAGACTCAGACTTTCACCTTTAACTCTGCTGTTGTCAATTCTCCATACACAGGAATGTATCTGTGAGGACTTGAGCTAAAGGTGTGGCAGCTGGTGAGGATCTAGGAGGTCCTGTCATTGATAGTCCAAGTTTTGAGGACTTCTCTTTTCAGCCTCCCTCCCCTCTGGGGAAGGAGGTAGGTGGTGGCTGAGGGAAGGGGAGGGTCTAGTCCCCCTGGGGAGGGTTAGGCAGCCTCTTGTCTTCCCACCCCAGGCCTGTGTGATTCACATTCTCAAAATAAGTTCTTTTTATCCCATGAGTCATACAACCAGCCGAACCAGTTTGGTTTGGGACCATTTGAATGAACTGAATAGAATGATAGAACTTAAGAGTTTTTAGAAAGGACCTTAGAAATATTGGTCTTAAGTAGGAGAACAATTTCTCCTCAGAATCCAAATACTTGATTTTTTGCAAAATGCTGCAGGGATAAGATAACACCCAAGGTTTGGTAATGGGATAAGGCAGATCAATGACTATGAGAATGTCCATTATGCCTTTTTTATTAGCTGTGTGGTTATAGATATATCCCTTTGATTCTTTTCATCCTTACTATACCTATTTTAGGGATCTTGTGAGGGAAATATGGGAAATTTGAAAACAGTAGATAAATTCTGAAAATAATACTCAATCACCAGCTTATATTAAACTCCTACTACTTGCCAGACATTCTGCCAAGCCTTGGGGACACAAATGCAAAGCTGAGATTGTCCCTGACCTCAAGGTGTTTACTGTCAACTAAAGAGATATAGCACTTCACAGATAAGTAAAAACAGGCTAGGTAAAAAATAAATACAGAATGATGGGTGGAAGTCTAATAAGTGGGGGAGCCAAAAGTCTCTTGATTTTTATCTTGGAAGAAATTTGATTTATTGATCGATTATCTTGTGATTAGGTAAAGGGATTAGGCTGCTTTGAAAACCAAAGACCTCTTTTAGATCAACAAAGTAGCCTTTAAGAAATCATAATCACTCTTAATTAATCTGTAAATCTTAGCCAACTAACTTGAGCTAGGCAAAATTTTGCCTTGGCACTTGATAGGAAGAAATGTTTGCTGAGCAAACAATCATGTAGACATGATTGGGAGTAGGGGGTGATACATGTTTAACCTACTTTAGAAAATCACCTTTAAAAAAAAAAGAATTTTATAGCTTAAATATATGCAAATAGATGCTTTTAATTTGTAATTAAATGTAGCCCAATTACAAGTCTATTCATGAGGGCACCCTGTAGGATTTTTGTTTAGATGTTCTTTCTTGTTCAGTCCAGTTGTATGGAACATTCTTTAATCATTCGTTCATTCATTCAATAAGCAAATATTGGTCTTTGCTTTGGAGCAATTAAAGCAAAAATAGCAATAAAAGTCCATTCTTTAAATTTCAAACATACAATTTAATAATGATTATGTCCAGCTGCAACAATCTAGTCCCCATCAATGTTCTTTTGAGTATTGCACCTTTCATAGCTACAACTGTCCATAACAATGTAGTCCATCAATTGAGTATTTCCAGAATTATATCTTCATTTTGCAAATGAAAGAATTCAAAGAGACTATGTGGTCTAGTTAAAAAGTGATAGAGTAAAGACACAAATGAATGAATGAATGGGTGGATGGATGGATGAATGAATAAACGAAAAAACATGTGATATCTAGTCCAGTTAAAAAGTGATAGAGCAAGGACATGAATGAATGGATGGGTGGATGGATGAATGAATGAATGAAAAAACATTTATTAAATGCTTTCTATGTGCAAAGCACTGGAGGTAAAAGTAGAAAAGAGGGTGTGTCTCAAGGAGCTCACATTCTAACGTGGAAAATCATATATATGGAAGTTTCATCTGCACATCAGATAGAAAAGTCCAGCAGTCCTTAGGCATAAGAATAAAGCAGATGGCAATATATCTTCTTTAATGTCATTTCAAACACAACAATCATATCCTGCCTCAAGAACTTATTATCTGTATAAATCTGAGTAAGTCATTTAACCTCACTCAGCCTCAGTTTCCTCACCTGTAAAATGTGGATAATAATATTTACCTCAAAGGATTGTTATGTAAAGCACTCTGCAAATTTCAAAATGTTTTATAAATGCTAGCTATTATTATATTAATTTTTAATGTTGACATTTGACAGTAGCAAGGATTTTGGTGGCCAGAACTTTCTTTTCCGAATCTTCATTAGCTGTGACTGCCGAATAAGAGGGGGCTCACAACATGCATAGGCAGTTGCCAGCTTGCATATCCATAAAGCATGTTACCCCTGCAGAGTGGCTACAGAAGCCCAACTGGAAGCAAGGTTATTTGAATCCCAATCTGCCTCTTGCTACTTGTGCGACCCAGTCTTTCTAGGTCTTAGTTGCCTCATCTTTCGGATAATCATATTGACATTACCTCTCTCATGATTGGTAGTAAAGAAAGGGTTTTTATGAACCATAAGGTCCTAGAAAAACATGAGTTGTCATTATTATTGTTTTTAGAGATAATTAATGATAATATTAATGATTCTTAATAATGTGATTAGTGACAATCACAACATTAATAAATGATTCTTCAAAGAAACAACAATATCTCTTTAGGGCAAAAACATATCTAGCAATGCTAAATTATTTGCCCTGTATCTCCACTGTGCTACATAGTGGAGAGATGCAAGTTAGTCTATCTCACTACATCTGGTTTGGTAAATCATTCCTTTCTTTATGTCTGTCTCTTTCTGGGTAAGAGGCTGAATAGTAAAGGATGATCTCTAGGGTTTTTTGTAGTTCTAAATCTTATGAATCCATAAAATTACTTAATAACCAGAGCACTCAGAGAAGTTCTTTCAAGTTGCCAAGACATCTCAATTTTAGTTTTGCAACAGCTCTTTCATAAATTTCCTTTTCTCTTCAGATTCTGCCAGCAGCACTCTGCTGCAGGTCCATATCACATCATATTTGAACTAATAGCATGAGCCTTCTCACAGATCTGCTTATTTCAAATCTCTCTCCACTTCAGTCTATCCTCCTCTCAGTCATAAAGTGATTTTCTTTTCTTTTTTTTTTTAACTTTTTATTGACAGAACCCATGCCAGGGTAATTTTTTACAACATTATCCCTTGCATTCACTTCTGTTCCGATTTTTCCCCTCCCTCCCTCCACCCCCTCCCTAGATGGCAAGCAGTCCTTTACATGTTAAATAGGTTACAGTATATCCTAGATACAATATATGTGTGCAGAACCTAACAATTCTCTTGTTGCATAGGGAGAATTGAATTCAGAAGGTATAGATAACCCAGGAAGAAAAACAAAAATGCAAGCAGTTTATATTCATTTCCCCATGTTCTTTCTTTGGGTGTAGCTGCTTCTGTCCATCCTTGATCAATTGAAATTGAATTACTCTCTTTATTGAAGAGATCCACTTCCATCAGAATACATCCTCAAACAGTATCGTTGTTGAGGTATATAATGATCTCCTGGTTCTGCTCATTTCACTTAGCATCAGTTCATGTAAGTCTCGCCAGTCCTCTCTGTATTCATCCTGCTGGTCATTCCTTACAGAACAATAATATTCCATAACGTTCATATGCCACAATTTACTCAACCATTCTCCAGTTGATGGGCATCCATTCATTTTCCAGCTTCTAGGCAATAAAGTGATTTTCTTAAAATATAAGTCTAGTCCTACTCAATAAATTATAATGGCTTTTTATTTTCTCTTAAATTCAAATACAAAATCCTGTTTGGCTTCCAAAGTGCTTCATAATATAATCGTTTCTTAACTTTCTTTTCTTTTCTTTTTTTTTTTTTTTTTGCTAAGGCAATTGGGGTTAAGTGACTTGCCCAGGGTCACACAGCCAGGCATCATCTCTTAACTTTCAAGTCTTCTTGTGTTCTACATGCTCTTTGATATAGGACAGTTTTCATTCCAGCCTTTTCCATGAAAAAGATATTCAGTTTCTCAGTTCCAAGCATTTTCTTTGGGTGTCCTCCATCATTGGAATACTCTCCCTCCTCTGCTTCCACTACTGACCACTTGGATTTCCTTTAAATTTCAACTAAAATCCCATCTCCTACAGAAAGCCTTTCCTAACTTTTTATAGTTCTAGTGCCTTCCCTCTGTTAATTATTATCTACTTATCCTGTATATAGCTTGTTTGTACATATTTATTCATTTACTGCCTCCACTAGATTGTGAGTTCCTTCAGAGTATGGATGTCTTTTACCTTGTTTTGAACCTAGCAATGCTTGCCACAGAGTAGGTACATAAAAATATTTATTCATTAATTGATTGACCCACGAGGAAGATTATTTTATTCGTTTAATGGGAAAAATAAACAAAAAAATATGGCCTGAGAATAAAGTGACTTGAACTTTTCCTTCTCACTAGGCCCAAGTAAATATAGATTCATTGTCACCTGTCTTTGATCCAGGGCATCCAAACTAGGACGTTTTCCATGAGAACTTCCAGGGCCTCCCAAAGCACACCTTTAGTCTTATATCTTCTTCCCAGAGAAATGACTGTGATTCATAACACACTCACATTATTTTGGAATGTGGCTTCAGATAGATTCTATCTCTGAGAACTTAAGTCACAGGATTCTCCAACTGTCACTTGATTTATGTGTGTGAACCTCTGGCTCATAAAAAGACATTTATTTTTCGAATTCCATAGCACAGGAGGCCTGAAGAAATAATGATGTCTCTATTCATTTTTTTTTTTTAATTGAAAGAAGTATCCTCCATCGGTGAATTTTTCAAAGAAAATGGTATATGGATGAAAACGACTAATCCCTTGCCCTTCTTGACTTTTCATTGGTGCTACCAGCTCATTTCCCTGGCACCATCTCAGCATATTTCATTTCAAATCTCAAAAATCTCACCTTCTATCGTTAAACTTAATACATTCCAACACTGGTTTATAAGATGTAGAGCTCCAAGGGATCTTAGAGGTCATTTAGACTGACCTCATTATACAGGTGAGAAAATGGGGATCCAGAGAAGAAAGGTGACTTGACTATGGTCATACAAGAAAGTCGATGGAAGTGCTAGCTTCTATAAACTCAGGTCCCTTGGTTCCAAAACTGCTGTTCATTCTACTGTATCACACCTTCCCAATAGCATAGGAGTTGTTTGGGGGTAAAGGGAAAAACTTAAAATTTCAAAGAATTAAAATGACTTCAGTCCTAGAAGCCTGATTTTCTCAACAGTGAAACATTCCAGGAGGAATACTCTACTCACATGTATAATGTCATCCTTATTTGTCAGTAAGTCCCCCATCAGTCACAAGATGACAGAAATTCTGTTTTGTCTTTTTAAGACTGCCAGTCTAGCTGACTTAAAAATTCAACCTCAGTAACTTCTCGATATTCCAGTTCTTTATTGAAATGGGCCTTTTAATGTCATCTTTAATTTAATCAAATAGTGTCATCAAAATAACATTTACTCTATTACTGCAAATTCACTGCATTATTAACTAGTGTAACTAGACAAAAAAGATGGTACAACCCCCCATGGAAATATATACTTACAGTAAAAATGGATACAGTTCATAGATGTTCTATATTTAATTTGCAGTTTCAAAGCACTCTCTATGGAAAGGTTTTATGGTTCTGAAATCATTTAAAAACACACTTTACTACAATCCATAGCAGGTAGTTTTTCCCAATTTGGGAAGTTACGGTTTCTTGTACTTTGAAAGTAACCTGACAGCATTTCTCCCAACAAAAACAGGGCCTCTGTGCCTCACTGGTGTTTTTTGGGTAAGTCTCTTGGTAAGTCATCTGACATTTCTGAACATATTCCATTCTTCAAACATCTGCAATTTCACTGGTATTTCTTCTGAAATGGATCACGCTTTGATAGGGGACTTCATAGCTAAATATGGCTCTACAAACCCATTCATTTAATGCCTTGTAGCTAACTTTATGGTAATGAATCTCTAAAACACTTAACTAGGCTGGCCCTTGAATTATATTCAATGGTATCTCCATTTGGGTGGAAACGGCTAGTGCTTGTGTTTCTCTAGCATGGTCTTTAAGAACATGCATGATGATGTGCTGGAGAATGTTACTGGAACTTCATTAACTAAAAAAATGAGGATTTTTAAATGAGGATGTATTATCTACTTTCCAAAATTGCCAGGAAAAAAAAAAAACACTACATTGTTCAGGAGCAGAAACTTACTCCCCAAACCTCCCTCAGAATTTCCATCCAACTGTTCAGTCTCTTACCAATCAATCAATATTTACTAAGTACCCACTATGTGTCAGGTACTTAGCTAAGTATTTATGATTCAAAAAAAGAACCAAAAGACAGTCCTTCAAGGAGTGCTTAGTCTGATGGAGGAGACAACATCAAACAAAGAGAAAGAGAGAGAGAGACAGAGAGATGGAGAGACAGAGAAATGGAGAGAAAGAAGAAAGACATTGAAATTAAAAGGAATTGGGAAAGGCCTTCTGTAAGAGGTGGGATCTTTGTTGGGACTTAAAGGAAGCCAGGAAGGTCAGTAGGCAGAACAGGGACAGTATTCCAGGCTTGGGAATAGCCAAAGAAAAAGCCCAGAGCAGAGAAGAATGTCTAGTTCATGCAAGGCCAGGAGAGGTTTTGAAATCACTACCATCATCCCCTGAAGCGGGCTACCTTCTCCCCTTACCCAACCTCATCTTCATTTTGTGTCTTTATCTTCTTCATTAGATTATAAGCTCCATAAAGACAAAAAACTTTCTTTCCTTTTCTTATTGATATACCCAGCACTGTGCCTAGCACATAGCAGGCACTTAATAAATGTCAAATGTATTGTACATTGTACTGGTGGAAAGGCTTTGACCATTTCTTCATTCAAAAAATATTAGGCTGCTGTGTGCAGAGGAGTGTTTATTATCTGGATATATATGAAGACCCAAGCAGAGAAAGGTGGTAGAATGTGTGCTGGATTTGGAGACAGAGGACCCAGTGTGGAAGCCACAATCTGCCACTTAGCAAAATCTGTCAAGTGTCTTCAGTCTTCTAGGTTTAGGGTTTTCTCCAGCTGCGAAACAAAAGGTTGGAGCAAAGGATCTCTAAGGTTCCTTGCAACTCCTGCCTTAGAATAACCTTAGGATTCTTGCCCCTTAAAGGGCTCACATCCTAGTAGGAGGATAAGTCATAAACACAGATAATTACAATATCACACTTTTGAAATGATAAAGGAAGGAAAGAAACAAGCAGATATTAATTTCCTGCCTGGCACTATGCTAAGCACTTTACAAGCAAAGCTGGTAAGATTAGAAGTCAGGTCTTCTTGACTCTGGTTCAGTCTCTATCCAGGGTGCCACCAGCTGGCTCCAAAAACCTAGGATGTGTGAGATATTCTTACTTAACTTACAACTCAGTTAATGTTACATCTTTGGAACTAAGGTGGATTGAATGTAATCAAACCAGTATTTTTGGTGGTATCACAATCAGTAGCTCAGAGATCCATTGAGGACAAGATCAGCCCTTCCAGCTGTGGATAGTTTGCTCATCCAAAGATGGGATTTGTGTTTTGGCCATAGAGTGTGGGCAGGGGGTGGGAGTGTTTTATATGTCATCTTTTTGGAAGAAAGAAGCAGTACACAGTAGTGGAAAGAGCATCAGTAGTGGAAAGAGCATCAGTTCAGACTTGAGGCCCAAGGTACCCAGTGGTCATTCAGTAAGTGCTGTTGAAGGACTAACAGCAGGAGTCTTGTTCCAAAAGAAGGCAGCCAGTTTGATGTAGTGGAAATCTCAGTGGGTTTTGCAAGACCAGGTTTCCAGTCCCAGATGTGACCTTATGCAGGTCACTTACTCCATGTCCTGGGATTTTTGTTTCCCCATTTATAAAAGGAGGGAATTGACAAATGGCACACGAGGATCCTTCCAGAAAAGTGGTCCTATGCTATTCTTCCTGAACCTTGTTTTTCTTCCCTTCTAAATGGGTATTATTATACTTCCACTCTTTCCATCAAAAGGTTATTGTGAGCAACAGCAGCTGAACTAACAGCATGTTAGTTTTAAACTCTGGAGCAGATACAGTTTGTTTCCATGCATTGAGTTCAGCTTGCAATACTCTTCTCTCACACTGCTATCTGGTCCCAAACTTTACTACTAACAGTCACACCACTACCTTCCTTCTCTAATATCAGCTCATTTTCTCCAGGAGACAATGTTAGATGATCATGTCGACAGAACACAAGTCTTAGCAGATCCTAACAAGATAGAAGGTTTTACGCGCTGTTTTTGCTTACCCATGCCTAATTCTTCATAACAAGGATACTGGGGTGGTCTGCCATTTTCTTCTCCAGCTTATTTTACAGATGAGGAAACTGAAGCAAACAGGGTTAAGTAACTAACTCAGGGGCACACACAGCTAATAAATATCTGAGGCTGGATTTAAACTCATAACAATGAGTTTTCCTGGTTTCAAGCCTGGAGTTCTTTCCACTACACTGCCTTGCTACCTCTTCATTGTGCCTAGATCAGAAAGACTGTTTTCCTTTCCCAGGCTTCCCCCATCTTGTTGCTTTGTAATACTAAAATGTCTACAAACAGTACTAATCATTCTTTGGCTCCTTTTGGGAGTAAAGGAGAAACTCTTAGCTTAAGATGATTAAATTTTCCGAAAGGGGTGAGAGTTTTTATGGACTGGTTGATCTAATTTAGTCTCAGTTTAGGAAAATCATTCTAAGAGTAGGTCTAGTGTAAAAAGATGCTGTAGTTTGGTTTCAGGCCCAGAGTCCAAGTATGATAATGTCTTGTGTGTATGCATGTGTGTCTCATCAAATCTAGATACACTTTGTTGGCAGATGGAGAGATTCTGAACTTTTCGTCCCGTGCAAAACAACCAAACATTATCAATTCAACTGAGGTCTGAAACACACAGATATTGTCCCTTTTGTGAGAACTCTTGGGAGCTTTTAAGATAGGGGTGGGGAAGTGGTTAGAACTTTCATACACAAATCTAGCCAGATTAGTCTGGAACATTAGCAGTGATCACAGTCCCCCATCCCTATATAATCATCGAGGGCTACCTTCTCCAATCCAATTTTTCCCTGCAGTCCATGGAGGCACACCAGTATCTCTCCATGCCCACTATTCATGTCCTCAACTCAAATAAGGATACAAAAGATGTATGCTTGAAGAGTAGACCCGAAGGGAAATACACTTACACATAAGGGCAAAGTAAGATTGAGTTGATCCTAGAAACATACTGCGACAGAGTATTTGATATAAAGAACCTTGCACAAGGTTGGGGAGCAGCCAATTGGATCACCAGCATTGGACAGGATTTTGCTGCTGGATCATATCATATATGACTTATTGCTTCTGAATGGGACAGCAGCTAATCTGTGATTGTAGTCACAGCTGGGCTGCATAAGTGGTGATTTATGAACTGCTGTATCTTCATCTGTGAGCTCCTGGGAATTTCTACCACAAAACAGAAAAATAGCAATCCACAAAATTAGGAGTAATGGGGGACAAGGAGTAGTGGAAGGAGGGAGAGGTGCAGAAAGGAAGACAATTATTGGATGTAAGGTCCAATCTCTTAACAATTAGAATGGCACAAAAATGGAAGAAACCCAGGAGTTCAGTTTTGGAAGAACCAGATAGGTAGACAAGCCAGGCCTTTATAAAAAAAGAAAGAAAGAAAGAAAGAAAAGAAAAAGAAAAGCTTTACTGATGCTGTTTTTTATACCACAAACGTTTCTGGATAGATCCCCTGACTTCCTTGCCAAGGAATTGAACCTTCCCTTGTGACAAAGAAAATAGTTAAGCAAAAACAGCTCATCCAGTGACCTCATCTGACAATGTAGGAAACATTTTACCCTTGCTAAGGAGGAGAGAGGTTTACTAATTGTTTGACCTCATATTCATCATTTCCTATTGTGCAATAACTAGCTGAATGAAAAAGCATTTATTAAGCATTTACTGTGTCCCAAGCATGTGCTAAGTGTTGGTGACATAAATAGAAAAACAAAACAGTCCCTGCTCTCAGAGAACTCCCATTCTAATGGAGAGACACAATGATCCTCCTCAGCGTTCAGTATCAAAGCAGACTAATGAATTTTCTTTTGTGTTATGTCCATTGACAAAATGTATTTTTCTGATACTGCATTAATTGTCGGAACCAAGGATTTGGATGGAGAAAACTTTTTTCAGGGTCTTTGGTAGCTGGGAGTGCTGAGGAAGCTATTGCTGTAGCAGCTTACAGAGGGACTTGACGGGTCACCTTTGGGTAAAGATGGGGGGAGCAGAGTCTTGTAGTAGGCTTAGTGGTGTAGGGTGGGATGGGGACATATTGTTCTATTACATTCATATTGCCACAACTTCAGGTTATTGGGGAGGAGGAATGAGAGAAAAGGAAATTGCTGGAGATTTGGGAGTGAAGTAATACATGGCAACAGCTTTTCTGGAAATGGTGGCTGGGAAATAGTGGTCCAAAATCAGAAGTAGGTCCCAGAGGGAAAGTTGCTCTGGGCCAAAAAAGTGATTGTTGAAGAGAAATGGGCTGTGGATAAAGAGTGTACTATACAGTGAGGCACAGCTAGAGTTTTTAGTGGAACAGATTCTGGACAATCATCAATCCAACTTCTCTTCTTTTCCTTTTCCTTTTCTGGTTCATGATCTTTGGGTATCTCTTAGAGCTGTGTTCTCTGACATTCTTCTCCATCCTCCAGTGATAACAAGAGCTAGGATTTATATAGTACTTTACCTTTGATATTTCATTTGGTCCTTACCATCTCCTTGGGAGGTAGATGAGGAAACTGAAGTTGAAAGACAATGTAACTTGCTGGGGATCATACAGCTAGTTCTTCCTGATTTCAATACTGTGGTATTAACTCCCATTGCTTATAGTCTTTATCTCATGACTCCCAATCAATCAGTTAACATTTAGTAAGCATCTTCCATGTGGCAGGCACTGAGCTAAGCACTGGGGAGGTAAAAAGAGGCAAAAGACTGGAAACTTACAATGTGGTGGAGACAACATACAAACAAGTATGGATAAAGTAAACTATATATAGTACAAACAGCAAATAATTAACAGATAGGAGGCTCTAGTTTTAAGAAGGATTGGGGAAGGGCTTCCTGTGGAAGATGGGATTTTAGTTGGCATGTAAAAGATCAATATAGGATATTCCAAAAGTCTTAGTGCATTTTTAAGCCATTAAATTTAAAACTCATCTTCCAAAGCCCAGTCCCACATCATAACTGACTCAATTGGATGTTTTAAACTACATGTTCAATAGAGATCTCAAACTAACTAGGTTCATCAAAGAATGCATTATCATTCAAGTAAAACTCAGCAGGCTTCTGAACTTCCCTATTTATATAAAAAATCATGAACTTTTCATTCAGATTTACAGCTTCAGAATAATACTTGACTCTTGACTTTTCCACATACCACATAGTCATCCAGTTGCCAAGACTCCTTGATTCTCCTCATATCATCCCTCACAACTATTCATTATCTGCCCTCTTTTCTTCACTTATACCATACAACCAGGACTGTTGAAATAGCCTCCTAATTGAACTCCATGTCTCTCATCTCTCTACCTTCTCAAATTCACCCTCTGCAGAGCTTCCAGAGTGATATTCCTAAAGCAAAGGTCAAACTGTGTCATTACTCAGTATACGTCCGTGGTTCTCTATCACTACAAGATCAAATACAAACTCCTGTTTGATACATAAAGCACTTTACAACCTGCCTCTGCCCTACCTGTCCAGATTTGTTACCTTCTCCTCCCTGCACTCTGTAGTACAGCCAAATGTAACACACAACATTCCATCTCCCATCTCAGAGCTTGGCATAAGCTACTCCCCATACCTGGAATTCACTCCCTCCTTATCTGTGACTCCCAGATTTCCTAATTCTCTGCCCAGCTCATTTCAAAAACATAATCTCTAACAAGAAAATTTCTAACAGTCTCCACCTAATCTCTCCCTAGCTGCTAATGCTCCCCCTTTCCTATTAGCTAGTATTTATTGATCAGTCAGGAATTTAATCAACTCCTACAAACAAAAGAAAGATAATCCTTGCCCTCAAATGACTTATAATCTAATTGGAGAAGACAATAGACAAAAGAGAGCTGAAAAAGAAGGTGGTGATGGTGATTAAGAAGTTCAGAAAGTCAGGAACAGAGCCACTAATGTGGGTCCTTGCACATAATGAAGACTCGAAGTAACTTACCAATAGGAGAACTGCAAGGGGAGCAGGGCACATTTCTAATGGTGAGCCATTGTTTTAGGATGAGGAGGCTTCAAATTGTGAGGGAAGTTCCAAAGTCAGACCAGAGAAGGCCAAATTTTTGAATTCCAGAAGGTCAGGAATTGATCTGGAAGGCAATTTGTGGTTTGCAAAGAGTTTTATGGATCTTCACAACTCTCTGGGAGGTAACTATTATTATTAGTCCCCATTTTATTAATAAGAAGAAACTAGGAAAATATAAATGGCATGTCCAAGGGAAAATCAGATACTGGTTTTAAATGCAGAAAAATTTATATACATATATACATATATATACACACACACATATGCATAGATGTATACACATACATCTATGCATGTATGTGTATACACATTTCGACATAGGTCTATATACATATGTTTATATATACATACATATATAATTATCTCTGTGTATATATATAATAAAGGAAATGTAGTTACTATAGTATTAAAAAAAAAAGTTCATGGACTCCCAGATTAAGAGTTTCTAATCTAGAAAATGAAACTACCACTGAGCTCTCCAAAAAAACAGGGACTTTAAGACAGAGCTGAAGGGAGTGTGCATTGTAAGCTTGGGAGCTGGCCAAAATGAAGAGAGAAGAGAGTGTCATGATGAGGAACAATAAGAAGTCTGTTTTGGTAGAATCTGGAGGATGTATATGATAAGGTCAGAAGAGTTAGGTTGGGCCAGGCTTGGAACTGCTTTAAATATCAAACTGTTTACATTTGTTCTTAGAAGTTACAGGGAGCTTGCTATTGTGAGGGGGTAGAGAGAACAAGCATTCTGTGCCAGGCACTGTGCTAGGTGCTTTTTACAAATCTCTCATTTAGTCATAATAATTCAAGGTAGGGGCTCTGATTATCCCTATCTTACTGGATAGGATAGGATATCCCTATCTTACTGGATAGGAGGAAACTGAAGCAGACATTTAAGTGACTCAATCTGTTAGTAAGTGTCTAACTGGGCTCATTGTTTTTTTCTACTGTACTATGTGTGGAGTGTAAGATTGTAACATTCTCAGACTTGTGCTATAGTATATTACTAGGGCATCTTCGCATCTATTTACTGTATTATGTACTTTGTATCTACCTATGTGTATACATATTGTTTCCCCTAATATAATGTAATATTCTTGAAGGCAGGAAGTTTCATTTTTGCATAGCACAGTCTTTGGAAAATAGTAGGTACTTCTTGTTTTAGTGCTGTAAAAAATTATTTCCATAGTATTCACAAAACAAACAGTCTGGAGAGCTCGTAACTCTGCCCTCCCCATCCGCCTTTTGCAGATATAGCAACCAAGGTCAGATAAACTTAAGTAATTTGTCCAAGACAGCACACCAACCAAGACTCAGAGCCGCCAATGGTTTGTGACTCCCAAACCAGAAATTTTTCTTCTTTGTATCATTCCACCTCTATTTTAATAGCTCATATTTAGAATAATAATAGCACAAAAAAAATTACATACCTGGCTTTCCTCTCTTCACTGCTAGTAATAAAATTGTCCTCTAGGAGTTTGGAGTCTTTTGACAAGAAAAATTTGCACAAATAACAAAAAGAAAAAATGATAATGTGATTTGCAGCCGGAAGAAGAGTGGGAACATGAAGAAATCAATTCAGCTGAGAAAGGGATGATTTTCAGAGTGAATCCAGAACCTGGATGGAATGATGGGTAGAAGCTGAAGCAAATTTATGTTTAATTTCAGAAAAATTAACAGCAATAGGTGTCTACATGTGAAGAAGAGAGGAACAGTGGGTTCTCTCTCTACAGAGATCTCGAAGCTAAAGATGAGTTCTGGACAAGTGTGGTATTATGGGTAATTCCTTCTTGGGTGAGCTAGATTAAGTGAATGCTTAAATGCTATTATTCTGTGCCGGTAATAATTTCAGATCTGAGAGGAATCTTAATGCTCATCCTGGATCCAGCTTCTCATTTTATAGAAGAGAAAATTGAGAGACCAAGAGAGAGGGCAGGGCATGACCCAGGCTGGACATTCTCACTGCTAGGATCCTTCATAGCCCTTTCATGTACTATTCTGTCTGTCAGTCAATGAACATTTATTAAGTGCCTACTGTGTGCCAGACTAAGGCCTGGGGAATCAAAGACAACAGAGTCCCAGCTCTCATGGAGCTCACAATCTAACAAGAAAGACAACTTAGAAACAAATCTATACAAATAAACCACAGAAAGGATAAATCAGGGTACACACATTTCTAGACCAGGTCTTAAAGCCAAGGTCGTTTTCCTTCCAGCCCTACCTTCACCTTCTCTAAATTAGTACAGACAACTACCTAGTTTGGAGTTTAGGATCATAGATTTAGAACTGTACAGGATCATCTAGGTACCTGTTAGCTCCAAGATCAAATATAAAATGTAGTCTGGCTTTTAGAGCTCCTCCTAACTGATTCCTTTTTAACTTTATAGTCTGGTTACAAATGGCTCCTCTCCAGGGACAGTACAATGCAACCATTGGAGCCTATTTGCTGTTTCTTACAAAGGATATCATCTCCCCTTTCCATGCCTTTGCACTCTGCCCTTCATGCCTGAAATGTGCTCCCTTCTCTCCTCTGTCTCCTAAAATCTCTGGTTCCCTTTAAGCATTAGCTCAAGCTCTTCTGCAGGAGGCTGTTGTTGGAGCCTGTTCCTGCTTCATCTTTTAAGTTCATTTCACATCTTCTCTATTTGTAACTTTGCTCTCACACCTTCCCCTTTTCCAAATTATTTTCTAGGATACCATCCTCCTTCCATTTACCCAGGCTCATAATTTGGGTTCATCCTCTACTCTACACACACACACACACACACACACACACACACCTTTTCTTCTCCCTTTCTCCCATTCCTTCCTTCTCTGTCTCTCTCTCTCTCCCTCTCTCTCTCTCTCTCTGTCTCTGTCTCTCTGTCTCTCTGTCTCTCTCTCTCTCTCTCTCTCTCTCTATCTCTCTCTTTCTCTGTCTCTCTCTCTCTCTCTGTCTCTCTCTCTCTCTCTCTTTCTCCCTCCCTCACTTTCCCTCCCTCTCCCCTCCTTCCCTTTCTCTCTCTCTTCTCTCCCTCTCCCTTCTCCTCTCCCTCTCCCTTTCCCTCTCCTCTCTCTCCCCTACTATAAGCTGCAAAGGATATGCTGATCCATCCTGGTTTTAGGAATTTCCCTGTCCTTAGCTTCTAACTGGGGAGACAACACGTACTTACTTCTATAGATACCTGCAGCCATCAAACATTCATTAAGCAGCTCCTATGTGCAAGTGCTGGGGATACAAAGAAAGGGAAATCATAACCTCTCTGGGAGCCGCTTTCTTTTGAGGAAAGGAAGGCGAGTTCTGTAATCAGTTACTACACTGAACAAGCCTTTCCACCCGCCCCATTCTGTTCAAGTGTGGCACACTTATGCCAGGGACGGGAGTTTCGTCAGCCTTCCACCCTGACGTGAATGCACAAGTGCAGAAATCTAGGCCTCCTCTCAGCTTCAGTGATTACAGGCCTCTTTCCACATGTGGCAGCACAGGCAAGAAGATGGGTTGGGGTGGTGTCTTTTTCCTGAGAGAGCCTTCAGACCCCAGAGGCAGCTGCTTCATAGGGAAGTACCACCACACAAAGAGGCACATTTACATTCATGGGCTGTTGCTGTTTCGAGCATTGGACACTGAAGACATCTGCTTAAAGTCTCTCATTAGAAATTAATGGGAAAACTCCAATTGTGCTTTATTAGACCCGAGCTGTGAAACGAATGCTGCACACAGCAAAGGAGACTCTTAATCAGACATTATTTATATCCATAATATTTTATAAATTAAAAGCAGGAGAAATTGACCCAGTAGAAGAATATCAGGCAGTCAAGTCATAAAGATAAAGTCTGGGCTGCTGATAATTCGCAGGTGAAAGGAGGATGAAAAAGCAGTAGATCCTTTCTCATTGGCAGATCTCTAAGTGTTCCATTTAAATCAGAGAATCAGATCTGGAAAGAGTGTCAGAATCTAGAAGTAGAGGCTCAAAGATAAACCTGGCCCTTAGAATATAGAATGCACACAGCATTGAAGTTCAGAAGGTCTATCTACATTACTCTTGCAGGAAGATTGAGACTCTGTAGGAGAGAAGTGACTTCTTAAAGGCCACGTATCGCAAATGAAATGGCAACTCGCTTATCAAATTTCTTGTCAGTCAGTATTCTCCATTCCTTCTAGGCCGTGGATGGGCCACTTCTTTTGCCCTTATTTTTTATACTTGTAGTCAATGGAACATAAAACAATGATCCTTAATTTTAATCAATAGCAAATTTAGAGCAGGCCCATTGGATAAATCTGTTCTCTTAACTTACCAAATCTTCTCACCCTTAAGGGCTGCTTGTTACTTTAGTAGCACCAGAGACTAGGGACTCAGCGGTTGAATAATTGACAAAAACTGCAGGTAGGGCATGAAACATTTAATTGATTCATAGTATCCCTTCAGTGAAACGCACTGAAGAGTTAATTATTTTTTCCGCAGTTGGGACTCAGCTGTTGTTTCCAGTGGGATTAAACAGCTGTCAGCATTGTTAATGACATCAAATTCCAGCACTACCATTTGCTCTGCACATCCCCCTACCTTGAAAGTGGGCATGGCCACAGAGAGAGTGCCGCCATATCCCCCTTTCTGGAGGCATAGGAATCTGCGGAAAGATAAGGGCCCTTATTACAAAACTACAGACCGGAGCTTCTGTTGATGGAATCTCGTAATGAGTAATTAAGCTACTTTGCAGAAGTCAGCGCTGTCATGTTGGCAGCCGGGCACTTCCATTCCCCGGTGGATGCAGCTGGAGAGGACTAGGAAGGTGATAAAAGAAAGAAAAATAGAATGATTCTGGAAATATCTCCATGTAACTCTAGTGTTTTAATACCAAAGGAGCTGCTAAATAATTAGCCACCCGAAGGAAACTTCTGCCTGCAAACAGGGCATTTCTGAAAACATCTGGAATCATACTGTATGTCTGAGAAGTGGCAAACAAGGAGAGTAGCTTTATTCTTTAGCTATTTTTTCTTTCTCTTCTTGCTTCACCTTTTTCTGTGAGAAATTTCCCCCTCAAAGCTCCAACTTAGTAAATGAAAGTATTGCTTGGAAAAGGACCTTTTGACTCCTTTAAAGACAGGGAAGGGACAATGTTGGAGATGGGGAAGGGGTCTTTGGAGTTGTAATCTGGGGTTGCTGCTTCCTTTCCTGACCCAAACTGAAATTCTCCTATCTCCTAGATTTGCTTATTTAAATCTGGAAGAGACCTGAGAGGTCATCTAATCTCCTCCCCTAATTATCTAGTGAAGAAACAAAGGCCCAGAAAAATTCAATACTGGCAGTAAGTGAGGAAAGTAGTATTTGAATCCAAGATCTGGGCCTCCACATGCACCCCTCTTTCAATTTTGTTTTGTAGGTCCTTTGATTTTATTATACACAAAAGCCAATTTCTTTTTCTTCCTTCCTTCCTTTCCTCTATCTCTTTTTTCCTTCCCTCCCTCCCTCCCTTTTTCCTTCCTTACCTCCCTTCTTCCTTCCTTTCTTTCTTGTCTTCCTTCTTTTTTCTTTTCCTTTCTTCTTCTTTTTTTGTTTCCTTATTTCTTTCTTTGTTTCTTTTTCTTCTTCTATTACTACTACTACTTTCTTCTCCTTTTTCTCTTCTTTCTTCTTCCTTTCTCCACTTATATTTTCAAGAGAACCTAAATATTTAAATATTCCCTCTTCTCTAAATGAAAATCTAAATATCCAAGCTAATTATTACCTAAATTACTTCAGTTATATAATGCTAGAAAAATATCCAGTTGTATTACTATCTGATGATGGGAGGGTAAAAAAAAATTACAGCAAAACCATTTGTTTAAAATCCACTCAGGTTTAGGGAAACGATTTTTAATAACCAAGTGACACAGAAATAATGCCATTAAATGAATAACCAACTTCTAGAACAGATAATGAAATATGAGAGGGCTAAGTGTCACATCAATAAACATCTTAATTGAATAACTTCAAGCTAACACTTGAGAACAGAACCCTGATCAAGGATTAAAATGCTTTATGTCTTCAGGTAATGCATCAAGAGGTGTCTTTGCCACTAATCGAATGGTCTGTACCTATCTAAACAGAACCAGTTCTAGTTACAGAAAATATACTCCCACTTGGTTCCAAGTATAAAGGAACTGTGCAAATCTTTATGTATGCTGACTAAACACATACATATATCTTGCTCTACACACAAAAATGTGTGTCTATTTGTGCACATATACTAAATGTGTGTACTTAGTACCTATATATGCTTTTACTATAATATCATAGTACTATATACTATAGTATTATAGTACATAGAACTTCTTAAATCCAGTGTCTTTCACTGAGCTCCATCATATATAGTATTATAATAAATGTGTGTACTTAGTACCTATGTATTCTTTTACTATAATACAATAGTACTGTATCTGCCTAATGTATATACAAATATACATGCACACACTCTCTTAGTTGAAGTTAAATAATAATAATAATAATAGCTAGCACTTATAACAAAAAATAAATTTTAAAGCAATTATAGCTAGTACTTAAACACAGCATCTTGATATTTGCCACGCACTGTACAGATAGCTCATTTTATCCAGCCCTTAGGAATAGGTGCTATTATTATCCATTTTATAGAAGAGAAAACTGAGGTAGACAGCAATTAAGTGATTTGTCCAGGATCACACAGCTGGTAAGTGTCTGAGATCAGATTTAAACTCAGCTTCCTAGTTAGACTTTATACAGAATGCTGCCTAGGTGCTGAGGCATACTTTCAGAGAACATTGAGTTAAACAAAAATTTATTTAATCATCTCTCTGAGGATGGCTCAGAGTAATGGGAAATGCAAAGTTTAGTTAAGTCATAGTTCTCAGACTTTTTATAGCCTAAGATGGAGATAAGATTTCAATATGAATAACTTAATGTGTGTTAAGTATTGTAGATTTTTCTAAGTGCATTATCCAGGTACCAAACAGTAACTTAGGGTTTCCTCATCTTGGTCTCTAGTGATCTAAATATAAAAAATAATAATAATAATAAATTCATCATCCAATGAGTCAGGAGCTCTTCCTTGTGATCTGTAGACCAACACGGAGGCAGAAAAATCTTTTAATTTATACTATCTCTTTGCCGAGTACTCTTTCTGGGCCATGGCTAAACTCTCTGTCAGCTATTAGGTGCTCTGTAAGTATTTGGATTTGCTCCATTTATGACTCTGATGCATCACATTGGCCTGAGTCCTTCCTTCCAACTCCTGTTAAGAAAGTATTATTCTGATTTAAAAGATGAGGAAGCTGGAACTCAAAGAGGTTACTGACCTTGCCCCAAATCCCAAAAATCCTGAGGATTGGTACTCTGATTCTCTCTATTTTATCTTTCACCATATATGAGCCACAAGATCATAGAGTTTAGAGAGCTCAAAATTTTAAAAATCGTGCATTCTATCCCTCTTGTTGTACAGATAAGGAAACCCAGGCACAAGGGAAAGGAATTCACTTAAAATTATACAGGTAACAATTAGAAGAATCAGAATTTGAATTTAGAGCTTCTGACTCCATGTTCAATCATCATATAGCTTCTATTGAACTTCTTAAATCCAGTGTCTTTCACTGAGCTCCATCATCAAAGCAAAGCATCCACTTTGCAATAGAGCCTCACATGCCTAAACATGCCTAAAAAATAATGAGGCCTGGAAAGGTCTGTGAGTATTATTGGTTTGGGAGGAGTCCCACTTTTATCAACCCCTCTTTAAGCCATTCTTCCACATGCAGAGTACTCAATATGATCATGGAACCCAGGATTACTACGGTTTTAGTTAATATTTGGTTTTCTAGAACTCTAGGTGAAATATTTACTTATCATAAACACATTTTGGAGTCAACTTTGGGAAACCTACGGTGTCTGAGCTATAATTGCCTTAAAAGCAGGTAGAGACCTTAAAACAGAATGTTAGAGTTGGGAGGAACATTGGAATCTAGAAAATAGAACATTGTTACCGACAGATGCCTTAGAACATATATTTGAGATAGATGGTATCATAGTACATAGAATAGCCAAGTTTAAGCAATCTTTAAAAATAGAAAATAAACACTGGAACTAGCCCGGAACTTAAAACATAAAATACAATATCAGAGCCAGAAAGGACCTTGGAACTTCCATTGTGCATCTGGAAGTGATGTTAGGAACAATCTAGTTGAACCTCTTCCATGGACATGTGAGAACACCAAAGTTAAGAACAAGAAAGTGACTTGCTCAGGTCATCTAGTTGACAAAGCTGGCCTGTAAACCTGGGCTTCCACAATCTAGCCAAGGCTCTTTCTATGCCGCCATGCTGCTTTCCCCATTTTCCCTCCGCAACTTAATCAATACCATTGTCATGACTCCAGAGAGGTGGACGGATGTTTTTTTCACTGCTGGCCCCTTGCAAGACTCTAATTGAAAATGACTTTCACCCATCACCTTGCAAAACACACCTGCTTCTTTCCTATCTGCATCTTTAAGCAGTTTTGAAATGAGAATTGATTGTGCTGCTCATACTCTCAAAACCTTCGGCTCTCAAGTAATCCCAGGACACACTAGCCACACCACCAGTCACCTATTTGCTTTATGTGATGTAGATGGATTGGTCATTGAAAATAGGACTATCCAAGCTCTGACAAGAAATAGGGAAATTTAGTAGGTGATATTACTATGTAACAACAACAATAGCACTATTTATGTGCAAGATCAGTTTACAGATGCTTTCTTCACCACAACTCTTGAAGTTATAATTTGCTTTATAAAGTGCCTTTTTCTACCTTAGCCCCTCTCCTTGGTGAAGTGGATTTTAGCAATATAGTGAATGTAGCATAAAAAACTGGGATCCCATGCCAGGTCCACTACCTATAAACCTTAAGGTGCTTTAAACATACCTTCTAAAAACACTATCATGCTTCTCTCTTTGACACTTGTCTTGGATGAGCTTGTTCCCATTGGTTTCACTGTCTGCTAGACACTGCTACACGTTAGCTATCTTGTTGGATGCTGCCACATTTTCCTCTGTTGTACTGTTATCTTCAGAGGACTTAACTGCTTTGGACACTATTGGACTCTGGCAAGCAGTCTTCTACTCATCTTAGTCCTTCACACCTTTCTGCCAGACATAGAACCTCCAGTCCTGCTCAGGACTCGGCCCGAACCTGCGGTCCCGCTCAGGACTCAACCCGAACCTCCAGTCCTGCTCAGGACTCGGCCCGAACCTGCGGTCCTGCTCAGGACTCAACCCGAACCTGCGGTCCCACTCAGGAATCGGCCCGAACCTCCTTTCCTGCTCAAGACTCTGTCACATCCTCGACCGAAGGAGGCCAAGTCACTGGATGCCTGCCTGGGACCCATCTTTTTCCTCCCTGTGACCTCCAGCAGCTCCTACAGGTCCAGGGATGTGGGGGCGAGTCCATGGCAGAGAGCATCCTGAGAAGGCTGGGAGTTTCCATTGCTTTTAACTTTGGGCTCATTTCAAGTGCTTAGCTAGGATATTGTCCTGTCTTTTAGTTATTCTTTTAGAAAAGGTCAGAAATCCTTACCTTCTCTTGTTCTTTAAAAGTATTGACTACTACTAAGATCTTTCATCTCCCTAGCAGGAGATTTTCAAGCCCTAAAGCCAAGCTCTTTAGGTGGGAGGTTAAGAGAGAAGGGAAAGCACGTTCCTAGCTCACTGATGCTTTTATGCTTAATATTTTCTTTAGTGGACTTCTCTTGGGAAGGGATTAAGTTCTTTAGTCATAGACCTCATCTTGTAGTGACTAATTTACTTCTGGAATTTTCATCTCTGAAGGCTAAGCTATGATATAAGTTAACCATATTTTATCTAATAATTACCAAACAGCTGGGAGTTTGAACTTCTCCCATGTTTTTACATCCTAAGTCATTTATTTATTTGTTTGTTTTGCCCATGTGTCCATCTGTAGATGAGTGGTTTAGACGCAAACTGAGCCCAGGAGACAAAGTCACGCCATGGTCCTTTGGCATGAAGATGCAGACACTAATACGACTTTATTTCACACCTTTATACCATGAACTCTTTATACTCTGAAAGCCAAGTTCTATGCCTTAGAAAAAGAACATGATAGGCTCATATTAGTTCAGTATTTGATTTACTATTACCACTTCCTATATTCTTGTGGTGTGCCTATCTTCAAATATCAGCATGTTAGAAAAACTGTTATGGGGTTCAACTGTAGAAATTGTCGTGTAAAACAAATGCTAATGAGTAAATGTTGTTTTTCTCAATGACTCCATTGATTAAAAACAAAAACAAACAAGAAGGATATTTTGGGACTCATTTTTTCCTAATTCCAGGCCATTTTTTCCTTATTCACAACAGAAGAACTACTAGACTGATGTTCTATAATATACCTTTATTTTAGTCCTAAACGAAACTAAGTAATGAAACCTTCCCAAGTTGGAAGAATCAAGTTTCCACTAAAATTAATGCCAACATCAACATATTAATCCAGATGCTTTCCCTAGGGAATCTTGGAAGAGTTAGTTATCCTTCCCCCTTTTTCTCTCTCTATAAGTAGGATCTCTAGATCCTATAAAACTGCAAAGCTAGTATTTGTTCTGATTTTTTGTTCTGGTAGACCTCATACATGTAACAGGTCAGATTAGGCAGACTGGAGAGCTTTATTACTGTTTCTGAACCCCACAACCTGTCCTCAGTTAAAAGGGAAAAGCATGACTCTAGGGAAGCAAAATCAAATATTTCACAGAATGAGTGGCTGGGCTCTCTCATCTGAATCAGTATCATCTGGAGAAACAGACATCCTTTCCCTAGATTTTTCTAGAGCAGTGGCATCAAGCTCAAATAGAATAAAAGGCCACTGAACCCCTTACAAGAATCCCTGCAGGGATATATTGACTTAGAAAGGCACATATAACATTATGTTTTATTGTGTTTTTATTGTTGAATGGTACCAATTATATTTTCACTTGGTTCAAGCTCACTGGGAGTGTTTTGAGCTGCATGTGGCCCTGAGGCAGGGTGTTTGACACCTCTGCTTTAGGGGAATACAGAATCAAGTGAGTTTGTTACCTATAGAAAAATCTGGACAGATTTGAAGGTAGCAGGAAGGGAAACAGTTAATAAGGAAAAGTTGAAAATTATCAGAGAGGGAATGATAGAAAACTAGAGGAGGTGGGGCCATAGGCAAAGGAGAAGGGCCACCCTATTTTCTGAGTCTAGAGTATATTTAAAAAACACAAAGTAAATGATATTTTAAAAATCATGAAGAAATAAGATCAATGTAGATGAATTACTGAAAAACCTTAGATACAGTCATAAAGTTTTAAGCTGGAAAGAACCTGAGATATTATCTAGGTTAAATTCTCTCATTTTGAAGATGTATCTCATTAGGGTGAAGTACCTGCTTCCAACGTCACACAATTAGGAACAGACAGAGCCAAGAATTGATCACAGGCCTTCTAAATCCGAATCTAGTTCTTTCAGTAACCAAATTGACCGAATCACCCCAATAACTACAAGATTCTTAACTCACTTTGTACTCTTTAGACAGAAATGGCATTTGGGCACTGAAAATGGATTGTAGGAAACCCTGTTTCAAAGAGACCTTCAAGGGCTCTTCAGAAACTTAGCACCTCCTTTAGGAATGACTGAACCTTTACCAGACAGACGGGTATCGGTCTTCTTAAAGATCTCTGAGACAAAGAGCTCCCTCAACCATGTAAAAATAGAAGTACCCCCCAAAAAACCCAAACCAAACAAAAAAACTGAGAATTTTAGTACATGATATGCTCAGCTGACATGAACAGAGTAGCATGACAGCCCAAAACTAGTGTAATCTTAAGCTGCATTAAGAGAGGCATAGAATCCAAAGTCTTTCCTGCTTTATAAAACGAATGAGAGATTGTATTCAGCTGACAAGGCCCTCAAGAACGTAGGGTCACCTCTATGCCATAAGAAGGCATCAAAGCAAGATAGGAATATAGAAAGAGAGACATAACTACAGCATTTATTATCAACTTTATTCCAGGTACTGTGCTAAATTCTGGGAATACCAATACAATGGAGCTAGGTAATCTCTCTCTTTAAGGAGCTTCCATTCTGAGGGGGAAAATATACAAATACAAAAGGGAACTAGAAGAGAGCTGGGACATTAAGGTGAGATTGGTGTAGAATGACACTGTATGGACACGGTCAGGAAGTGGTGTAGAGGCTTGATTCCCAGTAAGATATGGAAGAAACTTACCTGTCAGAACTAGGGGACCCCTGGGGATGAATCAAAGGTTACAATTCAGAGTGATGAGTATGATGCTCAAGAGTATGGGCAGCATGATGAAAAAATGACTAGGAAATAGTGGGACAGCCCAGTTCTAAGAAAGATAAAGCAAAAGCTCATATAGGAGAGGCAAGAAACCAGAAGAAGCATCCAGAGTTTCAGTAAGGGAGTCCCATGTTGTGAAATGCAACTAAAAATAATTCATCTTTCTGTAATAAATAATTAAATAAAAATGTTTTCCTTGGTGCAGTTAGATGGCATAATGGACAAAGCACCAGCCCTGAAGTCAGGAGGCTTTCTGAGTTCGAAGCTAATATCAAACAAACACTTATCTCCTAGCTATGTAACCCTGGGCAAGTCACTTACCTCCAATTGCCTCAGCAAAACAAACAAAAAATAAAAATGCTTTCCTTACAACAGTCCTGGATGCCTCTTCTTGGAAGTCTCATAGGGAAAGGAATAGTGACTGGGCCTACAATTTAATTGGAATAAGGAACTCCCAAATGAGGAACTCTCTAAACCAGTACACAGGTCAGCACCTGCTTTGTACTTTACAGTCTTAGAGAGTTATCTTGGTTACTGAGAAATTAAGTGACTAGGGTGATGGTGTGTATCATTGGTGAGAGAGAGTCAGCATAATCAACATAGAGAGTTGTAGTGAGTAAGACCTGTAAGTTCCCCAAACATCCCTGTGTCAGCAATGTCTTGCAGCTATTTTGTTCTTGTTAAGGCTGTGATTTCCTTAGTGTCATGAATTCCCAAGTGAACACTTTCTCTATACCAATACCATGTAGAAAGTTACTTTAGACATTAAGAAGTCAGGTTACTTGCTCAGGCTCACACAGCCATTATTGGTCAGAGAAAGGATTTAAACCCAAGTTTTTGTGATTCTCCAGCCAGCCAAGCCTCTATCTATTACAAAGGGGCTGTCTCTTTTGCTTTACACATTTTAAGCCCTTAATATATATTTGTTGAATTGGATTGAGCAATCTGCAGAGGGCAGTACTGCAAGCATTCTTAGCTTGTTTTTGCAAATGAGCAAACTGAGGTACTGATTTATTCCATCACCCACTAAAAGTGTGTCAGAGGTAGAATTTTAGTATCTGGACTCCGGCTACAATGAATTTTCTGTTGGATCATACCGCCTCTTAGAGAAGGCTTCAGATATATCCATATTTCACATTTCTGAGATCAAGGGGAAACCCAGTCATTGATTGCTGGCTCTTAGAATCAGTGTATTCTATTGGTGGTTCCAGAATGTATGGCCTCAGAAATGTCTCCTCACCTGCCATGGTTGCGAGATAATGAGTGGAGGTGCATAAGGGTGGTGACAAATTTGTGTTCCATCTCCTCCACGCTTGCTTTGAAGAAACAACATCCCTGTGTACTGGCCTAAAGACTGTTCATTTGTGTTCTACCTTTGTCTGTCTGCAAAATACAGACAGGCAAATGCGAATCAGCTTGCCTTTGAAAGTGTGATTCTAAGCAATTACCTGGGGGGAAAGTCTACCTCCTCTTCCCTAACTAGGCCTGTCAGAAAGAGCCCAACTATGGCATGCCGCCGCTGCTGAAATACATGTGTGCATTGGTACGCTGGCCCCATCCAATTAAACAGCCAAATGTTGTGCATACAGACCCTTTGCAATCCAAGGAAGACTTATGTAAGTTCATTTTCATAGTATGTGGTATGGCGTATGTGTCTTTAGACTTTAACTGACAGATTCCCACAGTGAATAGACGAGGGAGTTATCAATTATATGGTTAGCTGTGTGCTGCAATTGTACGCTCGGCAGCTTTCTGACAGAAGCAGGCCGAAAGGGATGTGTGAATGTGTGGAATATCATTTGGATGCGCCGGGCCTGTTAATATTTTAGGTCTAGATCCCCAAATCTAAGAAGATGTGCCCTGAAATAATGTGAGTCTTTAAGAAGGGTGCATTAATAGCTGGTGATCGCCAGTCTCCTCGTGTTCATTTCTGAAATAGATTTGATTTGCGGAATAAAAGCACTGCTGAGAGTGGGCTGAGGTACTGAGCTGAACTCTGCTAAGACTGTTAGACAGATTTAGTCAAATTTGGATCCTAGCAGGGTGCTATTTTGAACATTTTTTGGAAATGAGAAAAACTACCCAAAGTAGATTGGCTATAAAAAAAAAAAATTTAGAGACAGTAGTAAGAACTATGGTACCCGTGGTTCAGGCTATATCTTCATACTTATTGAGTAAATATTGTGTTTTCCATAAAGGAGCTGCTTTGTAAGAGGCACCAGAGGGGTTCCAAGAAGTTCATAGTTTCCAAAAATATCTTTCTTCCATTTTCTGCTCATCTCTGATGTGTTGCCTATTGCCACCTAAAATTCCACTATCTGTCTTCCTTCTCCTTATGCCTTGGGGGGGAAGGGAGGGAGGAGGGGAAAGGGAAGAAAAGGGAAGGGGGGGTTGTTGAAATTCCAGGAGTGTGATCGTTACTTGAGATGAACTGAATTAGCTTGAGAAAGTCACTTTTCCTTTCAAAGTCTAGATCCTTGGAAGGGTAAAATAAGGAGAAAACATTCTTTGTTCAGCGTTAGAGCTTTGTTCTAGATTCCTCTCAACTCTCTCATTTCATGATCTAAGATCCTTTGTTCTGTATCCATTATTGTAATAAATGAAGACTTTAACACGTTAGTGTGGAATGAGGTTATCAAAAGCTTTCCTTTCTTCCCTGAAAAGACTCACAGTAAGGGATCTCACTCTTTATGTGGCAGGGAGGAGCAGGAATGGAGCTGATTTGGAGTATTTTTATAAGGGGATCAGAAATCTGTACTGAGAGGTAAATGCCCCTGGGACACACTTGACTGTCAGAATTTTGCTGCAGGGCTGATCCTTGTCCCATTTGTTGTGTGTGGCCTAAGTACTATCAGCTTTTATTTCTTACATTCCGCCTTTGAGCTAGTATATATAATTTATTAATTCATTATGCCCTGGTGTGTGACCCTGTGCAAGTCCCTTAACTGTCCTTATCTCAGTTTCCTGATCTACAAAATGAACTGGAGAAAGAAATGGCAAACCACTCTAATATCTTTGCCAAGAAAACCCCAAATAGGATCGGAAGAGTCAGACAAGACTGAAAAGGACCAAATACAACTGAATATTAAAGATCCTCATGACAATCCCCAGAGATAATTATCTCCCTTTTGCAGATAAGGATCCTGAGACTGAGAGGTATGGTGATTTGCTAAGAACCTTGCAGCAAATTAGTGTCTTGAGATAGGATTTGAACTCATGCCTTCCTGACTCCAACTCTCCTCTCCATCATTTATCTAGCAGCCTACTTTACAGCATTGTTTTGAGGACATAATGAGATAACAGTAAGCCCTGGGTTTTGCAAATCCCAAAAGCAGTATCTAAATGCTATCGCTTGTCATTATTGTGGCCAATGGCCACCACTAGGTTTAGAATGAAATGTTCTACCTTGCTCACCAGAGAGACTGTGTCCAGCAAGTTGAAGAAGATGGCAGCAGTGGAAAGATCTGCACATCTACCACTTTGCTGGAAGAAGGAAGCATTTTGAGAACCACCCACAGACAGAGTATGACTCAGTTCCTTCCTTCCTGCAGCCATGGCACCTTCAAAAACAGAGCATTGGAAGAAAGCACCATTTTCTTAGACTATGACTTGTTCAGAACTGCCAGATAGTGTTGAGCATTTGTTCCCAGGCAGATGAAGCTGTTGTGACATATGCACTAAAATCCATCGAGGGCTTAACTGGGGAGAGATCTTCATTTTCTGATGATTGGACAGGGGGGTTGGGGAGAGAAGCGAAATTTCAGCAAATTCTCTGTTCTAATACTCTGACACAGCATATTATGTCAGAGAAGTGGAAGGGGCCCGCTCAGTAACTCTGCGGTGGGATCCCAGGCCGGTGTTGTTGTTGTGAATGCTGCATGTCAACTCTGCCTGGGTAAATAGTGATGTCAGAGCCTCGTTATCCCAAATCACTTCACATCTTCGGGAGGCAGTTAGAGCCCAAGCCCAGGGCTCACTTAGGAGTAGGATTCTTTGTCCTGCAGCTCTCACTAAGCTGATGATTTAGCCAGAGCCTCCTATCTGAACCAATGCTATTTCCCAAGGAGAGCAGGAACAACAATCAAAGCCTGTTGACACTCGCCTTTCAGTCGGCTCCATCAGCTAGGATCTTGGGTACAAAGGACTTGCCTTCTACCTGAGCCAGGAATGCAGCAGCTGTGTCAGGAGGTCATGGCTCATGGCCAAAACTGCATCAGACTGACCTTTGCTTGTCCTTGAGAGGTAGATGGGAGGGTCACTTCAAGCTCAGATTTCTATCCAACAGGCTCTCTGAAATACAGCGTGGAGGTGGGAGGGATGTCAGGTTTAACTAGTGTGCACCGTGGCACGAGCCCAAGCAGGAGCTCGGGAAAGGCTAAGGAAGCCATTTTCTTGAGAGATAAGGCAAGTGCTAGTGTTTTCACATCCAGAACTTATGTATGTGATTTGAACTTATTGAAAATTACTTAGCTGTTTTATCTAGAAATCATAAGTTGTATTATATAGTGGGCAGCAGCAGCCCTTCTTATCTAGCTCATATAAAAGTACATTGTTAATGTGCTCCCACCACTTTACCCCCAACCTCTCCATGCTTATCCCTCTAAAAGTCTCCTTATAATCTTATACACACACACAGAGTCTATTGTATAAAGTGGGTAAACCCTGACAAATGTTGTTAATTTTTTCTATAAAAACATAACTTTAGAAAAAATCAGGTTATGAGGACAGTAAGTTGCATAGAAAGCAAGATAATAAACAAGGAGATGAACTGCCCAACACTCTGGAAGCTCCTGCCACAGGGGCTTAAGTGCCAGCATGTGTCATGGCCACGCAGCCAACATGTGTCTCAGGAGATGGAACAAAATGGGACTAGCTGCAGGCTTTGGTGATGTTTCTCCGAGGCTTCATTATAATTTGTTAATGACACATAATGGGTTATTGCAAAACATCATTGATCAGGTCAATGTTATATGGGTTATTCCTGACTTGTTTTAAACATTAAATGCTTTCTTTTTTCCCTACGCTGGGACTGAAATGTCACCCATTTAGCTTTAGCCCCATCGGTCCATTGTTCTCCATTGTATCATCATTTCTGCTATGATGTGCTTAGGGTTTTCGGGCTTCATAGCCAACTACCAGAGAAGAGGAAAGATCCTGGAGCCATGCCATATAAAGAGCACTTGAAGGAATTAGGGATGTTTATCCTGGAGAAGAAAAGACAGGAGGACACAATGGTTCTCATCAAGTATATGATAGCATTAAACACATTCTACTTGCCCTCAAAAGGTTCTGTAGAACTGAAATTAATGAGGTGAGAGGCAAAATGGATTAACAGAAAGAATATTGCATTGCAGATGCAGATGCTGAATTTGAATCCCATCTCTGATATATAAGGAACTAATTTATAGGAATAAGAGCCATGTCCCAGTAATAAATGATATAAATAGGATATTATCAAGGGAAGAAATATAGGCTAGATCTAACCATATAAAAATATTCCATATCATTAATAATTAGAGAAATGCAATTTAAAAGTGTTCTAAGGTTCCACCTCACACCTATTAGATTGTCAGAGATGACTTTACAAAAAAGAAAATTACAAATTGGAGGGATCTTAGTTACAGATTGGAGAGACCATGGGAAAATAGGCTTATTGCTATATTATAGATGAAGCTATGGATGGATTTAACATAGTGGAGAGGAATTATGGAATTATGCAGTAACTATTTTTAGAGAACAAAGAATGAGGAAAAAGCTGTGTATGTACAATAGTATTTATAGCAGCTCTTTTGCTTAAGACCAAAAAAATAAATTGGAAACTAAGGGCCTGCCCATTGGAATGACTGGATAAAATGTGATTTACAAATGTTTAATGGAATATTACTATGCCATAAGAAATGAGGAAAAAAGATGCTTTAAAGAGGTATAGAAAGATTCATATGAACTGATGGAAAGGGAAGCATGCAGGACCAGAAGAATAAATTATCACATTAAATTTACTTTTAAAAAAAATACAATTTTAAAATACTGAGAATTATGATTATAGAATTTAGATTACAAAATATTGGTAAAGAAGAATACTTCCTTCTTCCTGGCAGAGTGATGATGAAATAATATACAGAATAAGAAATGTATTTTTGATCCTGACCAATATAGGAATATATATATTTTTAATAACTTTTTATTGATAGAACGCATGCCAGGGTAATTTTTTACAGCATTATCCCTTGCATTCACTTCTGTTCCGATTTTTCCCCTCCCTTCCTCCACCCCTTCCCCCAGATGACAAGCAGTCCTTTACATGTTGAATGGGTTGCAGTATATCCTAGATACAATATATGTGTGCAGAACCGAACAGTTTTCTTGTTGCACAGGGAGAATTGAATTCAGAAGGTATAAATAACCCAGGAAGAAAAACAAAAATGCAAGCAGTTTATATTCATTTCCCAGTGTTCTTTCTCTGGGTGTAGCTGCTTCTGTCCATCTTTGATCAATTAAGGCTCTCTTTATCGAAGAGATCCACTTCCATCAGAATACATCCTCAAACAGTATCGTTGTTGAGGTATATAATGATCTCCTGGTTCTGCTCATTTCACTCAGCATCAGTTCATGTAAGTCTCACCAGTCCTCTCTGTATTCATCCTGCTGGTCATTCCTTACAGAACAATAATGGAATATATTTTTCTTGACTGTTCTTATCTGATAGAGTGGTTCTATATTTTTTCCTAGATTTTTTTTTTCAGGAGATGGAGGGAAAAAGAAGGAAAGAGAATATTTAACAACCAAGAAAAAAAATGCTTGAGGAAAAAAATCTAATCTCTGTAATTTCTTACTAAATGATCTTGAGTAAAAGATTTTATTTCCCTCAGCTTCCTCTGTAATATTAGAGGGTCAGATTAGATGATCTCTAAAGTTTCTTATAATTCTGGGGTCTCTAATGTCATAATCTTGTAAATTGTGAAGAGGCTGATCTTGTATTGACATGAGGAAATTTTTCAGAACCATTAGAGGTATTCAAAATTTGAAGGGATTACTTGGGAGATAGGGACCTACCCCATCGCTGGAAGTTTATAAACAGAAGGTGGATGATTCCTTGTTAGGAATGTAGTAGAGGGCATTGTTGCTCAAGTACAGGTAAGATTTAGTGATCTTTTTCTATGGATTGGGGGGATATCAGGGACTCTGTGAATATTTTACAATCTATCATAATTAAATTGGAAGTTTTCGAATAGAAAAGGATTTTCTAATTTACATTTTTAGAGGCAGCTAGGTGGTTCAGTGGATAAAACTCTGGGCCTAGAATCAGGAAACCTAGTTCAAATCCATACTCAGATACATATTAGCTATTCACCTAAGCTCTATTTGCCTTATCCACTGGAGAAGGAAATGGCAAAACACTCCAGTCACCTGTACCAAGAAAACCCCACAGACATGATGGTCCATTGAACCACCAAGGGTGAGACTCTACTGAATCAACAAATTTATAATTTACCTGATGGCTTTCTGCAGTCCTTTCAAGTAGGAGACTTAATAACATCTGCTACCACAGAATAGTAAATTTAAACATACATGAACCTGGAAGTTTAGCATTATCTTCATTGTGACTTGCTTATTCAATATAGCAGTTATTGATTTTAAGCTATATGGTTCTTTGACTGTAGCTTATTTATAGTATGAACATATTTTTTCCACTTTGTTGTAGGAATAAAATGGAAATTTGGAAAAGTATAGAAGTTTTCATAGCTTATTTTTTCCTTCTCAAACAACATTGAGATTTTCAAACTTTATTGGAAACTCAAAAACTTTGTTCATTCTTTCCCTTGTAAAGGTAGACCTAGAAAAGAAGTAAAAATGGTATTTCTGAACAGGAATATCCTTCATAGTTTTATTTTTCTTTCTGTATTAATTTTAATATGGAGTATTGTTGCAAAACATATTTTGAGAAATCCTGGAAAAGATATTTTCAAGGACTTCTTATACAATCTCCTATCTCAGTTGCGTTCTACATGGCTGTATATATCAACTGCATCTATATTCAGAAATAAGGGCAAGCTAATTTACTTTGTTGAAAGTCATGGGTATATTTGCTCAAATCCCCAACCTCTTGTTCTTGCTTCTTTGTGACTCCACATACACATTTCTTCTCCTGAACATGCAAGGGCACCATAGACTATGTTTGGCTATTCTTCAACTAACTAACTAAACCAAGGGTTTGAGATAAACAAAGGGTGATCTCAAAACCAAAGTAATCTCTCACTTGATTTCGATTCAATTTTTGGTTCATTTTTATAAAAGTTTACGTAACTGAATGCAGAGTAGTGTACTCGCCATTGAGGGAGATTAAAAAAAATGACAACTTATTTCCTACTCTCATAGAAATTTCAGGCTAATATTTTCTTTGGGCATTTTATGCAAATAAACAAAACCTGGTTTGGGACTGGTTAGTTCTGTTTGTAGAACCTAGCATTTCCCACAGTGAACACTCCCTTCCACAGATAACTGTGACCAGCCCTCTCATAAATGAATTAGAACATTAGAAATTGCAAAAAGTTAAATCTAGGCTTCATATGAGGAAAAATGTACTAATAATCAAACCTGTCAGAAGTAGAACAGGCCTTGTGATGTAATAGATCCCCCTATGGTGTTTCCAGACAAATGCTAGGTGACCTAACTGGTGTTTCCAAGCAAATGCTTAGAGAATATAATATAGAAAGACTTGCATGTCATTCGTAGGTTGGATTAGATATCTTCTGACTCTTGAGATTCTGTGATCCATGTCAGACAATTATGTTGATAAGGGATACTTTTTTCACAGAAAATCCCTATAATAATGATGGCAAAATTAATAATAATGTCAATACCAATGACAACTTTTATTTCTCTTAGAGTTAGGAAAGATGTACTGAAGAGTTTAAGAAGTGTTTTATTCAAAATAAGCTATGTAGTTTTATTAAGTTTTATCAAGAAACTGAGGCAAAAAGAGGTGAAATTATTTGTCCAGTCCCATTCCTAATAACGGTCACAGCAAACATTAAAACTTTTCCCTTGACTCAAGCATTCTTTCTGTTACACTCTTTTGTTTCTTGTGTGCATTGAAACGGAGCCATTGACTCTTCTAGATTTGACTTTCTCTATCAAAGTATCTAGGGATTTTTTTTTTTTTTTAATTTTAGACCAGACCTGATTTTCAGTAGTTTCCTTTACCAATCAAATTTCCTCCATCCATCTAAACAGCTTATCTATAACCCATAACAAAGTTGTTTTGGAGACAACGCTAAAAGGTTAAGTGATTTGCTCATGTTCACACAACTAGCATGTCAGAGGCAAGCCTTCTCAATTCCAAAGCTAGCTTTCTAGTCACTACACCATTCAGTCTCTCAAGAATTAGAAGTCAACTGAAGAGAAAATCCTGAGTTCCTTTGTACAGCTCTCTACAACCAAGAGGTTTTGACTTGAAATAACATAGTCTAAGTTAGTATAACAATCCTCTTTATATACAGCCGTATTCAGGAAGCTATAGTAAGAGAAACACTCTTCTGAACTAGACACCTGATGGTTCGCTGCGCTGATCAGGCAGCTTCTGGGAAATGTTTTAAGTTCTTAGTTCCGTAGTTTAGGAAAGTCATTGATAAACTGGAGATTACCCCCCAGGAAATCAATCAAGATAGCGAAGAATCTCAGGCTCATGCAATATGAGAATCAATTAAAGAAATTGAGGGAAGGGTGTTTAGTCTGGTGAAGAGAAATCTAAGAACATGATTGTTATCCTGAAGGGTTTTATGTGTAGAAAATGGATTAGACTTATTCCGGTTGACCCCAGAGGATAAAATGAGGATCAGTGGATGAAAATTGGAGAAACCAATTAGGTCTGATTTCAGGGAAAAGCTTAACAATTAGAACTATCCAAAAATGAAATGGGCTGCCTCAAGAAATATTGATGTGTCTCTCATTGTATGCTTCAAGCAAAAAGTTAGATAACCATATATTGTATATGAAATAGGGAAGAATCTTTTCTCCTGGCTACTACTCCTTCTTTTGTATTATGTTCTATTAGAATGTAAGCTCCTTCAGGGCAGGGACTAACTTACTTTTATATTTTTGTCCCCAAAATCTAACCCCTGCTTTGTTTTGTTTTGTTTTTCTCCCAGCTCAAAAGTTCTTTGACTCTATAACATTCTTCTTCCCAAAGATTTCAGTTTTCATATTATCCCCAAGGTTAAGAAAGACAGGATGAAAAATTCCTCCTCTTGGAGAAAGGATAAGATCTAAGCAAACTAAATTAAGGTCAGACCAAGTCAGGAAACAAAATGACCATCACAGTATAAAGGGAGAGATGCAGGTTGCAAGTCTAGCGCCCAAAGCAATGATTCCAAGCCAGGGAAGTCTTCATGAGTTCAGGAAGCAGGATTATGGCAAAACAACTGTCCAGGGAAAATCCTGTTCTGTGTGGTCCTTTCCATATTCTGCTCTGAGGTGCCAGTGTGCTCTCAGACTGGGTCTGCCTTCTGGCTCAGCACTTAGACGTCATTCAGTTGGCATTGTTATCCTGTCTTGTCCAGTTGTTTCAGTTGTGTCCAGTTCTTCTTGACCCCATTTAGGGTTTTCTTGGCAAAGATGCTATAGTGATTTGCTCTTTTCTTCACCTCATTTTCCAGATAAGGAAACTGAGGTAGAGTTAACTTGCTCAAGGTCACAGAGCTGGAAAGAGTATGAGGCCAAATGACTCTTCCTGACTCTAGGCTCTGCATTCTATCCAGTGTACCACCCAGCTGCCCCCTATCATATCTCCTTAAGCTCAGATCACACTGAGAGCTGTACTTCTCCTATGCAGCCTGACCTAAACAAACTCTTGCCTTCCCAGAGTATCCATTACCTTATCCTATTTTATAAATCTCTTATTGTGCTCTTCCCTCACCTAATTGTGGTGCTGGCTCTTTGGTACAGCCTCAGTGCATTTTACCATCACTAGCTCATAGTCTATTGACTTCATAGGGTTACAGTTTTAGAAAGCTTTGAACTGGAGGGGCTCTTAGAGATCACCTAGGCTGGGGTTCTCGTCTTGGAATCAGTGAACTCTTTAAAAAAAAATTCTGATAATTGTATTCTGATACCTTTGGTTTCCTTTGAAATCCTATATACTTAAATTTAGGCATTTAAAAACATGATTTTGAAAAAGGGGACCACAGGTTTCACCAAAGGAGCCCTTGACACACAAAAAGGATCAGAAGGAGGGGTGTGCAGGAGTGAGCTTAAAATGGATAGATTGTTAGATTTCTAGTGTGAGCATTTACATCTCAGAAATCTGTAAATGCTACAAATCAGGGCTTGATTTATTGTTCTGTTTTGATTATCCAGATTAAAGAATGTTATGGAGAAAATGCTAATAAAACAGATTAAACTTAAAAGTGTCTCATGTATACATTTTTTTTCCCTAGAGAGCCTGTTATTAAAATTTTATCAGTATAAGATTGATAAAAACCTCTGATCTAGCCTAACTCCTTTATTTCACAGATGATGAAACAAGGCACAGCAAAGTAAAGTCATTTGCCCATAGTCACATTCTTCTCCACACCTTCTTTTTTCTCAGATAGAACCCTCTGAATTTCTCCAGCCATGTAAGAAAATAAGCACCTGAGTAGCATCATACATTAGGTGCTTTGGTACTATTCTTTATTGTCTAGTGCTGGATGAACATAGCTGTTGCCAATGCAGGAAACACTAGCAGCAGCCAAGAACTGTTCACAGCTATATATCCTGTAGAAGATCCTCTCCCCTTATCCCAAAGGGAAGGCTCTAAAAGGACCTCAACAGAATTCTATGTCAGTGAGTGAAAGTGGTCATTTCTTTCTTTCATGAACTCAATACCATTCAGACACCAGGTTTCTTGAACTCTTTTCTGAATTTAGAACGTACACATTAATTTTGCCTTTTGGTTTCTGGTTCTGCCATCCTGCTCATCAATACTTGCAGATTTTGGGGAACACTCAATCCAGATCCCACTGACTTGTTACCTTGAGATAGCCAAATCATTTATTTACATGACCCATGACTTTTTGACCCTTCACTTTTCAAATTGATGCTTCTATAGAAAGTCTCCCCCCCACCCCCAGATTAGGCCAATTATTCTTGAAGCATTACAACCTGCCTCCCAAAGATGTCATGGCTTAAGATCTAAGCTGGCTTGCCCTTAGCCCTGTGCTGAATGTACTCATTGATACAGTAATTATGGAAGTACCAAGTCTTGAGAAACAAGCGATAACTGGTTGTGTATTCCCAAACTCCATGCCAGAGATTACCCACTTCCAAGTTCACATCAGGGGCAGGAGATCCACCAATCTCATTACCATGGTAACAATTGGGGTTTTTCCTGTGCTACCACTCATATATAGTCATCTGTAGGTTTAGTAACAATACAATGTTACAATGAAAAAAAAATTGAAAGGTGCCATCTGGCTTCAAATCTGCCAGGATCTCCCCCCTTCCTCTTCCCTCATTCCTCTTTATTTGATTTGGGCTGCTATGGTTTAGTAGACTGAGTGTCAGTCCCTTATTTCTGCTGCTATTTCACATCTTTTACAAAGGACCAAAATAGGTGATGAACATAGGAAGGAATTTCCTGTCAAAGACACAGATGTCCCATGAAAAAAGAGGAGCAAGTTTCTAAGGAGGGAAAAAATCCAGGAATGGGAGTTTGTATTTGTCCTCTTTTGGGGGGAGGCTAGAGGGCCTCATCCTAGCTCTGTACACCCTGGATAGAATTCTAAAAGCTGCTAAAAATGCTTTCCATAAAGGAAAGCAAAATATGCCTAGAAAAGTCAAGGAAGATGAGAGGAAAAAGAGGAGGCAGTGACAAATTTGTGATTTTGCATTCTGCAGCCTTCAAATCAAAGTAATGAAATTTGGGCATAGTTATTTACCAGTCTATTCGGGCCTCATGGTCATGATCTCTTTTGTAAATGAAGGGACTTGTAGTTCTAGAGCCTATGCACCTGTGAAGCTGCTGGGTGTCCTGTCAATGCTCATCAGGCCAGCAGGGACTGTTTCTTGTCTTCTGTCTCTGACCATCTTTATCAGCTACTGAGGAATTGGTCCAGGCCACATAATGGGCAGCTTCTCCTAACTAAAACTTCTGGTCTCTCTGACACTTGGAAATGGGTGGTAGAGTGAAGATTGCCATCACCTTTTTACATATGTGGAACTGAGACTTAGAGAGATCTAATGATCTTTCTCCATAGTCTTATTCAGTTCAGTGTTAAAAATGGAATTTGAATGAACCCATATCTCTGAACTCCAATGCTAAGAATCTTTTCACAACACAATTTCAGGGCTGATCTTCAATTTTCTTATCATATGATTCTTCTTTGCCCCATAATCATTTCCGGGGATAATCCTGATACTGAATGGTTGAATGAGCCAAATGATCTGCAGCCTCCTTTTTTGGCCTTCTGGCCAAAGGCCAGAATGAATGAATCACTGGATCAATCAATTAATCAATGAGTAAATGAAGGAATAAATGAAAAAGCATTTATTAAGCACTTTGTACCAAACATGGTGCTAAATGCTAGAAATACAGAAGGAAAATAAAACTGTCCTTATTGTTATATAGTTCACACCTTAATTGGAGGAGACAATACACACACACACACACACACACACACACACACGCACACACACATATATATGTGTGTATATATATATATATCTATCTATATATACATATAGATATGTATATATGTATATGAGAGAGTTCAGCCTTTAATCCCATAGAAAAGACCAGAAATATTAAACCTTAATGATAAAGTGGATGGCAAGACTCAGGAGTCTTTTTTTTCCCCTGAGGCAATTGGGATTAAATGACTTGCCCAGGGTCCCATAGCTAGGAAGTCTTAACTGAATGAGACTAAATTTGAACTCAGGTCCTCCTGACTTCAAGGCTGGTGCTCTAACCACTGAGCCATCTAGCTGCCTGGACCCAGGAGTATTAAAATCTATTGGCAGGTTAGTTGACTTTGCCCAAGAAGCTGGGTGAGTCTATCAGTAGGATAGATGATAAAGCCCATTATTTCTCCACATTACCAGCATAATTCTGGTTGACAGATCTTACTTAGTTCATCCAAGTTGCCATGTCTACTCTGCAGAATAGGGGCCTGGCTCAGTCATTGGAAAGTGGGAAGGGCTCTTAAGATACTGACTAGAGCAGGAATTCTGGGTTCTTTGCTGCAATGGGACAGATGGGGGAAAAGTTTTTGGACAGAAGTGGGAAAGGGGAGAGAGTATTGCTAAGATGATTGAAGGAGAAGGGGTCCTTCGGGTGACCAGACACCCTAATGGAGTCTGGACAGGGAAGTAAAGAGAAAAAGGGGAGGTACTCTCACTGGTGGTTGTTCCCATTCAGTTCTGATATGCATTCTACCTTAGCATCATCTAGCAAAGTTCAAATTAATTGTGAAGGTGTCAGACCCTTCTTGCCCCTTACAGACCAGACATTCTAGCCATAGTGAACTTTTTCAAGTGGTTGCTACATGCTACTTATTATACTTTGCATTGGGAACCATAAAAACAAAGAGAACACCATCCTTTCTTCAATGAATTCAAGGTCTGATTTATAATTTGTGTAGATTAATTTACGTACATATATATGTGTGTATATATATATATATATATATATATATGTTTAAACACATCTGGACAAACAGGTTAACTCATTTAAAAAAAAATTGTACTAATTTAAAACCACATAACTTTCAAATGGTGTGTTTTATTTTTTCCTGAAAATGGACCATCCTGTATCTGCATTCTCATGTAATTATATGCAAATTGATAGATCCATTACATGTTAGATTTTGTGTACCAACGAATACAAATTTATGCTGTCAATTGTTTATACTCTCTTTAAAATATTTTGTTTTCTACATGCTTGTGTGTAAGCTCCCTGAGGACAGGAAGGGACTGTTGTTTTTTCCTTTCTTTCTGTTTTTGCATTCCTAGTACCTTCTACAATGTCGCCTATGGATTAGGACTTAATAATATTTGGTGAATTTGAATTTTGACACCTATATCCATAAATAGTTCCTATTTCTCTTTATGGTATACCTAGAGCATTTCTCTTCTCTATAGCTCTTTCCCCTAAATCATAGAATCATAAATTTAGAATTGGAAAGGATCTTACATCACTTGGTCTCGTCAATCTATTTTCTTGGTGAGAAAATTGATGTTTCAAAGAGGTGAAGCGACTGGACCAAGATCACAGGATGACCGAGACAGAGATATAATAATTGGAGGGTATTAGAGCTGAAGAGTATCAGAGAAATCACTCAGACATCGTTCAGTCCATCTCACTCCCGTAACAAATTGAAATGACTTGTCATAGGTCACACAGCCTGTTCAGGTCTGGTCTTGAACCCTGGCCTCCTTCCATAGCCGGTGCAGTTTCCAAAACACTCCACTGCCTCTTTTATGTCTTTCTCTGTCAGAATGAAAGGTATTATTAACACCACTGGGCCATGTCTTGCCATTGTTCTGACCTTAAGAATGTTATGGAGGGAGGGCCAGGGTAGCCTGGAGCCTTCGTAGGGAGTAAGCACAGCAGAGAGATTACCTCATAAAAGTGGTTTGTAAGGGGGCATGATAAAGCAGGCCTGGGCCCATGTTACCATCAGGGAAAAGGTCCTCTCAGCATTCTTTGAGGTGTATAAATAGCCTGAGGCGTCATTGAATGCGAAGATGGTTTTCTCCCCAAACCTTCTAAGGAAGCAATCGGGATTTAACTACCTGCAAATTTCCAATTTTTTTTTTTTTCTGTTTATGAAGATTTTTTTTAACCTCAGTTAGGGACCCATCTTTAAAAAAATAATAATTCAATGAATTCCTCCCTTTCCAACAAGGAAAACTGGACTATTTATGCCATATTTTATGCTTTTTTCATATATAATTTTTCATATAAATGCACATTTTCCCCTTCTTTCGGGGCGGAAATTTGACTTTTGTGGGAATGTGATGTGTGTTTAAATTACCAATTTCATAAGCAATATGTCTGATAATTGCAGGGAGATACTGAAGTTAACTTGTAGCAATGACTTTACGTGACAAAGAAAAATCAGTTTGTTTGCAGTAAGCAGAGGATAACGGGGCTGAAACTTTGCAGTCTGGGGGGGAGGGGAGACCCTGAAAATTGCTTTTTATAATTAAAAAGGGAATCTCGGATGTTTTATATCTTGAATATTTACAATAAAACCTTTAAGTGCTTGTCAAGAGGGTAATGTGTCATTAACGGCAGCCTTTGCCTCTCTTCTCCTCTCGGACATGACAGTGCAGGAGGATAAGGAAAGAGTAATTATAGTTCAGCAGGGCTGCCAGGTGTGATAAATGACTAATCAGCGCCCAGGAGCCTCGGTCCTCAAAGGAGGACTATTACAGTGTTATCAGCTGCAGGCCTGGGTGTACGCGGCTCCAGTGGAGACAGGCGCGGGGACAGGGACAGGGCCCCGTTCTGTGCTGCCGTTGGGCCTGCTCAGCCTGGGAGACCTTCGCCACAGCTGGGTTTTGTCACCGGCTTCTTTGTGAGGCTGCCACGGGCGGAGAGAAAACGTACCGTGGATCCGGCGAGCTGCCTTCCCCTAATATTTATATAACACGCTTTTCGGGCCGGCTTACTTGGGGGAGCCGTTCTCGTGGCCCGATGGGGGTGGGCGAAAGCACTCAGGAGCAAGAAGGCTTCTTTTCTGTCAAGGTCTTAAGCTTCCTTTCTCCGCTCTTCCGAATCTCCTTTTTTGGGGTGTCTGTAAAGATAACGCTTTCACATCCTCCCCTCCCCCTCTCGCCCTGCGTCCTGTCACAGAATCTAAGTCCCAGAGATGCTAGAATCTTCCCTGAGGATTGAGGTTGGGGTGGACTGTGATGGGAGGACCGTCCCATGCTTTCTCCCACACTAACCACAGCCTCCGTTCCTTTGGAAACCATTCATCTGTCAGGCTCTGGAAATGTTACTGATCAACACTGGATAGACGGCCTGAGTAAAATTAATCAAAACCTCATTCATATAATGAGCGATCCATTGATTCTTCCCCTGCCTCCCTCCCCTAGTCCGGCTCTAAGTGATGGTTTGGGAATAAGCAATACCATTTAAAAATAATCGTGCAAAAAACACCTCAAGAAACAGGCGTTTTGTTGGTGCGAGGAGATGTCTGTGGTGAAGAAGGACAGAACAGGACTTTTAAAAAATGGCAGGCCTACATTTTTGCTGCAAAGGTTATTTTTACAATACTTGCATTTTTATCGGTTGACGTATTTTAACAGAAGCCTTGACTAGAGTCACAAAAATTATTACTCTGGTGCCGAGCTACTTATCTGACAAATGCAATGCGAATAGTCTTGTTCTTATCCAGGAGATCAGATTTCAAAAGTGAACGCGAGGAATGAGGCGTTGCTTTGTGAACAGATAACCTTGCAGGCATGAACTCCCAAACCTGAATAAAAGGATGTCTCTATGAAATAATCGGTGCGTAAGCCCAATCAGGTCACACTGTAATAGGCAGCGGGGGGTGGAATCAAAAGGGGGAAAAACTCATTCCATCACAGTTAATGGTAAGGAAAGAAGGAAGGACTTTCTTTGGAGCGGAGCTGTGGCGACAAAGACCAGGGTTTCGCCGTGTCATGCACCATTTGCCGGGCCACTAGCGCTCTTTTCAAGAGCTGTGAAGCCATTATTGTAATGTGGAAAAGGTAGAAAGAAATACTCCCTTCCTGGTCACTGGAAGGACAAATGAGGTGCCGTGTATTTTTTTTTTTCCTTTTTCCTTTCTTTTGTGCACTCTGCATTTGGCTCAAAGACCTTTCCATACTCCTCCGGGCAGGCCCAGGAGTGAGTACTGGCACCCTTAGAAACAATCTTTTCTGGCCCCATTCATCATTTTGTTTGATTAGACTATTTCAGAAGAAGAACACGTGATAAAGGTCTAACAGGGAACCGAATCTGGAATCTGATGCTCCTAGTTCAAATCTAGGCTCCCTCGTGTCTTTGGATAAGACATTTTCCCTCTTTAAACCTCAGTTTCCGCATCTGAAAAATGGAGTTGGATGATATTGATCTCCAAGGTCCTCTGATCGTAAGATCTCAGGTCCCAAAGCACATTCCAAATTCCCCAGACCTCCTTTATTTTTGTTAATCAGAGCCACTTAAATCAATGTTGGATGTGGTCTGTTGGAACCCAACATCTCTTGGCATCTCTGGTCAGTAAAAGACCCTTCCCTATTTGTTCATGGACTGTGTGTTGAGGGAGTGAGTGAAAAGAACCTACGTAATTTTTTTTTTAAATTAAAGCTGGGAGGGGGCTTGTGCACAGCTGGAATAAAGAAACGCTCCTTAGCAGGGCTGATTTGCAAACCAAGTACTTTGTAAATTATGGGGCCTGAGTTATAACTTGGAGGCTGATTAAAATGGGTTTTTCTTCTAAATGAAAGATAAATATGGATGCCTCTGTCTTTCACAAAATGATTTCAAAACGGGCTTGTTCTTATATGCTTTATGGGAACGGCAAGATTACATATACAGCCGGCAGCTGATTCTCAAGACTGCTAAAGTGTGAAGAACAGGAGTGACATTCTAGTCTTCAATAAATCACTATAAAAATGTTTATGAACCCTGCAATTTACTGTCTTTTAAATGCAAATTGAAAGGGGCATCATTGCAAGTGTAAAGGAGACCCGCGGTGGCCTAGAGGAATTATAAAATGTTGCAATGGGCTTTGGAAATTGTGTGATCTTAAATGGGACCATTTCAAAATGATTTTACATTTGTACGCCTATGACAGTCTTGTTCATTTAGTAACAAGATTGCTGTGAATTGCAGGAGGGTGATGGTAAGCCTTGTGTTTGTGGCACAGTAGCTCCCAAGGAGTAGTGACATTTCTGTTTCTCGGGCAGACAGGTTTCATTCCAAATAGAGATAGCAAAAGTTGATTTGGCAAATCAAAGTCAAAATAGGTATCTCGCGCAATGGAGGGGACTTTTTAAATGAAAGAATTACTGCTCTGTAAGGAGAATAGCAATTTAGCAATTACAGGAAGTCCTTAGGTAGACATAATCCTCCAAAGAGCAGGCTTCACCAACATCATATACATATATAGGAGATCGACACTTTGAATACATCAGACAAATAAGACCTCTTTTCCTCTTCAACCCTGTGATTTTTTTCCCCCTCCAATTAAAATGTCTTTTCTCACAGTTGTGTCATCATGCAAATATCTTCCCACATTGCTAGAATCAGATCGATTCTCCATAAATAATGTGGAGAAAGAGGAGGAGACAAAAGAGGGTGACAGTTACCATCAGTTTGTTTGCAAGAATGAGAATGAATATATATACATTCTGGTCAAGTACAGCCTTTGTCATTCTCAAAAATTAGGATCAGACCATCTGAGAAAGGGCCTGGCAAGCAGCTGAATAACCTAGAGACTCAGCTCTGTTGCATTGCCTCCAATTCATTCCCATTACACTTTAATTCAAAAAAATATTTATTCTGTTTCAGTCCAATGTGTTATGTGCTATGTGCTATGAACTAAGAGATACAAAGACCAAAACAAAACAGTCTTTCCTAAATTTCACAATTTGATTTTTACCCTGTGGACATCTATGACTTCATCACTTTCTGTGGAATGATAGGATCATAGGTCCCTTAAAGGTTATTAATGGCACCCGGAGAAGGAAATGGAGGGCCCAAGTGGGCCAAGTTGTTGCCCAAGGCCATACAGTGGTGAATAGCAGAAGCAGATTTTGAACCCAGTCCCTGGCTCTAGATCAATGTTGTTTTGTGAGTTTACCACAAATGTATCTCTGGGATAATGGCTCCTTACTACACATTCATTTCTTGGGGGTATTTCTGCTCTAAGAAATGAATGAGCATCTAATGTTCTACAGCATCACAATCACTGATTTCCTTCAAAAAAAAAGTGGCTGTAGATGTTCTAGGAGGTGTGGTGAAGAGGGCCTATAAAATTATCCCAAATGATTGTAGATCTAGCAGTCAGATTCCAAAGGCAGTAAACAATCTGCTTTTTCAGTCCTCTCCATAACACAATAAGTATGTCTAGGAGCTTTTAGGTGGGAGAAAAGATTTTCCTCTACTCCCAGACCAAACTGAGAAAAAAAAATTGGTTTCCCCAAGCAAATAGCATAGTGTAACATTTTTCTGTTGTAATGCCATCGGCATAGATCTCAGCATTTGAGACATGCACCTTTATGTATACAAATATTCCCAGAGTTCTCTTTTTGGATCATTTCCCCCTCAAGAAAACTTGAGAGCATTCAGGAAGATTATAAAAAAAAAAAAAAAAGATTTCCTTGAACCTCACATGAGGTTTGTTTTTTTTTTTTTTTTTTTTTTTTTTTTTTTTGCTTCTGATCTCCTTAACCCTAGTTCATGATACTTTCTGAATTGTGATATATTTTAGAATATCTGTGAATGTTCTTGGATTTGCTTCTGAGTGTCCCAGCCCTTGACTGAAGAATAGCATGTGTTGTCTCCTGTAGCTACAAATGCCTTTCCTGAATTCCTGATTGGCACATCTCTTCCACCAGGACCATGGATTCCACTGGTATAATTCTTTTATCTAAAAGGCAGCCTGCTTTGGAGTGAATTGGTACCCCCATTCCAGATGTTTCCCCAGAAGGAAAAGTTGACTCTGGAATTGGGGAGGATGGCAATTGTAAGGTCAGCTGACTTTGGAATGAAGACCAGAATAGATTTGCCATGCAGATTTCATGCTGCCTTCCTGGGAGTTTGGAAATGTTTTATAGCCTCATGCCTTGGCCTCTACAATTCATGAAAAAGGAAGCTGTATATGAGTGAAAAGGAGCAGATTCAGTTTGGTGCATTCCACACCCACCTCTCACAAAGCAACAGGCAAGTTAAACAGGACTTGCTAAGCCTGATATACCAGGAAATGGGGAGGGCACAGTCACATACAATAACTCCCCTTTATTCCTGAGGCACTTTGAAGTTTACAGGACCCAGTTCTCATAAGGACCCTTCTGGGGTTGAGGGTATGGGGTGTGTGTGTAGGGGGATGTCACTTATGCCCGAAGTTTCATGGATCATAATCAGTGGAGGCAAAATCTGAATCTAGACTCACTGATAGCATGCAGGCAAGAGAATCTGATTTCCAATTCCTGCCATGACCTTGGACAATTCCCTCTGACAATGAGGAAGTGATCAGGTATCTAAGATCCCTTCCAGTTCTGGCATTCTGGGATCCTAAAATCCTGTGCTTGCAACCCCATGGTTTTTAGAGTCTTCTGAAGAGATTTAGATGGAGCCAGATGTGCCAGCCAAGAGAACCTCCTCTTCATTCGGCGTGTTTGCTGTGCCCAGAAAATGTTTAGTCTCTGAGTGGCTTCATTCTGCCACTCAGTAGGCTCAGCTGAGTTCCCTACCTCATTCCTCCCACTCTCTACAACTAAACTCCCATCTCCCTCACGCACACATACCTCACACATGTCAGGTTGTCTCGGCACAGAGAGGCACTTATTTTAATATTTTATATAATATAGAGAGTTCTATTCCATTCAGATCTGTCATTTCTTGACATCATGATAGGACCAAACTGCAGCTATACAGTCAAAAGGGCACTCTCACACTCTCCAAACAGTTTAATTCCTGTTTCTCTGATTATTATTACTTTTCTGCTTATTTATTTATGTTCAGTTAACAGTTCACGGCAGGTCAGTGCTATACTTCTTAGGCACCTGGAGACCAGGGAACTCTTCTGTCTTTAAACAATAATTTGGAGATGATGGAGAAGGGTATCTTCAGGTGCAGATTACATGAGATGCTCCCCGGGGGCCTTTCCAACTCTGGGATTCTAGAATTTTGTGATCTGCAGGTGTGCTAGCTATTGCTCAGGCACTTACTAGGCCAATCTTCCACCTTGCTTCAGAAGAGAAATTTTTTTCTCAAATCATCAGAATTCTGAATTTTGATGGGTTTCCTGGCCTGATAGTTGCCACCAGTCATGGGTTGCCTGAATGTCACCAGTCTCCCACCTCTAGAAGGGAGGCCTATGACCGGTAAAGTACAGGATACTTATTGATATTCTAATGGACCCAAGATCACTTTGAAGTCGTGACTCCTTCTATAATCCTTTCATAATTTCTCATCTTCTTTCCACATCTTTCCATAAATTTTCTATAAAAGATTGGTCCATCTTGCCAGAGATCATCCTCTGATGATTTAGTGCTCTGTGATTGCAGGTATATCCCACCCCACCCCCACATACCCTCAGGCTTTCAACAGTCTATTATCTTCTGTTCTCACACTATTGCTGCCCCATTTCCATGTCAGGCCACATTTCTTGGCTCTCATACCCCCGATGCTGTCTTTTATTTTACTTTTGGCGCTGCTCTGTTGAAGGAACATATGGTATTCCTTCTGGTGCTAGTTGTTACAGAAATTGTGTTGAGAGAGAATGTGGCAAGAGTGGGAAGAGACCTGGATTTGGATCAAAAGGTTCAAGTCCACACTCACAGTCACTTACTAGCTGTATGACTTTGGACTAGTCACTTCCTTGGGACTCGATTTCCTCATCTATAATATGGGAACATTAATAGTTGTACTATCTTCTTCACTGAAGATGTCTGAAGAGAATCTTTTTTATTATTATTATTCAAGCTTATTTTCAAAACATATGCATGGATAATTTTTCAACATTGATCCTTGCAAAACTTCGTGTTACAAATTTTCCCCTCCTTCCCACCACCCTTTCTCCTAGATGGCAAGTAATCCAATACATATTAAACATGTGAAAATATATGTTAAATCCATATATGTATACATATTTATACAATTATCTTGCTTCACAAGAAAAATATGAAGAGGATCTTTTAAGAGAGTGGTACAAAAGTACTTTACCATCATAAAACATAATCTAAATATGATTTAGTTCTTGCCCAGTATTTAATAGGCAGGACTTCATGAAGTTTGGGAGTTGAAAACTATGTTTCCATTGCCTATAAACTTGTGTTTTTTTTTTTTACAAAGTGCTCAAACTATCCCAAATAGCCCGATGTGGTGCCTTTCAGATATTGTTTTAAAAGAAACTATCAGGTGTGCTTCTCACTACCCAGGTGATCTTAGAAAAATCCTTTCTATCTCTCTGAGAATCCATTTTATTTTTCTGTATTTATAAGGTTGTAACAGGTGATCTGTAAGGTTCCTTCCTCAGCTCGAAATCTAAGATCTTATAATTTATTGAGGGCAAAAACCAATATGGTCCCTAGCCTCGAGAAACTCACAGTCTGATTATTCTCAGTGTTTTGCTCTTAATTCTCCTCCTCGTCACCCCCTATGAGAAAATCCTGTCCCCTCTATAAACAAAACACGCCGAAGGCCACAAACTCCTCTCCTCCCCACACCCAGGGGAGCTTCGGGCCTAATATTTCTTTCAGAGTCGTCGGCAAGTTTCCTCAGGTGGTACCACAGATTTGCAGCAGAGCACAGCAGGTCTCCTACATGTGCCGGGAAGCCCTATCTCTAGTGCCAAGCAGAATTTGTACGTGCAGCTTCTGTTTAAAGCAATTATAGCATGTACAATACACAGTAGAGAAATTAAGGCAAAGTACACTCTGGCCTCAGGGAGTATTCTAGCTGTTGGATTTATTTTAAACAAGTTTTGCCTCTAGTACGGTAAGGTTTCTTCAATAAGTCACTTCCACAATAAACTACAGTATATTACACAGAAGAGAAAGGAGAGAGAAAGATATCAAATAGAAAGCAGCAGCAGAAGGGTTTGTCGGCTGGAGCAGGGAAATAGACTTGTGTGCTCTGAGGATGGCTGTTAAATGCACAGCTTTGGAATCGTCACAAAATAGAAGCGACTTTCTGGTCTTACCCTGATGGCTTCACTGCAGTAACCCACTTATGTAATAAACTGCAGCATCGTCATTATGGGGTTAGGAACAGAAGCAACTGATCTAAAAACAGATTCTCAGCCTCCTGAAATGATCCGGGAGCTGGTAGAAATAGGGAGAGATCATCAAGCCTGTTCAAAGAGAGCCAGTCATTGAATTTGATCATCTTTAAGGTTCCATCTGGAATTAATTCTTGTATTTAAAGACCAAAAATGAGAGATTCCATTCAAGAAAGGAAACTTTTTAATGGAGAGGGTCAGACCAAGAGTCAGTGATTCAGGTCTAGTTCTAGCCCTGCCAAATAACTAGTTGTGTGATCTTAGCATATCCGTTTTCCCATCTGTAAAATGGGGAAACTTGCAATGACCTTCACAAGGTCATTATGGAGAAAATGCTATGGCAAATACAAAATCTATGGGAATATGAATTACTATTGATGATATTCTCTATTTTATATGGTTTTCTGAAAATCACATGAGGTAAATATGCGAAATGCTATATAAAGTCATGAAAATCATAAAATGTCAGAGCTAGCAGGACCCCTCTAGAAGAGCTAATGCAGCCTTCCTATTTTGCAGATGGTAAAGCTGAGTCCCAGAAAAGGTACCCTACATCACATTGATGATAACTAGTTGGCAAAGTTCAGGTTTTCTGCCTCCCCACCAAAGTTTTCACCTTTACCCTCTACTGTCTACTAATTGTTATTATTGACAAAAACAAAACTTCTATGTTTGAGAAGAAGAGTTGGCAAACCCCAAATAGATCCATAAGATGTCAGGATCATTGTCTGTAGCATTAAGTAATAATTTGAGAAATATTTTTGTACTGAAATGAGCCAAGTGAATCTGTCCCCTCTCTTTTATGCTGGGAAGAATTATTGCTTGATTTCAAAATCTATGCTTATTAAGGAAGAAAATTTATAGCATTTTAACAATCATTTAAAAAGCATCTTGGCCAATGTACATTGAGTTGCAATGCTTCTGCCACCATCCAGACACGTATGTGACATGGCAGCACAGACTGTTCAAGAATATTCACAGCTCATCATTTCTGATATGATTGCTATAGATGCACTCAACATTGAATTGTTTCATTTAGAATTGAGAATACAAGACACTCCCATTCCATGTTTAGGGTACTCACGTGCTCTCAATGCTTAGAAAGCATAGGCTGCTTTTAATGTTTGATATAATGCTTCAGTTTTTCAAAAATCAGTGGTTTTATCAATATTCCATCCGCTAATGCAAAGTGCAACCCCTCCACACTTTAATACAGAGTGTATCCATAAGAAGTTATGGTCAAAAATCCTATCTCCTTCATTGTACACAGCAACAAGAAGACTATACAATGATCAATTCTGAGGGATGTGGCTCTTTTCAACAATGAGATGATTCAGACCAGTTTCAATTGTTCATTGATGAAGAGAAAGAAAGGGAACTGAGTGTGGTTCACGACATAACATTTTCACTCTTTTTGTTGTTGTTTGCTGGCATTTTGTTTTCTTTCTCACTATTTTTTCTTTTTGATCTCATTTTTCTTGTGCAGTAAGATAATTGTATAAAAATGTATGTATAAATTTGATTTAACATATATTTTTACCATGTTTAACATATATTGAGTTACTCGCCATCTAGGGGAAGGGGTTGGAGAAGTGGGGGAGGGAATTTGGAACACAAGGTTTTGCAAGGATCAATGTTGAAAAATTATCCCTGCATAAGTTTTGAAAATAAAAAGCTTTAATAAAAAAAAAAAAACCTATCTCTTTGCATCTAGCCCCATGGTAATAAGCTGCTCTGTACTTGACTAGTCCTGAGAGAACAGTCACAGAGTCCACTGACAACTGCAAATTGAACCCTTTCTGTATCTATGGCACCTGCCAAAGACTATGAAGGCCCAAGGTTCCCTTCATGACACAATAAGGTTTTGAAGAGAGACTCCATCCAATACATATTAAAAATATTTACTGATAATGAATAAAAACAAATTCTAGATTCATATCCAGTCTTTAATGGGGTATCAGGAAAGGCTCTAGTGAAAATGGGTTGTATCACAGCTTAGAAACAGATTTGAATAAAGTTAGAATGCTACGGCTGTCACTAACTGGTTCCATCATTGGAATAACTTCCATGCAGCATTGCCAGTATGCATTCATTCATTGATTCCTTGTTCCCTAAATTCAGCAAATATTTATTAAATACCTACCTTTGTACATGGCCTGTGTCACACATTAAGATTACAAAGACAAGAATTATATTTAAGTGTCTACATTTAAGGAACTTGCATTCATTCAACTTAAGGGACATAACATATGGTTGTTGTTCTTCATTCTTGAAGATGTCCAAAATGATATCACTATGTTAGAGTCAAATTAGAGTGTGTCCGAGTGGCTGATCAGACCAGTAAGAGTTTGGCGTGCTCTGCCACAGGCCGGACACAAATAGTCCCTATGAACATTTGGGATGGACTCTGCGCATCTCGCTTCTTTTCTGAATTAATTCAATTCTGCTTTGCACATAGAGCTCATAAAGCACCTTCTCTGATGAGGATAGGCCAGGATATAACATATACACAGAAAAGAAAAAGCCAAGTAATCTGAAGTGTTTTAATGAATTATAATTTTATTAAAATTTTAAATTAAAGCTTTTTATTTTCAAAACGTATGTATGGGGGGAAAGGGAGGTAGGTGGTGCAGTGGATAGAGTACCAGCCCTGAAGTCAGGAGGACCTGAGTTCAAATCTGGTCTCAGACACTTAACATTTCCTAGCTGTGTGACCCTGGGCAAGTCACTTAACCCTAACTGCCTCAGCAAAAAAATAAAAAAATATATGCATGGATAATTTTTCACTATTGACCCTTGTAAAACCTCATGCTCCAAAATTTCACCCCTTTCCCCTATCTCCTCGCCTAGATGGCAAGTAATCCAATATATGTTAAATGTGTTAAAAATATGTTAAATATAATATATGTATACATATTTATGCAGTTATCTTTTTGTACAAGAAAAATCAAATCAAAAAGGAAAAAAATGAGAAAGAAAACAAAATGCAAGCAAACAACAACAAAAAGAGTGAAAATGCTATGTTGTGATGGATCATAACTTTCAATCTGGAAAGGACGTTAGAGGCTTCACATCTTTTTCCTACAAATTCCAGTTTTCTTTCCAGTACAACATGAAACCAGGCTGGCTCAAGAGGAAGAGAGGAGGGAGAGTTGGAAGGGAAGCTCCTGTGTGCTAAAGGAAGTAAGTATCCTGTGAGTCAGTAGGGAAGAAGGAGTGTACTCTAGTAATGAAGAAGCAGAAAGAACTTTGTGCATTAGAAATGGGGAGGAAGTTAATTTTACTGAGATTAAAAGAAAGAACAATTTGCTGTGTCCCCTCTACATGTAATGAATTATTTCAGAGCTCACAAGGTACACATAGCACCTGCCCTCTTGGAGCTTAAAGACCAGAAAAGGAGAAAAAAATCTAGACATAGCTACCTTATCTTATACAATAAAAATGCAGCATTGACTAGGATAAAGGTATCCAAAGTGCCAGGTGAAGTCTGAGAAGCAGAGCTTATTTCTGACAGTGTGGATCACGGAGGTGGCGTTTGAGGTGGGTCTCAAAGGAAGTGTGGAACTGCCAATAGACAGTAAAGAGAGGGTGGCTAATGAATCATTAGACAGATTTCACATCAGGATTCTTTCTCTGCTTTTATAGCTTTCCATCTGCCCCAGAAGTAGGTGGCGGCAGGAGGATCCCGTGGTGGATGGCAAGGAGCGTTAGCATTGGCCAAGGCTTCTCACACTCCACTGGTTTGCATTAAGTTCCTGGCACTGGTGGGAGGAGGACATTTGGCTGAGGAAACTGGTTAGCCCACAGACTCTCTGGAGGCCCTCCCTGTCTGCCCTCTAAAAGTCCTTGAGAACAGCAATTATTTGGGGTGCCTGGTCTTCTGTTTGTCCTGGTACAAGAAGAGGGCTTCATCTGGGACTCTTTGGCATGTTTGGGAAATGCTTGAAAGTGCAGCTGTGTGTATATGCTTCCATTTTTATATTTAGTTTCAAATTAGAGCCTTTCTCTATCTAAGGTAATAAAAGGGCTCGGCAAGACTTAGATCTTCCTTAGTTCTTGTTATGCTCGGCCACCTTAGCAAATTTTTATTTGTGATTGTCTTTTGCTTAATTCCACAGCTTGATCTCTGCCTTTATGTTTCAGTAAAAAGCTGCTCTCTCCTTCAAATTAGCTTAAGCATAAGGCTGAAAAAATTGGGACCCAGAGTCTTTGTATTCTAATTCAGCCCAAGAGGAAGAAAATGGACACACAGAGAAGCCTAACTAATTTCTTGTGGGAGGGATAGCTTCTGTGAGCCCTCATAGGTTTTGCCAGAAGAATTGCAGTGTTCCCAAACTACAGCCACAAAAATAGAATTATAACTGAGAAGAGACCTTAGAAACTGAGCAACTGAGAAAATAATTAACCACATGAATAACTAATTCATTTAAAACATTTCTTTGATAGACTGTGAAAGGTTTTGATTAATTTAGTTTAGCGGAGATTTGTAGGCCCAGTGTTATTGCAGTGAAGTCCTTTTTGATAAAATAAAGGTGGGGGTAGACATCATGATCTGTCCTTGCTATGGGGGAACACTGAAGCTGGTAGGTTGCTCAAGTTCCAGGCACTGTGAGGACCCACAGTAGGACCTAGTTCACATCAGAAATGGTTTGGGCTAAGTGTAACTTTATCTGCCATACCCCCTTTTATAAGAACATCGCCTTTGCTAGTCTTTAACTTGCAGCTTAGAGCTCTCTCTAAACCTCAATTTCCTCATCTGTAAAATTAGGTTAATACTTAAAATTCCCTATCTCACAGGTCCATTGCGAGCCAAGTAACTTTTACAAGGACATCCCCTTTGCTAGTCTTTAACTTGCAGCTCAGAGCTCTCTCTAAACTTCAATTTTCTCATCTGTAAAATTAGGTTAATACTTAAAATTCCCTATCTCACAGGTCCTTTGAGAGCCAAATAACTTGTCTTATAGAGACGTGAGGACTCATGTAGCACACAGTAGGCTGGTTAATGAGGGGATGGTTCTGACAGAGGAAGAGCTCGGTGTCCTATAAGTGAGAGACACAAGTGCTATACTTGCCCCAGGATTCTCTGGGGCAAAAGAAGGATGGGAAGGGAAGAGAGCCAGCATCTCCATAGCAGCATCTAGTGACCTGAGCCTAGCCCAAGGCATTGGAGCAGAGGGGCATTTGGGTAATAAGTGGCAGAGGGGGAACAAAAGACACTCTCAAAATGGCCTTGTCCTCTAAAGCAGGGAGAGGTAGCCAGGCCACGAGTCAGCTCTATTGCATGAGTGCAATTATCCCACTCCAGCAGTAGAGTTAGTCCCCATTAAACAGGTTTTAACTTGATTGCAAACAAGCTTTGCCTGATTTAGATGAATTGGATTGATGGAATTGGCTGAGAGGCAGTGGTGTCAATGGCCACCATGATCTCCCGATGATATCTCCTCATCTGACATCCCTGGACAGATTAGAGAAGAGCCTTTGCTCTATCGGTTACTTGGATGGGTATCAGAATTGAATTTGGGCCGAATAAGGCACCGGAATCACGGACTTACAGTTCAAGAAACCTCAGGGATCATCTAGCACCCCCTCACCTCACAAATGAGGAAACAGAGACTGGACAATGAAAATGATTTCCCCAAGACCACACAGGTGGGAAGGAGCAGAGCCAGAAATTAATCCAGATCTTCTGATTCCAGATTGAATGATCTTTCCTCTACATTATTCTGCTTACAAATTATGGAAAAGGAAAATTGACTCCCATATTACAGAGGCCAAGGACTTTCCTGCCTATTTCACCTTCAGTTTGCAGTTCTGCATGCATATCAAAGAAAGCTTGAGCTCTTTAGTTTGGCATTCAAGGTCCCCTGAATATGGCTTCAGCCTCTCTTGGTAGTATTATGGTGCCCTCCTCCCCTTTTCCTTCCTATAACCCCTATTGCTCTCTCTGTCCTTCCCCTGCAGGAGCTTCTGGCCCTTTTTCTACCTGCTGAAATCCTCTTTCAAAGCTGAACTCAGGCAATGACTTCTTCATGAAGTCTTTCTTAATCTCTGAATTGAAAGTGATTTTTAATTTCTTTGACTTTACCTTGCCTCGACTTTCCCTTTGCATTTCTAACTTGTTTAAATGTCCATTTGATAAGGTCCATAAAGTCAGGTACCCTATTTTATTCTTTCTCTTTTTTTAATTGAAGCTTTTCATTTTCAAACAAGAATAATTTTTCACCATTGACTCTTGTACCCTGTTTTATTCTCATTCATCTTTGCATCCCTTGCTGTCCATCAGGCTCTGCTAGGTATACAAAGTTTATTTGGTATTTAAAAATTGTAGGAAGAGGGAAGAAGAGGAGGTGAGAGAAAAGGGAAAGGAAGATGAGGAGAGGGGAGGTGAAAAAAAGGGAGAATAGGTGAGAAAGGAAAGAAAGAACAAAGAAAAAGCAAGAAACATGGAGCAGTGGAAAGACCACTTTCTTGTCTGATGCTTAATACATTTTCATAACTTTGGCAAATTGCTTGAGTTGACTCCCTCGGTTAATCTTGTCCCATTTTCTTTAAAATGCAGGGAGTTTGAACTCAGTGGCCTCTGAGGTTTCTACCCACTGTCATCTTTCCAAAAAGGAGGAAAGGGAGAGGGGACATTTTGTAACAGTAGTTTGCTAAATTTTCTTGGCTTAGAAGAGTAAAAAGCTCTCTTACTACCTAATTGAATACCATGAACCTTTTCATTATGTACTAAAACTAGCGATGCACCATTGTATGGTGGAAAGAACATCTGACTGGTGTCTAGAGACCTCTGTTTGAGTTCTGGCACCACTTAGTACTTTCTTTATATGACCTCAGGAAAGTCTTCGTTTGGGCCTCTGTCAAGTGGAGATTGTCGGTGCATTCCTGGAAAAGTAGGTGGCCGATCATTTGGCAAAGGCAGGGATAATAACCCTTGGAACAGCTCCAGTGCTGCTGTGCTGGGACCCCCAGAAGGGTAAAGGTCTAAGATGAGGAAGGTCTCCAGAGCCCTGGGAAGGTTCTCTATAGGGGATTTATGAGAGGTCATAAACAAGAGTCACTCCAGAGAAGAAGACCCTCAAAGAGTGAAGGAAAAGATCCATTAATGTCCTGAGGGATACTCGTATCTGCTCTTCCTACTATACAGAGTTGTATAGAAAGTGTGTTGCAGCCTGGAAATAGAAACAGAAGAGAAATGGGCTCGATCTGTCCGCTTCAGAAATGTGTTTTATTGGTAATGTTATTCAATAGGCAGAGACCTCAGCTTGGCAGGTGAGTTAGGTAGAGAAGCAACATTTTTTAAATGCATACTATGTACCAGGCGCAATGCTAAGCACTAGGGATGCCAAAAAAAGAGATAATTCTTGTCTTCAAGAAACTTTGATCCAAATAGGAAAAGGTCCTACATAAGAGGGAACTGAAAAGTGGGGCACGATGGTGAAATTGGGAAGAATTAGCTAATCGGAGAAGGGCACTGGATGGTGAGGGGATGTTCCAGCTGAGTTATGGTGGTAAAGTTGTGAGAGTCAGAACATAACCAGAAGGGAGATGAAGCTGGACTCATCTCCAAAATGGAGGCCCCCAAAAGAACTAGGATGGGGATAGGTGGCAGTCAGCCATATATCTAAGTTGGTCAGTACCCAGTGTCCAGAAACTTATAGATTTCATATTTGGAGGGGACCATAGAGTTTAGCCCCCCTCCCCCCTTTTACAATGGTAGAAACTTAGTTCCAGCCGATTAATTTACCCATACAACTAAGTATTTATTGTTGATGTTTTTGATGTAGTTATTGTTATTCATTCATTTCAGTTTTGTCCAGTGCTTCATGACCCCATCTGTAGTTTTCTTGGCAAAGACACTGGAATGGTTTGCCATTTCTTTTAATAGATAATTTTACGGATGAGGAACTGAGGCAAACAGAGTTAAGTGACTTGCGTAGGGTCTCGTGGCTTGTAAGTGTCCAAGACTGGATTTGAATTCATGAAAATGAGCCTTTCTGATATTAAGCCCGATGCTCTATCCAGTGTACTACCTACCTACCTACAACTAAGTATAAGCAAATCCATATTTGAATCCAGGTCTCTGAATCTAGTATCTCTCTCCACTTCCCCATTATTTTGCTGCTGGGAAAATGAGGAAATGGGGAGGGAGAGCAAGAGGGGAAGTTGCCAAAGACATGCCCCAATTTGAGAGGTACATGGTCTGGAACCACCATTCTGCATTGAGGACCAGACATACAGCCTTAGCTTTCTTGTTCTCAATAAAAATGTTGCTGCTTTCCCTTGCTGGCGTCTGATTTACCGTCCTCCTCAGCTCAGGAGGAATGAGCAGCAATATGATATTTCCGACTCAAATAGAGTGTTCCCTGAGTGTGCCTTTCCTCAGCTCTGATAACTCTTTTACCTTCCCTAGAGAGGACATCTTTTCCCCCTGTTTTGTATTTTTCCTGGTGTAAAAGGCAGATCTCAGGAAGAAATTCAAACCTCAGAAGCTTCTGGCAAGGTCATTGCGGAGACCCCATTTCATATTTGCATAGGCTCAGAAGCACTACTATTATATTTTTTCAAAATGGCCCAGGGTCCTCTCCCCTCACGTTCCAGGGGTTAAAAGCTTGGAGCTGTGATTGGGCCTGATAGCTGTAGGGAGGGGAATGTCGTCTCACATGGTGTGGATTAATCTTCACAAACTGATCTGAAATCAGATGGGAGTTCCCTGAAGCAAAGCAATCGCAAGTTCATTTGTCATTTTTAAGATCTCATTTCTTATGATTTTAGCCAAATTGCCTAATACATTGGGAAGGGTTGGGTCCATTTTCTTCCCCCCTCCCAGGTGTTTGTAATCGCATATTTTTCTTTTGGCTTCTGGGACCAATGGCATGTAAGACTAAAACATGGGGTCCCTTGAGAGGGAAAGATGATGTTACACAATCTGTAAGGATTTTTCCTCTCATTCTGTTGTCAGATGGCATGTGATATGCTTTTCAGGCAGTAATTTGGAGGCTGTCAATTCCACTGTGGCCACTGGGGAAGCTGAGAGATCTCCTCATTTTCCTGGCTTTTCTGTTGGGCCTCTCAGCTGGCAGGGGAGAGGTCTCTATCTGGGAAAAAGTGGTCTGCTTTAGGGAATCCCTGGCTTGGGTCAAGTGTGAAAGATTTTCCAAATCCTCTTCCAGTGATGGCTGCTGGGAAATCCTGTGCTGGATTATTCATTTATAGCCAAACATGTTGGACACAGGTTCATTCAACAACAGCAGCCTTTGCATGTAATTAAGATTTTCCTCTTTTTATCTGACCTACAAATGGACAAAGAAATTTGCATCTCTATATTTTCTAAAGATGTTTCTATTTCTGCCATATATGTTGTCATATTCCATTGTGAGAATAATGGAAAAAACTTTCCGTTAATGGAAGATTGTTACAAATCCATCTGATGTTTACCCTTAAACCCCAACCTCATCTTCAAATAGCATTTTGAATTTATGAAAATAACCGGACAATGGACAAGGTGTTGTCTCTCTCTTCAGTGTTCCTTCTCTCTAAAACGAGACTAGCTCATCTCTAAGGTCCTTTCTGAAACTGTCAATCTAAGGGCTCGTCTACCTCTCAGAACCATTCTGTTCTAAGCTCACTTTTTTGGTTTTTCTAAAGTATTTTTCAGCTTCGAAAGTCTGGGATTCTCAGATTCAGTGAAGTTGTAGAATTAGGACATAATAAATAAGACAGCAGCAAATGTGAGTAGAATGAAGGATGATACTTTCATGTTTAAAAAAAGAGAGACAAGAAATCTGACCTTTAAGCAGTGATATAGTAAATACAGTGAATACAGCCAGCATTCTCTTTACCTATTCTTGTAAGCTCTTGTAGTTTTCCCGCATGTATCCCAAACTGTGTATCTACCTCAGAGCAGAGTTGGACATTGAATGTGTGTGTGTGAGTGTGTGTGTGTGGGGGGGGGGGGGAGGAAGTCTCCTTAGTAGTGCAGTACTCAGAACTTATTCTGATCTGTGATTTCACAAATCTGAATATTTACTCTTGTGGTACAATTTTCACCATCCACACCTCATCCTATGACAGTCCTTCTACATTTTCTCATTCTAGGCTGTTATTATTCATGAATTTTCAGAAATCCTCCATGAAGTTCCAGCTTGAATCACTGAAGTTCTTCCTTCCTTTTAAAAAAATTTCAAATGTCTCAAAGGGACTAATATGACATTTTTATAATCCATCTCTTTGTCTCTGATTCTAGCTGTGTTGGAGTTACTATAATTGCAGAATATCTTCTCAGCTGCGTCTTTTCTTCTAACTTTATGTTTATTCTCACTCTTGATGTTTCCATGATCCAACATCACTGCATCTGTGATCATGAGCTGCCTGCTATGTCTGTGAAAATGGACATTATGTCGATTATGATGCAGTTTCATTTGGTCTTGTGCAGTTCAGTGCTTGCTGCATATAGTACCTTCTTTACTCATCTTGTACATCCTGAGTAATCCATAATCCTTTGTGCACTTTGATTTCTTGCTCCTGAATCATATTTTCCAATATAGACCCTACCCTTCTCCCTTTACCTTCTTATTAAAAGTCATTATAAAAAAAAATATTGATTTAGTTTGAAAGATCTTATTAGACCCAGTAGGATTTCTCTACTTCTTCAACCTTCACAGATATTTCATTGCCCATCCACACTGTGCCTCTCTGGTATAGGTAGCATTTGACCAGATTGGTTCACTTAACTGCAAATCATATTCTGGACAATGAGTAGTCTTCATCTACTCATTTCCCACTCTGTGTGGATAGTTATCCTGACTTATTTTCATTATTCTGAATCTCAAACCAGCAATCACTGTGAAAAATCTTTATCTGATTTATCTGAATACTTTTCAGTCCAAACTTCCAGGTATTGTAGAAATGTCAAATGTAGATTGGGATTAGATGACGTGGCCATCGAGTCTGCCATGTGGTCACTCATTTCTTTCCTTGATCTCTGTAATCCCATTGGGTGGCAGTAGATCTGTATCATTAATTGAGAAGAAAAACAAGTTGTTGTCATTTTTAATTCTTAAAAGGAGCCGCTATGGCATCATCTGTATAGCAATCAGAGCTACTCCAAATTAGGAGACTCCCTTGGAAGTAGTGAGTTTCACTTCACTGGAGGTCCTCAAGCAAAATCTGGAAGCTTGTCTGTTTGTCAGGCATGGTAGACTTGTTCAGCCTTGTATTGACTGGAGGACCTCATAGGCTTCTCCCAGTTCTGTGATTTTATCTTTCATTTATAGTAGGAAAGCACTTCAGAGACCATTTCATGCTCCTTCTCTCATTTTATAGATGAGGAAATTGAGACCAAGTAAGATGAAGTAACAGTAAGTAACAGAGCTTTGAACCTTGATGTATATTCTTTGTTAATTCATCAGTTACCATTCTCTGATGGTAACAGATTGCTTATGCAGAGAGAAGCAAGAGGATCAAGTGTGCAACAAAATGAAGTTTTGTGCCTTTGAATTCTTAAAGAAATGAAATCTTCCAACTCTTTTAATCACCTATCTACAAAAAAAATCTGCAAGTCATCTTTGAATTTTCTTTTGGATAATTTCTTTATGTCTTCTAGTTTTCTTTATAATGAGAATAGCATTCTCCATTCCTGGAATATACTTCTCCCATGCCCTACAAGATCCAATTCAAATGCTAATTACTTCATTAAAACTGAATTTCCTACTTCCTCCCATATACACACATGCCTTCCTTACCTCAATCCAAAGTGAAAGTGATCTTTTATTTCTTGGATTTCTCAAAGCAATTTTCCCAAAGTTTCACATTCTGCTTTGATATTGTCAACTATTGGGCCTATCTTTTTTTTTTTTTTTTTTTTTGCTTTTTTTGCTGAGGCAATTGGGATCAAGTGACTTGCCCAGGGTCACAGAGCTAGGAAGTATTAGATATCTGAGATCACATTTGAACTCAGGTCCTCCTGACTTCAGGGCCAGTGCTCTATCCATTTGGCTCTATCTTTGTAACTTTAGCCCTTATTAGCATGTCTAACAGGGCTTCAGGACAGAGAAAGTATTTGGGCTAGACCTGATGTCCGTGTGGTAAAGTAGATATAGTGCAAGATTTGCTTTAATCAGGAGATCTGAATTGAATTTCTGACTCTTGTGGTATGATCATGGACAAGTTAATTAACTTCTTAAAGCCCATTTCATTCTGTAGTAAAAATAGGAGTCAAATTCTTCCTCTTATGTACATCACAGAGTTCTTGGGAGAAAGGTCTTTTATGAACCTTAATATGAGGTTATAAACCTCAAAAATATAAGTTGCAATATTACTACTGAGGCATACAATCCTAAGAAATAGTTAAATGTTAGTAAAAGCTCAGTTGTTTGTTTTAGGGGGAGATGGCCCATTGAGAAAACTGTACAGAAAGCAAAAGGACAGGGAAATGACTCTAAGCATAAGTAGACAAGACAAGCTACTTTATAGAATAGAGAAATAGACATTTCTATTACTCTGCAGACTGTTTCTCTTAACAGATACCCGAAGCCAGTTTCTTATGAATTCGGATCCAAGGTCTTCACTGAAGACCTGGACAGTCCCAAACATTTTAGTTTATCTGGGTGTTTGTTTTTTTTTTTTTTTTTTTTTTTGGATATGCCCCAGTAGCTAGTAAATAAAGCTGTCTCCTTTAAATTTCATCCCCATGCCCTTTTGTAGCCTATTCTGTGAGGAGCTGAGTCCCATTATAGTCCTAAGCATATGTTCCAGACAATTGTTCATTCCCTTTCCAATAATATCTTGCAGGACAAAGAGGACTGGGAAATGGACCATCCTTGTAGGATGTCAGTTCCCAGTTTTAATTACAAGTGTTCCTTGCAATGGAATTCATATAATTGGGGGGGCTGGTCTGTGCTACTTGATAAGCATTGATGGGAGGGATTGGAGCACCGCAGTGAGTACTGAAGCCAACTGGTATACGCAACATCATTCTGTAGCCAGCAATGGCAAAAGGGATCATTCAGGAGCTTTCACAGATTCACAGAATCTTGGAGCTGGAAAGGACCAGAATTGTATCTGGTAGGCTGTACGGAGTAGGAATCCCTTTGGATTGTCCCTTACAAGTGGTCAGCCGTGCTCTTTGAAGATCTGCAGCCACCACTTCCCAGGAGAACCACTCTTATTTTGAGGATATTTTTCCTTATACTGCACTGAAGTCGCCTCTTGGCAACTGCTCCTTGTTCCTTGTCCCCAAAGCCAAGCAGAACATATCTGATCGTTCTTCTTCAAGACAGCTCTCCAGTTACTTGAAAACAACAAATATGCTCACCACCCCACCTTGCCCCAAGTCTTTTCTTCTACACCAAATACCCCAGTTCCTGTAATCAGTCCCCATACTGCATGAACCCCCACTCCTTTTCCATCCTAGCATTGTCTTCTGTATGTGGTACAGCAAAAGTGTCAAACTCCTGGCTCCAGATTAAATGTAATTGTAATGTAAAATGTATGAAGAAATGTAAAATAAATAAAAATGCCTATAACATTGATAAAGTAGTTTTCTAAGTCAAGATGCCATTTCCAGCTATCTGTTTCTATTTGAGTTGGATATCATTGGTATACAGTTTCTCAATGTCCTTCCTAGAATATGATGTTGGACTTGAACACATGGCCCAGGGAGTGGACTCTCACTCCTGAGACATTATTGGACATTTTTATTCTATTCATTGATCAGATTAGCTTTATTTAGGACTTTCAATGGAAAGTAATAACAATTTCTCCTTAAGCAATAGTTATTCAGTCAGTCAACAAACATTTATTAAGTGCTTATTATGATCCAAGAATAGTGCTAAGCACTAAGATGCAGAAAAGTAGTAAAAAATAGCCCTAAGTTCAAGGAGCTCACATTCTAATGGGGCAGAAGCATGCAACTAAATAGGTTTGGGGAGGAGATTCTGATCATGAAGGATTAGACACAGTGGGGAGAGCTGAGCTGTAGAAGGAAGGGTTTAGGGGTATCTCAGATGGTGGGAGTGGTGAAGAAGCTTGATTCATATCATCCTGTTTCTGTCCCTCAGTTCTCCATCTATTCTGACCTTTCAGATTCTTGAACTCAAGCCTAGAGCTTCAAAACCTAGCAGAGAGATGTAATGTGGATGATTCCTCTAGATGAGTAAAACTGCAGTGTGATGATATAGAAAGAGTCACAAGGCATGAGTTGACTCCTTCTAATGCTTCCTTGCTGTTTGGTCATGGGAGGAAAAAAAAATCACTTCATCTCCCTGAGTCTCAGTTTCCTCCTTTGTAAAATGAAGATAATAATCCCTATAGCCCTTTCTCACAGGCTCAGTGGAAGGCTCAAATGAGACAAAGTATAGAAAGGCCTTTGTAAACTTTAAAACAACAGATCAGTGTTAATTAATATAACATAGAGAGAGAGAGAGAGAGAGAGAGAGAGAGAGAGATCAGTGCATCTATTCTGCTTTTCTGCCTGATTCAAAACACTTTATGGATTCAAGGAAAGATTTAAGCATATAACAAAGCTGCCAATTGGGTGTACAAAGGACACTTTTTGGGAGGGGGACAAACAAGAAATTTCATTTTCTTTTTAAGTAATTTACTAAGTGGAACTCTGGAGACAATATTATTATACTTCTCAAAATACCTGTGTTGCATCCTTGGAGCTGCTTCCTTCCAATGCTGCTAGCAAATGGTATGATTTGCTGGAGAAAAGACCACGATTGAAGTCAGACAACCTGGATTTGTACCCTGGCTATGCTATTTATTACTTTGTGTAGCTTTGGATAAGTCATTTTCTGTATCCAAAAAAAAAAAAAATTAAAAATGATAGGGTTGCATGCCATCTCTTCCATCGCTAATGTTAATGCTGCTGTGATTGGCGAGGTGGCTGTGGTCAAGTCTCAGGCCTCATTTGTTGGAGAAACAAGTATACCCTTTCATTTGGGGACCATGGGAGTTTTAAATCAGAACCACATTATTCTGCCTAAATCAGATTAGCCAAAGCAACCTAGCCAGGCCACCCCTGGAGTGTGGTGTAGTCAGTTCCAGGTACCTCCTTTTTTGGAAGGAAATTTGCAATGAGGACGTAGGACTTGAGTCTGTCACAGAAGAGAGGGTGGCAAAGTATAAATATAACTGGCCTTGAAGGCAAGAAAGCCTTGCACAATCTTTGCCCTAAAACTTGCAGCTCTAAGTAGTGTGATCCTGGTTATTTGAGAAGTGCTTGATTTATGTATTCACTGCACAGAGTGGTTATAAGGGAATTACTTCATAAACCCTCACACACTATCTAAGTGTGAATAAAAGCAACTACTATTATCATTTGTTATTGTTGTTACTAGGAGTAGGGCCAAGAGATAGATCTTTTAGGGCAAAATTCTTAAACAGGGGTCTGAGAACTTCACTTTTTTGCTATTTTGATAGTTGTATCTTAATGTAATTAGTTTTCTTTGTGGTGTTATGCATTTTGTTTTATATCTTTAATTTTGAATAGTTAAAACCATTAGTCTGAAGTGTCCATAGGCTTCCTAGATTACCAAAGGGATCCAGGACACAAAATTTAAAAAAAATCCCTGACTCAGTAAATGGATTTTCCAATTCCCAGAGTTTGATGGAACCTCATACCCTGGATCCCCTCCATCCTTACTCTATGATGTTGGTTTGACTCTACAGATTTTGAAACCTTCTAAAGAAAACAGGGTTCTGTAAGCCTGCATCTGCTATGTTGTAGGAATGTAAATCTGAAAAAGGGAAAGATAGGTGCCTGATTGTGGGGAGATGGTGATTGTTGGGAAAGTACTCCTTCTAGGGCTTAACTCTATTAGGGCCATAGAATCATAGAATATCAGAACTTGAAGGGATCTTAGAATAAAGAATGTCAGTGTTGGGAGGAGTCTTAGAAAAAGACCCCCACTAAGTCATTCAGGATAGAGATAAGGAAATTGGGGTCCAGGAAGAGGAAGAAACTTGACTAAGATCAACTCATTTCTGACTTCAAGTTCACAGGGGACCTCTCAGATTTCTCTGAGTTTTTATCTCTCACATCTGCCCCACCTCACTACTAAATCTGTCTCTTGTGGTATAGAAGACTTAAACTTGGATATCCACTGAAGGAGGAGTGAATGTACTAGCCTTGGCCTTGAGTCATACCAAAGGCAAATGGCAGCTTAAAATAGATGCCCAACCCAGTGGAAGGCCAGGGGCCCTAAGCAGACACCATTCGCTTATGAACCCAAGCTATTTGGATGGTGATAAGCATGTTTCAGACTAGGACTAATTTATTGTGGTCATATATGACATTCTATCTCTCATCTCTGAGCCTTTATACAGCCTATTCTCCCTTCAAAATTCAGCCCAAACACTACCTACCCTAGGTGGTCCAGCAGCTAAATACTTTCCCTCTCATTTCTCCAATTCCCTTGTAATGATTTTGTGTGTATTTGCAATTTATTAATATGTGTACATCATTCTTTCTCCAAGACGAATGTAGGTTCCTTGATGGCAGAGACTGTTTGATTTTTGTCTTTGAATCCTCAATGGCTAGCTTATTGGATCATAATAGGTACTTAATAAATGCTTGTTGATTGATGGATTATCTGAGAGATGGTCCACCCCCCCCCAAAAAAAAAAAAAAGAGAGAGAGAGAGAGAGAGAAAGGAGCCAATCCCAATAAAGTCAGAGCCAATTATGGGAATCTCAGATAAATGCTCTCCATTTTTCAAAGCACCATGAAAACTATTTAATTCTTTTTGAATAATATCCTGAGCTTCAAAAATCAATTAACCAATCAATAAACATTTATTAAATGCCTACTATGTACTGGCCCCTATGCTAAGTGTTGGATTAGAGGATCTTAGAACTAGAACTGGAAGAAATCCCAGAGGCCATCTAATCCAATCCTATTATTTTACAGATAGGGACTCACCTAGGTCACCTAGCCTTTACTCTGTTGGAAACTCTAACCCCTCTTTAAAACACCTTTGACAGATCTAGTTTTAGGAATACTTTCAATGAAGAAGAGCTCATTAATTATTATCTAGATCTTTCCAATGTCAGATTATTTTTTTCTTTGTGCTATGGAGCTAAAATGAAAGGGTAAAGTGAGGCCATTCATCTTAACTGATATTGTTTGTGGAGAATAAACTTTTTCCGGTTGAATGGTAGGTAACCTAATAATGTCTATGTCACTCTCAAACTTCTGCATCCTTTCAGAATCATCCACGATCAATATTGTAGAAAGTATAATAGTTCAGATGAACTACAAGTTTCAACTCAAGCCAGACCAGCACTTAGTATGTGGAATTCTAGATCAGCTTTTTTCAAAACATACCATTTGGGGTAATTATAATTATTATCTATTCCAGGCTTTGGAAAGGATCATGGCCTTTCAGAAATATATTTCTCTTTATTACTTCTCTACATTGTGAAATGTGTGTCACAGATAACAATTCATGGCCAGAAGACTATACCATTCACTGTGTGACCTTGGACAAATCACTACTCAATATATAAAATAGGAAAGAGAAAGTTATACTGGAAGTTCTCTCCCAGATCTTATATCTTCCTTTCATGATCTTTTTCAGCTCTGACAGTCTCCTTCCTATGTTTTAAAATTTCTTCCTGGCCAAGTCATTTAACCTTTGTTTGCCTCAGTTTCCTCAGGGAGAAAATGGAGACCATAATGGCATCTTCCTTGCAGGATTGTTATAAGGATCAAATGAGAAAATATTTGTAAACGCACTTAGCACAGTACTTGACAAAAAATAGGCTTTATATAAATGCTTGCTACCAACTTCCCTCTTCTACCTGTAGAATTCTGAAGTACCTTTTCATCCTGACATTCTATGTTTCAGTTCTTTTCTTGCCCTGCAGTTATAAGAACCATAAATGTAAGGATTTCAAACTATAAGAAAAGTTAGAAGTCATGTGTCTTAACCTCTTAATTTTACAAAAAACAAAACAAAACAAAACAAACAAACAAACAAACAAAAACAGAGGCACAGAGAGGGCCTGACTTCTCTAAGGTCACATGTAGAATTAACTGTTGGAATCAAGATTCCAAGCCAGTCCTATGATTCCAAATCAAGTTTTCTTTTTTTTTTTTTAATAATATTTTATTTTATAATAACTTTATATTGACAGAATCCATGCCAGGGTAATTTTTTTTTACAACATTATCCCTTGCACTCGCTTCTGTTCCGATTTTTCCCCTCCCTCCCTCCACCCCCTCCCCTAGATGGCAAGCAGTCTTATATATGTTAAATATGTTGCAATATATCCTAGATACAATATATGTTTGCAGAACCGAACAGTTCTCTTGTTGCACAGGGAGAATTGGATTCAGAAGGTAAAAAACAACTCAGAAAGAAAAACAAAAATGCAAATAGTTCACATTCGTTTCCCAGTGTTCTTTCTTTGGGTGTAGCTGCTTCTGTCCATCATTTATCAATTGAAATTGAGTCTTTGTCAAAGAAATCCACTTCCATCAGAATACATCCTCATATAATATCGTTGTCGAAGTGTAAAGTGATCTCCTGGTTCTGCTCATTTCACTCAGCATCAGTTCATGTAAGTCTCTCCAAGCCTCTCTGTATTCATCCTGTTCGTCATTTCTTACAGAACAATAATATTCCATAACATTCATATACCACAATTTACCCAGCCATTCTCCAATTGATGGGCGTCCATTCATTTTCCAGTTTCTAGCCACTACAAATAGGGCTGCCACAAACATTTTAGCACATACAAGTCCCTTTCCCTTCTTTAGTATTTCTTTGGGATATAAGCCCAATAGAAACACTGCTGGATCAAAGGGTATGCACAATTTGGTAACTTTTGGGGCATAATTCCAGATTGCTCTCCAGAATGGTTGGATTCGTTTATAGTTCCACCAACAATGCATCAGTGTTCCCGTTTTCCCGCATCCCCTCCAACATTCATCATTATTTTTTCCTGTCATCTTAGCCAATCTGACAGGTGTGTAGTGGTATCTCAGAGTTGCATTTCTCTGATCAATAATGATTTGGAACACTCTTTCATATGAGTGGTAATAGTTTCAATTTCATCATCTGAAAATTGTCTGTTCATATCCTTTGACCATTTGTTAATTGGAGAATGGCTTGCAAATAAAGTTTTCTTTATACTGTACTTGTTGCTTCTCTTCTAGCTCTGCATTCTCTGTTTTAAAGATCTTTCAGTTCTGCCAATCTTTGCTCTATAACCTTTTAAAAGTATATATTATATATTATTTAGTTCATTAAATATTTCCCAATTTTCCCATATGTAATTTTAACATTCATTTTTTAACATTTTGAGTTTCAAATTCTTGTCCTCCCCATACCTCCATGACCTTTTCCCTGAGGAGGCAAGAAATATGATGTCAAGTCTACATGTGAAGTCATGCAAAACATATTTCTATCTTAGCCATATCAGAAAAGAAAAAAACACACAGAAGCTCCAAGAAAATAAACCAAAAAACTAGTTTGCTTTATTCTGCACCCAGAGTTCATCAGTTCTTTCTCTGAAGGTATCATTTTTCATCATGGATCCTTTGGAATTATCTTGGAGTCACTGTATTGATCAAAGTAGTTAAGTCTTTTCCAGTTGATCATCCTTACAATACTGCCATTTCGGTGATGTATTCTTCTAAAATCCCCTTCTAGCCATGAGTGTTTGTTGTTGTGTACTTATGATTTGCATATCCCATATGATCGGGACACTGATATTGAGTCAATATAAGATCTTTACTGAATTCACCAACAGCTGAGCCTTGTTGGGAACAAATTTTGGGGCTTCTATAAGAAAACTGGAAGTTTCTTACTTTATAAGTTAACAGTGGTTGTAGAAATGGAAAATGGAACCAAAAGAAAGAAGAAACCTCTAAATGTTACTTAGTTTTTACTATGCTATGAAAAAAAAAAAAGGTGTGGCATTAATTTAACTAAAGTATAACTGAAGTCTGAAAATTTCAGAATGTATTCCAGAATGGTAAATATATGTTTTGAAGAGAGCCAACTAACACTAACCTTGATGCAAAACAACATTATTTTTTTAAAACATTTGTTAGACTGTATTCTTATATAAGATTTACACATTGCAAACCACAGTATAAATCCTTGCCCTTTAAAGTTTTAGGCATTGGTGGACTTAATTGTGCTTTTTGATAAGATTTTGCATATTTAATATTTTCTTCTAGCGCTTCCAGGAACCTCAATTATAAATTCCACAGAGGATTTATTGTTTTGTTTTGTTTTTTAACTTTCTTTTAAGTATAAAGACTGTGGCTTCATCAAACTTTTTTTTCCCCCTACCTTCAAATTCCTACAGTATTAAGAAAATCAGAATTCCAAATGGAATATAAAATTGTACCCCATACAAAGCATTAGTTTAGCCTGCATCATTTTTCAATAATCATTTTTATAACCAAAATACTATGTAGCATTCAAAGATCACACCATGCTTTGGCCAGTCATCTGAGGTGCTAGTTAAGTGGTCAAGATTGTGATCAATTTGGGCTATTAGCTCCCCAGAGAGTCTTCTCACTATCCTATTTCTGTATTCCTATGGAGCTAATATCCCTCTGTAACTTCCTTTCACCTTTAATGGCATTAGGTAGCTATGACTGTTGTTCTGTCACTTGGAAGACAAAAAGCACCTCCTCCGTTTCTCCCACAATCATAAACTAAAAAAGAACAAATCCTGTGAATGAACAATTTCAGAAAGTCCTTTCAGACACTGCAGAAACCAAAAAGAGCATCCATCTAGAGCTGCTGTTTATAATAGTGATCTGTTTTAAATAGAGCTCAGTGTTAACCAGAACTTTATGAATAAGGAATGAAGTCTAATTTTCTGTTATTATCGCCATTGTTTAAAAATGCATGTCTGCCAGGATATCATAACGGTTTTGTATTACTTAGGAAAACTTTAATCATTCTCTCCATTTTTAAAGTGACTTCATTACTTCATTAAATTTTTCTCTCTTCCCAAGCATGTAGATCTTCTGAAAAACCATCTGACGAATGTCTTTTTTCGGTATTTTTCCAAATGGGCCCCTAGACGACCAACACTTGAGCGAGTTTTTTATGCCCCTTCCTCCCAAAGCTCTCGCTGTGTTATTCTTTGGCACTCACAGACTATCCCATTAGCTGTGACAGGGTAAGGTCCCTCCATAGACTTTGCCCCAAAGGAACAGAATCTGTGCCAACCATTATTCTCTGCCTCATGGTGCCCCAATCCACAGAGGGAGGTCAGATCGATAACGCCTTTATTGGACTGGGTTCCTATTAGAAGGATCTACCCTGAAGAGCTCTCTCTGTTACGAGGCACACCATCTCTAAGTGCTGGACAGATCAGGTATTTAGTTCATTTTTAAATAGGAGGCTCGTGGTTATATTTTCAGTAGATCAGCATTTCCAAACTAATTGACCATGGAATACTTTGGTGCTTGAAATATCTTGATAGAACTATAAATACTAGTCTCAAAGGAATAGGGGGTTGTAAAGATACCCCTGGGATAATGAATGGGGGAGGGGTTGAGAACAATTTGGACCAAAGTAAAGGAAATTAAATCTCTCTTCTTTACAGATAACTTGCAGCACTTAACTGTGTGCATATACGTATATGTGCACACTTATATGCATATATACACATACACATGTATACATATATATGCATATATAGACAACAGTTGCATATTTAACAATTTGCTGAGGCTGAATGATATCTTGTTTAGATGGATTCATACAATGGAAGCCTGAGTCAGTCTGTCAGCAAACAAATCTATCTCAGAAAGGTATTACATGAATAATGAACTAAAACCAAATTTAATTTCATGGGGTATAAAGAGAAGGGGAAGGAAATAAGCATTTTTACAGCACCTGCTGTATGACAGGCTCTATATTAAGTGCTTTGTACATACATTTTATTTGATTCTCACAACCCTAAGAGCTAGATGCTGTTACTATTCCCATTTTATAGGTTAGGAAACTGAGGCATAAAAAACTCACTCAAGTGTTGGTCGTCTGGGGGCCCATTTGGAAAAATACAGAAAAAAGGCATTCGTCAGATGGTTTTTCAGAAGATCTACATCCTTGGGTAAATGAGTTATCTGGGATCACACAGGTAGCAAGTTACTGAGGTTAGATTTGAATTCAGGCTTTCCTGACTCCAACTCCTGCCTTCTTTTCTCACCCAGCTGCCTCCGGAAGAGAAGACCTCAGAAATCACTGGGTCCGCCACCCTCACTTATGTTGTTGTTCGGTCGCTTCACTTGTGTCTGACTCTTCATGACCCAATCTGGGGTTTTCTTGGCACTGATAATGAGATAGCTTGCCATTTTCTTCTCCAGTTCATTTTGCAGATGAGGAAACTGAGGCAGACAGGGTGAAGTGATGTGCCTAGGCTCACACAGATAGTCAGTGTCTGAGATGTTGCGTCCTCATTTTATTAGTCGAATAGGCAGAATCTCATGGAATGAAGTGATTTGCCGAAGGTGACCCAAAATTGGAAACCATGTCCGCTGACTCCCAAATCCACACAGCTTGTGGATAGAGCACTGAACCTGAAGTTGGGAAGCCCTGAGTTCAAATCCTGCCTTGGAGTGAACTACTCCTAATGTTCTGGGCACTGGCCTCCAGGTTGGTGATGGAGAAAATAATGGATCAGAAATCAGAAGTTATTTACTTTAATAGGAAATGATTCAGATTAGCCTTATAGCCAGAAGCAGAGAGCTGACCACTACCTTCTGAACTGGAGCTCTGTACACAACTAATTAGAGTTATTTTCAAAAAATAAAAAAAATTTCCAAAAAAAAAATGTTCATACTGAATTTACAGTTGTATTCAGGGGAGTCCACATCTTGAGACCAATCTGGGAAAGTTTTATGGCATAATCAGCCTGATTGGCCATTAATAACCATGAGTAAGCTATGTGTGGGACCTAGGGCTCAGCCACAGGGATGATGAAAATCTCAGAATCTCTTGGAAAGAACCTCAGAAGTTATTTAGTCCAACTTCTGCCAGACACCTGAAACCCCGAAGTGCTGGAAACCTCATTGTTTCACAAGGCAGATTGGGTCACTTTTGAGTGTCTCTGATTGGAAGGAAGTTCTTTGATTTAATCAAGCTGAAACCTATCCTGCTAAAACTTCCACCTACTGGCTATGATGCTTAAAGTGAAGCAGAATAAAGCCCATAGCTCTTCCACACAAGATCACAAATCAGATTGGAAGGGTCCTTATAGGTCATATAGCCTGACTGCATGATTTTACAGAGAAGAATCGGGAGCACAAAGAGAATAAATAACCTCATGGCCAAAGTCACATAGGAAGTATGTGGCAGATCTTGGATTAGAATCCAGTTCCCTGCTTTCTGTGTTTCCATTATTCCACCTACCTGTCAGATAATATGACTTTTTTCCTAAACTTTCTCTTCTCCACTCTAAAATCATCAGGCCTTTCATCCAAGTAAGATCTCTAGTTTGCTCACCATCTTGATCATCCTCTTCTGAATATGATGTAGTTGGTCAATCCCTTTTCTTAAATATGTTACCACAAACATCACACTAAAAGTGGTCTGGCTGGGGCAGAGAGCAGAGGGGCTGTGGACTAAGTTTTCTTAGGCATTTTGTCTCAATTAATTCAGTCCCATTTTGTATGAGTTTTATGACTATAGTCCACTAAGTTCCTCTTCTATCCCCACTCCTAATTGTTTTCACTTTAAATATTGTCAAGCTATACTTTTCCATCCTGTATTTGGACAGTTGATCTTTTAGATCCAAGTATTAAGTTTTATAGTTATCTGTAATAAATTACATCTTCTCAGGTTCTTCCCATTTGCCTGACATTGAGGTCTTTTGGATGACTTCCTCTGTCATCCAATGGGTTTCTTAGCCCTCTTAATTTCTTGTCATCTATAAACTTGATAAGCCTGCCATTTGTGTCTTTGCTTTTTGATTTAAAAAGTGTTGAATGCCTCAATTCACGGACAAATACTCTAGGTACTTTTTGATTCCTTTCAGGCCTGAAAATGCACTCCCCCCCCAAGAAAAAAAAGCAACAACAGGCCAAACTATAGTCTGATTTTTGTTGTGTGTACACCACGATGTCCTCTGCTAGCTGGGACCATGAATGGCATGCATTTTATTATGCACTCTTGACATCTTTTACATTAATCATCTTGTACCCCGTTTTTCCATCTATAACATTATCCAGGCACTCTTCTAGGAGAGGTATTTTGTGCATTAATTTTTCTAAAAAGCTTCATGCCTTGTGTAAAAATACCTTACTGTCTCAGAAAAAGGCACTCTAGATAAATGAAAAGCACCATTATTAGTAATGACAATAATTTTTCTGACATCCATTCAATGTGCTGATAGAATTACATAAATAATGGAATTGTATGCAAACCCTTAGATTGCAGGAGGCATTTTCTCAAAGCTCGATCACACCTCTGTGCTTTGTTTACGTGCTGCTCAGACCCTCTGAAAGATATGTGTTATTGTCATTCCAGACTTCATCACCAAAAACTTGACTCACAAATATTTCATTTTAGTTTGAAGATACCACCCCATTACAGTGGAGTAACTCCACTTTCTGGGAAGGCCTGAAGATGTGTATCTTTGCACTATATCTTGTCAGTATGGGACATTTCATACACTGGTAAAGATTGCAGCTCCTCCATCCTACTTTTCTTGTGTGATTCTTAACCTATATCATCCACAAATCTAATCAGAGTGCTTCAGGGATTTCTACTAAATCTTCTGATATCTGTCGCTGCTTTGGGTATGGCCCTGGGGGAATCTATCAAGTCTTGACCAATCAGGCTTTCCCTATCATACATAACTGGCATGGTTTTTTTTTTTAATGTCACTCTTCACATGCAATAAACTCTTTTATACTCACCATATTATCATCTGGTTCACAGATAATGATTCTAAAGGTGATCTACATGTACCTCTCCTGGTCTCTTCCCTTCACCTCACATTTGGTAATGATCCTTTCCTACACTCTACATTGGTAATGATCTTTCCCCTGGAACCCCACAAAACTATTTGCACATCCCTAATGCACTTATATGTTATATATGACTGTTTTCTATATCTAGGATCATATGCTCTATGAAGGCAGGAACTTGTTTATTTTTTTTTCAAGTATTCAAATAAGTAAATATGAAGCATAAGATACAAGATAATTTCAAGAGAGCAAGAGTGTGCAAAAAATGGATGAGGTAAGGAGATGAGAGTAGAATCAAGAAAAGCCAGAGCAGTGTGCTTTGAAAGAAGCCGGGGATTCTACCAGGCAGAGAGGAGGAATATATTATTTGCCTTCCAGTTGTGGGGCATTGGGAGTACAAAGGCTTCTATGGTCTGAGATTCCTGGAATAGAATAAAGGAAGTAGATGAATGAAAAACACAGCCTACATTAATGAACACATGCCTAGTACTTTGCTCTGTGGGGCTGAGCTCACAGGAGGAAAGGTTAGAATTCCCTTCATTGCTTTTTCCTATTAGCTGTAGCTGATGGAAATGCTTTCAAACCGTGAGAGAATATGGATGGTGTATCTAGAACACATATGGTATGTCTAGGACTCATCTATGTGTATGGGGCCAAAAGACTTGATAGGGAAAAAAAAAACCTACAGAGAAAGGTTGTTTTCTACTGCTTCGAGAGTTTGGACAAAAATCAATTTGGGGAAAATCTGGTCTTTAAGACCCTTTCTTTGAAAGTCCTCATCATGAAAAGCTTATGGGCCATTGCGAATTCCCAATTCAGGTCATAAGCTCATAAAATTCTAACATTTTAGAGCTAGGGATAGTGCTTGTGGGCATAAACTCATAGAATCCTAACATGTTAGGATTAGGGACAGTGCTTGATGGTGAAAAGAACCTGGAACTTGAAATTAAGTGAAAATCATTTCTAAATTTGTCTCTGATTTAGCTGGGAGATCATAGTCAAGTTATATAACTTATTGGTGTCTTGGTTGGTGTCTTGGTTTGTTCATCAACAAAATGGAGATAATAATATGTTTACAATTTACCTCCCAGAGATACTGTGAAGCTTAAAGGTTTTTTTTTTTAGAAAATCCTTAAATTTCTTATACAAATATTATCTAATTATCTATTCCAATATTCTTATTTTACAACTGAGTGACTTGTCCACAGACACATAGCAAGTTAGTGAGTGTCTGGCATATCTGAACTCTTGCCCAGGTCTCTTGCTTCCCCCTACCATAATTTCTCTCTCTCTCTCTTTCCCATATCTCTTAGTTTGTCAAAATACTGCAAAAATTCTATTTAAGATCCCATCTTTCTGTGTATGTTTCTCTTTGCTGAAATAACCCACGGAACATCTTTTCTTTAGCAGAAAGCTTCTTGGTGTTCATCTTCCAATTCAGAGCCAATTCTTGTCTCATAGAAATATTGCCATTTGATTCCCATATAAATGTCTGTTTTCTCTGCATTATTAATGACATGCTCTACTTCTTCCAAGATTTTTTTGGCCCAGCTCCTTCAGTGTTATACCTGTGGAAGAGCTTATGCAGAATGTCTCAATCTCAAGATTTCTTTGATCTTGGTAGATTGCTAAAAGAAAAAAGGGAAGCTCACTACCTCTTTCTTTTCCTTTAATTCAATGAAAATAGTTGTCTGCCTGAAAGATTCAGTTAATTTTTGTTTTAGTTCACTCTGTGCAAAATATGGTGGTGTGTACTATGTTGGATTTAGAGATTATTGAGCCCTGGTACCTGCCCTCAATGAGCTTCTCTTCCAGTATGGGAGATGAAACATATCCACAAATAACTAAAATAAGCCCTGGAAAATGTGAAGTACAAAGAAAGTGCTACAGAAATTTAAAGGAAGTAAAAATTACTTCTTGGGGAAGGGGATAGGTCTATGGAAGAGGTTTGAGTTGAGTTGTGAAGGATATGCAGAATGTAACAAGCTGAGTTTGGAGAAAAGGAGAGATTATTCCCAATATAAATAATGATCTAGACAAAGGAACTCAGATGAAATTATATGGACATGAATGATGGAGAGAAAGTTCCTCTTCTTTGGCTTTAGTATAAATTTGTCTGGAATCTGTCTGTGTCATTCTCCCTTTCATAATGAGAATGTGCTAATTAGCATGGGGTAGCAAGTGGGTAGGCAGGTTTATTTAAGGTTGGAAACTTGACTAGTGACATATTGCAACAAACATTGAATTACTAGCGGAGGAGTTTACATTTTATTCTAGAGGCACTGGGAAGCCACTGAAGGCTTTGGAGCAGGACAGCACCATGATCAGACCTGTACATTAGGAAGATTGTCATGGTAATTCTGTAAAAGATGGATTGAAGAGGTCCCAGAATGTAGCTAGAAAAACTAGGTAGGAAGCTATTGCAACAGTGCATATAAAAGGTAATAAGGACCTGAACCATGACTGTGGGCCCCATGAGTGGTGAGAAGACTATGGCCATGAGTGAGGTGGTGGAGTGGATGTGGCAATTAACTACCTGTGGTTGGGGATAGTCTGAAAGCATGGAAATTTCAAAATGGCCATGAGATTTCAAGCTTAGGTAATTAGGGAAGAAGGTAAGAGGGAAAGACGGTATATTCCCTTTTGAATATGTTGAGCTTGAAATGCTGCAGGTAGAGATGTATGAAAGGCAACTGGAGATGTGAACCTGATTTCAGGAAAATGATTAAGGCTGGATGTGGAGATATGGAAATCCTTTGCATATGGGTAATAATTGAAGTCATAGATACAGCTGAAATCACCCATAGAGAAAATATTTAGAGTACGAATTTTTGATCTTGAATTCATGATCTTATTTTTTCTTTGAATTATATGTAAATATGCATATATATACATTTTTCTTTAAGTTACATATATATACATATATGTTATATATATATACATACTTTAAATATTCTTTAATATTATTCTTTAAATTTTATGTATACATGTGTTTATATTCTTTAAATTATATTCTTTAAACTATATGTATACATACATATATATTATATATACACACATTTAAATATGTGTATATTTATATATATATATATACACACATATAGTATTTCAATATAACTTATTTCCTTAGTATTTTATTTTATGTACTTAAAAAACTTTATCCTGAGAAGGGGGTCCATGGGCTTTGCTTTGGCAAAGGGGTTCAAGACACAAAACAAGGTTAAAAGACCTGATTCTAGAGAGAAGAGGGAACTGGGACAGAGTTTGGAGGTGCACCGCCCTGAAGGGGCAGGAAAGGGATGATGGATTTTCAAGGGACTCTGAGGAGTGTTGAGGCATCTGAGACATGAACCAGAAGGCCAGAGTGGCACAGAGGCCAAGGGAAGAGAGAGAATCCAGATGGTGGGAGATGGGTCATCAGCATCAAATGCTGCCAAAAGGCTAAGGTCCGCAAGGCCTGAGAAAATGTCATCAGAGTTAGCAATTAAGAAGTCACTGATGACCTCTCAGTCCCCCTCCTCCCGCACCTTGTCAGTCCAGTTTATGGTCAGGTCAAACCTCCTTGCATGATGGGCTCTCCAGAGCCAGTTTTGTTTTCATGACAAGAGCTCGCAGCCAGTCAATCTTCCCATTTTCCCTGAGCACATCCCAATGACCAGAGGTAAGGGTTCATCCCAAGTGTCATCTCCCCTCATCTGCTGGCTCTGTCAATGAGAAGATCAGCTGCTACTCAAAATGCAGGATCTTCCTCCTCAAAAGCAGAGTTTGCCGTGTTTTGTTCCTGGCGTGGTTCTCCCCCTGCATAGTGAGGAGAAGCTAATTAACACGAGATGGCAACTGAGCTGTAATAGCTGCCAGTTCCCCAGTGCAGAATCCTCTTTAGCATTCTCTCAGCCTCCCTCCACAGCAATAAATTCAGATTAGATATTAGAAGGAAGCCGGAGACTGTTCAAAAGCTCTGTTCTCCTCAGGGTGGTCTTCTCTCCAGGCAGGGAGCCGGGTTACCTGCACTCTCTGACTGGCAACTGGTACACTGTGGACAAGATGTAAATTTTTTTTTCTTACTGATGCAGAAGATTATTCACATAAAGTTATCATTAATTATCTTGTTTTAAGACATATCAGAAAAGACAAGGATGGACGGCATTATTGTTAACAATTATAATAACCATATTTCTATAGAGTGTTTACAACAATTTTTTATTTTAAAATTTAATTCATTTATTTTTATTAATATATTTATTAATAAATAAATAATTTATTTAATTTAAAATTTGTTACAGTAATACTGTGAGGGAGAAAGTGGATGTATCATATTCTCTATTTTCCAGATGAAGAAGCTGAGGCACAGAGAGATCTGTCCAGTGTTGCATGACCTCCAAGTAGTAGAATGAAGACTCAAACTATCTTTGAATTCCAAAAGAAAAAAAGGAAAAGAGTTTAAAGTTAGGAGGAATTTTAGAGATTTTTTCTTCTAACTTCCTCATTTTACAATTAAGTAAACTAAGGAGACAGGACTTGGCAAAGGTCACATAGGTAATAAATGACACAGCTATCATTTGATCTCAACATTTCTGAGTGTAGACCCATGGTTATACTATAGTTTTGTCTGTTCAGTGTTCTTTCAGATAGATGGATGGATGGATAGATGAATGGATGAATGGATAGATGGATGGATGGTTAAGATAGACAGATAGATGATGGATCAATAAATATATAGAATACTTATTATCTGCTGGGAGCTTTGCCCCTTGACAATTTGATATAATAGAAATCTAGGATGTAAATCTAGAACTTAGTTTAGAGAATATTCATTGAATACCAGAATTACATTTGTTATTTATCTCATAAGCAATGGAGAATTATTGCAAGTATGCCCAGAGCAAACTAAGATATCAAAGAATAATACATATTATGTGCTCTAAACGACCAATAAATAGGTAGCTTTCATAGGCAGGTAATCCTAAATTATCTGTAAAACTCATGATTTACTGCATTTTTATTCCTGATTCCTATATCCACACATTTCTAAAAGTCAAGTGAATTTTAATTCCATTTTTCCAAAGCTAATAGCACTCTGTTACCTGCCACCAAGGGGATGTTTAGTATTTAAATAATGTGGCTGTTGTTAAAACCCAAGTTGGGGTTCTTGAATTTGAGATTGAATTTCATTTGACTCACATTTTCAGAATTACCATAATTACTTCAAGTAAATTCAAATAGCTGCTTTGTTTTAGAATGTATTTAAAAGAACTGTCTAGGAATCAGGAAAGATGGAATGGGGGGAGAAGGAAGAGCCCTGGATTTGAAGTCAGGAGTCCTGAGGTTGCAGTGTGGGAGGGATAACTGTAAATAAATACAAAGTAATCTGGAGTAAAGGAATCAGAAAAATGATTTTCAGGAGCTGCTACCAGTGGTGAGCCTGGAGGAAAGCTAGGGATTCCAGGAATCAGAGATGAAGAACACAAAAATCATGGAGATCAGCCCATTTTGAATGTAATATGTGAGGAGGAGTGATATGAAATCAGTCCCCGAAGATTTATTGCTGCTATATCGTGGGGTGTTTAAATGGCAAATTGGGTTTATCATTATGCTAAAGGCAAGAGGAATCTCTTATAGCCTCTTGAGTAAGAGAATGGCATGGGTAGTCATACCTGGGCTTTAGGCTTTAGAAGATCTTTATAAAATGAAGTCAAACTAAGGAATCTCAAAGATTTCTAGCTCTCAAACTTTTCATCTTATGAAATATGATTTTAAGTTACAGTTGTCCCCCCTAGATTTATCCAGATATATGTTTTCTTTCTTTCTTTCTTTCTTTCTTTCTTTCTTTCTTTCTTTCTTTCTTTCTTTCTTTCTTTCAGGATCAAGGTTGAGGTTAGCCTCAGGAGGGTTTTACAGATCTCTTCAGAACTAATTTTGAGAAAATCTGTAATTCTAATTCTTTTTCCTCATGTTGGCATTTAAGCTATGTCTCTGCTCAATATTTTATTCTATTCTATTTTTACCATTGGAATTGAAGGTTTAGAGCTTGACTTTGTTTACTGGATCATCTTGGGCAGGATGATGAAGTTCTCTGGTCCTCCGTTTGACACGGAGAGAAAAAAAAAGGAGGAAAAAAGCTTTCTGAATGTATGACTCTGTGGAAGACTGGAATTACTTGGACAGTGTTGTAACCCTGTGGGAGTCCAGGTGTGAGGAGTCCTTGCTCTGACTAGACCAGCTGACAGCTGCTGCCTTGGAATGCCTAGTTGTGAAGATAAAGTCCACAGGGACCAAAGGTTTCCAAGTCCTGGCTCTTCAGAAGAGCAGCCCAGAGTGGCCCCCTCAGAGGCCCTCTGCAGAGCTGGGGAGCCAGGCCCAAGGGGGGACCGTGTCTTAAGTGACACACTTATTGCAGGAATCAGAGGCATTAAGGTTCACAGTGATAAACCAAGCCATGTTTTCTTGTCTTTCATCTAGGGGGAGGGAATTTCAGTTGCCAAAATTTTTTACTCAGTGCTCAGCCTTCCTTCATTCAAAAGGAAATTTCAACCTTGGACTTGGGATTTACCAAAGCAAAACCAAGCCTGTACATAACACAATACACTTGACATAGCAGGACCCTAAATTCTTTATGGAGTTAGCAGAGCTGGTTGGATTCACATTCTCTTACAGGAAATTCAGTTCTATTTGACAAATATTTATCAATGGGGAAATAGGGGGCAAAAGCAAAACAAAATAACCTCCCCCCAAAAAATTTTTCTCCCTAGCAATTTTTCTTCCTCAGAGAGCTTACAGTATAGAGAGGGAATATTAGATATGTACATATAACTATAATGTAACTTAGAATGCAGTGTATGTATAAGAATACTGTAAAATACATGGAGATCAAATTAGAGAGAAATCATTTCCATAGGGGAAAATTAGGAAAAGTTTCATGGAGGTAGTAACATTTGAACTGAACCCAGAAGTCTGAATAGGATTTAAAACAAGAGACTGATAACTTTTTGTCTCATGGTCCCCTCTTGCAGTCTTGTAAAGCCTACTATTTATTCCTTCTCAGAATAATGGTGGTAGTGGTGGATTTCCATTTTTTAAATTTATAGGCTATAATAAGCATTCCATATAGAATAATGCTTTTAGATACACGAATACGTAGAAATACAAAGAAAAACCAAAAATATCAAAATATTTATTCAAAAAAATTATTTTGAAGTGTATTTCAGATTAAGCACCCCTAATTTAAGCAGATGTAGATGATATAAGGAAAGGAAGAATCTGAGATTCTAAGCAAAGGTAGCTATAGAACAAAGACACTGAAGCTATAAATAAAGTAGCATTTAAGATTTGAACCTGGAAGAAATTATCTTCTAATACCTTACTTTTCTGATGAGGTCTATACAGAGGAGTTGCTTTATCCAAGGCTTTACAAGTAGGAACTAATTAACTGAATGGGAATTTCTTTTGAGTCAAAATCCATCCCTTTTCCCATCCTTCCCCTCCAGAGTATGGCAAGTGTTTTGGGATATATAAAGGGAAACAGTATTAGAGAAGGCAGGAAAGATCATTGGGGGAACCAAACTGTGCAGTGTCTTGAGGGCCAGACATAGAAGTTTGGGTTTTTTCCTATGAGTCATCGATGACTTTTGAGAAGTGCAATGACATAGTCACAGCAACAATATACCACAAAGACCAAATTCAATCCTGATGTCTTGTTGAGAAAATAAGAATTTTCTTGACTCAGTAGTATAGTTCTCTTTGTTCACGAATTGATGAAATAAATGTATTTTTAAGGCAATAGATGCTGGGTCCAGAATGTCTTCGTTACTCGAGTGGAACAGTATTCTATAGTGTCCTATAGCTGGCTCATAATTGATATTTATGTATTCCTGAGTCACATTGTGGTATACAGGAAGGAGAACTGTGTGGATTGCAGAAGCTTGGGTTTCTGGTCCCATCTATACCTTTTAGGAGGCTGTGTGGCCTTTGGCAGGTAATTGCCCTTAACTAGAATTCCATCTGTAAACCGGACTGGACTCTTTAGAATTCCTTTTCTGACATCCACTATTCTTTAATGGTCTTCCTTGTTTCTGACATTCTAAGAGATCTCATCTAGTTCTGGTATTCTATTATTTGTGACCTTCAATATGTCTAATCATTTTGTGTTCTTAAAAATTAAGGCAAAATCCCAGATGCTCAATCTCTTCTTCCTTGTTAAATATATTTATGGCTATTTCTCTTCCTTTTTCTTAGGAAAATTATAACCTTAAATTTTTTCTAGAATTTCTAAGACAGTGTGACATAATGTTTAGAGTACCGGACATGGAATTAGGAAGGCCTAGGTTGAAATTCCAAATCACTTATTTAACCATCTTAAATAATTTGTTCAGTTGTGCCTGACTCTTTGTGACTACATTTTGAGTTTTCTTGGCAATGATACTAGCCTGGTCTATTTCCATCTCCAGCTCATTTTTATACAAGAAGAACTAAGCTAAACAAGTTTAATGACTTACCTAGGATCACACAGCCAGTCACTGCTGAGGCAGGACTCATGAAGATGAGTCTTCTTGATTCCAAACCCAGTGTCCTCTCCATTGAACCATCTAGCTGTCTCTGATTCAGTTAGCTCATTGATAAAATAGATGTAATGATAATGCCTACCTAACCTTGTAATGAGGATCAAATGAGTTAAACATTGATATGTAAAAAACAATCAGAGCTGATACTGCTCTACTCCTGTGCAGCACTGTTAACTAAATACTTATACATGAAGGAATTTGAAAACTGAAATAATAACAAGGAGAAAAATTTAATTTCTCTTAATTCCTTCCTTAGTGCCAAAAGCTAGTTACTTGTCAGCATCCCAGACCAAAAAAACTAAAGGCAAAAACTAAGACAAGTTTATCAGATACGGTTCTACAGTGAAGAGAGATTTCCTAAAATATTAATTGCCCTGTACCCATGAAATCACAAATCCAGACTGAGAAAATCCAAAATTCCTCCTTGAAAAACTGCAATCTGGATTTCTTAATGGAGGGATCATTATCTTTATTGCTTCTAAGCCTGCCTCCTTCAGGGTGCCCTCCATGGATGACAGCAACTGACATCATTCCACTACAGGAAACTTTTTAAACACCTGCCTATTCTATTTAGTCTATTTAGCATAAATGCTAGTTGACTGGGTGACTATTTTTATCTCAATATATTATTTTACAATTCTAAAGGTAGGATATTCTTTCCTGGTCAGTCCATAGTTTGGAGTTGTTCAATAGGCTCATTAGCGATCTGAATGATGGAAAAGAGATTTTGCTCATTAAGTTTGCAGAAGATGACAAGCTCGTTAGCAGGGGCCAAAGAAGGGGGAGAGATGAAGGGTTGGAGGATAATGGCTAGCACTTTGGAGAAGAAGAGCAGAATGTTAAATGTCTCTGGTCAATTGGAGGTGTGGTCAGAAATGGATATAATGAAGTGTAATACTCCTTGTTAAAATATTCTATAAACTCTTTGTCTAAACTCCTCTTTTGTTTCTATCATTATCTCTCTTGTATTCTGCATCTCTGCCATATCTGTCATATCTTCCTCTCCAATGGAAGATAAGTTCCTCCAGGTTAGGGACCATATTGTTTTTATTTTTGCATCCCCACTGCCTAGCTCATTATGTTGCACATAGTAGGTACTTAATAAATGTTTTATTGAAACAATGCCACTGAACTTTGAATTATTAACAAGGTGACGAGGCAGATTAAATCATTTAATAGTTGGACAATTCTTCGATCTGGATTTCTTTCAAAGGCCTATTCTCTTGATATAGATCCTAACCTTCTTGTACTTTAGTGCAAAGCATTATGGTATGTTGTGGAGGAGGCACAGAGTTTTAATAAAACATATCCTCTGCCTGGTCTTGTGGAACAACACACACACACACACACAACAACAACAACAACAACATTGATAGCTAAAATAAACAGTAATATGATGAGCACCAAAAACAAAATATTCTGGGAGTTTTTTGAGGACTCTTAGTGACCAAGTGGACTGTGGAAAGTTTCTTGGAAGCCATGGCTTACTAGTGGAGCTTCAAAGAATGAGTAAGCATTAATTAAGTAAACACTGGGATGCAGAACTTTCCAAGTAGTGGGTATAGAGTCATAAAAGCACAAGATTTATTCAAGGAATAGGGATTTTTTTTTAAACATGACTGCAGTGTAGAACATGTGGCATAAAGTAACATGAGAAAAGGTTGAAAATGCAGCATGGTGCCAAATAGAAGAGGTTCTTAAATGCCAGGCAGAAAGAGTTTGAATTTGATAGGGAATAAGAATCCACTACTGGACATTTTTGAGCAAAGGAATAACATGTGTTCATCATAAAAAAGTTCATTCTGACAGTGTGGGAAAGTTAGAGTGTAGTGAGGAGGGAATAAAGACAGGATGACTCGGCTACTTACTTGGGAGGCAGGATAGTGCAGTGGAAGGAGCCTTACCACTGAAGAGGGACCTAGATTTGATTCCCACCTCCGACACTGAATAACCGGATCACTAGTTTAGGCGAACAGTGTCCACTCTATTTCTGGGACTCAGTTCCCTTTTCTGTCCAGGACTGTACCAGTCTGAAGCTCTGTCCTCTCTCCAAAGCTCACACCCGGACTCAGCTTCTCCCTTCTAGGCTAAAGGAAACTAAGGGACTCTTGGACTCACAGGCTGTTGGGAGGAAGCGGCTCCATCCACGGGAGCTGTCCTGGTGATCAGCCCGCGCAGAGCGCAGCCGGGCGGAGGTGCTTCCCCCTCACTGGGGACACTGATGCGTGCGCCTCCTCACCTGTATGGGCAGTAGCTGGCGGGGGGAGGTTTGAGATTGGAGCGCTGCAGCCCGATCACGTGACCGACGCACTTTTCTGGCCGAACGGAGCTCACTTTCTCCTCTGACCTTTCCTGGAACTGTATTGACTTTGCACATTCATCGCCAGCAGGACCCGTTGGTTCCCCAATCAATCCATATCTTGTTGCGGGCTGCCGGGGAGCCAGGCTCCCCGGTTATTTATCTCCCCTCCTCGGCCCAGTGTAAATTGGTCAGCCTGATCCTATTCGCATGATAAAAATCATAATGTCGCAAATTACTTACTCAATAAAACGGGGGTTTGTCTATTATTAGTGATCATTAGTGTTATAATGCGCATGGAAATTTAGAGCAAATTAACCACATATGCAAGCTGTTGCTCGCAAGTGCAGTTAATCACAAGCTAGCCATTCCAGTGGACAGAAGGTTTTGCAAGGATCTTCCCAGGAAGAATTTGTGGGAGGAGAACCAAAATGCCTGAGTTGGGAGGCTCTCTGCCCGCTCCCCCCCTCCATGTTTTGTTTTGTTTTCTGCTTTTTAATCTGATTCTCCCCAAAGCATATTTTGGAGACACTGTCAAGTCCCCAAAAGCACTAGGAAGAATTACAGCTCAAATTAAAACAGCTTTGAATGCTGACAGTCCTGTGGCCCCAGGACTTTTCAAGCCATAAATAATGAATCAAAGTTTCAGGCTGATAAAAGAAAGACCCACCATCTCTCCTCCCCCCTCCCCAACCCCTCACCACTCCCCCCCCCCATCTCTTCCTCCTGATGCAACAAACTGTACAGCCTGAATTGTCAGGGTGCCCAAGTGATATTAGCTGACATTTAAATTTAAAAGGTTTGCAAAGAGATTTAAACTCCTTACTTCATTTGAGTCTCACAACCATTCTTTGAGGTGTGAGATTACTGCTCCCACAGGGAAATTGAAGCTTGAGGAATTTTAGTGACTTGTCCAGGGTCACACAGTAAATGTTGGAAGCATAATCTGTAACTGCTGGCCATCAAGTTCAAGCTCTAGCACCTCTCCCGAGGTACCTCTGATGCAAAGCTGCCTGGTATAGTGGAGAGAAAATCTAGACTTGGGGCCACGAAACCTGTGTTTTGATCCTGGATTTGATATTTATTAGCTTTGTGTCAGAGGCAGAACTCAAAGCTGGGTCTTTCTGGCTCTAGGGCTCACCCTCTCCCTACTCTGCTGTTCTGCTTCCCAGAGGAGTGGCAAGACTTCAGGAAGTTCTAGGCCAAGGCTGACCTAGATGAGACATAAAATAATGAATTGTCTGAGTAGAAAAGGCCATTGGGGATCATCTGGATGGATCCACTCATTTGACAAATGAGAAAGCTGAAATCCAGAGAAGGGAGATGACTCACATCTATTAAGGATCAGAGGTAGGATTGGAACAGCTATATAGATGGAGTAGATAGTGATCTGATTTCAAATCCAGCCTTCGGAACTTATTAGGTGTGTGACCCTGGCCAAATCATTTATCTCTGCCTCACTTTCCTGACTTAGTTAAAGCACCTAACTCCCAGAGTTCTTTTGACAATCAATTGATATAATCCTAAAGTACTGAGCACAGCATATTATATATATATAGACGCTTAAATTTTCTTTCCTTTCCCTCTTATGAGTACAGAATATGAATTCTTTGAGAGTAGAGACCATTTCATTTTTTTCTTTGTATCAACATTATCTAGGACAGTGACTGGCACATAGTAGAAGTTTAATAAATACTTGTAGGATTGAGTGAAATGCCACTCTGTCTCTCCAAAGTGTTGTATTGGTAAAGGAAAAGTAATCACTTTTGGATCAGTGTCCTCACTGCACAGATCATTCTGCACTCATACCTAATTCACACATCAAGAAGCTTTGAGTTTTCTTGCCCCACTGAATTCTGAAGAAGGAATTTGCTCCTATTTAGATCAGTCCATCCTCACTGTCTAGTCCATGTCTAATTGCTCATCTGGTCAGTGTCTATTTCTACATATTTCAACTCTTTTCTCAAACACTGTCTCTTCATTTTAAGCTGGAATGGTTCATTTCAGAGACCCAGTAACTGCCACAACTAGATTTTAAGACTCTGGAGGGCAGAAACTATGTATTTGTCATTCTCTGTTGAGTAAGCCTAATACAATATCACAAATAACAAAAAAACTTAATAGCTTGCTTGTGTCTAGGTCTGGGCACCAATAATGATATGGTGCGTATCAAGGAGAGAAAGACAGCATGTACTTCCACGCCATAATTCCAAGAGAGATGAAAAGTTCAAATAAAGCAGTCTCTTTCTTCATGGAACTTAATGTAGGAAGGCAATAAGACATAAACACAGATTATATTCTTTTTATCATACATGTGTACATGTGTACATTATACATAAATCAATATTATACAATATTGCATGATAAATATATTAGAGAAGTTCAAAGAGTTAAGTGAGGTCTGAAAGGGAAAGTCCTGCTTAAAGGAAGGACTATCATATAAAGGAAGACTGAAGAAAAATAAAAATATTTATCCCAGGAAAGGAGAAACTTAGGGAAATCACGATGTTTGTCTCCAAGTATTTTTAAAGGGCTGTCACTTCCAAGAGAAATTAGAGGGGGGTAGATTTCAGGTTGGTATAAGAAAGAACTTTCTAAAAATTAGAGCTGCCCACCAGTGGACCTCCCCAACTCACTGGCTGGCTATTTTTTAGTTTGTTCATGTTTTGTTTTGTTTTTTTTGACACTGTCTTCTCTGCTATTCCTGACTCCTTATACCTGACTGATCCATCTCCTTTCCCAGGCAGTACTGATCCTCAGTGATACCTTTGTATGCCGTTTGTCACATGAAATTCATCATTGGCAGTGTTTGGTAACTTGCCTTTGCCCACCATGTGTGTCTCCATTGCCCTTTGGGTCACCTCAGATTCAGATTTTTATAGGAGTGCAGCATCCCTTGATTTGCAGCCATATGAAGAGAGACAACTTTGCAGCCCTTGACGAGTTCAAGTCACTAGGTCCTGATGAATGACATCCCAGGTTACTGAAAAAACTAGCAGATGTGATTGTTGAGCCTCTTTCCTTGATCTCTGAAATATCATGGAGAAGGGGAGAAAAGCCTTGGGATTAGAGAAGGGCAAATATCTCAGTTTTCCCAGAGTCTATAATCTGCAAACAGCATGCCTATAAATAGGACTTAATGGTGAAATTCCAGAACATATTATTAAAGGAATAGTTAGTGAATGTCTTGAAAAAGTGTTGATCCTAGAGAGTCAGCATGGCTTCATCAAAAACAGGTCATGTAAGACTAAACAAATTTCATTTTTTGACAAGGTTACTAAACTGGTTTTTAGAGGAATGTGGTGGCTATATAGTAGTTCATCTAAATATTAGGAAAGCTTTGGCAAATTCTCTCATGCTATTTTTGTGGGAAAGATGTGGGAAAGATTTTTGTGATGGAAAGATGGGTTACATAACAAAAATTACATTTTAGGGGATTTAGAACTACTTTTTTCATGTTTTTAAAGGATTCCTTAAATGACTAGATCTATTTCTGTGGATACCAAGTCTAATACTTTATCTCCTATTCCATGGCACCTTTGAATGGTGCTAATATCGATATCAAATTGGACAGTGTTCTAACTTCAGAGATGTCAAAATAAGCCCTCCCTCCCTCTCGCCATAAGAAACAAGATTCAAATGTAATTGGGAAATATTTGACAAAACAAGTAAAAATGAAACATAAGATCATGTTAATTTGTTGTTTTTTAAATCAATTTGTGGCCTGCAGGATTCCTTATGGACCATTTAGTGCCTCTACCAAATTCTATTTGAGTTTGCCTTGCTGTATTGGAATATTCCCAAGAATTGGTCCATAGCCCTTTTAAATATATATGATATTTATTTGAGATGTAAATTCAAAAATATCATATATTTATATTGTATATGAAATATTGTGTTGTGTGACATACAGATACATATATAGAGATCACATCAATAAATATAATATTTATGAGTCATATAAAATATATAACATGTATTTATGTATCATACACATTATATTTATATGATCTATCTCTATATATTTAGCACAATGTGGATAAAAGTGCAGATGGCATGATTATTCAATTTTCAGTTAACCCAAATCTCAAAGGAGTAACTAATATGTCAGTCAATAGGATCAGAATGGCCCCAAATTTTTGACATCTTAGAACTTTGGACCAAATTTAATTAGGTGAAAATATATAGGGATACATTTAAATTTGGGGCTTGGATTCAAAAATTAATTTCACAAGCATAAGATGAGAGTACTATGGGTAGGTAATAGCTTATTTCATATTTTATATCATAGTAGAAAGTGTCCTGGACTTGGAGCCTCAGGGGGACCTTGATTCAAATCCTACCTCAGACACTTATCAGTGATGTGATCCTAGGTAAGCCTCTCTGAGACTCAGTTTCCTCATACATTAAATAATAGAGTTGGATTAAATGTTCTTGTAGTTCTTTTCATACTCTTCATCTATGATTCTACAGTCATATTTCAAAATGAGTCGGCAGTCTAATATATCAGCTAAAAAAGCAATTTCCCTCTTATGCCAAATTAAGAGAAATGTAATGTTCAGATTTTAGGAAGCAACTTTCTAACAATTAGATCTAACCCAAATTGAAATGAGCTGCTTTGAGGACTAAGTAGTAAGTTTTCACTCAATAGATGTCTGCAAACAAAAGCTACATGCTCAGTTTTTGTGGGTATCATACAGAGAATCTTATTCTGGTATTAGGGTGGATTGTACAGGATTCCCCTTTCAACTCTGAGATACTATGATCTATTTCATTTTTTTTTCTGAGATTAGGTTCAACATTGATTCTTAATTTTTATTCCTCTTTAAAATATGGACAAATCATTCTCCCTTAAGCTTCAGATTCTTTATCTTCAAAATGAAGATTACAGTAATTAAACTACACATAACTCTAAGTTGTTATGAGGAAATTTTTTGTAAGCTTTTAAAAAGCACTATATAGATGTCAATTGTCATTGTCTTTTGTAAACATCAAAATGTCCCAAGAATAAGTTGTCTTTTGTGTTCTCTTGTTCATTACCAGAGGGGATGAAATTTTTTTAGCCACAGCAGTTCTGAAATACCATCTACTAAAGCATCAGGAGTCATAGTTCTGTTAGTGGAGAGGACCCAACCCACGCCAATAAAATAGCAGATTATATTAGGAACATAAGATGGAAACTTTGACCCAGAGCCTAGCACAGTGTGTGGTACACAGTAACTGTTTAATAAATGCTGGTTGATTAAGGGAATTGCCCTATGCCACAGAACAAACCAGTTGCCTGATCGTTCATAATCCAGTCCTTATTCCACTATTACTATCTGTAATTTAATTCAGTTATCATAACAAAGCTAGGATTTATATGTTTGCAAAGCATTCTACTTATTTTTGATCCTCATAGACATGCTGTAAAGGGAGGTGTTATTATTAGCTGAGAAACTGAGGCAGATATAGGTCAAATGATTTGCCCAGGATCACACAGCTAGAGGCATGATTAAAATTCGGATCTTCCTGACTCCTGATCTAATCTAGCATCTAACACTCTATCCATTTTTAAATCCAACTGCCTAGTCAGTTTTTATTGACAGCCTACTGTGTACCTAGGACTGTGCTGTGAAATCTCCAGTATAATGCAAAGAGACCGATAAGAAAAACATTATGGAATAGAAAATGGCTCCTTGAGGCCCACCAGCCAGTTGAAGCTGTGTCCATGGGAGACACTTATGGCCACTCATCAATAAGCTCCCCAATGGTTTTTAAGAGATTAGTGTCTTTAAAAAAAAAAAAAAAAAAAAAAAAAAAAAAAAAAACACTGTGTGCTCACATGGAATGGTGAGGGAATCTGGTGGTCCAACTAGAATAACAGATCTTGCCCTGAAGGACTTAATTCTTTTAGTTCCTCCAGTCCTTCAAAACTGGGGCACCTACATCTTGATTGGTGAGTGGCCCACTATATTGGCTGTGGCCACTCTAGTCCATCTTCTCTTAATGCTTCCCATCTTCTTTCTCTTTCCTCCCTGCCTCCTTGTCATCTAGAACCACAAGCAAATCAATAGAGCCATTGCTCTAAGAAAGGTTTTTCAATAATGCACTAAAACCTAAGTACCTAATCCCTGCTTCTCTATATTATGTCTTCCTATTAGAAGGTAAACATCTTGTGAACCTGATTTTGTTTTTGTATCCCCACTACTTATCTCCTTGCTGGATCACTATAAGTGCTTAATAAATGATTTTTCATTCATCTATCCTTCCTCCCTCCCTTCCTCCCCTCTTTCCTCTCTCCTTTCTTTCCTTCCTTCCTTCCTTTTGCCCTTCTTTCCTTCCTTCCTTCCTTCCTCCCTTCCTCCCTCCCTTTCTCTTCCTTCCCTCCTTCTCTCTGATCTTCCTTCCCTCCTTCCCTCTTTTCTTCCTTCCCTCCTTCTCTCTGTCCTTCCTTTCTCCCTCTCTCCCTCCCTTTCTCCCTCCCTTCTCTTCCTTCCCTCTTTTCTTCCTTCCCTCCTTTTCTCTGTCCTTCCTTCCTTCCTTCCTCCTTTCCTCCATCTCTCCCTCTCTTTCTTCCTTCCTTCCCTCCTTCTCACTGTTCTTCCCTCTTTCCTTCCTCCCTCCCTTTCTTTCTTCCTTCCCTCTTTTCTTCCTTCCCTCCTTTTCTCTGTCCTTCCTTCCTTCCTTCCTCCTTTCCTCCATCTCTCCCTCTCTTTCTTCCTTCCTTCCCTCCTTCTCACTGTTCTTCCCTCTTTCCTTCCTCCCTCCCTTTCTTTCTTCCTTCCTTCTTTCTCTCTGTCCTTTCTTCCTTCCTTCCTTCATCCCTCTCTCCCTCTCTTTCTTTCTTCCTTCTGTCCTTCTCTCTGTCCTTCCTTCCTTCTTTCCTTCCTTTCTTCCTCCCTTCCTTCCTCCCTCCCTTCCTTCCTCTTTTCCTTTTTTCCTTCCCTTCTTTCAAGCTGACAATGACTGTAATCATCTTGTTAACACTCCTGCTTTTTCAGAAAAGGAAACTGAGACCCAAGGTGAATTTTTTTAATGGTGCACCCGAGATCAAACAGATACTGTGAGTTGAGATTTGGCACCTAAGTCAAATTACATAATTGACCTTGATCGCTCAAAACTTTCTTTGTAATTAGAAAAGTGTTATCCTGAAGTGAAAAGTAAAGTAGATTCAAAGACAAGGGATCTTGCTTCAGATCTTACATCTGACAATACTTGGCTGTCCATAAGTGTGTCACTTCTACTCTCCTTAAGCCTGAGTGTCTACATATAGAAAAAGAAGTAATTTTTGTACTGTCTACTCAATTGGACTGTTATGAGAAAAGTGCTTTGTGCAACTTTTAGTTCTAAGAAAGTAGGAATCTTCCCTTCCCCCTCACCCCCTTTAGTTGTATATCTGCTTTGCTTTGCCAGGTTTTGCCTTTCCCTCCCATCAGGCTGACCTGAAGGGGAAAGAAAGGGGCGAAGGTTGTCTTTGAGACTGGACTTTGCCTTTGGAGATGAGGAAGGTGATCTGGGCAAGCTGCTTACTCCATAACCCAGATGGAAGCCCATAGCTCCCAGCCCTGCCACCCCCCACACACATGCTGCTGCACCTGGAAAACCACACTACCTGTATACAAATTACCCCCGCATTCTGCTTGGTTCAGCAGCTCCTGTTCACCCTCCCCCGTGATGTAATTAGGCCTTCAGAGTTCACGTGTGCCTATTATGATCTCTCCTGAGTTTTGTCTTGGGTTTTTTTTTGGGGGGAAGCAGTAATCATATATATATTAAAATTGTGTATCAATTGTTTGGCTAAATTATGCACAGTGGGCCATCCTAGCTTCCCATTAACATAAAGTATGCTAAACAATGTGTTTTTTTTCCTGATAATTATGCTCAAATGCATCAATTGCTTATTCGAGAAATTTTAAATATGAGTTTTTCTTATTTCTTTAAACTTCCAAATGGCTTCATGGCCACATACACAGAACCAGTACTCCTTTTGCTCTTTTCTGCTGCAGACTAATTATGCCTGGTGTCCTATGGTACAGTAGCAAAAACACTGAATTTGGAATTAAGATTGGCTTTTTTTTTTTTTAATCCTATTGCACTAATTTTTAATTGTGTGACCTCGGGCAAGGCATTTTATTTTCTTGAGGTCTATAAAATAAGGAAATTGGATTCAAAGATTTCTGTTGATTGTAATTCAGCATCACATGATTTCATTTATTGATGTGATTCCCTGGAACCTTCTTATCTTAGTAGATGGCTTCATGGGGCATTGCCAAACAATATCAATGATGATGAGCCTTTGTGTCTAGGAATTTATCTTGGCACTTTAAGCAATCAACTAGTCCAAACCATACTTGACTAAGAATCCCTGCCACAATATACACAAGTAATAATGTAGTTTTACCTCAAAGACCTCCAATGATGGGGAGCCCACAACCTCATTATAACTCATTATTTTTTTTTGAATAGCTTGAATAGCAAAGAAAGTTTTTCTTCTCCTGATCAAGCCTACATCTTCATCTTTGCAAATTGCCACCTATTGCTACTACTTCTGGCCTCTGTTGCCAAGTAGAACAATCTGCCCTATGAAAGCCCTTCAGATATTTGAAGACAATTTTCATGTTTTCAATTCTTCTCTTTTTTCATCTAATCAATCTGATATGATCCATCTCAAGACATTACACGATTCCTGTTGCTTTCCTCTCTGTTTCCCAGCTTATCAATATCCTTCCTAATATGTAGTGACTAGAACAGAGCACATAACTCTGGATGTGCTCTGACTAGGATAAAGTACAATCATTTCTGCTATAATGAATGTTTTAAATATGCAAATTCATTCCACTGTAATTGATATAATATGGAATATTTTGAACATAATTCAAAATTTGAGCTTGACATTCTTCTGGGTGGACCAACCTAAATACAGCAAACTGCATCATTCCCCAATAATTCATAAGCTGGAACCCTTCTAATGTCCACTTCAAGGAAACTTCCAATCATTGCCAAATGATTTGTTGTGTATCTTTTGATACAGTCTGCTTGAGCAAAGTTTAATCTGCAACATCCTATCTCCTTCGGCCATAGCCTCTAATTTGGTCATGAAAGAGGGATTTCCAACCAGCATCCAGAAGCCACCACTATCTATTGCAGTGTTTGTGTGTTTCTTAATCATTTCACAAATATAAAACTATGCTACCATTTTTATTAGGTTTATATATTTTTATGTGTCACTGATAACATTTTTGAGCCTTGTTTCCCTAATTTCCTCCCTGCCCCAAACTCTATGGGCTATATTGTGTGCTTGTAAATAGGGCACTGCTATAATAATATAATAATAATATAATTATTGTAGCAGAACTGGCTGTGTGGGCCTCAAATCATAGATATTCAAGCCTCTAGTGAAGTCTTTCCAGCTTGTTGGGACCTGCTATTGCTGAAGATCTGCTGGCAAAGCCTCAGGGACTCAGGGGTCAGAACTGTACCATGACGAGGCAAGTCAGTTCTCCTCACTAACTCCATTTTACCATCTGTAAAATGAGCAGACTGAATTAAATTGCTTCTAATGTTCCTTCCAGTTCTGACATTTTGTGTTCTGTTATGCAATGTTGTCGGACACAAGACAATGACTGGTGAAAAGCATGGCAGACAATCCAAAGAGTACCTCTACCACCAATGGAAAGTCTGGGAGGATGCTTATGAAACCCTCTGAAAATAGCATCAGTATCGCATAAAAACACTGGATTTAGAGATGGAAAAGACCTTGCGATCCCCCTGCTTTACTGATCCTGAGGCCCAGAGGGATTAAGTGATTTGCCCCAAACTACACATTTAACTAGTAGCAGTATCAAGATTTGAACTCAGGTACTGGGACCAGGCTCTTTCCTTTATAATCTGGTTTTAGGCTCAGTTAGGGGTGAGCAAGTAGAAAATCCCCTGGCATCCCATGCTCCAGTGCTCGCTCTAGTCCCACCTACCCTCCCCCCATGTCACATTAGGGGATGTGGGAAACTTTTCTCTCTCAGGCTTCACTCAGGGAGCTGACAGTTATCACCTGCATTCATCAATATAACTTCCATAAAAACCAAAGCAGTTGAGAAGAAATGAAAAATTACAGCCCAGATTAGTAGCCTGGAGTACTCGAGAGGAGAACAGGGCACTTACCCAAACTAAACATCAGAACCTTACACCCATTACTATTAATTGAGAATATGAGTCTTGGTAAAGGAGAAGTGATTATATTTGTTAGCAGCATAGCAATAAAGTCAATAAATGTGAATTCCTGCCATGCAGGGTGCCGTGATCCTCTGGTTTATATTATGCATGTGGCAGCTTAGCCACATGGCTACAATTTCATATGGATTCATTTTGCACATGGCCCAAGCATGTCCTGCCTGACGTGTTTAATTAATTTCTGGGGAAGATGACATTAGGTAATACATTAGAAGTTGCAATTTATTCTAGGCAAATAGTGTTATACATGAAAGTATATTATATGCTATAACCTGAGAGATGGGAAGGATTTCAGAAGACATCTAGAAACCAAAATCCTACCTATGTAGGAATCCAATCTTCAACATACCCAACAAGGGGTCATCTAGGCTGAATTATTCTAGGAAGAAGGTGCTCGTGACCACCTAAGGCATTCACTTGTTCTTTCCTTCCTTTTCAATCCTATTTGCAATAAAGAGCAGGCTCTGGGAGCTGTTGTTCTTTGGGGCCTCCCTCCTGGTGTTCTCTAGGTCACACACTAAACACCTAAATGATAACTTGAAATATGTCTGAACACTTTGACCTGTTTCTCAACTGATCAGCTAAATCAGCAAGCACTTATCAGGGACCTACTGTGTGAAAAAGAAAAAAAATCAAGAGTGCTTGCCTGCAAGGAACTAATGTGCATAGACAACAATTAACATGAAAAATATACACATGTTTACACATATACATGTATATAATGTCTATAAAATATTATAAAATAGACATATATTAATGTTGATATGTTGATTTATTATATTTTATATAATATAAATATATAATATAGACATATAATAAATATAAGTTAGTATTCTCTTTGATCTACCTGGTTTAAGAGAGATGGGCTTTCTGAATAGGTATGGGAAGAGCCCAGAATGGATTGTACTTTAGATGTACATGGCACCTCTGTTTAGTGGAAGTCAAGTGGAAACCCTGAATAAAGCCATTGATTTCATGAAAAAATCACAGACTTGTTCTTACCGTTTTATATGGACAAGATTTACTTAGAACTTGATTATTTTCAGAGATATAATTACAAAGCCTTTAGCTTTCCTTAGTAAATTTATGACAAGATTTAATTTCTTCCAATTACAACCCCAATGAAGCCATTCGAATGGGATTCGTGTGCTGTGGAAATGGCGAGCTGCCGCCTCTCTGAGCACACAGACAGCATACCAGTGGAGTGAATTTTAAGCACCTCCAGTTGTCTGTGGCTGTGAATGAATATCCAATTCAATTTGTCGGAAACTTTAGATTAATTAGTTTTATAATTTGCACAGTAAGGTAATGTAAATGTGTTGCTCCTGCCTAGCATTTTTTTTTTCTTTTGCTTAATCCTTTGAGTGGCTATTTAATCTTTTTTATATTAGAATTAAAGCAACTTGGAAGATATGAATATTAATCTAATTATGCGCCGATCACTTTAATTTCTTTAATGTTTTGAATAAAAAAACAACTTTACAAATTGGTTTAGGTTGGAGAACCCTTTTAGAGGATTTGGTGTTTCATCCATAAGTGCAATTGAGAGGATGGTGGGGATTGAGAAGGGCTGCATTAAGTTTACAGTTATGCAAATCATCACCATTAATCCCAGAGAACAGTCTTTCAAGGTGTATGCTAGCTTCAGGATTTTATACTGGCTTCTATTGAGGAAGGGAGATTTCACCAACCTGGAAACATGGATGAGCAAACAGCTTTATGGCATACCAATTCTACAGAGTAGGAATTTTAAAAGAAACAGGGATAAGTGATAACATAAGATTTTCTCCTTTTCTGTTCTAATGATCTCAGGGGATGAAAAAATATCAGAGTAGGGCATGAACAGTGCTTGCAAATTTTATTACCTCATTATAATTGATATCTGCTTTCTGTGCCAATCAAAATGGTACTAGCTGTCTAAAAAACTTACTGTTTCAGGCTGTGTATGTAGGGTTGGGCGGTAGGAAGGTTGATATAATTATAAGCTGTATATACAGGTATAACCCAGTTACAGCTATCTAACCCAACATAATAGGTTGAGGTTATATGTTACTTCATAGCTCCTGAAGCCCTTTTCTCCCAGGCTTCCTGTGAGGTGATGGTGGTGTTCATTCATTTCAGTCATGTTCAGCCCTTCATGACCTCATTTGGGGTTTTCTTGGCTGAGATAATGGACAGAGATAAATTTCCTTCTCCACCTCATTTTACAGATGAGGAAACAAGCAAAAAGAATTAAGTGCTTAAGGTCACATAACTTAGTGTTAGAGTCCAGTGTGAGCTCCTGAATGACCTAGTTGTCATTCTAATAGTATCATTCCCATTTTACAGAAAAAGAATGTGAAGTTCAGAAAACTGAACTGAATAGGATTTGTTTGATTGTGACAAATGGAGTCAACATTTTTCTGAAATAAAAATTGTCACAAGTTTAAGTCATTGAAAAAACACCGACTCAAACCTACTAATGCAGTGAAATGTGACAAGAAATAATAGCTCATGTTTATGCGGTGCTTAAAGTTTACAGAGCCCCTGACAAATGTTATCTCATTGGGCTCACAATAGCCCTGTGAGGCAGAAATAGAAATTATTATTTCTGTTTTTAAAGATGAGGAAAACTGAGGCTGATTTATGTGACTTGCACAGGATCACACAACCAGTAAGTATTTGAGAGAAGATGCAAACTTATGCCTACAAGTCCAGTACACAATCCACTATGCCCCCTTGTTGTGATTGTTTAGTCACTCAGTGAAGTCCAGCTCTTTCTTCCTGACCTCATGGACCACATTAGGCCAATACAGTTCATGGGGTTTTCTTGCCAAAGAGAACTGATTTCTTCTCCAGTGGATTAAGGCAAATAACTTAAATGAATGTCTAAGGTGAGATTTCAACTGGTCTTCCTTACTCCAGGCTTGGAGCTTGACTATACCATTTAGCTGTTTCTCTGTAGTATTAAACTCATAAGAGTTTTTCATGTATATAGTGCTTTGTAACTGACAAAGTACTGGGTATACATTATCTCATCTGATCCTCTCAAGTCTACAAAATAGACAAGACCGTTATTATCATCTCATTTTTGCAGAGGAGGAAACTGAGGCTCAAGGAGGGTGACTCTTTTGAGATCACACAGATAGGAGGAATCAGAGCTAAAACTTGAATTTGTCTTTGAAATCAGTTTTCTTTCTATTGTGCTGTAAGGACTGCCATGTTTTATAGGACTTAGCAGTCTATCCCCTAAGCCACCTTAATTACAAGCATAAGGCGTGTAAGCCACAGTGACCTCTATTGTTTTTTCCTTTAAATTTGTGATCAGAAAACCAGTTAGCTTTAGGGAATCTTGTCCTGACCCTGCTGCCCACTCCCTGTGTGATTTTGGGGCAAACCTCATCCCTTCTGTGTCCCTCACTTCCCCCACGTTTAATGAAGGGGCTGGGCTTGCCGATCTCCAAGGTCTATTCCAGCTCTAAGTCTGGTTTATGTTTATAATTATGAGACTATTACTAGGCCCCTGAGATAAATGGTAATCCTACGCAGTTGTCGGACACTGGACTTAAGACAGCTGCCTCCCATCTGGGAAAGCAAGGAGGCAAGCCAGCACCACCCAACATGAGGGACCATAACTGGGATCAGGGAGACAGAGTTAGTACCATTCTCTCTCTCTGTCTCTCTCTCTCTGTGTCTCTGTCTCTATTTCTCTCTTTCTCTATCTCTGTCTCTCTCTGTTTCTGTCTATCTGTCTGTCTGTCTCTCTTGCTTAAATGCTTCCAGATGCTCCCAACTGAATTTAGGGGTAACAAATCGTCCAAGGTCCTTGGAATCCGCTCTGTGCTAATTTTCTTTGCCTTCAAATTCAAATTTGGCAAGCACTTATTAAATGCCAGCTGTATGAACATGAGACAATTATTGTGCTATAAGAAATCACAAATAGAAAGGAAAGGAAAGATTTATGCAAACAATTGTTGAGCCAGAAAATACAATAAATATATCATGACTACAACAAGGTAAATGGGAGAGGGGGAGGGTACCAAAAACCAACAGCCACAGAACAAGACACTTAAGGTTGAAATTTTAAAGAATAAATTTGTCTCCCAAAAAGAAATATAAGAAAACACTTTCTCACCTTCTCTCTGTTTTTTCAAACACAGAAGTCCATTGATTTGAAACATTGCATAGGACATTAGATTTTTTTTTCTTTTTATAAAAAATGAATTGCTTTTTAATGAAAATTCATCTTCTCTTCCTCCCACCTTCCTCCTCTCCCCACTGCCACTGAGAAAGAAAGAAAAACAAAACTTTTGTTAGAAAGTCAGACAGACAAAACAAATTTCTGCATTAACAACATAAAATATATATATATATGAATCAATTTGTACTAAATATATATGTATACATATACATATATATCTATATATCTATATCTATATATCTATCTATATCTATCTATATCTATCTATATCTATATCTATCTATCTATCTATGTGTATATATATATATATATATATATATATATATATATATATATATATATATATATATAAATCTGTACTCTTGAATCCATCCCTTTTCTGTCAAGAGGTGAGTAGCAATAACATTAGATTTTTTTTTCAATGTATTGATTGGTTTTACTGAGGGTTTTTTTTTTCTCTTTCTCTTAAAATTTTTTTTTGTTATGAGAAATGACTCTCTGGGTAGGAAACAGAAAGAAGGATGCAGGGCAAGTGTCAATTATATAAAAAATAATGTCATCCATCTATCTAAATATCCATTCTTTCTTTATTTCTTCCTCTCTGTCTCTCCCTCCCTCCCTCCCTCCCTTCCTCCTTCCTTCCCTTCTTTTCTTCCTTCCTTCCTTCCTTCCTTCCTTCCTCTCTTCCTCCCTCCTCTTCCTTCCTTCCTTCCTTCCTTCCTTCCTTCCTTCCTTCCTTCCTTCCTTCCTTCCTTCCTTCCTTCCTTCCTTCCTTCCTTCCTTCCTTCCTTCCTTCCTTCCTTCCTTCCTTCCTCTTTCTTTTTTTCTTTCTTTCTTTCTTTCTTTCTTTCTTTCTTTCTTTCTTTCTTTCTTTCTTTCTTTCTTTATTTCTTTCTTTCTTTCTCACCTCAGTTGTTTATTTTCTGTTGTCCTAGTTGAAAGGTAGGATGGCATAGATAGTGCATAATACACTGGACTTCAATCTGGGCTCTGATGACTGGAGAAGGAAGTAAAACTGATGATTTTGTACAACTCTTCCACACTTAATCCAATTAACATGTAAGTCAGGGCATCACCTTCATGATGTCATTGGTCCTGTTTGAGAATGAAGGACAAACAACAATACTGGACTTGAAGTGGGAGACAGAGATTTCAGCCCAGTTGTGACAGTTATTAGCTATACAATATGAAAGAGAGGGAGAAGAATAATTTACCCTCACTTGCCTCAATTTCTCCATCTGTAAAGAACTGATGATAATACTGGTTCCACTTCCTTCCCAGGATTACTGTGAGGGAAAAAGGTTTTGTAACTGCACAAAATTTTAGAAATGGGAATAATGACCGTATTTATTATTTTACACTGGAACATTAGTAATCCTCTCTTGCTGATACACTGTGTTAGCCTGTTAAATATTAAGTATAATTAATGTATGAGGTGTGACTATAAGGTAATGATACTGATTTCCATGTTAGTCTGGTGGAATTAGCCTCATTACTTTATAGTCACACCTTATAAATTCTCAGGTTCAGACTTTTCCAAGACTCTAAGCCAGTTAAGTTTCCTTGCAGAAGGGAGTTATGGGGATAAACAATTCCCTTTGCACATGTATTTGTTTCTTGAAGTAAAAATGAGAAAGGGGGAGACTTGGCACAAGCTTTGTAGCGTTAGGCATTTAGAATCTTCTTTTGTTAAAAAAAAAAAAAAAGGTTCCTCTTTCATTTATTGCTTTACTATTGATTGTTCTCAGCACTTTTTATAGAGAGAGAGTTTGCTGTGACTGAACTTTGGAATCAGGAGAGAGTGAGATTAGGAGCAGTCCCAAGGTATGCTAGCCTAATGCCTCTTCCACAAGACAGCCCTTCAAATACTGGAAGACAGCTATCATATTTGGAGAAGCATCAATGAAAAAACTGTTAGGTTTGGAACCAAATTATCTCGGTTCAGATTCTAGCTCTGCTTACTTAATATAACACCAATGAATTTCAGTTTCCTCATCTACAAAATGAACAAGTTGAATGGGATGGCTTCTAAAATCTTTCTTTCCTCTAAATCTTTGATCTCTAAGTCTTCCCTTCTCCAGGATAACCCTTCCCAGTTCCTTTATTTAATCCTCCTATTTTATGGACTCTAGCCTGTTCTCTATTCTGGTTACTTTTTTCTGATCATACCCCAGCTCTTTGATTTAACTGGTAAGATTTATATTTGTGGGTTTTCTCATCAAAGGATGGGGAAGATCAGGAAGACTACATTTCTTTAAATATTTGTCTTTTTTTTTTCTTCATCACAGTCTTCTTCTTTCAACCCATATTCTGGGCTTCTCTGGAGACTAAAAAAATTGCTCCTAGTAGCTGTCCCAGAATTTGAAAACAAAACAAAACAAAATCTCAATATGATTTGATCTCATTGCTACCGTATTGCCTAGACCTTGAAATTTCTGTAAAACTGCTGCTTGATCCCTTGGTAAATTTTCATAGTGTAAACTAGGTCTAAAACTGACTTATATTATTAACAAGTACTATGATTCTCCCATTGGAAGAACAGAAATGTCTCGGCTTGCAGGGATAGGGGAATAAATGGCAATCACAGCAAGAATGATTGTTGCCTTCTAGCTCTTCAAGGTTTACAAAGTGATTTCCCCTTAACGACTCTGTGAAATAGATCATGAGGAGGTTATTATGCCCATTTCATATATGAGCTAACTGAGATTAATAGAAGAGAAATGATTTGTACCATATCATATAGTCAGTAAGTATTTAGATAACAGAAATAATTGCTAGGATTTTGCATGGACCATTACTTATTGGGTTCAGATTCTGATTGGTATTTATGGTAATAAGAAAGGTGATAATTATAAAGTACTTTAACATTTGCAAATGATTTGCACATATGATTTTGTATGATTTTCCTAAAAATAATATAACATAAATGCTACATTATTATACCAGTTGAGAAGAATGTTTATATTTTTTATATGAGAAAATTGATTGATTTGCCCAGAGCTAATGAATGTTAAGAATAACTTAGAATCTAGATATTCTGACTTTAAATCTAGAGTTCTGTGTGTGACCACTATCTTCATTTACTGGTTATGTGATCTTGGTCAAGTAATTTAACTTCCAGACCTCATATGCCGGTGTGAAAATTGAGAGTTGAACTACATGGTTTCTAAAATCTTTTCCACTTTTAAATCTATGACCCTAAGTAGTGGAGTCAGAATTTGAACCCAAGACTTGATTCTGGACCTATCAACCTTTCCTTTACATAGCATTGTCCTTTTTCACTTGGGAAAGATACACCCCAAATTTCTCTTTGTCTACAAGACTTCTTTCTCCCAGCAAACGCTAAGTTTACATTCCTGGCCAAAAAAAAAAAAAAAAAATGGGGAAATTGAACTCCATGAAAATCTCAGTTTTTCCCTCATCACAACAGGCTAGAACAACTGTAGCCATCGCCTATGAAATGAGACAGGAACTGCAGGCAAGGAAGAGGGCTGCAAAAACTGAAAAGAGGGTCATAGTGTGATTGTGGACCAAGCAAAACTGATCCCTTCCCTTTTATAAAGCCACTGTCAATCTCTCAGTGTTCCTCCACACAAATAGGAATGTTCAGCAATGAGGAAATCTATCGAAAACGCCCAAAGTAATTTTGCAGCGATGGAGTGGAATTGAAGAGCTTAACCCACTAATCTATTATGGCTACTTGGGGAGTGCTGCAGCGGGTTCTAACATGCCATGAGAATACTACAGAGGGTACTAGGAAGCACAATTATAGCTCTGCTTTTTAGTGTTGGAGGAGAAAATGGCTTGGCTTTCTTTCAAGATACCAAGCAAGCCTTCCTGTGGCAAACTCCTGTTTCTATTTGGTCAGCCCAGATAACCCCAGCATGGGGGATGAATTGGAGTGGAAATCAGTGGAATCACATAGGGATGCAATTGTCCCAAACGAGCAGAGGTGAGAGGAGACAGCTGTAATTCACTCACTTTCACATTTTACTCACTTAAGCCATTTTGTCTAGCGGGAGTTTTTTCATTTCAGAGCCACTGTCTTGGCAAAATTCTCCACCCAAGTAGGCGATAAATAAATGCCTTTGAAGTGAATTGAATCCTGAAAGAGTCAAAATGTCAGGTGACTCAAGGGTGGACTATCACACAATGTTGTGTCCCCCTCCCTTAGAAGAGCTCCAGAGAATTATTTGGGAATTTCAGGAAGCCAGATTCTTTAGATCTGATTGACCAGTGATACCCCCCTCTCCTACCCTTTGTGCCTTTCCATCCTGAGGGTTCAAGTCCGAGTCTTCACATAAATCCTCCATAAGGGCTCAAACTCACATGCCTACAATCCTCTAAGAGCTCAGAAGGACTAGTTCAGCACTCAGCTTGGCCCACATCTGCCTTTGAATGATTTAGCCCTTCTTATTCTGAGTTGCCTATTTTAAAAAATACCCACAAAATTCAAAAAATATACCCCAGAAGGAAACTGAAACATCATGCTAATTAGATCCCAAGTAGAAGAAGGCAGTTATATTATCCAGCACAGGCGCCAAGAGAAGGGCTGAGGGAAGATAGCTGTGTAAGCCAGACTAATGTTGAGAGCGAAACGACGTTGGATGCAAACACGGCGATTCCAGGAACCCCAAGCTCATCTGAGCATCTGGGCCAGGTAGATGGAAGAGTTTAATTGAATGTGCAATTCTCAGAAATGAGTTAAGTGCCAGAAGCTGATGTTGTTTGACACAGACAGAAAGAGTAGAGTGAATAGGGGTAGACTGAGGTGTGCTGACCTGCATAAAACTAGTAAGGTCACTCACTAAATTAGAATAGCAGGCTTTGAAAAGACCCTGAAGATCACATCACCCAAATCTCCCAAGGAGATTCTGAAACTCAGGGAGGTGGCGGGATGTGACTCAGGGAGGTGGTGGGATGTGCAAAGGGGAACACAGTGGAAGGCTTTCTGTTGTCCACATGATAGCAGGTCAATGCTCGGGATGCCAGGGAGCCCATGGGAGTCAAAGATGAAAAAGCAAATCAGGGGGCCTCTCCAGGGATTCACTGATGTGTGAGTAAATTGGGAAATACCATTCTCTATTCTATCCTGAAGTAGCATGTTGTGGTGGGTTGAGAGTTGAGCAATCTGATGGCTTAATGGGACTGAGCTCTGGACCTGCACTTAGGAAAACCTGGATTGAAATATGACCTCAGATACTTCCCAGATGTGTGATCCTGGACAAGTCATTTCACTTGCTGCCTCAGTTTTCTCAGTTCTAAAGTAGGGACAATAATAATACCTACCTCTCAGGGTTGTTGTAAGAATCAAATGCGATGATAATTATAAAGCCCCAACAGTGCCTGGAAAATAGTAGGTATTTAGTAAGTGCTTATTCTCGCTGTCTCTCTGTCTTCTTCCCCATTGCTTTCCTTTCTTCCCTTTCTCCTTCCCCTTCTCTCTCTCTCTCTCTCTCTCTCTCTCTCTCTCTCTCTCTCTCTCTCTCTCTCTCTCTTCTCTCTCTCTCTCTCACCTCTTTTTTTTGGTCTTTTTCTCTGTCACTGTTTCTATCTCTGTCTTGCTCTTCCTTTCTTCTTCTTAAGATTACAACTGCTCATTAAGTGTCAAGTAGTATTTGAACCCAAAGTTACTGTTCTTCTCATCATACCATGCTTTTCTGGGATTCTGCAGAAATAGCCCTTTTATATTTTCATGGATTCACGAATTCTGACATGGAAAACAGGAGACACTGGTAGAAAAAAACCCAATTTTTGCAATATTTGGTCTCTTGATTATTACAAGAGAGATCACTCTTCCTGCCTCTTAATGAAATTAAGGTAGCCACCCCTTGGTATTTTCTTAAGTCTAAGCCAATACCAGCTAGCAAAGTTTGTCCAGCAAAGTCTATGAGTATAATTGAAATCTATTGTATCTGAGGTCAGATATGCAGGCAGGTTATAGGAGGGTAATCTAAGAGATCTTGCTTTTGCCATGTCAACCTGATGAATGTTTGCAGAACAACTGGGAAAAGGATGATTAATTGCTTGCACCAAGAATACCATTATTAGCCTTCTGATTCCCTTCCTTCCCCCACTGCGTACTTCCATCCTTCCCTGCCTCCTTTTCTTCCTTTCTCCTCAAGGCCAAAGAGTTCTGGGTTTGATCCCTGTCTCTGAGACATTCTGGCTGTGTGATCTTTGGCCAGTCACTTCACTTTTTCATGCTCTAGCCCTTCTCTTAGATTATTATACATCGCAGAAAAAGTACCAATCTGCAGTGGTCCAGGGAGTTTCATCACAAGAGTTCCCTATACCAATGAACTCTCAGTCCCATCCCTATCCTAATTATATTCTACTATTTCCAAATTTCACTGAAATAGGTTTTAACTTAATCTTCCATTAATTTTTAAACACTGCTCTTTTGTGTGAATAAATCCAAATGTCAGATGACATTCTATTTATTAAGGCCCCAGTGTGTCAATAGTCTTTCCACATTATATGATGCCATATGTTTGAAATACGTATGAGGTTAATAGAATTGAATACTACTTCACAAAGCTGTGGGATAACTTTCCATTCCATAAAACTTGGTATTCATCATTTTAATGTCCAACAGGCTGAGAACCGGTGTGATGTAGTAGAAAGAACATTGATCTGGGTGTCCAGAGAGCAAGGTTCCAGTTCCAGTTCCATCCCCTGTTCCTTCTACCCCCCACATATATGACCTTGAACAAGTGAAGCCCCTCTTACAATATGGACTTCCTCTTCTGAAATAAAATGATGGCAGCACAACCATAGTTTGAGTATTAGAATAGGATTCAAAATTTGGATTCTAATTTTGCATCTACTAGTAACTCGATATATAATCTGAGCCCCAGTTTTCTCTTCAATGAATTGAGGGTGTTGTATTAAATGATCTCTAATGATTGTAGTTCTAAGTTCCTCATAATTAGGATTTTTCTTAGAAGTAGAGAGCTAGTTTTATCCCCAAGACCTAGCAGAGCACTTAACCTACAATAGGTACCTAATACATATTCTCTATTTGATTACTTCTGGCATCCTATGTTCCATGTTTAAGGCTTCCTTCCAGCTGCGACATTTTACATTCCAAAGTTTCTTCCAGCTTGCACCTTCCATTATTGTTGTCTTTTGTAAAATGAGAGATTTGGATTAGATGCGCTCTAACATGTGTGCCTTTCAGTTCTACTTTCTGTAAATTTTGGTTTTCAAAGTCTCTTCCTGCTCTGGCATCTTGTGATTTGGATTTGATCAAAGTCCAGAACTCAAAACAAATCATTCTAGATGCCAACTCACTAAATCACGAGCGTTCTGGTTTGCTGCAGAATCAGTGGGCCATAGATGTGCAGGCATCCCCCCAAAACTTCTCATTTCACAGATGAAGAAGCTAGAGCCCAAGTAACTTAAGAGGTTTGTTTAAAATTACAGCTATTCATTAAGTGTCAGGTAGTATTTGAACCCAGAGTTACTGTTCTTTCCATTGTGCCATGCTTTTCTGAGGTTCTGCAGAAATAGCCCTTTTATGTTTTCATGGATTCACAAATTCTGACATGGAAAGCAGGAGATACTGGTAAAAAAAATCCATTTTTTTTGTAATACTTTATTTCTTGATTATTGTAAGAGAGATCACTCTTCCTGCTTCTTGATGAAATTAAGGTAGTTATCCCTTGGTATTTTCTTTAGACTGAGCCAGTAAAGTTTGCCCAGCACTGTTTTATGAGTATAATTGAAACCTATATCTGAGGCCAGGTGTGCAGGAAAGCTCAGGGGAGTGTAATCCAAGAGGTCTTGTTTTTGTCATGTCAACCTAATGAATGTTTGCAGAACCACTGGGAAAAGGATGATTGCTTGGACCAAGATACCATTATTAGCCTTCTAGTTCTTTGTCTTATTGAGGAGAAAAAGAAAAAATTAGGGAGGACTTAGAACCTAAACTACAATGTAAACAGTATCTACTGTATTTGTTCACGATCTCCTCCAAATATTGTTCTTGATTCTAGAGGTTTTTTTTTTTTAATCAGTGTTGAGTTGTACATGAAATGTTTTCTTTTGAAAACGACATTTTAAATTAATGTGAAATTGCATTTTAATTTAATTCACTGGGAGTCATAAACAGGTGGAGAAATTATGTAACAATAATTGCATTTGCAAGAAATTGATTTCATCCTAAAATTACATGAATATGCTATTATGGTTTGTTGTCATACTGAAATGCACCGTTTAACCATAAAATAAAGTCTAAAAAATACCCTTACGTGAAGGTCCTTAATCTACTGTGTAATTGCTTAAATAAGTACATTAACTATATTGTCAACTAGATGCACCCAAATACTGCACCAATCTAGGTTTGACTATGAAATCAACAATGTATAGACTATTAGAAACATAGTATTTTGACATTTGTGATTATGCTACAGTCTGATTCTTTTTTTTTTTTAAAGGACATGGTCATTAGCAATCTGAACTGTGGTCTTTTAACTTCCAAAAAGTTATTCCTTTAATAGTCCTGCCAAGTGTACTAAAGATATTTATATATTTGGAAAAGAAAACTTTGGCCCTATTCACAGAAAATATGTATATTAACAGTATTTAGTCATTTATCATGTTTAGATTTATGTGTGGGATATGTGTAAAATTTTATTTTTTGGTACATTGAAAGTCCATTTTTCTAACAGTTTTGGTCTTGGCAAGTATTATAGATTCTTAGCATTGAAAGGGATCTTAGCAATCTCTTTATCTTAAAGGAGAAGAAAATTGAGACCCAGAGAGAAGAAAGAATAGGGAAGATCATTTAGATGTAGATGAGATCCTAGCAATCATAATGTTCAATTCTTTTGGAATTTTTGGAGTTTCTTTCCTCTTTGCAATGAAAAAACTCAAGCTCCAAAGAGGAAATTGCTTTATTCACGATCAAACTCCAGACTTGAAATTGGAAGGATTTTAGAGAATTTCTACTTTTGACTCTTCATTGTAAAGGGAAAAAAAAATTGAGGCCCAGAGAATTTAAATAATGGCCCAAGCTTACAGTGGTAGTAACAGAATCAGTATTTGAACTCATACCTTCTAACTGCTAGGCTAATGCTCTTTCCACTTAACTTTTCTTCCTTCTTTTTTCTTTATTCACAGAATTTTGATAAAAATAAATGAAACTAAACAGACATAAATTTTTGACACTCTTAGCTATAAACCAGATGCCTCATGTCAACTCTTAAATGGAAAAAAAAAAGAAAGAAAAAAAACACCTAATGATTACAAGACCTACTTTTGCTCTGGTTTGTTCTTCTGAACTTTCCAAGAGGATGTCTTCAGTAACAGCTAAAAACAATTTGGAAGAATGCCATGGACTACAATGCTAATTTTGCCTAGGACACACTGAGTACAGATTGGCAGTTGTCAAGAAGCACACTTTCTTCCCTGAATTAACTTTTGGTCAGTTGCCCATTATCCCCTCACCTACCTCCCCATCTTAAAAAATGAAGTGATTTAATTTGACCTGGAAATTTCTGCCTTCTGATTCCAATGGAAATATGAAAAAGGAATGGCTACTGAAATATATCTCTCAATGGCTGGAGCCATCTTCTTTGGGTTATTCCCACAATGAAGGCAGCATAATATAATGGAACAAATGATTCATTTGGAGTCGGAGGGCATAAGATTGAATCCCATCTTTGGCTCATACTAATATAATAACCTAGAACAAACTACTTTTTTTCCTCAGAGCATTGATTTCTTCTACTTTAATGCAAAAGAATCAGATTTCATTATTTTTAATGGTTCCTTCAAGCTCTATATCCTATGAAATCAGGTTCCATGAAATTTCACTTACTTTTAAAAGTCAGGATTGACTAATTAGTAAATAAATGACAATATTTTTCATTTTTTTTGGTCTAGAGCTCAACAAGAGAGAGAGAGACTGATAGAGAGACAGAGAGAGACAAAGAAACAGAGTGAGAGAGAGAGAAACAGAAAGAGAGACACAGAGATAGAGCGCTAGAGAAAATAAGAGGATGGATGAATATATTGGCCAAGTAGAAAGAGATAGAAATATGGTAGAGAAATAGACTAGAAATGATTGGATATAGTTAGATGATAGATAATGATTTGTTTTTGTTTTGTGTGTGTGAGTGTGTATACAGAGAAAACTTTTATTAAGCACTTATATGTGCCAGGTACTGTGTTAATTAGTTAACTGCTATAGATACAAGTACAAATACATAAGACTGTCATTACCCTAAAAGAATGTATATTTTTATAGAGGAAAATAACCTCTGCTAAGCAGTAGGAAAGCAGAGATGCTTTGTGAGGAGTCTAGATAGAGGCATGAAGGGCTAAGCCCCTTCAAACTAAGTCAAGAGCTTTCCTATCAGAGCCAGAAGGACCCATGGGTGGAGTCCAAGGTTCTGATTGAAGGGGGAGGATGGTGGCAGGAAAGCAGATGGCATAGCACAGACATGGTAGGAAACTCAGAAAAAATATAGTAAATAAAAGGATCTTATCTTTACAAACTAGCTCAGTTTTCATGAGATCACTGGCACTGTATGGTTAATACTTTTGATCTGTCTTTCATAGGTAGAAAGATTTATCCTTGTAAGAATCTTTTTTCCTCTCCAAAACTGTAAGTGACTTTTTATAATAATGATACTGATTTATTTATAGGGTTTTACAGTTTACAAAATGCTTTCTTCTCAACAACTCCATATAAGTAACATGAGTCTCAATTTCACTGTTTTATAAACAAGGTTACTGAAGCACATAACATGCAAGCTGAGACTTTACCTTGGACTTATAAAACCAAGTCTTGTGTTTTCTCCCCACAATATCAGTTTGTTCCTCTTAATTCTTTAATATCTCAGATTGACTTAATGTGTGGGCAAGGGAGGTAATAGGTAAAGAAGGCTTTCTTGCCAAGAAAAGGAGTGATCCACCAAGATGGCAAAGGGCTTGGAGATTATGCACATGAAGACTTTGTAGGAACTAAGGAAGTTCAGCCTGAGGAAGAGAAGCCTTAGTGGGGCATGATCTTCCCAATTCTCACCCTTTGAGGTAAAAGCATTGAAAAACACTCTTTAAATGTACTAATTATCTCCAATACAGGATACCTTGGGGCAACTGGATGGTTCAGTGGACAGTGTTGCTCACCTGGAGTCAGGAAGAAATGAATTCAAACCCATTCTCAGACATTTATTAGCTGGTGATCCCGTATTACTTACTCTCCATCTACCTCTGCTTCCTGAGCTGTAAAATGGGAATAATAATAGCCTCATCTCTCAGCATTATTATGAGGATCAAATGGGATAACAATTGTAAAGTGTTTAGCACAGTGTCTGGCACATAATAGGTACAATAAATCTTCATTGATTGATCGACTAGCAAGAAGAGGGGGGAAAAGCAAGAGGGTATCATCTACTTCATCCTTTTGCAGGACATCAGCTCCATCAGCAGACATAATAATTTATCAAAAGAATTTGAGGTTCTAACCTAGTTGTGTTCCCTCTTGCCTCTGTGCTTCCTTGTCTGTTGGGCCCCAATCTAGAAATCTTTCTTTGCCTTGCATACCCAGATGACTTGCTTCCTATTCCAGAAACCATCTGTTTTCCCCTCTGATTTTTTTTTCCAGACAATGACATCTGTAAGGTCAGTTCTATCCATAAATCCTGCCACCCATCCCGTTCTACCTTGTATCTTTATATATTTCTGTTGATAATGCCATCTCTTCCCTCTCTCTTCCCTGCACCCCCAAACCACACACCCTCATCTCTAGTAGGGGAGAAGTCCCTTGAGTTCAAGGACTCGTTTTTTCATCTTTTCACCCACAGTTCCCTGTACAGGCAGGATAGTTACTTAACATTTGTTAAATTGAATGACAACTAAACAGTGGAGAGGACCGAACTACATGAGTACTAAATTTTTTTTTTTGTTGTTTTATACTCAAGAGATTCTAGGATTCTATGATTAAGTCCTCTTATTAGCTGTCTATCCATGGATTCAAGTGGTTTAAACCTCAGTTTTCTCATCTGTTAGTGGGAATCATGAGACCTGCATTACCTATCTCATGGAATTTTGAAGAAAACCCTTTGTAAATCTTAAGACCCTTTGAAAAATAGAATTATTACCATTATCACTTCGCCAATGCCCCTCATCTTCTAGAATCCCAAGTTACGGATTTCTGATTCCTCAGGTCACCATTTATTAATACAGCTTGTGGCGAGGGCTGCCTACTGACTGCTTTTAACTGTAGTCTGTTGTGTGAATGGAGGAATGTGGAGTTCCAGCCGGCCTTTATTCCTGGGAGAAAGGAGGAGGGCATCTGCCGCAGATCTGAGCCCTTTCAAAGTTTAGGACACTCTTCAGTGCCATGCAGCATAAATCACGGCACAAACTGTGTGATTATCCCCTGCAGGGAAATAGACTCTGCGTTTATGGAGTTCCTCACCAAACACTTAGGGATAATCTGATATAAAGCAGCAGGGGAGGAGAGTAATGACAACTTCAAATTAGTTTTAATGAATGTTTCCATTAAAAAAACTGCTTTTCTCCAAACCTGAAAACACGAAGTGACAGTTTCCTTGCCGTTATCCCCTGAAAGAAGATCCTTCCCTCTCCCAACTATCTAAAAGGGATGTCTTGACTTAACTCTTTCATTCTTAAGTGTCAAACAGACCTGCCCTTTCCTTACCCTGGTGTTTGACACTCTTCCACACAAGGTTTCATAGTATTTTCATTAGAAACACTGGATTGGAGCTTGAGAAACATCTGTTTTAAGTCAACTTCAACTCAATCCAGGAAAAAATAAATTTCTGGCTCTCCACCTGCTCCAAAGGTCAATTGCCTACCCAAAGCAGCCTGAAAATACTGATGGGGTACAGATGCAGGGCATATTTTTAGCTGGAGTTTGGCAGATAACCTGCATGTTGAATGTAAAAGATAGAAAGAAAAGGGAGGTGAGGGTTGATAAGCCACTAAATGGTTTTTAAATGCCCCTGCAAACATTCTTGTGCTGCTTCTCGATTATCCTCACACCACTCCCTTAAAATAAAGAAGGCTTCATTTGTAAAGGAAGAGGAAAAGCAAATGGATCCATGTTGCTTGCATTAAGTGGAGTGGACCTTAAAATATTTTGGCCAAGAAAGCAACATTGCATTTCAGATATAATTCCTGAGCTCTGGCTGCCTCTGCTTTTCATAATGGTGTTTACAAAGCAATATTTTAGTTCTTTGCTTCTAAACCTGGATTTTCTGGGTGTGTCCTTCTTGGCCCCTTCAAATCATATGGGGCTGAAATTCTTTCTCTGGAGTGCCAATGTGGAGGTGGAATTTTCCACAGAGTTAAGTAAACTGGATTTTAGCTATGGGTAAGGAAAAAAAAAAAAAAAAAAAAAAAGGAAGATTTTGTGCCCTTGCAGGTACTGTTGGGAAGCTAGGCCGAGATTCCAAGAATTGATTTTTGCCTTTGAAATAGGGTCAGGCATTTGGATTTGGAATCATCATGGGGAAATCTAATATGGTCGTTAGAGCAATGTTTTTCCTTCTGGTGTGACTGAAACACCATCACCATGAAACACTTCTCAGAAATGTCTTGTGTTCTGTCTGTAGAGCATCAAGTATCTGGATGAAAGCAGAGAAAGCCAACAGTGTTAGGGAATGCTTCCAGCCTTTAGTTATCCAGAGGCTAAGCAGCTAGAGAACTCAGATATCCAGGTGGTTATTATAGTTATACATTTTACACCTGACTCTTTCTTTCTTTCTTTCTTTCTTTCTTTCTTTCTTTCTTTCTTTCTTTCTTTCTTTCTTTCTTTCTTTCTTTCTTTCTTTCTTTCTTTCTTTCTTTCTTTCTTTCTTTCTTTCTTTCTTTCTTTCTTTCTTTCTTTCTTTTTTTCTTTCTTTCTTTCTTTCTTTCTTTCTTTCTTTTTTTCTTTTTCTCTTTCTTTCTTTCTTTCTCTCTTTCTTTTTCTTTTTTTCTTTTTCTCTTTTTCTTTTCTTTCTTTCTCTTTCTTTTTCTTTTCTTTCTTTCTCTTTTTCTTTTCTTGCTCTCTCTCTTTCTTTCTTTTTCTTTTCTTTCTCTCTCTCTTTTTCTTTTCTTTCTCTCTCTTTTTCTTTTCTTTCTTTCTCTTTCTTTTTCTTTTCTTTCTCTTTTTCTTTCTTTCTTCCTTCCCTTCTTTCTTTCTTTATTCCCTTCTCTTTATTTCTTCCTTCTTCCTCCTTCCCACCCTCCCTTCCTTCTTTCCTTCCTCCCTTTCTTCCTTCCTCTCTTTCTTTCTTTCTTTCTTCTCTTCTTTCTTTCTTTATTTCTTCCTTCTTCCTCCCTCCCTCCCTTCTTGCCTGCCTTCCTCCCTCCCTTTCTTCCTTCTTTCCTTCCTCCCTCCCTTCTTCCTTCCTTTCTTCCTCCCTCCCTCCCCCTCTTTCTTTCTTTCTTTCTTTCCCCTTATTTGTTCTTTCTCTCTCCATCCTTCTTTTTCTTTCTCCTCCCTTTCTTCTTTTTCCTTATACATTTCTGTTTGTTGGTTGCATCCCCCATTCAAATGTGACTTTTTTTTTTGGTATCCCCAGTGTGTAGCATAATCCCCAGTACATTTGTTATTGTTCAGGTATTTTTAGTCATATCCAACTCTGTGATCCCATTGGGGTTTTCTTGGGAAAGATATTAGAGTGTTTTGCCATTTCCTTCTCCAGCTGATTTGACAGGTGAGGAAACTAAGGCAAACACTGATTTTCCCAGGATCACATAAAGGAAGTATCTAAGCCCAGATCTAAGAAAATGGGTTTTCTGACTCCAGGCCCAGAACTCTACCCATTGCACCACCTGTCTGCCTAGTACCTAAGTAGGCTTTTAATAAATGTATTTTGATTGTTGATTGACTGCATGAAGTTTGATCAGATATTAACAACGGATATGCTAAATACCTTGATCTCTGGACATGGACATTGTTTATGCAAAAGTGCATTTTTCATACTTTGGTATTTCCTTTATGTGTTTTCTCATAAATTCACCATATAGAAGCTATATTATGCCTTGCAGTTCTACCCTTCCATGTTTTAGTATTTAGAGCAAGGAATCTTAGCCTGGAATTCTGGGAACTTGTTTATCCAGTATTTTGATAATTTATATTTCAATATAATTGTTCTCTTTAGAAATCTTATATTCTCTATTTGATACATTAAAAACATTATTCTGAAGTGTCCATAGGCTTCATCAGGCTATTAGAGAAAACTGAAGAAGCCTTTTTCTAGTGAATACCAGAGTAGTATTCACACTATCCTTTTGCTGTCTCTTGCTTTCACTAATTGACCTTGAGTAACATACTTCTGATTTTAGCTATACATGTCCTTAATAGTGTCATTTAAACTGCTTGTCCTGCACAGATCTTAATTGATAATGAGCTTTAAGTAAGCAAGCTCCCATGGACTTCCATGTGTGACCAACAGTAAGTGGACCAGTAAAGCTAAATCATGGAGTACATGTAGGGAAGGGATATATAAGAAAGAGGGAAAGATGGGAAGGGGCCAAGTTGTTCCAATTTTAAGTGCAATTATTTTTATATAGGAAGGAAACTGAGACCCAGAATGGAGATGTGTATCTTGTCTAAAGATATGTTGTCAATGAACAAGTCTTTGGCTTCCTATCTGTATATACAAGATACCAAAAACCCAGTTTAATGATACTTTCTCCTCCTTCTTCTCTTCCTCCTCCTCCTCCTTCTTCAACTGAAAAGTTCAAGACTTAGAGAGATGAAGGCATTTTGCATGCAGCTTCTCTGTGTTGAGTGCTTGAGGACATCTAATCCAAGACTATTTCCTGGCACTTGCCCATATGGTTTCTTGCTGTATACTTGCTGTATACATTCATTGTCCCTTTTAAACTATCAATTGGTAGCATAACAAATAGCTTTGGCAGATAACATGGAACAGGTATGTTACCTAGGAAACTCTGCTGCTAACTCTCTAGGTATCACCTCATACACTTAAGGAAGGGGTATTGTTGGTGGGCTAGCCACCCAAAGGAAAGGTTAGCTACCTTTGGGAGCACTACTTCTACCCTAAGCAGGCAAAAGGAAAGGAAACCTCCCTCTGCAGCTCCCTGCCTCATAGTCAGCATGATGAATATCTCTTGGAGTTGCCAGTCCTTTGACGTACTCTGTGCAGACAGTGTCAACTTCACATTAATCATTGCTGTGCCGCGGTAGGACCGACAAACACCCGCTTCAGTGAAAGAGCCAAATGATTGGGAACAAATTCAAAACAGCTTTATTTCCTTGACAGACAGGACCTTTTTGTTAAACTCTGTTTTAAAAACCTTTTACATCTCTGTCTTGTTCACTCATTATTGTAGTCATTCATATTTATGTAAACCCAGGCAATGCACAGCTGGGTTATTTATCAGCTTATTGGCAAGGGAGGTTCACAGAAAAAAAAAAAAGGCCCTTTTTTCAGGCCCCCTGTTTTCAGGTTATTAAACTACACTAATGAGAATTACACCATTACTAACCACTTGCAAAAAGGAAGGCATTTTTAAGTGGAAATAAAACTCCTGAATTTCATTGTGCATATAGAAAAGAACCAAAATTAATTGGATGAAGTGTGAATGTGGTCATCACGAGTAGCCAGGTTTTGTGTTACTGGTGAGAAAAAAAAATCACTGGTGATTCTGAAGAGACTCTGGAATGAACGTGTGCTTTGCAATATAATCCTTTAACTATTTAGAGTAGTCTAAAAATGAGATTTGTAAGTTAGATTCATATGGTAATGGGCACTTATTTTGAACGAAATAGTAATGACCTGATAACCCACATTTTCATAGCATTTTGAAGTCTTCAAACTCTTTAGATATATTACTTTTTTTGGTCCTCACAACAACCCTGTAAAGTCGATGCTATTATTATCTCCATTTTACAGATGAGAAAATTGAATCTCGGAGAAGTTAAATGATATGTTCAGATTCACATAGCTAGTAAGTGTCAAAAACAATATTTGATTTCTAGGCTTTCCTGACTTCAGGTTCATCATTCCATCTACCATTCCATGCTTCTAATTAGTAAGTTAATTAATCTGAAAGCATGGGATGATCATCAGATTGTGCTCTGGAAGGAACTTGGGAGATACTTGAGATATGTGTTCCAACACCTTCATTTTAGAAAAGAAGGGAAGGGACTTGATCAAAATTACCCAGGCATATATGATAAAGCTGGGAGGCAAATTAATTCCAATGATTCCAAATATAGTTTAGGTTTTATGACATCAGGGTTTCTCAAAGTATAGTCTGAGTGAGGGGGCTTGCAAGATCAAAACTGTTTTCATAAAAAAAAAACTTCATTTCATTATAGAAAATATCAGTCTCTACAATCCATGCAAACTAAAACTCAGAGACAAAATGTTTGATTACTTCTGCCCTATATCATGCTGCCTCTTGTTGTGAGGTTTATTTTTTAAATTACCAGGAAGTGATGTAATCCTGTATTCACATGGGTCAGATATTAACACTAGAGCAAAATATTTTTTGAGTCCCTATATGTTCCCTGAAGTATGTTTGGAGAAACAAAACATATTGCCTACTGTTCATTTGAATAGCTTTTATTTAGCATCTCCAAGCTATCAATGGTATCCTAGAAGAGACATTAGAGATTATTTATTTAGGCCAGTTCCCCCTACTCTAATTTTATAGACAAGTCAACTGAGGATAAGGATTGAGAAGTGACTTGCCTCCAGTTCATAAAGCTGGCCAATCTTGATCCTCTAATTCCAAATTCATACAACTTTCTACTCTGCCTCACTGCTTCCTGATCTGTAATTATTATATCATCAATAATAATAAAAATAGCAACAACAATAATTATGTCACATTTCTTTAGTTCTTTAAAGTTTGCAAAATGTTTTCCTCACAACATCCCTACAAGAGAGAATGTCTTTCTAAGCCAATCAAAGGAATCAAACAAGCCAGCAGTGAGAATGAAACTGCCTCCTAACCAAGCACAGTGCCCAGTCTGACAGCAATGTGACCCTGATGAGAGAGAGTGTTTCGTGTTTATGAAATTAGTAGACACAGAGACCAGCACCTGCTCCCTTAGAACACTGTGCACAGATTTATTCTTAGGACGCTGCCGCTTGGACTGTCCAAGCCCCAGATGGAATGTACCTACACCAGGACAGCTTCTGAGAACAGCCTGCAGTTGTCAGCTCACTTCCAGGGAAACAAGCGGTACGGTTCTCCCTGCAAATGTCTTGATGTGCCTTGAGGAGGGAAGGAAGAACACAACAAATTAACGAATTGGGAATATTTCAGTTATCAAACTTCTCACTGATATTGTGTTAAAATAAGATAAGATACAAATCCTACACATTTTTATGCAGGTATAACTATACACGTCTTTTTTCTCAGATATATAGATATCATGTTTATCCTAAATCTTTCAATATGTGTGCATACATATATACATACAGATATACATATGTTTGTGTGTATATACATATATATATATTTGTGTATGTGTATATGTATATATTGTGTATACAATGTATGTATGTATAAATACACATCCATTATAAAAATTCTCTACAGTGATTCATATGTAACTTCTCTGTAATTTATTGTCTTAAAAGAGTTTCCTAGGGCATCAAGAGATTAAGCAACTTGTTTCTACACTCGCTACTGCAATATCTATCTATGGTCACAAAGTAATATTTGTCAGCAGCAGTTCTTAAACTCAATCTTTCTTACTCCAAAGCTGACCCTTAGCTACAAAGTCATATGGCCTCCTAGAAGGGACACTAAAAGTAATTAAATTCAAACTCCTCATTTTAAAAAGCCAGAAAGGAAAGATGACTTATCTAAAGTCACAAAAATAATAAATATGAGAGCCCAAGGTTTGAACTCTGGTCTTCTAATGCAAAGACTTGAATTTAAGGTCCATCCCTACCACCTGCTAACCATGTGACTTTTGACAGATCTCTTGATCCCTCAGAGTCTCATTTCCCTCATCTGCAAAATGAAGAGTGAAAACATTCCATATATTAGAGTCCTGAGAGGAGGAAGAGACTTTGCAAACCACAAAGTTTGTAGAAATATGTAATGGGCTGAGGCTTGAGTTGATGCACTGAGGTCCCAAGCACATGAAGCTAAATAGTAATTGGACCATACTCTATTAATATATAAGCTTGGAGAAAGAATGGCCCCTGCCCACTCTTTGTGCAAGTCCTGATGTGTTGTATAGGAAATGACGATTTTGGTGGGTGGAGGCAGGGGAGTGGAAAAGGAAGAGGTTATATATTAATAGAGTATGGTCCAATTACTATTTAGCCTCATGTGCTTGGGACCTCAGTGCATCAACTCAAGCCTCAGCCCATAACAGAAATATGTCCTGTTCTTCATTTTGCATACATATCCTTCAAGGATTTTATTATTTATGTAATTCTAACACTGCGCTCAAAGTATAAATCTATTTCTTCTTACCACTTACATCCTCATTTATTTTTGCCCCACCGATGCCCCCCTTTTTTAACTCTGAGAATTAAATACATGTTTTCCAGTTGGTGTGCTAGCTAAATGATGTAAAAAGAAAGAAAGAAAGAAAGAAAGAAAGAAAGAAAGAAAGAAAGAAAGAAAGAAAGAAAGAAAGAAAGAAAGAAAGAAAGAAAGAAAGAAAGAAAGAAAGAAAGAAAGAAAGAAAGAAAGAAAGAAAAATTAGTATTTAACCATCTGAATATGCTTGAAATGTGGAAAATTTCATATAACTCCTTCCTCTAACCTTCGCGGAGTCATGTTCTCTAAGGTATCTCTCCAATTACCAACCTTTCCCCCCTCCCTTAACCTCAGTATTTTTATTACTTCAGTCCCCCTGGCTTGTTCTTCTAAGCTAGCTGTTTTAGGTCCTTGAAGTTCTAGGAAAGGTCTCCTGCCTGGCTTTTTGCCATCCCAATGTCCCTCTGCAGTCTTTAGTCTTTCACAAAACTTGGATGCAATAATTCTTTCTCTCAGCTGGTTCTCCTGAAGCACCCCAAGCTTGGATCCTAGCCCTCCTATATAGGTTACCATCCCCTTCCAGAGTTTAAACTTAGCTCTTTCACTTGGCCCTCGTCCTTATGACAAATCAGAAAGCTGACCCCCAAACTAGTGGTTCTAGTTGGGGTATATAAGGGGAGAGAAGGTTAATTGATCCCCTTCAAACTAAAGGTTCTGATTCAGACTTAACAGTAAAACCAGATCCTGTCCAGAAACAAGTGATTTGGTGGGAGGTCTGGCTCCCTAGAGACAGCAGTCTGTTTAGTCATAACCAAAGCTATTTTCAAGCCAAACTGCCTCCCTGTGAGGTATCTTAGAAGAGTCAGTGTTTGATTAATCCAGAATCAGGCAGTGTCTCTCATGTGACCTTCCTGAGTGACAGCTGTCAGTATCATATTCATCTAAAGACCACTCATCTTCTTCATATAAACATGGCCTCCGTGTGAGGGCAGCTCCGACGTCTCATATTCTGGTGCTACATTATAAACTGGTCTGCAGGGTCTGGAAATGTGAATACATTTCATAGAATCACAAAATCAAAAAGCCAAAAGGGTCAGGAGAGTTCATCTAGTCTAACCTCTTACCCAATATCTTTTTTTTGTTAAGAGCCTAAACCAAATTTCTTTTGTCTTGAAATCAGAATTGGCAAGAATTTGTATGTGCTAGTTTAAGGTTTATTTTTTGTATGCATATAGATAAGTATTTCTCAATCTATTTGTATACATGTATTGTAGATATATTATGTACACATACACATATATCTATGTATATAGACAAAAATACATCATGTATGTAAATATATATTATGTTACATTATATTATATCATATTGTATTAAGATCAGTCCAAGGCAGGGAAAGAAGGAGAAGAGAAAGGAAGAGAGTAGCAAAGAGGATGTTTAGTTTCTGTAACAAAGAAGCTTAATACTTTCAACTACCATTTTGGTGACAGTCTTTATTTAAACAATCGTGGACATGTAAGGTTGGAGCATCTTCCTTTAAATAGATTAGGAAACTGAGACCTAGAGAAGATGTCTTGGCCAATGTAGATAAACTACGCTGCAGGAATTAGAATCCAAGTCTGCTTTTCCCTGATCCAGTGTTATTTCTATGCCACATTAAGGAATGTGATAAATGTGCTATTTACAAATTATTCTTATTTTACCACCAAGCTTTTATTCAGTGCCTACTATGGATCAGGAAGGGTGCCTTGTATGTGCAAAGAAAGGCAAAAAAAAAAAAAACAAAAAAAAAAAAACCCACAGTCCCTGCTCTCAATGAGTTCCTACTCCAATGCAAATAAATAAATAAATGAAATAAAAAAAAACTGTATGCACACAAAGTATTTAAAGGGTATATTGGATCTAATCTAAGAAGAAGAAACTAAAATAAAGGCTTTGGGGGACTTTATCTGAGACTTAAAGGAATCCAGGGAATCAGAGATGAGGAAGGGGAGAGATCCAGGCATGGGGGACGGCCAGTAGAGAGATAGTATGTCATGTGTTAAGAATAGCAAGAAGGCCAGTGTTATTGGATCACTGAGTCCATGGGAGAAATAAAGGTGTAAAAAGATTAGAAAGGGACACAGGCTGTGAAGAGCTTTAAAAGACAGATGACTTTATATTGGAGCCTGGAAGGAACAAGGAGCCAATGAAGCTCACTGAATAGTGGGGAAAGACCATGTAACAACCATGGTCAGAACTGTGCTTTATGAAGATTCAGCCAACACCTGAGTGAAGGATGGACTGAAGGAGGGAGAAGGATGGAGAGACCAACCAGTAGGCTATTGCATTAGGATAGGCATGGGGTGATCAAGGCCTGTACCAGGATGGTGGGAGTGTAGGAACAGAGAAGTAGGCATAAATGGGACTTATTATGAAGGGAAAAACAAGACTTGGCAAATTGGATGGGGTGGGATGAGAACAAATGAAGGATGCTATCAAAGTTTGAGAGGGTGGATGGTGGTAACATTGACAACAGTGGGGAAGTTAGGAAAAAGAGAATAATTTTTTTGGGGAAAGATGGTGGACTTAGTTATGGACATTTTGAGTGACAAATGCAATGCAGGATGTCCCATAAGCAGTTGAAGATTTGAGACCAGAGTTCAGGAGAAGGATCATAGCTAGACAACTAGATATGAGAATCATCTATAGAGAGGTGATAATTAAATCTTTGGTTGCTGATGAGATCTCCAAAGGAATAGTATATAAGAGAAGTTAAAATATATGGAAACTTCTGTATATGTGTAAATATATATATATATATATAAAGAGAGAGAGAGAGAGAGAGAGAGAGAGAGAGAGAGAGAGAGAGAGAGAAATGGAAGCATGTATATTTATACATTATGGTGGCTCAATAGAGTGCTGGGTCTGAAATCATAAAAGCCTTAGTTTAAATCTGGCCACCAACATAGCTAGCTGTGTGATCCACTGTTCCCTTCAGTCTCCTCATCTGTAAAATAGAACAAAACAATAACACATGTTTTATAGCATAATTATGAAGATCAATATTTTACAAATTATTAAGTAAAAGTACTTAGCACAGTCTCTGGAATATAGCAGGCATTATAATAAAATGCCAAGTGCACAAGTATGTGTGTGTGTATGTATGTGTATATATCTACACATACACACACACACATACTTGTGTTTTTATATTGCATATTATATTATATATTATAAGTATATATACACTTATGCATAATATATATAGTGTCCATATACATATATACATATGAAAGGGAGATATCACCTTCTCCATGCATAAAATTACCAAATGTATTTAAAATTATAAAACTTTTTTTTGAAGTGTTCTCCCTAAACTTCCCTTAGTTTCAAGTCATCTGTAAATGATAGAATTAAATAAGATAGCCTCTCTAAACCTATGGTCTTATGATTCTTTTTTACTAATTCAGACTGACTTTCCCCTTGTTAGGGCAAATGAAGAGAATCTGATCATTCTGAAAGGCCATTCCCTTATATTTCAGAATGAGGATCCTGTCGCCATTTAGAAACCAATCAATCAGCTGATCAATATAATGCTACAAGAGGCCTGCCCTGCCTGACACTATTCATTGATTCCATGCAAAAATGGCATTGGGTGAGCCCCCATGATGGAGGACAGGTAACTTGGCTCATCAATGACCATTTGCTTTGGGATCCAGCCAGTTATAATAGGGCTTCCCACATCATGGCGGCATTTGGTTATAGCATGTCAACAATGTGATTTTGAGATTAAAATGATCAAATCTGAACTGGAAAGATCATCTAGTCCAACCCCTGTTTTTTAAACTGTGGGTTCTGACCCCATAGGAGGTCTCATAACTGAATGAATCACAAAATTATGATTTATTATCAGTAAATGTTTGATTTGTATAAGTATTTTATATGCCTATATACCTGGGGTCACATAAAAATTTCTTGGGTTGAAAGGGGTCACGAGTGGCAAAAATTTAAGAAATCTTATATAGATGAGAAAACTAAAGTCTAGAGAAATTAAATTACTTGCCCAGAGTCTCCCAAGCAATAAGTGATAAAAGTGGAAATCTTCATAATAGCATTCATTTCTCTAGCACTTTGAGGTTTGCAAAGTATTCTACAAATGCCATTTGATCTTCAAACAACCTTAGGAGGTAGGTGTTCCATTTTACAGATGAGGCAAATACTCATTAAATGACTTGCCCCAGGATCACATGTCAGAGAATAGATTTGAACTCAGGACTTCCTGACTCCAAGTCAGAGCTGGATAATTTTGACTGGGATGTCATTATATGGGGTATGCTTTCTCATGCCAGCACTGTGACTGATAGCAGATTATGCTATCTTAGCTGGCTTATGTTTTATATAGCCTCTCCCACATATTGTAATGGAATTGATATTGGCTCTGCTGTAAAGTTTTATACTCATCCAGTGATAGTTTATTTCATACAACATACCTTTGTAAGTGCTCCATTATCCTAATTCTATCCTTTCCTATCCAAGCCCCGGCCCTGGATTACTCCAACCATTTGCTTTCTCTGATCTCATCTCTATGTTTTGTTCGGTTGTTTCTCAGTTTCATTCTTCATGGTTCCATCTGGGGTTTTCTTGGCAGAAATACTGGAGTGATTGCCATTTCCTTCTTCAGCTCATTTTACAGATGGGGAAGTTGAGGCAAACAACCCTTCCCCAGGCCACACAGTGTCTGAGGGCATGTTTGAATTCAGGCATTTCTAATTCCAGGCTGCCCCTCAGAAGAGGACCTCCCCTCATACTTTATTTTTTTTAATAATAACTTAATTTTTAAAACATATGCAAAGATTACTTTTCAGCATTCCCCCTTGCAAAACCTTGTGTTCCAAATATTTTCACTCTCTTCCCTCCACTCCCTCCCCGAGATGGCAAGAAATCCAATATATATTAAATATATGTGCATGTGCACATCTTCTATACATATGTGCAATCTTCTATGCATATTTCCACAATTACCATGCTATAAAAGGAAAATTAGGTCAAAAAAGAAAAAAATGAGAAAGAAAACAAAAATCAAGCAAACAACAACAAAGGTGAAAATACTGTGTTGTGACTCTTCAGTCCCCATGGTACTCTTTCTGTCTTTATCACAAGACCATCAGAACTAATCTGAATGATTGTTGACTGTTGAAAAGAACCACATCCATCAGAACTGATCATCTGATAATCTTGTCATTTCTGTGTACGATGCTCTCCTGATTCTACTCACTTCGCTCAGCATCAGTTTACATAATTCTCTCCAGGCCTTTCCAAAGGCATCCTTCTGATCATTTTTAATAGGATAATAATATTCCATAACATTCATTTGCCAAAACTTTATTCAGTCATTCTCTGATTGATGGGCATCCACTCAGTTTTCAGTTCCTTGCTACTGCAAAAAGGGCTACCACAAACATTTTTGCACACATATGTCCTTTTCCCTTTTTTATAATCTCTTTGGGATAGAGGCTCAATATTGGATCAAAGGATATGCATAGTTTGATAGCCCTTTAGGCATAGTTATAAATTGCTTTCCAGAATGGTTGGATCAGTTCACAACTTCATCAACAAGGTATTAGTGTCCCAGTTTTTCCACTTCCTCTCCAATATTTATCAGTATTTTTCCTGACATTTTAGCCAATCTGAAAGGTATGTGTGATACTGCAATGTCTTACTTTGCATTTCTCTGATCAATAGTGATTTAGAGCATTTTTTCATATGACTAGAAATGGTTTTAATTTCTTTGTCTGAAAACTGTCCAAATCCTTTGACCATTTGTCAACTGAACAATGGTTTGTATTCTTATAAATTTGAGTCAGTTCTCTATATATTTTAGAAATGAGGCCTTTATCAGAAACCTTAAAGATTTTCCCCCAGTTTTCTGCTTCCCTTCTAATCTTGTCTATATTGGGTTTTTTTTTTATGAAACTTTTTAATTTAATATAATAAAAATTACCCATTTTGCATTTCATTCTGTATTCTAGTTCTTCTTTGGCCAGAAATTCCTTCCTTCTCCACAGATCTGAGAGATAGACTATCCTTTGTTCTAATTTGTTTATAGCATTATTTTTTATGTATAAATCATGAGCCCATTTCAGTCTTTTTTTGGGTTTCAAGCATATTAGTGTTGATCAAAGCCTAGTTTCTGCCATACTATGTTCCAATTTTCCCAGCAATTTTTGTCAGATAGTGAGTTCTTATTTCAGAAGCTGGGGTCTTTGGGTTTATCCAACACTAGAATACCATAGCCATTGATTATTGTGTCTTGTGAACCTAATCCATTCCACTAATTAACTATTCTATTTCTTAGCCAATACCAAATGATTTTGATGACTGCTGCTTTATAATATGGTTTTAAGTCTGGGATAGCTAGGCCAGCTTCATTTGCATTTTTTTCACTAATTCCCTTGAAATTCTTGACCTTTTGTTCTTCCAGATGAACTTTGTTATTATTTTTTCTAGTTTTGTAGTTTCCTGGAAGTTTGATTGGCATGGCACTGAATAAGTAGATTAATTTAGGTAGAATTGTCATTTTTATTAGCTTAGCTTCCCCATGAGCACTTGGTATTCTTCCAATTGTTCAGATCTATTTTCATTTGTGTAGAAAGTGTTTTGTAATTGTGTTCATATAGTTCCTGACTTTGTCTTGGCATATAGACTCCCAAATATTTTATATTATTTACAGTTATTTTAAATGGAATTTTTCTTTGCTTCCCTCCTGCTTTAACAAAATGAATGTCCATTTTTCATGAGATACCACTCTTCTTCAATTCAGTTTAATTCAGTATTGTGTCCCACCCCCTTCTTTCTTTTGGAAGATAAGGCAATCTTTCTCCTTGCCAATGCCATCCCCTATACTTTTGTCCTTGATCTCATCCCTTCCTGTCTTCTCCAGCAATTTGCCCCTTCAATTATTCCCATCTCACTAATTTTCAGTGTCTTCCTGAACATTGGCTCCTTCCTTGCTCCTTAAAAAAGATCAAATTTCTTTTCTAATAATTAAAAAAAAACCCTTCATTTGACCTTGCTTTCTCAAGCTAAACTTATTTATTCTTCCTTTCACAATCAAACTTCTCAAGATCTCTGGCTAGACTGATTGATTTTTCTTTCTTGTTTTCTCCCTCTAGCAGTCCAGTTTCTACTCAATATTGAGTAGAGTAGTACTGAGTAGAAACTACTCCAATAAAGCTATTCTCTACAAGATTACCAATTAATCATTATAGTCCATGGAACTTTTCTGGGTCCATATATTTGATACTGTTGACTACTACCTCCTTCTTCATTCTCTTATCCTCCTTTGATTTTTGTAATACATCCTCTTGTTGTTCTCATGTCTATCTGACCTTTCTTTACTTTCTTCTATAGTATCACCATCTTTGTTTTAAGCCTGAAAACTTGGTATACCACAAAACTTCATCTATTCGCTTCTCTTCTAAATCTATACTTTCTCAGTGATTTCTCATCAGATCACATAGGCTCAACTATTATCTTAATGCATATAACTCCCAAATCTACATTTGCAGCTCTTATCTTTTTCCAGAACTTTAGTCCTGCATGTGCAACTGCCAACTGAACATCTCCTTTTGGTTATCACCTAGGCATCTCAAAATCCACATTCTCAAAACTGATCTTATTATCTCTTCATAACCCCCCTTTCCTCCTCACTTTTTTATCCTTACTTAGGATACTACCATATTTTCAGTTACTAGACTTCCAATCTAGGAACCATCCTCAATTTTTGATTCTCACTCCCTTCAGTTGCCAGTTCATTGGGATTTTAATTTCAACCTCCCTCATAACCATCTCTGCCTATATTATAAATATCTTCCTTCAAGACCTTGCTACTTTTGCTTTGGACTATTGAAGCAGCCTCCTATTTTATCTCCCCATATCCAGCCTCTCTTTTGTCTAATTGGTCCTTCACATAGCTGTTGTATTGATATTTACAAGACTCAAGTCCCACCACATTACTCCTCTGCTCAAGAAGTCAGTGGCTTTTTGCTGCTTTTAGGATAAAATCCAAACTCCTCCACCTGACATTTAAAGCTTTTTACAATCTGGCTCCAAGCTCTCTTTCCTGATTTATTTCACATTCTTCCCCCTCATTCTTCCCTCCATTCTAGACAAACTAGCCTATTTTCTGTCTCTCTTACATAAAATTTCACCTCATATCTTCATTTGTTTGCACAGCCTGTCTCCCATGCTTGTAATGGATGATCTCTTCCCTTTCACCTCTTTATTCAATCAATCCATAAAAATTTATTAAGTGCCCACTGTGTGCCAGGAACTGTGCTAAGCTCTTTGGATACAAAAAGAGGCAAAGGGCAGTTCCTGACAGAGTGTGTGTATTGTGCCCCTGTCAAAACACCTTTAGGTGCTGAGAGGTCTGCATTTCAGACAAGACAGCAGCAACCTCTCCTCCATAAACAATCCCACCCCAACCCCCTGAAGGAAATGGATGTCTGTGCTTAAATCTGATTTGAAGTCCCTATGCATAGCATATGAAAAGTAGACATTGGGGCAGGATTTGAGCTATTGAGATATGTGACAGGATGAACAGAAGGAATTTGGGGGCTAGAGAAATGAAACAATTAAAAAAATAAAGTTCACTTTTGTTATTAAAAAACAAAAAGCAGAAAAAAGAGACAGCTCCTGTCCTCAGAGAGCTTACAGTCAAATTTGGGAGGCAACGTGCAAATAAATATTCAAAGCAAGGCATATACAGGATAAATAGGGACTTTTCACCTTCAAGAGTAGTATCCCTTTCAAGAGGCTGTCCCTAATGTTTTTAAATTAATCTCTTCACTTTGCATTTCTTCTCTATGAAGTTACCATGTGTACCTATGGATAGAGAGTTTTAATATAGTCTTGCTATTAAGCCTAGGACTACTTGTCCACAGGCTTCTTTTGTCCTCATTGTGCGGACTACTCATTTGTAGCAAATACACCGAATGAAATAAAAATACATTTATCTTGATCTGGAGATAAAACCCATTACAAAAATCCAGATAGTAAATAATCATGGTTTAAGAGTAAACATGCCAGTTTGCCAGGCAGTGATAAGGCAGAGGAGAGGGAGGAAGTAGAGATGGGATAAATTCATCTCATTCTGTGAGGTAGCAAATTCTGTCCAGTCAGGTCACTCCTTAAGCAGGTCAGTGAGCTAGAAAAGGCTCCAACTGCTCATGATTATATTTAGTTTGGGGTAGTAGTGCCCTTTCTATCTAATAGGCTAGCCACTGGTACTTTTGTGGGAGGGCTCCCTTATCTTCTCTATGGGGTCAAAAAGATCCCAAGTTCCTGCCTCTGAAAATCTCCTAGTCCCTCCTTTTAGCTGCAGGGGGAAAAAAAAAAATATATATATATATATATATATATATATATATCATCTATCTATCTATATCTTTCCTATTGCCACTGCCTCCCTCTTGCTGATTAGAAGATACATTCTTTTATCTTATACATACATATTTGTGAACATTGTATTTCCCAAACAGAAAGTAAACCCTTTAAGAGCAGGAATTATTTCCCTTTAGTATTTGTGTCTTTAGTGCATTGTACAGTGTTTGGCACATAAAAGGCACTTAATAAACCTTGCTGATTGATTCATTAATCCCCTGCACAATATTAAAAGTATGGACATAGAGACTAACAGAGTCCCTGTCCTCAGTTAGCTTAAAATCCATATCCTGGATATGATATATATGTATATAAATAAATGTGATTCAAGTTAAAGAGATGACAGGGATGAAGGAGAGCTCCTGAATGCTTCAGGAAAAATGCAAGGAAGGAAAATGATATTACCTTCAGCTGGGGAAAATAAAGAAGGTTTGGAGGGTGGACCAAGAAATAGAATGTGCTGCTGTCATCCGAGAAACAATGTATTTAACATTTCTTGAATACTTCAAAAATCTATCATCTTCTTGTAATATTGACTCTGTCCAGACTCCATGACTTAGTTCAAGAATCAGCAAATTATGGCCCAAGGGACAAATCCAGCTCAGCACCTGTTGTTGTATAGCCTATAAGCCAAGATTGTTTTTTAACCAACTTGAAAAATATAAAAACCATTCTTAGCTTGTGAGCTAAGAAAACAAAAAAAAGTCCATGGATTAGATTTGGCCCGAATTTGCTGACCTCCCCTAATCAGCAGATGGATAGCTGCCATTAGTTGCTATAGAAGACAATATAATCTTTGCAGCCAAACTAATGATAAGTCTCTCTGACCTTAGTTTTTCCTTGCTAACCATCTGTGTCTTGGAACCCTACTCTCTTCAAGATATGGTTAATATTCTCATGCAACAACTATGCAGTCTACCAAAAGACTAATAATTGAAGTTTTTCCATGTTATTAGGACCTACCAGAGCAGGTGCTTTACAGGAACCTCCAAGAACCAAAGGTCACCTCCATGTGAACATGAGGCATCATAACAGCATTTTTATCAGAGGAACTGGTACAAGTATAAATAATAAGCATGTCTATGGTACTTTAACTGTTTACTAAAGACTTCTCATTTTATCTTCAAAATAGCTTTTAACTTAGATGGCACTGATATTATAGGTCCACTACAGTACAACTGAGGCACTGAAAGATTAAACTAAGTTGGCAAAAGACTTCTAGGTAAGAAGCAGGAAAGATGAATTTTAAATTAAAAATTGGTTCTAAATCCAATTAAGTGTGGAGAACCTTGTTCCGAAAGGGTTGGCTACAGGGAATGAATTTCTTTGGTGCAACAGCCAGAAAGTTCATCACCTGTGCCACGGAGAGATGATATATACAGTTGTTGGGATAGGAACTGACCATAGCAATGTCATCATTGCTCTTCTAAAGTATTGATTAGCTCATATTTTTTGTAATAGCATAATTCTTCCAAGTAATATTAATTTGTGTTAGAGAAGAGTGTTTTCTGAATGTTTATATTAAAATCAAATATGTCATGTAAATCATTAGTAAAAAGGCAGACATCTACGATGTGTTTATATATACTTGATTTTGATAATTAATGATTATTGTCATTAAAGGCATTAGTATAATTCTTTATCTACTGTAATAAGAAGGTTTGTAGATGAAGGCGATTGTGTAATCATAGCCAATGAATTGTGGAAAGGGGCTGATTCTGCAATTATCCTTAGTAGCAAGTTCCTGCAGCAGATATTAGATTTCTGAATACAGGTCACCTGATAAGCACAATAAATAGCTACAACATTTGGTGATTAAATTAAAAATAGCAAACCCAAAGTGCTGCATAGCGATGCTAATTGCTAACCAATTGCCTGCAATATGAAAGGTCAGGAAGGTAACCTTCACATGCAGAATTATTTATGTATTCATTCATTCATTCATTCAACAAGCAGCTACTAAGTACCAACTTTATGTGTAGCACTGAACTACTTCTCATAGAATTAGGGGGTTGGAAAGGACCTCAGAGAATAATATTTAATCCAACCCCTCCCTGACCAAATGAGGAGAGGAAAGTGTGATGAAATGGAGAAAATAATAAATCTGGAGCCAAAGGACCCTTTTCTAAATATGGTTCTGTTGCTTGCTGGCTGGGTTACCATACACATTCTGCATCTCAGCTTCCTCATCTTTAAAATGATAGGGTTCTACTAGATGGCCTTGAAAGTCCCTTCCAGATGAATATTGGTTATTCTCTGATCAATCATATAATATCCTCTACAACAGAAGAGTCAGACACATGGCTATGAGCTGCATTTGGCCTACAATATTACCAAGTATAGGCTAAGTCAGATTAAAATGTGTTGAAGAAATAATTAGTGAAATAAATAAAAATATAACAAAATAATATAGGATTAGCTAAGTAAATATTCAACCTACAGGGAGCCTTATATATGGTTTATTGGATCATTTATGTTTGAGGTTGACACCACTGGTTTTGTAATATCAATGAGAATTGGTCATCCATTTTCTGATTTAAAATTTCCAGGGATAGAAAATTCACTATTCCTTTGAGACAATGCATTTCACTTTTGGGTAGTTCTAATTGTAAGTTTCTCCTTACTTTCAGCTAAATATCTCTGTCTCTATTTTTCTATCCCCATCTCTGTCTCTCCCTCTTTCTCTTTGTTTCTCTCTGTCTCTCTGAATCTATGTCTGTCTGTCTGTCTCTCTCTTTTTGTAACTTTTTATTGTTCATAATTCCACTTTGGGGAGTCAATGAGAACAAGATTAATTACTCTTCCATGTGATAACCTCTCATATAATTCAGAATTAGGAGGCCTTTCCCTAAATCTCTTCTTCTCCAGGCTAGACATTCACAGCTCCTATGGTCCAACTTTATATGGCCTGGGATTGTCTCCTTTTTCTTATCACACTCTTCTCTAGGGACTCCATTTTTATTTCTTAAAACATTAAATCAATTGGTATTCTATTGTGTAATTATTTCTCAGCCTCATAATAGTATTTTGTGATAGTATTCTCAGAAAACTTTGCATAACAATACTGCTGCAACTACTTAACAGTTGTGTAACCCTTAGTAAATTGTTTAATTTCTTTTAATTTGTTTCCTCGTCTATAAAATGTATGTAATAACAGTATCTACCTCCCAGAGTTGTTCTGAAAATCAATTGGGGTGATGTGTAAAGCACTTTGTAAACCTTAAAGTATTATATTTATGATATAATTGTTGTTGTTGTTAATGTAAGTCACAGATTATATAAAATGAGCTGGAAGGTACATTAAAACAGGACATAGAATGTCAGGGCTAGAAGAAGCCTTAGGACAAAAGATAAAACCCCAAATCTAGAAATGACATTCATGATTATGTGGTCCCAAAATGAGACCCAGTGAAAAGATTGAATTCAAATCAATTCAGCAAGCATTTGTAAACTGCTCACTGTGTGCCAGACCTCTTGCTAGATGCTGGGAGGTACAAAAATGGAAAATAAAATGGACTCTTACCTCAACCTCAAAAAGTTTATAATTAGAGTATGAGAATAAAAAAAGTAAGTATGAGAAAATCAGGAAAGATGTCAAAAATCAGACTGTAAGAAAATGGCAGAATGAGAATTATAACACTATTACCCCAAAACTACAAATTATTTGTCTTATTGCATTTCTCCCTCCCTCCCCCTCCCTTTTTCTCTCCTTCCTTCCTTCCTTCCTTCCTTCCTTCCTTCCTTCCTTCCTTCCTTCCTTCCTTCTTTCCTTCCCTCCTTCCATCCTTTCTTCCATCCTTCCTTCTTCCTTCTTTTTTCTCTTCCCTCCCTTCTCTTTTTCCTTTCTCTCGTCTTCTCTCTTTCATCCCTCCCATTCTCCTTCCCTTATTTTTTTCTTTTTCTCTCCCTTAATATTTTTTCTTTCTTTCTTTCCCCATTTCTTCTTCCATTTCTTAATTTATTTCTTTCTTCTCACAGAGGAAAGATTCTTACAATCCAAACTAGACCTCTAAAGGCCTTTAGTTTTCCAGCCCAATGCTGCCCACAATCTATACTTGTGACTTTCAATGACATTAATTCTATTTCTAGCCAGGACAAGACCAATATAATAGACTGATTAAAAGACACTGAGAAGGCATGAAACTAACAGTGTCCTAGTGTTCTGGCAAATAATAGAAATCCCAATTTCAAAATGGAACTGGGTCACCAAAAAATACAATGGGGGAAATTGTCATGGCTCAGTCCCTAAAATGTGTGGATTAAGGAGGGGGAAAAAACACCCTGATCTGAATGGTGCTTCAGAGTAGAATCTAAGCATGAGCTGAAAATGTTCTTTTAAAATACAGAACATAAGGATGCAATTCACAGAGATGGTCTGGAACTGTAAACATGCAGCTGTGTAATTTGCTAGGCTCAAAGCTTACATATCGACAGCATACAAATTGTAAAGTACTTAAAGGCCTATTGTTACCCAAAGGGCCTTACCCATGTCCTTAAATGTTCCCATTTCTTGTTTTTTTAAAGTGACAGGAATAAAATAAGGTTGTTGGGCTATAAAACCCCCTTTATCTTATATTTTGGATTAAGTAAGATACACTAGAGAAATAGCAAAGGAAAAACCGTCTTCCCCAATTCCACTGGTTTCATTAACATTAATCAGCTTTGGGGAGGTTTTTCCTAGATTTTTTGCCTCTACATTTATTTTCTAAATACTTATATATCTTGTAGATGATTTATATAAATATATACATATATAAATATAAAATGTATATTATGCATCTTGTATGTTCCTATTTATTTACCAATACTTAGCTTAGTGCCTAGCACATAGTAGGCATTCAATAACTATTTATTGACTGTGACTTTGTCATCATGCTCTCCCATCCATTGGAATGTAAGCTTCTTGAGGACAGAGACTGTTTTCCCCTTCTGTGTAATCTCAGCTTCAGTGGCTAGTAAGAGCTTGATAAATTGATGGTTGATTTATCTATTGATTTCCTGCATGCTGAACTCCAGTCTTCCTCAATATAAGCTCTGTGTTATCCTGAACTCCTCACTTTTCCTCATCTGTCCCATCCATTTGATAACCAAATCTTTCTTGCCTTTCATCCTCCACAATATCTTCTCACATCTAGTCCCTTTTCTTTAATCATACAGCCACTATGTTAGTGCAGATGCTCATCATTTCTTGCCTAGTTTATTGCTCTAGCCTCTCAATTAGTTTCATTGTCTCTAAACTCTATCCACTCCAGTCCATCTTTTTTATGGTTAAAGGTTTCTATTAATCTCAGATCTGACCATATCCCTTACCTACTCAAAAGATTCCAGTAGTGACCCTGGGCAAGTAACTTAACCCCAGTTGCCTCAGGGGAAAAAAAAAGATTCCAGTGGCTCCCTTTTGTGTCTAGAATAAATTATAAATATTATTTGCTCTCAAAACCTTTCACTACCTGGCCACCAGCTACATTTCCAAGCCCAGTGGACATTATTTCTCCTACCTACATTCAATCAAGTCAGTCTCTGTTCCTCACTCATCATATCCCATATCCAATTTTCTCTGCAGTATCTTCTCAGTAAATGTCCTTTATATGCCTGGAATATACTTCCATCTCACTTCTGCCTCATAGAATTTCTTTCTTCCTTTAAGACATGGTTTAAACATCACTTTCAACAAGAAGTCTTTCCTGATTTCAATAACTTTTCACGCTCTTCCTGTCAAACTACTTTGTCCTTAATTTCTTTGTCTTTATTCTTTTTATAAAATGTAATAGATTATATCTATGTTTTTTATATGTATACATACATATATGTATATCCATCCATCTATGTTTATAGATACTTTACATGTACTTTACATGTACTTTTTATCTCCTTCATTAAAATGAAAGCTCCTTGAGAGGAAGAAATATTTCATTATTTGTACTTTTTTGTTTTACCCAGAACTAGCACAATGCTTGACAAATAGCAAGTGTTTAATAAATGTCTATTGATTGATTGATCTGATGGGTCTAGAAGGTGAAGGAGCAAGGAGAATCATGACTTCATATTTTTAGCCTGACTTCCTTGGAGTTCGAAGGACTTGAAAGAGGGAAGACTATTATTAGTCTGTATTGAATGATTCCAAAGCTGGACTGAACCCAGTGATAGTGAATTAGGTTATTTAAATATATTGTGTGGCCCAGAGTGGAAAAGTAGCAAGATTTAGTATCAAGAGTATTGGACTTGGAATCAGTGTATTTGGAATGTAGCTCTGTTTTTGCCAGGTATTAGTGACTTTAGTCAAATCACTTCCCTTTTTAAGATTTGATTTCTTCATCTCTAAAAAGATTGGATGGTCTTTTCAGTCCCTTGACCCCAATTCTTTGAAAGAAGTCCTTGCTTTTTTGATAGAATTTTTGCCCTCTTTTAATATTTTTCTACTTCCCATATTAATGATGCTTTATAATTTATATATTATTTTTCTTTTGCAACAAACTTTTGAGGGAAGTTATGTATTTATTATCACCCCTGTTTTGCAGAAGAGGAAACTGACATACAATAGGATCTTAAAACTAATGAGTGCCCAAGATGAGATTCAAGTTAAATTAGCCTGATGCCCACATATTTTGACAATGTAGTCTTCTGAGAGTTCCTGCTCTGTTCAACTTATCACAAGTGAAGCTCAGCAGAGCAATTTGATTCTTTTTTTTGTGCTCAAAGAACATATAGTTCCAGAGAGGAGCCTACAAGATTCACAGATTTTAAAAATCAGGGCACTTAAAGACTGTGAAAGGTCACTTTGGCATGAACTTTATAAGAGAGAAGTCAGGTCATGGAGGAAGTTGATGATAGGTAGATTCTCTGCTTGTTTCCAAGAGCTCTCTCCGAATGTCCTTCAGCCTCTGCCTCAGTTTTCTTCAGCCTCCAGCCAGCTCCAACTCTTCATGTCATTCCGCTGAAATCTCGACTTGTAGCATCTTCACTCTCCAGCACTCTCCGACTGGCCCATTGGCCTATTTATGCTCCTTCCAGAGAGAGGGATTATGGGTAGTTCTACTTAGTACCTTGTTTCAGGTTCTGCCCAAAACATCTTCTTGTAAGATTAGATCAACTCTAATTAGTTAGCAGTTAGTAAGGATTCCAACATCTCCCCCTTTCTTTTGTTTTAAAACATAGGGGGTTTCTGAGGGGGTACACATAAATCCATCAATATGGGCCAGAACTTTGTAACAGATATACATGGTATACATAAATCCATCAATATGGGAGGCATTATACATAATTTACAAAAGCACACAGCAATATAACACAGGCTAGTGGTAATGTAACAAATAACATGAATCAACATGAAAATTTAACTACTGCAAAAGTCTCATCAACAATCTTTCATCTCAAGAAATCCAATGATTCTTGCAATTGCTTAAAATACATAAGCACATAGTAATATAACACAGGCTAGTAGTAATGTAACAACATAAATCGACCTGAAAATTTACAAATGTCCATAAGTCCTAGAAATAGTCCATAAGGAATCCATTGTTCATTAGTTCATGCGCCAGGAATCTAATAATTCCTGTAAGCTCTGAAGTACTGCAAAAGTCTCATCAACAATTTTTCATCTCAGGGAATCCAGTGATTCTTGCTGATTTTTCAGGAACTGAAAGCTGAAGATTTTAAAGTTCTTTTGACAGTCTCATTGTTAGCCATCTGATTCCTTTTCCACCTGTGGAAATATAAGCAGATCCTCTTCCCCAAGCAATTAACCTAATTCCCTTCTATTTACCAAATTTGGGATTTCTTCTCATCATCTGGTAATTACATTGGAGTTGTTTGCATTGGATATTGTCTTGTTGTCTTAAAAGGCCTGTATTCTCCCCAACTGTAATCCTGATTGCTTTTCTGTTGGTTGATGACATCAGAGTTCTGAATTTCTAAAGTCTCTCTGGGTGTAACCTCAGCTGCTATCATGCCCCACCTGTCCTTTGATTGATACTTTGGAGCTGGGCCCTGCCTCTCATTCCTCTGGGTCAATATACATTTAGAGGCCCAGTGAAAGCCTCGGTTACATTTTGGACATGGGGTTTTGGGTTTTCTCTCACCCTGTCTTCTCACTCTATCTCCATATCTACAATGAGCTCTCAAATGTCCAATTTTTCCGCAGTGAAAACATCGACGAGTTTCTCTAGAATTCCTCTGCCAAGAAGGACCTTGTCTTTCCATGTTCATCATAGTCTGGGCATAATAAGCATTTGTGCCCACTGTGGCACAGCGTCTAATGATTTCTTTTAAAGGAGCATTTTTGTCTAGCCCCCATATAATTCTCTTGCAAATCTCATTGGCATTTTCCTTAGCCAAATGTCTAGTCATTATTTCTGTTGCTGCATTGTCTCCAATGGTTCTTATTACAGCTGTTTGTAAACGTCCCACAAAATCTGCAAAAGGTTCATTGGGACCTTGCTCTATTTTTGTGAAAACATTATTTCCATCTTTCTGTCCAGGGAGAGAATTCCAAGCTTTTATTGCAGCCTTAGAAATTTGCTCATAGACTGTTATGGGATAATAAATCTGTTCTGAACTCTCTGCATACTGACCTTCACCAGCTAGTTGGTCAAAAGTGATTTGTACAACAGCTCCTTTTTGCCTATTGCGTCCCAAATTAAAAGCAGTGTATTTTCTCTCTTTTTGACCTGAGGAGTTGAGCTCTTCAATCACAGGATATGCATTTATAAAATCAGATATATCTTCTCCTTCATTTTTTGCTTTAATTAATGATTTTTCTAATCTTGTCAAATTCTGCTTTACAGGAGAAGCTGACTGTGTTTCTGTCTCTCTCCCTCCCCCTTGTTCTACCCATGAAGGGTTAATTGCGGGGGGAGGGTCATGAGATGTGGAATCACCTAATTCCTCCTGCTGTGAAGTATCATACTCAGAATTGTAATTAACTCCATTCTCATCTGATTCGTCCTCCTTTTCACCTAGTAAAGTTGGCATTTCTTCCTCCTGTACTTTCCTTTTCATCATTCTATCACTTAAATAACTTCTTATAGCCAATTGTATTACATTATATGTATTAATTATTGAATTAGGCCCATTTTTATCATAGAATTGACAAAGATCCTCTCCAACCAATTTCCATTCATTTAGATCTAATTCCTTATCAAGAGAGAAACAAGGACATATGTCCTTTACAATTTGTAAAAATTCAGTGATTTGCTGTAAACTTATAATTAAACCTTGGCTTTCCATAATTTTGACAATGCTCTGTAAACATTTTCCTTGAACAGAAACAGACTGTTTTCTAAATATCTGTCCCATCTTAGATGAAATTCTATTTTAACTCTTCTAACAAAATTTTTTTGTTGCACTCACCCTAATTTCTGGGTTGAAGAGTCTTTTCCACTGGATCAGGATCAGAGGCTTTTCCACTTGAATCAGGTTCGGAGCTTTTCCACTGAAATCCACTGAGGGGTCTGTTTGTCCCACGTTCAGGGCACCAAAATGTTGGTGAGCTTTTTCTTCTCAAAAAGCAGCCAGGTGATAAAAGTTCAGATCTTTTATTATCCCAATATAGCCCGGTTAGCTTAGAGGCCTATCTCTCTGCTTGTTTCCAAGAGCTCTCTCCGAATGTCCTTCAGCCTCTGCCTCAGTTTTCTTCAGCCTCCAGCCAGCTCCAACTCTTCATGTCATTCCGCTGAAATCTCGACTTGTAGCATCTTCACTCTCCAGCACTCTCCGACTGGCCCATTGGCCTATTTATGCTCCTTCCAGAGAGAGGGATTATGGGTAGTTCTACTTAGTACCTTGTTTCAGGTTCTGCCCAAAACATCTTCTTGTAAGATTAGATCAACTCTAATTAGTTAGCAGTTAGTAAGGATATTAAGGAGACAATCCCAGGCCATATAAAGTTGGACCATAGGAGCTGTGAATGTCTAGCCTGGAGAAGAAGGCTTCTTCTAGCCCTGACATTCTATGTCCTGTTTTAATGTACCTTCCAGCTCATTTTATATAATCTGTGACTTACATTAACAACAACAACAATTATATCATAAATATAATACTTTAAGGTTTACAAAGTGCTTTACACATCACCCCAATTGATTTTCAGAACAACTCTGGGAGGTAGATACTGTTATTACATACATTTTATAGACGAGGAAACAAATTAAAAGAAATTAAACAATTTACTAAGGGTTACACAACTGTTAAGTAGTTGCAGCAGTATTGTTATGCAAAGTTTTCTGAGAATACTATCACAAAATACTATTATGAGGCTGAGAAATAATTACACAATAGAATACCAATTGATTTAATGTTTTAAGAAATAAAAATGGAGTCCCTAGAGAAGAGTGTGATAAGAGAAAAAGAAAAAAATAAGGGAAGGAGAATGGGAGGGATGAAAGAGAGAAGACGAGAGAAAGGAAAAAGAGAAGGGAGGGAAGAGAAAAAAGAAGGAAGAAGGAAGGATGGAAGAAAGGATGGAAGGAGGGAAGCTCCTTGAGAGGAAGAAATATTTCATTATTTGTACTTTTTTGTTTTACCCAGCACTAGCACAATGCTTGACAAATAGCAAGTGTTTAATAAATGTCTATTGATTGATTGATCTGATGGGTCTAGAAGGTGAAGGAGCAAGGAGAATCATGACTTCATATTTTTAGCCTGACTTCCTTGGAGTTCAAAGGACTTGAAAGAGGGAAGACTATTATTAGTCTGTATTGAATGATTCCAAAGCTGGACTGAACCCAGTGATAGTGAATTAGGTTATTTAAATACATTGTGTGGCCCAGAGTGGAAAAGTAGCAAGATTTAGTATCAAGAGTATTGGACTTGGAATCAGTGTATTTGGAATGTAGCTCTGTTTTTGCCAGGTATTAGTGACTTTAGTCAAATCACTTCCCTTTTTAAGATTTGATTTCTTCATCTCTAAAAAGATTGGATGTTCTTTTCAGTCCCTTGACCCCAATTCTTTGAAAGAAGTCCTTGCTTTTTTGATAGAATTTTTGCCCTCTTTTAATATTTTTCTAGTTCCCATATTAATGATGCTTTATAATTTATATATTATTTTTCTTTTGCAACAAACTTTTGAGGGAAGTCATGTATTTATTATCACCCCTGTTTTGCAGAAGAGGAAACTGACATACAATAGGATCTTAAAACTAATGAGTGCCCAAGATGAGATTCAAGTTAAATTAGCCTGATGCCCACATATTTTGACAATGTAGTCTGCTGAGAGTTCCTGCTCTGTTCAACTTATCACAAGTGAAGCTCAGCAGAGCAATTTGATTCTTTTTTTGTGCTCAAAGAACATATAGTTCCAGAGAGGAGCCTACAAGATTCACAGATTTTAAAAATCAGGGCACTTAAAGACTGTGAAAGGTCACTTTGGCATGAACTTTATAAGAGAGAAGTCAGGTCATGGAGGAAGTTGATGATAGGTAGATTATCTGTTGATGTAAAGGTGGGATAAAACAGAGCACAGACACATTATGAGTCAATTCAATTATCAGACAGCTTTACTTGTAGTCCTGGTTATATCACCTACTGGAAGTTAATGTTGGACAAGTTTCTTCTTTGGGCTGGACCTCGGTTTCTTCATTTACTATAAAATAAAATAAAATAAAAAGAGAAGGAGAGGAGAATTAGTGGTGTGTTTGTGTGTGTGAAGGGAGTTGGTTGTACTAGATCAGAGTGGTAACTAGAGCAAGATGATTCGCTCTTTTACCTAGGGCATCAAAATTTAGAGATCGCCAGTAATACTTTAAGTCTGTCAGTAGCAAAGAAACAAGTGAATTTTTCACGTAGTTAGGAAGAATAATCACTTAAATTCTGAAGCTCCTAGAAACAATTTCCTTCCCTCTCCTTCTTTCTCCCTATGACTGCATGTGTATACCAACTGTGATGTCCTCCCAAGCAGTGATCTCACAGCCTCTTAGCAAGTAAAATGTGAGTGTGTTTGGTATCATCCATGCTAGGTGCTGAATTTTGCTAAACTGCTCTGGACTAAAGGGTCTCTAAGATTCTTATGAAGATAGTATTCTATTACATTCTGAGCATGAAACCTCAGGCTAGCTAGCCAACACAGAAACCGCATAAAGGGTCCATAATGAGAAGGGAAAAGAGAGCTTGGTCATTGTCTGGATTGCTAAGATGAAGAATTTCGTACGGTGTGGTAGAAGTACTGGATTTTGAACTAGACATTGAAGATTCAAATTTCAGCTTTGCTTCTCACCATCAGTATGACCTTGGACAATGACCTTTTACTTCTCTATAGGCTTTAGTTCCCTCCTCTAAAAAAATGAAGAAATTATACTGGTTGCTATCTCAGGTTACTTCCAAGAATCCATATCTACCTGGTATGTTTGATATGAGGCAGCTACTTAGCATATCACATAGAACTCTGGTTCTGAGGTCTAGAAAACCTATTCCAAATTTGGCCTCAAATATTTAATAGATATGTGATCCTGGATCTTTTACTCAACTTCTGCCACAGTTTCTTTATATATAAAATGGGGATAATAGCACTTACCTCATGGGATTGTTAAGATGACCAAATGAGATCTTTGTAAAGTGCTTCACAAACCTTAAAATACTATATAAAAGTTGTGATGATGATGATGATGATACTATAGGTAATGACAGACTTCACATCCACAAGGTACATAATTTATTGATGTTCACGTAGAGGATCCAGTGAAGCCATGTGCCAGTCTGTGACATAGCCATCCTATACCTCTTTTGTTCTGTTCCCAGACATCACCCTTAAATCTAGGAACTGGTCAGTTTTTCCAGGGCTCCATTCTGATCTGAATGACTTCCGAAGAGTTGAGGATTATCCTGTTTTATACTCAAGAAAATAAAAAAGTATCAAACAGGACAAGAGGATAAAAGGAGCTGCTGTAATTTATAAACCCATCAATCTAGGAAGATGGACCTTCAACACTTGTGAAAATAGTAATCCTGGATAAGATAGACAAAGATGTAGGCAGGAATTGGCAAAATCCTCTCAAGGATTTTTGGGAGCTTTGGGGGCTACACTCTTGGACTCTGAGTCACTCAAGCTGGTTTTGTTTACTTCATCCAGTGGTAGCGACCTAATCTGATCAAACTGCCTCGTTAGGATTTGATTTAGTAGACAAGAGACAGCTAAATGGGAACAGTGAGACAAGAAGTTAAGCTAATTGTTCCAGATTAAACAGCAATCCTATGACAGTCTTAGGAGCCCTTTATCTGGTTGCCTCTAAATGGTGTCCACATTGGGATTTTGCTGCAGACATATCTCTGTCAGCTGGTGTGGCCATGGAAATAAACCCTGAGAAGCAGAGAAAATTATAAAATATAAGTCACGGCCTCGGAGAGCTGTGTAAAGTCTCCTTGGAGTTCCAAAACAATGCTCTACTGCAGAGTTGAGAAGGAGTCTTGAGAGGCTGATTTGTAGGGGCCACGGATTGTTTTGCTTTGGCTTCTAGGTGTTGGGACCACCTTTTTTTGCTCCAGTTTCATTCTGATTTTTAGGTTGGCTCAGAGTGAAATTTAAGCCACATTTTGAGGTTTCCTCTACCAACAGAGGAATGATTGACTTCTGATTGGCACTCACAGCCCCAAGACTATTTGGAGTTTGGTTTGTTTTCACAAACACTGTGAGATGTTGGATGACAGCACAGGTCAAAGTCAGAGTCAGCCTGGCTAAGTGGAACCATTCCTTGTCCCAAGAGCCACAATTTCATGTCTTAGTGGTTCCGTAGGGGAGTGAAAGTACCTATCTAACAATCTGAGGGCAGCTTTAGCACAGGATAAGAACTAACTCTTGGTGAAATGGTGATTTCTTAGCCATTTCTAAACATGTATGTCATAGAATCAGAGAATCCCAGAAACTCCAGAGCTCATCTAATCCAGCTCTTACAAAAGGAACTCTCTCTTACAAAATCAAGAAAATCAACATCTGAGTCTCTTCTTGAATTCCATCATTGATAGGCAGCTCATTATCTTATAAAGAAAGTCCCTATTGCTAGACAGAGTGGTTAATGTTATCTCTTATTCAGCTGAAATCAACCTCTGATAATTTTCTTTTTTTGCTCCTAATTCTGTTCTCCAGAGCCAAGCAGAATAAGCTATAGCCTTCTTCCAAATGACAGTCTTTGAGATAGGAGATAATAAGTATTTGTTGACTTGAATTGAGAAGTCATGAGATGTGATTAGTGTCTCCAAATAGCTAAAGATCTATCTCAAGGAAAAAGGATTTCAGTGGTTCCTGCAGACAGTTAATTCTAGCATTTAGAAACCATACACAGTTCAATACAGTGCAAGGGAGAACTTCCTAACTTTTAGAATGGTTTACCAATACACTGGACTGCTTCATAAGGGAGTAAGGACCTGTGTCACTGGGGATGATCAAACAGACTATGAGAACAAGTAAATGGCATTCCAAATGTAATAATGTCTTTAGTCTTATAGCATGAATACAGCAGAAAGGAGAGCCTTCTGCTTTATATTATCAACATGAAAAGGTACAGGACAGATTTCACTCAATTCAATTCAACAAACATGTCTTAAATTTACCTACTATGTGGCAGGCATAAAATTTAGTGCTGGAGTCACAGAGATGAAAAATAACACCAAACATGTCCGCCTTCCCAGAGTTTACAATGTACTCAGAAGTGGGGCTGGCCAAATATTACCCATACACAAAGGAATCAACCATGGTATAATGGAAAGAATGATAAGGTCAAAGGAAATAATCAAGAATTCTTGGGAGTTCAAAGATATAGGAAATTATGAAAAGGGAGACGCCACATTTGCCTGAGGAGTAATTGAGGGCTTCCTGGAGGAGAGAGGCATCCAAGTGGACCTTTAAATGAAGGGAATGCAGAAGGTATAGCCTATAGAGACAGGGGAATAAGTGATCTGTATTGAGATATTACAGAAAGTGAGGGGGGTTTCTGATCTGCCTGCACCACAACTTTCACAGTCTCTACTGACATATTCTGGGTGGTCCCAGCAGAACAGAATCTTGGACAACGTAGACTACTGTCCTAGTTTGGCATTTCTTAGCTTCTTATGTTCATCTTTACATTTGTCATTCAGTCATTTCACTTGTGTCTGCCTCTTCTGGACAACATTTGGAGTTTTCTTGGCAGTGATTAGTCATTCCTTCTCCAATCCATTTTACAGATGTGGAAACTGAGACAAACAAGGTTAAGTAATGAGTCTGAATTGGAACTCAGAAAGCTGAGTCTTTCTGATCTCAGACCCACCACTCTCCTAATATAATTTTATTTATCTGTCTTTTTTGGATTCTAGCTCACCTTAGGATGAAAGGCTCATTTCCCTCCTTTGGGCTTCTTTGTCTATAAAGTGGAAATGATACTTGTAGTATCTTCCTTCCCTGGATGGTCATGGAGAAAACACTTTGTATATTTTAAGGTACTTGTAGAAATGGTTGTTCTCAATATTATTTTTAATCCTAGGACCATATTATCTTAGGGCTACTTTAGAGAGTTCAATTTGCTCATTTGACAGAAAAAAAATACTAAGGGCCCAGAGTGGGAAGCATTTTGTTCAGTCATCCATCCTAAAAAGTGCAAAATTTGAACCCAGCTCTCCAGATTTCACATCTGGTGTTCTTTCCACTATGACTTCACCCTTCAAAAAAATATAAGATGGACTCAAAATAGAACCATTGGGCTAAAGAACAGAGCTAAGAGAATTGAAGAGAAGAAGAGCTTGTGATCCTTTTAGATACCTGGGACCTTCTTAAAAGGTTCATAAGGTTCTTAAGTTTCCTGGCAACCTACAGATGCATGATGGAAGCAGCAAGATGAAGCAGAGGATGCTTTAGAGACCGTTCATCTCTTCCCATGACACATTACTAGCCGTGTTGTTCTGAGAGCTAGATGGCACAAAGGAATATCTGAGGTTAGACATAGCCTCAGGCAGTTAACAGCTCTGTAATCCTGGACAAATCATGTAATTTCTGCCTGCCTCAGTTTCTTCATCTTTAAAATAGGGATAATGTTTAAAAGATAAAATTGTATAATATTTGTTGAATGCTCTGCAAACCTTCAAGGACCACTTAAATCCCTTTTTAAAATAATAACTTATCCTCTTTGTAGCCCTTTCAACTTTCTGAAAACACAATTTACAGTGAGTTGCTATTCTGCGCCACTAATGGTTGTTTTCACAATGGGTGTTCTTTTTATTCCATTGAAACCAGGTCTGAACCCAAAGAAAAGGGAGCAAGCCTGGTTACAAAGTTTTCATCACCATGTTGTTGTCTTATAGAGTGTTCACTCTTGTTTTCTTTGTGACTTTGCCTGAGACAATGGTGGTGTTTTGGTTTTTATCCAAGATGGCAAAAATATTCCTCCCTCCTTTCATTCCAAGCAAGCTGACAAATGGCTGTTCTTTGTCTCCATGAGGTGGGCTTTCTCCGAGGGTGCCTTGGGTTTTTATTGAAAGAGAACTTTCATTCTGATGAGGGCTAAGTCTGGGAGCCCACCCTAGCAGTTTCTGTGGGGTTTGGCTTGGTTAACCACTTGCTGCTGTTACAAAAGCCCACAGCTAGAAAATGATCATTACCAAGCGGCTTGATTTACATTGTGGTGGGTAAGTGGGTGGAGATGTAGAAGGCAGAGAAATCAGTGTAGCCACGGATGGAACCAAAGAAGGGCTGGCTCGCAGCTGGTTGGCGGCAACCTCGGTACTCAGGGAACCGGCCTTGTAGGAATGAAGGGAGTCTTTAAAGAAAGATGTATAACTAATTGTTATTATCCTTCCAGTCACTTGGGGATAGATCTGTGTGCAGCAGAGATTAAAAAAAAAAAGAGGTAAAATTTTAGAAGAAATTGTGAATTGCATTGTCTATGGGCATGAGTATACACATGCATAAATATAAAAATCTGTAACTATGGTAGGGCAACCAGGGCTTTGACCCAGAATGACAAAATTTCGAAAGCACTGACCAATCTTGGACATTTTTGCTTTTCTTAAGGAATGCCCCACATACTCTGACTTACCTCCCACCACCCTGCCTTTGCCCCTGCCTCTCTCCTATCAGTATATATTTCTTAAGCAATTTAAAACTTTCTAATTTCCCAGAAGTGCTTTCTTCTCCACTTTTGCCCCAGGTGCAAACTTTTCTTGTTATGACCCTGTGTATCCACATGTAGATGCAGGTTTGTCTACCTTTGAGAAGGAGCATTATTCCATTATCTGAATTGGCTTTGTTCCAACACATACCCGCCTCCTCCGGCAAAAATGCTGAATTCAGTGATGTCGTTTGTCTTCTCTTAAAAAATAAAAGTCCCATTCTACACGTGTTCTTTGATTTCATATTGAGGATCATTAAGAAGCCACTATTTCTGCCATCACCATGGTTATCTCCACCAAGGGAAATGAAGTGAGGGCTGAGATGATTCTCTGGCCTCCAAACACTGCATTTGAAACCTAGATGTTCCACTCCGGTGTGCCCGTGTAGACACTGCCAGGTCATTCTGTGACTGTGAATCCTTCTTTCCTTTCTCACCCAAATACAAAATGACCACCCTTAATTAGCATAAATATGACATGACTGGCATGGCAAGTGATTAGAAGTAAAGAATGATCAGAACAGACTGACTAATGTGTCCTTTGGAATTTCAGATCACACCTCCCCTTAATGACTCATTGCCTGTAGAAAATTAAAACAGAACGTGAATTATTACGCATTTCAGTAGTTTTTCAGAAGTCTAAAAATGGGATTGTTCTTAGCACCTTTTACCCCATTCTGCTGGCTCAACACCACTGCAGACTGCCCAGAACTAAGAACATCTTTGGTATTTTCTGTTTTAGGGGTTTCCATGGCCAACAAAATTCATCACCACATTGGTTAGTCTGCTAGTGACAAAGCTCTGTATATTTAGCTAGGTTGGTAAAACGTGTAAGGGAAAGGGAACCAAAAAAGTTTATATTTATTGTTAATATGAATGGTACTCCTATAGATATTTATTTAAACAATATATGCAGACAAGAATAAAAACTTTTCAATAGCCAATGCCCAGGAAGACTTTTGAGTGGGACAATCAGTCTAGATTGAGAAAAGGAAGGTGTAAAGAGTTGGAATGACCTTATATAGTCATCCTTATCTCCACAGTAAAACAAAACAAACCAAAAAAAAAAGAAAAAAAAAAACTAACCATTGGATGCCCCATTTCTTATTTTTCTTTGTTAATCCTTAGGTGCATTGCCATTGTTCAGTTTAGCTCCTGTTTAGGAAAATTCCAAGTAACTTGGATAAATCCAGACACTAGTTTTATTTTTCCCCTTCATTAAAAACTTTATTGTATATGTTTACTTCATCAAGATAGCAAAGCCTTTTACTATGTAATACAAGTTTCAAAGCTAAAGTAACTTTGCCTTGTAGGTTTGCTGGTCAGTCCTGGAGACAGAAGTTTACCTAAACTTACTTTTACAAATGCCAAAAATTTAAATTTGAGGCAAAATTAGAACATATTGGTATCTTATGAATTCTCTGCAAATTAGTTCTTCCTCCCCTAGTGGCATTGGAGAATGGAAGAGAAACTTTTATGTTTCTAGATTTGAGGTCAGAAAACCAGGTTTGGAATCCTAGATCTTCTCCCTAATGTGTAGCTCTTTAAAAAGATCGTTTCCAGGTCTAGGAAGCTTTTAGGGACATCCTATAGGGAATGGTGGAAGGAGTAAAGATGACTTGAGTAAGCATTCATCAATTCACAGAGAACCATACAGAAATGGTCACTATAATCTCAGGAAAGATGAGAAGTCAAATGAAAAGATTCTGCCTTTTTTATTGATGCAAGGTTAAAAAAAAAAAAAGAGCGTTCACTTCAGACTGAGCTGAGGCTCACTCAGACAGCCAGACCTGCTTTAAAATTCTCATCCTGTCTTTTACCCCTTTTTGGCCCTGAGAAGAAGGAAGAATGCTAAGGGGTTGGGGTGGGAGGGCAGGCAGGACAGGGAAGAATGCCCCTGCCTTCTTTACCTCCTGGAGGCTAGAGCCCTATTAGGTGGGTGATTGCTCCATTAGAATGTTATAATGCTCCCAAGCCATTATATATGCATTTCACCAAAGACAGGCTGACATGGCTTTATTCCAAACCCCAACACTTCCTCTCTATCCTTTTGAGCCCCAGTAATGTATAGTATTCTGCAGACCAAGAAGGGAATGTCCATTTGTCCCTTGTAGTAACTAGCTTAAAACTGGGTGCTGGGTGACTAAGGGGAAAGGGAGCTGATCCTACCACAGAAGACTTGAAAGCCAAAATATGCAACTTTGTTTTATAGCATGAGTGGAAAATATTTTCAGCCAGTTCACAGATATCTCTGCCAGTGGGATCAGGCATAGAATGACTGGTTTGAGATTCCCTAGTCTCACTCCTCTGCTGGAGGAGCAAGTGATGGGGCTGAATGGCCAAGAGGCAGGCAGCCAGAGAGCGCATGGGGAGCCAAGAACTTGGACCAGAGAGCCACTGGATAAATAGCCCTAAATAATGGAGAGCTGCCTTTATGTTGGAAGGCAAAAGGAATTATTTTTGGATGGACATTGACTTCTCTATACTCAAATCTGTGGTTTCAGCCCAAACAGGAGAAGTAAACTGCTCGGAACCCCTGGAGAGTACTTCTCATTGTGCCAGAATGTAATAGAAACCATCTCCATCCCCAAGCCCCCCCGGAATTTGGCATCCTCCATTTTGAGTCATTCTCAGAGGGACTACAGAAAACAAAGATGTGTCATAATATTTGCCAAGAGATCGTCTACACTGGCCTTAGAGCCAGAAAGGTTTTTCCCCCTTTGTCTCCATCACTGCATTCATTACTCTTTCGGCTGCAGTGCCAACTTGGTCTATCAGTGATAAATATTTATTAAGCACCTACTCGGCGCCAGGCACTGTGCTAAGCACCGGACAGTTACAACAAAGGTGTGAGTTCAACTCAATTCAGTTCGTTTCAACCAATGTTCTGTTCATTGCCTACTATGTGCAAAGCTCTTCGCTGGATGCTAAGAGCAGAGAGACAAAAAGGAAACTCGAGAAGATTGTGTTCTCCTGGAGAGATACAATAGGCATATGGAGAATATACGAGGAAGGGAGGGACCGTGGGGAACACTCACGGAGGGTCGTCCCTGAGGGGCTCTGGCAAGCAGAAATGAGCTTGTAGGACCGTTGAGAGCAGCAAACATGCTGAGCATTGGGGAAGAGTCCAATCAGATGGGAATAGACGGCGTGTGCAGGGGAGCAGTGTGAAATTAACCTGGAAAGGTAGATTAGAGCCAGATTGTAGAAGGCATTAAATGCCAGGCTTTAGATTTTTATTTTGTCTTGGAAGCATCAGGGGATCACTGACAGCTTTGGAGAAGGAGAGGACCGTGGTCAGCCCTGTGCCTTAGGGGGATTATTTTGGCAGCTGTGTCTAAAATGGATTCTGGCAGAGGGCAAGGGGAAAATGGGGAGGCTAACCAGCTAGCCTTATTAAGGAAGAGCATCTAAGAGCCTATACAGTGGTCTGAGAGAGAAGTTAAATGGAGTAAGCTTTCCGGTCCAATGCAAAGAGACAAGTTTGCACACAAGATTCAGTCCTGGTCTTCGTCAGATTGGCAAAGAGCATGAAGTGCTTAATAAATATTTGTTGACTTGACGAGGGACAGGGTGCTCCTGTAGTCATGGTGACTCATGAAACATGCAGCTGAAGAGATGACAGAGTGAGCAAAATGATAACCAAAGAAATTTCAGTGTCTGCTTTGGGGGGGATGTCTTCTTGTTGAAACTAAAAGGGATTTTCTGAGATTGACTCAAGGATTATAGTTGGTAGTTTCCATTTTTCTCAGCTGATAATTTCTAGATAGGACTCCCTTTCCTTTGGAAGCCTAGTCAACATATTACATCTGTACTTGATGTGACTGAATTCTGCATTCACCTGTTACTTGCAAATCATGCTAAGTGACTAGTTTCTTATTGAGAGTTTATAGTTACAGAAGCATGGTTCACATTCCACTAAACACTGATTTCCATAGTAACGCGGCACCCCATTGTCCCAGAAAACTCAATTAAATCGATTACTTCTTTTGACATTAATACTCCCTGTTGAATTTTTTTTTAATGCTTCAGAATGAACTTTTCTCTTCATTCAGATGATGTCTAGATAGGGGAATAACTAAATAGGACATTGCCAAATGAATCTTCTAATATGGGAGTTATTACCTTTAATTTGTCCATGACTTTGCATCATTAATTGTATCAGATGTTACAACGAGAACAGTAGTTGAATCTCATATTTATATAATGTTTTACCAAAGTTTACTGCTTGTATTCCATGTAGTACCATGGAAAAAGTGCTGCATTTGGAGATAGAAAATCTCCCTTTGAATCCAGTCTTTAGCTACTTAATACTAGAGTAGTCTTGGGCAAATTCTTTCTTCCCAAGTTCTCAGTATCCTCAACTGTGGAATGAGGGGGTGATGTGATCTGGCTTGGATAGATGGGGGGGGGGGGTTCATCAAATCTAAATTTTTGATACAACTCTAACAGTAGTGCTACAATTCAGGTAATGTAAGGATCTTTATGGTACAGTTAAGATAAGCAAAGCTTTACTAGTTGAGTGTATTTCCTAAGGAAATTAACTCACACCTCGATCTGAAACAAGTTCACTTTACTGATTCATGAATAAACATTTAATAAACACCTACTGTGTGCCAAGCACTCTGCTAAGCATTGGAGATACAAAAGAAGGCAAGAGACAGTCCCTACCTTCAAGGAGTCAACAATCTAAGTATATCATTTTTAGAAAGGTAATGCAAGTTTTATCATCCTTATTTTTTTAAGATGGAGAAACATAGACATAGAATTGTGAAGTAGCTTTCCTAAGGTTACATGACTGGAACTAATTGGCCAATTTGGAAGTTGAACCTAAGTCTTCTTATGAGGCAATAATTGCAGGTTTTCTGTGATTAAAGGGGGTGAGGGAGGGTGATTAATACTTATTTACTTGGGCTCCATAAATAGTTGTAGAGAAGCCAATTTTGATAGCTAGATATATAAGGAATAACTTTCTAATAGTTATAAGTAGACAAAAGTGAGGTAAACTATCTTGGGAGATAATGAATCCCCCATCATTATATGTCCTCAAGTCAAGTCTGAATGATCTTTTTGTCAAGGATTTTACAGAGAGAATTCTGACACTGGAATGGGCTGGATTTGAATGATTGTTGAGGTCCTTTCTGGTTTCAGGATTCTACAATTCTGTGATCCTAAGACCCAATGAAGAATCATCCTCATAATTATATATTTGAGAAAAGTGTCCTGGATAGGAATAACAAGTATAGAGGGTAGGGGTGCCATTTTCTATTGTATACTGTCCAGATCTCAAAAAGTGATTCAATGTTTTGTTAAAATAAACCCCTCCCTTTTTTTTTTTTTTTTTTTTTTTTTTGTTTTGGCTCTTCAAATTTCCTTGGGGGGATTGTGCCAACTTGTGATTTTGTCCACTTGTATTCTGTTAACTTTTGAGTCTTTACATTTTTTTTTCAGAAAGGGTTTAAGGAGGAAATTTTTCTACTCTGTGAGTGTTGTTTTTTTCAACAGCCTATCATGGTTCTATGGCTATGGGGGCGGCTGAGTAGAGGTGGAGACTGTGTGGATGAACAGAGGTCTAGAGATGCAGATGAGAAACCTCTGGGGAAACTGAAAGCCCTGAACACTGGAAAAAGGGGGGCAGATCAGCTTCAGGCCCTAAAGTGGTAAAGGAACTTGCCACAACAGGAAGTGGGCAGGATGCTGTTTTCAATATACCCATGGGAACCGAATTGGAAAGTGCTGTGGTGAATGTGTGTGGAAAAAAAGAGAGAGAGGGAAAGAGAAGGGGGGGGGGAGGTGACTTTAATCAAGCTATAAATATCTGTTTCTTTGAAGTTTTATGACCAACTATTTAAAAAATTACTGGAAGTCACATAAAGAGGCGTTTCATGAATTGGTGGAGTTGAGAGGTGCATAGGAAGGTTAAGTTTATCCCATCCCAGAAGACAGCTGTTACTGGCTTTTTTTTTTTTTCCTGGATCTTCTGATGGACTGAACAGGACAACCTTGCATGCAGCTTTTAGATTCTAGAAAATCAACTTTAGTTATTTCTAGAACCATAGATTTCCCTTAACAACTGATTCTTTCTTTAAAAATAAAAAGCAAAAATCTGATAAAATTTCAAACACCTATGATTTTATCCACGCAAGTGCACAATCCACCAATTCAAATCCTTACTCCTCTATACTTTAAAAATGGGTAAATGGATTCATAAGACTGAAAAGCTTTATCCCATAGTGGCTAGTCCTTTGGTTGCCAATCCTGTTGTGATAACTATCTAGAAAAGGGATTCACATTCTGTGAGGAAATACAAATTGTAGATATAAAAATATATACAAGCATATGCTAAAGATACAAAAGCTCCACAAAGTGGGGTGGAGAGGTAGGAGAGCCAGTAGCATCTGGGAGGAATCAGAAAAAAAAAAGTATCTTATAGGTCATTATATTTGAGCTAAACTTTTAAGGCAATGAGAGATCTAAGAGGCAGGGGGGGCATTGGATTATTTTCTAGGCATGGAGAACAACCTACGCAAAGGAACAGGAGGAGAGCCCATTTAATTGTTTAAGAATGGTGGAAATATTGGTTGAAGCTAGGTTATTAAGAGCTTTAAATGCCAAACAAAAGTAGTTTGTATCTCAGGGTAATAGAGAGCCACTAAGTTTATTGAGCAAGGAAAACCTATGATTTAGGAATATCATTCTGGTATCTATGTGAAAGATGAACTAGAAAAAGGAGAGATAAGGCAAGGAGAACGGTTAAGAATATTGTTCAAGCGAGAGATAACAAAGTCCTAAATTTGGGTGTTGCTGGTATTGGTAAAGAGAAGGGGATGTATGTGAGTGTTGTGGAAGGACAAACTAGACTTGGTAGCTGGTTCTTAATGATGACTCCAAGATGATGATTCTTAATTTCTGTAAGGGTGATGGTACTCTCAACAGGAAGAGGAAGGTTCTGGAGAGGAGAGTTTGGGGCCATGGGGATCCATATATACAGAATGTTGGACGTTTTCCTCTGGTTCTTCTTTTATAATGTGGGATGCCAGTGCAGCCTGCAGGTTAGCTGTCTTTCTTACTCTTAATATATGGCTTAACGATCCCCTTTCCTGGCCATACAGTTCCTTGATTTGTTATTGTTGGAAAGAACAGTATTAATATTTCCTTTTACTTTTTTGTTTTATCTTTTTCTGTTTTTTGGTTACTAATATTGAATTAGACCTTATCGCTTGACTAACACCTTGGTTTGTTTGTTGTAAAGTTAGAAACATTTTGTGCCTTCCTGAAGCATTATGGTTTAGCAGAAAGGATTGAATTCGGGATTATGATACCTCTAAGTCCTATGGAGCTTTCTAGCCAGATGACCTCCACTAACTCATTTAAGTCTCAGTTTCCCTTCAAAAAGGGTTGAACTAGATAATCTCTAAGATTCTGTCCCAATTTCCTATTCCATTCAGTTCCTTTAAGGAAAGAATCTCACACCTTCTAGAACTATACTGGTTCTAGTATATTATGAAACTCTTTCTCCCTTTGTTCATGCAGATATATAATTAAATGCTTAACAAGTTTTGTAAAGATAAACACACATTTAAATATCAGTAGTGAGAAGAAATAAATGCTTTGAATTTAAAGAAAAATGCAATTCAAATTAAAAATCTCTGTTTTAAGCTACTCAGATCCAATAGTAAGGGGGGAAGGTCTTTGATGATTGCAAAAACTTAACTTTCCAAAGGACTTTATCTCCATAGTCACCTGGAAGGAGACATGGTTCTGGACCATGTGCTTTCCTTTACTCTAACAAGGTTAAAATAATACTGTTAATATTAATATAGACTTGGTCAATTCAGAGACTGAAATAATTTAGGCAAGATTGGGAATGGAGTTTACCTATTTACTATCTTTGAACAAAGAGATTTACTAAATAAATGAACTCTCATATGATTGTTCAGGGTCAATATCTTAAACTAAGGCATTGAATCCTTTGAAACAACAGAAACATTCATTTACAAACATATTTTTTCATATTAAAGCAGGTCCACTAAGCAGTTCTTTTAAAATTCATGCTTTATCATTCAAGGTAAATTGGGTTACTGTTTAGAAGTAACAAATACATGTATTATCTACCTTATGGGCTTGTGAGGAAAGTATACTCTATGAATTTGATATTATTGTTGTTGTTATATACTCATTCTGTGATCCTCTAGGAGTAAGAGGATTTTTAAACTTTAACTTTTTACATGATTGTAGGATTTAGAACCAGAAGTTAATTTGTTATAACTTCCCTATTCTACAAATGGGGAAACTGAGGCCCAGAGAGTTAAGGTCCCATGGGCAGCAAACCTCACACTCAGGATTTGAATCCAGGCCCTCTCACTCCAAATCCAGCCTTCTTTCCTCTGTCATTCCCCTTCCACTACAACCCAGCTGCCAACTCTTTGACGAATGGAACTCATTATGTGCGCATTTGGCCCACCTATGATTTCGTCTTTGGCAATATTAAAATCCAAAGAGATAACAGAGAAGGGAACTTATGGGGAAAGCAAATCAATTGTTTTGCTTGCAATGATTGCTTTCTTAAAAAGAGAGGAGCCCAGCAAAACAGCAGCAACCTAGTCTGCAGTTAGTTAACATTAATAATGCCAGAGGCAATATCACCAGGCTGTCTGAAAAGGATTTGCTCATCACATGATTAGTATATGAAACTATGTGTTCATCAAAATCTTGCCACTACACAGGCACTATATATCTTCCAGGGCTTCTTTTTTTTAAACCCCTTCTTGAATTGAGTATACAATTTTCAGCAAGACTTCCCCAGAGAAAGTTTGCCGCAGAGTGAGGGTTCTGTTTAATTGTCCTGTGGTCTGCTCACAGTCAATCTGGAGGGGTTCTTTTTTTTGTAGTTAAAGAGCTGTTTGTCAGGGAATAAATTGTGACAGAAACAGAGACAGATTTATGAGTCCTTCAGGGAGCTGCTTTCTTTTATAAGGACTCTCCAGATATGAGGGCTTTAGAATACTTCTCTTGAATCAGTGTAAATAACATTTAGAAATGATATTTAATAAACCTCAGCTCACCCTGAACGACCAGCTTGCACTCAGTATTTACCCCCTTTCCTGCCTCCCCGAATGGCTGGCGTCTGTTTAGATTTTAATTTCACTGCATCCACTCTTAACTTCGCTCAGATTCTGCAGTTCCCAGTTAAAAGAAATAAAAAGAAATGACTCCTTATCTTGGGGTGACCCAGCCACTTGCCTCCCTGACACCTTTAATTGAATTGGATTGTGTTGCGTGGGTGTTGACCTCTGTTGGGAAGCGTGAGCACTTTTGGCCAAGAGAAGATATGTTTCTATGGCTTGAAAATTTCAGGAGCCATTCTTCAATATTAGTGGCTCTCAGCTGACCACATGGGCCACACATCCCAGGTCCCTCTTCAGTTTCAGAGAATCACATATTCTCAGCATTGGTTAGTATATATTTCTTTTTTTTTTAAATAACTTTTTTATTTTAAAAAACACATGCAAAAATAGTTTCCAACATTCATCCTTACAAAACCATGTGTTCCATAGTTTTCTCCCTCCGTCCTCTAGACAGCAAGTAATCCAATATAGGTTAAACAAGTGTAATTCTTCTAAACATATTTTCACATTTATCATGCTGCACAAGAAATATCAGACCAAAAAGGGAAAAAAATTAAAAAAAAAAAAAAAAGCAAACAACAACATGAAGAAAAAAGATGAAAATTCAGTGTTGTGATCCACAGTCAGTCTCCATAGTTCTCTTTAGGGATGCAAATGTCTCTCTTCATTACATCTACTGGAATTGGCCTGAATCACCTCATTGTTAAAAAGAACCAAGTCCATCACAGTTAATCATCATCTAATCTTGTTGCTATGTACAATGATCTCTCTCCTGGTTCTGCTTATTTCACTTAGCATCAGTTCATGTAAATCTCTCCATGGCTCTATAAAATCATCCTGATGATTATTTCTTATAGAACAATAAATAAGATTCCATTACATTATTGGAAGATATTTCAAAGATCATCAAGTATTGTGACTAAATAACAAGAATTCTTTCTACCTTATTCCTTATCAGCAGACTTCCAGTACGAAGCAACTCTAAATCTTAGAAAGTTCTCATTGTCTAAGGATAGTCAGTAGCTGCCTTTCTATAACTTCCCTTCATTCCTTCTAGTACTACCCTCTGGGACTGAGCAAAACCAATTGGGGCTTTCTTCTTTCCACATGGGAGCCCTTCTAATTCCTGAAGGAATTAGAGTTAGTATATGAAACTATGTGTTCATCAAAATCTTGCCACTACACAGGCACTATATATTTTCCAGGGCTTCTGCCCTTGTGTGCCTTCCCCTCTGACTGAGAAAGCCCTTTGCTTAAAGCCTTGCTAGCCTTTGGAGGAAACACTTGATCTTGCTGGGTCTCAGTTTCCTCATAATGAAATGAAAATGAATATTTGGGTTGGATGACAGACATCTTAAGTTTCTTCTAGCTCTAAATCTCTCATACTAATTCTATTTTTAACTCTCTGTAGAAGTTAATACTAGAATAGTTGTGCTTATTGACGAAATCAAATAAAGATTGAAATAAGTTTTAGTCTTAGAGTTGTTCCTCTTTCCCAAACCAATAATAGTCTTCTCCCCTGCTCCCTACCATCCCCATGCCTTTTGGCAGTGACCAATAGGAAGGTGGTGTTTAACTTAGCTGGAGAAAAGTGGAAACAAGACTGTCTGGTCAAGAAATAGAGCCACCGCAAATCCATTTTCCCCTACCTCCCATACCAGGGGTGTGCAGAAAAAAAGGAAGTAGAGAAGACTATAGTTTTCTGCACATAGTCTTTCATCCATTTGCTACTGAGTGAATCGAGTGAATGAATAAAATGCCTAATTCTGAATTGTTTGGAGACATTGAGCAGAAGGAGGATTATTTTAGGCTATATTTAAAAAAAAAAAAGTACTAGATCTCTCTCTCCCGATCCTTCAAATCTTGTAAATATTTAATTTCTTTCACTGACTTATAACCAGCAGACATAGTTATTGGATTATGAGCTGGAAAAGGCCTAAAAACCCATCCAACCAAATCCCTTCATTTTATAGATGGGGACACTTGAGGTCCTGAAGTGTTAGGTCAAGTTAGCCAAAGTCACACAGGTAATAAAAGCAGAGCTGGCATTTGGTATCAAGCCCTCTGACTACAATTCCATTGTTCTTTACATGATTTTCTACTCACTGCTTTCCATGGGGTTGTTCATTATAGTTTATGTCAGCCATTCTGCTATATATTACTAAAATCCTCAATCATTAAAAAATAACCCTTCTCAAAATTTGTCCAATGGATTTTTAGGAATTAATTTTATCAATCTCTCCAAATTTTGTCATACAATGACCTGATGGGATGACTCGCCCCAGAGCAAAATCCAGTGTCTTTTTTTTTCCTCTTCTAATTAAACCAGGCATTTTAACACATGTATTAGATGTGTTCCAAGCACCTTAGAACAATAACTTTCAAAATTCCTGTGAGAGGTCAATAAGCCAATGAAGATCCATCTCCGAAACTATTTCTGCTCATCTCATAGGTCTAGCATCCTATGCTAAAGCCAGCCTGGGGGAAGAGAGGGTCAGCCTCAAAGAAACCCTTCTTACCTTAAGTTCTATCTTGGGGGAAAATTGCTGTACCCAGTGACTCCACCATGTGGGCTCAGAGGAGTAGGACTATGACCACAGCAAGATAGCTATCTACATGGTTCCAGGACTGGAGTCAATATGACCCTATTTTAAATCCAGCTTCAGAGACTTACTAGCTGTGTGACCCTGGGCAAGTCCCTTAAGCATTGTCTGCCTGGGGTTCCTCATCTATAAAATGGGGATAATACCACTGATTTTATAAAACAGTCCGGAGGACCAAATAAAATAATATTTTTAAAATGCTCAGCATGGTACTTGGGGCATAACAGATGCCGATTAAATGCATATTCCTTGCTCTGGCCTTCCTCTGTGGGAAGAGGCTACATTTGAAACTAGGGAAGCAGGGCCACAAAAATGCCATATCCTGGGATTCTTCTCCTTTGGCAAGGGCCCATTTCCCTGTGAGCCTGGATGCCTTGTAGATGAATGAGGCCCTCTTCTTTCCACTAAGGCAAACAACTTAATGAATTCCAAGAAAGATACATAAGGATGCCATAATATAGAGAGTGCTAGGTTCAGTTCCCGCCTCAGGCACTTACTATCTAATCACTGACAAATTGCTTAATTTCTCAAAGACTCAGTTTTCTGGGTTGGAAACTGATAATAGTAAGAGTTGCATTTCCCAACTCACAGGGCTATTACATGGAAAGAAATAAACAAATCTTAAAGCATTTATATTGATATTCACTAAAAGTGTCATTATGGAAGTCATTAAATCCCCTGCCCAAAGTTGATCATGTCACCTAATGAATGCTACTGGGATCCCACCTCTCCTCTGCTTTAAGATCCTCAATAACTGCCAGGTCATCGGGATGCTGGCTGGATAAAATGCAGACTTCTAGCCCTGGCACTCAAAACCTTCCACAACTTGACTCCTGTTTTTCTCTTGTCAGCCTTCCCTCAGAGTCATTCTCATTCTCCCGTCCTATTATCCAACCAAATTAGACCACTTTCCATCTTCCATTGCTCTTTCTGATCTCTTTAGTCATTGTATCATTGTTCCTGCTTTCCCTTTGTACCTACAATGGTGTCTTCATTCCCTTCCCATCACTGAAAAACACTCAACTCCAATGCCATCTCCTCCATGGTTTCTTTCCACCAAGGGGAAATGTTTCTTTTCCTCCACATATCTCCTAGAATATTTTAAACCATAGTTATTTATATACCTGCTGCCCCCCTCACCCCACACACACCTAATTGGGTTATAAGCTCCTTGAGAACAGGACACCTAATAGTGAACATTTTGGGTGGAAAAGGGAATGATATTATGAAATGATATAGAAGAATAGCTTCTCCATAATTTATCTTGGGACAGATGTCATAGTCCCCTATGGAAACTTATGAGCCCCTTCTGAGAATAATGCTTTTAAATAACTGAAAAAAAAATCTAAATGACCTCAGTTAGATAAGGTCAGTGAAAATAAGATTCAATGTTTTTCTAGTTATCCAACTTCATGGACCCTCTCCACCCCAATCCCACCCCCTTCCCTGAAATCTGTCCACAAATCCAGAGTAAAAATATTGTCTTAGAGAACTTTCCAAGTTGTCAAAATTTAGGACACTTCCTATGGACACATATGTGTCAAAACCTGAATGTTGACCTTCTGGACATAAGAGTAGCTCTTTACTACACCATGCTGTATCTCATCCTTTGTGCATAACAGGTGTTTTAGGGATACTTTTTCAATTGAAAAACTTGGGAAAGGATATTTTCTTTAAAAAATAGGTCCCTATTTTATATTTTTATGGTTTTTTTCTTCAAGAAACTAAAAGTGCTTTCAGGCATGTCTTTATTACCACATTAGTTCTCATAATGACCCCAAGACCTTATTATTCTTATCTTTAAGAGGAGAAATCAAGGCACAGAAAAACAAATGGCACAGGAAAAGTTGTGCAGACCCGTTGTTGCAGAAGTAATAATAGAATCGAGAATTCTCATAGAACACTTCTGGCATCTATCGGACCATTCTTTTCTGCCAAGTTCCCCAAATAGTCATTTCAACAACATAGTGAAAAGAGAGGAAAACAAGAACTCTTCTCCTGTCCTTCTGGAATTCTCTCTACTCTGTATCTTAAGGGAACAGATTAAAATGGGGTTTGCCCTCATTATGGGAGATCACGCTGCCTTTTGAAATAAGGCACCTTTCAGAGAGAAAACAATCTTCTGAGAAAATTTGAAAGACTCCCCAATCACTTCTCATCTTAGGAACATTTAGTGGCTCTTTTTCTATGGTTTACCTTTGTACCTTTTTCTACAGGTGCATGTTAACCTAGCCTGTTCTGTGACCCTCTGATACACATTCTTGGGAGATAACATCAATTGTGATGGGTTGAGGCTGCTTTGGATCAATCAAACCACAGGGAAAAAAGAGTGCTTTGGTATAAATAGCCTGATTTCCTTGATAATTGCATAATGATATCTTTAATTCCCATACCCTTATCTTTAGCTCTTTCCTTAGTCATTTATTCAAGATCCACACCACTATTCAAAATCCAGTAGGATGCATATTTGTATCTGGCTTGGAAAGGGTTTCTCTCCCTCTCTCAGTCTGTGTCTCTCTGTATTTCTCCTCTCTTGTCTCTGTCTCTCTGTCTCTGTCTTTCTTTTTCCCTCCCTTTCCCTTTTCCTCTTATTCCTCTTTTCCCTCTCCCTCTCTCTCTTTTTCTCCCTCTCCCTCCCCTCTTGGCACATATCATGAGAGACCATGGCAGAAGATCCTAGCAATTAGCAGGAACCAAAGCGATAATTTATTGCAACCAACACTGTGATATAATCGTCACACAATGTAAAAGCAAAATCCATATTTTTTTCACAGCACCACTGCAGTGCTGTAATATGCCCGGCATGCTTTCTAATGTCTTTTGTTTGCATTAGGAAAAACATAACACTCTCCCACTGCGAACCAGAGATCCCCTCAGGTTCTGGGGACTGTGACATTCAAAATTGTACTTTGAAGGAGTAAGAGTGTGTGTGTGTGTGTGTGTGTGTGTGTGTGTGTGTGTGTGTGTATACCCATGTGCAAATGTTGGCTTGGGTATGAAAAGGTAAATTTAATTCTATCTCATGTCAGAGGACTAAAAAAAAGTCTTTCCTTTTGTTATTTTTAAAAGCTATTTTCTTCCCCTCAGTTTTCTTTGCTTAATATAATACACAGATAATTTTGCACATACATGTTCATGCATGGAGGTGAAATCTGGAGGGAATTCTAAATTACTACTAGCCTTTTTCTATACATCTCAATGGAATGCTATTGATTTTGCAAATCTATTGATCTTAATAATCAAAACCTGCTTCAGAACAGAATATTGTTCTGATTTTCCAGAGTGCCATGCCACGTGACTCACTGGCAGGATTATGGGTCAGGTTCTTCCAGGTGAGGAATCTACTGTGGAGATATTTCAAGTCTTTCATACAATAACCCAGTGGCCTTCAAATATCCATTCATACATCTGGAAAGATGGACATCTAGTCCCAGGGAGATATTTCCTCAACAGGAACATTTTGCATGTCTTCAGAAATCACTGAGTGCAAAAACCAATCAACCAACCAACAAAAGCCATCCACTATAATACAAGAAGGCCAGCAATATTATCTGCCTTCTATAGTCTCTATCCAGAACTTCTAAAATAGCAATTAAGGGAAGAAGTCTCAGCTGACTGCACAAGATACTCAAATGATAATCCAGTTTTACTTTGTGAATGTAAAACAATGTGTTTCCTTATTTGACCAGAAATATGCTGAGTTTAAAAGTTCTGTCCATTCCCACCTCAGTCCATTCCATAGAACCATGTCAGATTATCTTTTTGGTGCTCTAATATGATCATCTCACTGCTCAAAGTCCTTCAATGAATCCCTATTATCTACTCAGTAAGAATCAAATTCATTGGCCTGGCTTTTAGGGTCTCCAAAATCTGGCTTCCACTTACTTTTCAAAAGCCTTCAGCCAAACTGCACAACTTGTCAGACTCATGCAGAGCTTTCCTACTTCTACTTCTTTGCCCTGGAATGGCCTCTCCTATATTCAGATTCCCACATCTACCCTTTTGACTTCCTATCTATAACCTGGAGGCCTAGCTCAAAAATTCCTTCTTCCATAAAGCTTTAATCACATTTCTGAATTGGAAAGAGTCTCAGAGGCCATCTATGAAAGAGAATCTCATCCCCAGAATAACTAACAATTGATTAGTCAGTATTTGCTCCAAGATCTCCAGTGAAAGGTGACTTACTTTCTCTCAAAACATTTTATTTCCTTTTGGATAGCGCCAATTGTTAGGGAGTTTCTCCTTATACATAGTAGTAGGCCACTAGAAGTAATCTCATCTCATAGTATTTTGTATTCTTACACATCTAACACATTCTCAATTGTATGGAATTTCCCTAAGAAGAGTCAAGTTCAGACTATGGTATGTAAAAAGTCAGTGCTTAGTTGAGTTTGGACTATTGTTTTTGTTATTTTTATTCTTCTTTCTTTCTTTCTTTCTTTCTTTCTTTCTTTCTTTCTTTCTTTCTTTCTTTCTTTCTTTCTTTCTTTCTTTCCTTCCTTCCTTCCTTCCTTCCTTCCTTCCTTCCTTCCTTCCTTCCTTCCTTCCTTCCTTCCTATATAATTGTTTATTATTTATTAAGTTTAACTATTGTTAAATTGGCTGAAGATCAAGAGAGACTCTTACGCTGGAATTCCATAACTTCAGGTAACAAGGGACTTGACCTTTCAGCATCACTCTAGTAAAGACCTAGAAGTTTTCATAAACTAATCATTCCAGGAGGAGTGGCTTTTTCATGATTTACATCTTAGGATCTTGAGGGCTGGTCTTTGTGGAATGGGGACCATGTGAAGAAAAGGAAAAAGTCTTCTATTGAGATTTGACTTCTATATATTGACCTTCTATTCGAGGTTTGACTCTTCCATTTCCAATCCTCGTGTGATAATAGGTAACTCCCTCCTTGTATCCGGGCTTTCTTCTTCTTCTCCGTCAAAGGGAAATGACAGGATTAGATGCTCCCTCGGATGCTCTACAGCCTGTGACCCTAATGATGGACCAAAACTTGTTTAGAGACTATCATCCTCGGGACTCCCTCAAGTGCCAGGGGATTGGTAGCTTGAAGCGGCCTTTTATTATCGTTGTAATAAATAGCAAACGGCCCCAAATCCTCCACGATTTTGTTGGCTTTGACCAATGAAGTAGAACAAGACCTCTGAATACCCCATTAGTTCTAGTGCTCCGCTTTGATGAGTCTGCAGCAGCAGCTTTTTTTCTTTCTAAGTCACCAGCCTCACCCGTGTCTCTTAACAAATACTGTTGACAGGCCACGTTGCAATTCTTCTGCATGTTCTGACAGTTTAATTCAGTACCTCCTGGCTAAGCAGCCAGAGCCTGAGGGGCTACTTCAGCACCTTGGCATCCCGCTGCTGCAATTAAAATAATTCAGGGAGTTGGGCCCAGCTCGCAGAGCCCTCCTTCTTCTTCACTTTGAAACACTGAGTGCAAAAACCAATCAACCAACCAACAAAAGCCATCCACTATAATACAAGAAGGCCAGCAATATTATCTGCCTTCTATAGTCTCTATCCAGAACTTCTAAAATAGCAATTAAGGGAAGAAGTCTCAGCTGACTGCACAAGATACTCAAATGATAATCCAGTTTTACTTTGTGAATGTAAAACAATGTGTTTCCTTATTTGACCAGAAATATGCTGAGTTTAAAAGTTCTGTCCATTCCCACCTCAGTCCATTCCATAGAACCATGTCAGATTATCTTTTTGGTGCTCTAATATGATCATCTCACTGCTCAAAGTCCTTCAATGAATCCCTATTATCTACTCAGTAAGAATCAAATTCATTGGCCTGGCTTTTAGGGTCTCCAAAATCTGGCTTCCACTTACTTTTCAAAAGCCTTCAGCCAAACTGCACAACTTGTCAGACTCATGCAGAGCTTTCCTACTTCTACTTCTTTGCCCTGGAATGGCCTCTCCTATATTCAGATTCCCACATCTACCCTTTTGACTTCCTATCTATAACCTGGAGGCCTAGCTCAAAAATTCCTTCTTCCATAAAGCTTTAATCACATTTCTGAATTGGAAAGAGTCTCAGAGGCCATCTATGAAAGAGAATCTCATCCCCAGAATAACTAACAATTGATTAGTCAGTATTTGCTCCAAGATCTCCAGTGAAAGGTGACTTACTTTCTCTCAAAACATTTTATTTCCTTTTGGATAGCGCCAATTGTTAGGGAGTTTCTCCTTATACATAGTAGTAGGCCACTAGAAGTAATCTCATCTCATAGTATTTTGTATTCTTACACATCTAACACATTCTCAATTGTATGGAATTTCCCTAAGAAGAGTCAAGTTCAGACTATGGTATGTAAAAAGTCAGTGCTTAGTTGAGTTTGGACTATTGTTTTTGTTATTTTTATTCTTCTTTCTTTCTTTCTTTCTTTCTTTCTTTCTTTTTTCTTTCTTTCTTTTTTCTTTCTTTCTTTCTTTCTTTCCTTCCTTCCTTCCTTCCTTCCTTCCTTCCTTCCTTCCTTCCTTCCTTCCTTCCTTCCTATATAATTGTTTATTATTTATTAAGTTTAACTATTGTTAAATTGGCTGAAGATCAAGAGAGACTCTTACGCTGGAATTCCATAACTTCAGGTAACAAGGGACTTGACCTTTCAGCATCACTCTAGTAAAGACCTAGAAGTTTTCATAAACTAATCATTCCAGGAGGAGTGGCTTTTTCATGATTTACATCTTAGGATCTTGAGGGCTGGTCTTTGTGGAATGGGGACCATGTGAAGAAAAGGAAAAAGTCTTCTATTGAGATTTGACTTCTATATATTGACCTTCTATTCGAGGTTTGACTCTTCCATTTCCAATCCTCGTGTGATAATAGGTAACTCCCTCCTTGTATCCGGGCTTTCTTCTTCTTCTCCGTCAAAGGGAAATGACAGGATTAGATGCTCCCTCGGATGCTCTACAGCCTGTGACCCTAATGATGGACCAAAACTTGTTTAGAGACTATCATCCTCGGGACTCCCTCAAGTGCCAGGGGATTGGTAGCTTGAAGCGGCCTTTTATTATCGTTGTAATAAATAGCAAACGGCCCCAAATCCTCCACGATTTTGTTGGCTTTGACCAATGAAGTAGAACAAGACCTCTGAATACCCCATTAGTTCTAGTGCTCCGCTTTGATGAGTCTGCAGCAGCAGCTTTTTTTCTTTCTAAGTCACCAGCCTCACCCGTGTCTCTTAACAAATACTGTTGACAGGCCACGTTGCAATTCTTCTGCATGTTCTGACAGTTTAATTCAGTACCTCCTGGCTAAGCAGCCAGAGCCTGAGGGGCTACTTCAGCACCTTGGCATCCCGCTGCTGCAATTAAAATAATTCAGGGAGTTGGGCCCAGCTCGCAGAGCCCTCCTTCTTCTTCACTTTGAAACAGAGAGTGCATTTTCCAATCCCCTCATGGAGGGAAGTCAAGAGCTTCCTTTTAGAGTAGATGGCAGGCAGAATTTATTAATAAGATGTTTACTTCCAGGGACTGAATCTATTTGCATTTACATCCAGTGGGGTTTTCTCCCTTCTAGTTGACATAGTTTCTTGGAAAGACTGCAGAAAGGTCATGGGGAGGGGAGGGCCAGCAGAGAAGCTAGGACAGAGATAGGGGGATGTTACAGGCCGCTTTGAGGAGCCTCCCTCGCCCACGTTCACAAGTGAGAATTGCTGTCTTTCATGCCCCATGCTGCACTGGAGAGATAAATGGGAATTTGGGACAGCAGTGGCAGAGCAGCAGTGACAACCAATTGGCCAATTTGAAGCCTCCCTGGGAAGAGGGTTCCTTGAAGTTAATTTGGCAAGGTGTTTCTTCTTGCTTAAGCAACTGCAGAACCGGGTAGGCAATGGTGGGGCAGTGGCTAATGAGCCTCGTTCTGTTTACGTGGGCTTTGGAAGTCTCTGCTGAAGTAGCCTGCCTGGAAAAAATAAATGAATGCCCACACTGGCGAGAGAGAGAGAGAGAGAGAGAGAGAGAGAGAGAGAGAGAGAGAGAGAGAAGAGAGAGAGAGAGAGAGAATGGAGAGAGAGACAGAGACAGAGAGAGAGAATGGAGAGAGACAGAGAGAGGGAGAGGAGAGAGAGAGAAGTTAGACAGAGAGAGAGAGAGAGAGAGAGAAATAGAGAGACAGACACACACAGAGAGAGAGAGAGACACACACACAGAGAGACAGAGAGAGAGAGAGAGAGAGAGAGAGAGAGAGAGAGAGAGAGAGAGAGAGAGAGAGAGAGAGAGAGAGAGAGAGAGAGTGTGTTAGGGAGAGACAAAGATAGACAGAAGGGGGAGGGAAAGGGAGAGGGAAAGGAGGAAAGGAAGGGAGGGAGAGAGAGACAGACAGAAAGAGTTAGTTGGATAGATTGTTTACTTGGGAAAAGGGGCAGGAGGACAGAAAAGGCACTTTGAATCATTTGGAGTTTAAAAACCATGGCAGTTGTTGTCTAGCAGTTGAACATTTAAAATAACAGCCAGGAAGAGAATCCTCAGCCTTTATATTGAGTAAAGGACACTTTACAACATATACCTGCCAGAGACAAAATGACCTGAGTTGGAGACAGAGAAACAGGGAGAAAATCATTATAATAGTTATAGGTCTATAGGTACATATCTATACATCCCCTGTTTTATTCCTTCACATATATGCTATATTTTTTATTTTACATATTTAAAAATATTGTTCTGATAGAGTCCATAAGCTTCATCAGACTGCCAAAGGGTCCAGCACACACACACACACACACACACACACACACACACCCGTGCACACTCCCCACACACATAAAAGTAAAAAAACCCAACAAATCCTGATATACTACAGTTCTTCTTAAAGTCAGTTATTTCTGTAGATATCAACCTCCCACCCCCTTGTCCCCATCTCTAGATTCCTGGATGTTTGACAATTTATATAGTAAACATAGCCATGGGTATTTGCAGAAGAAAGTCAGGCTTCTATGCCCAAAGGAGAAAGAGCTATCTAAAATCTCGCCTGAGATGTAGAGCCAGACACTCAATGTATTGGTATAGGGCATGCTCAGGTGAAGAAGCAGCCTCTGCCAATGCGAGTTTACACCTTCTCTGCAACTTAAAGTCTTAGGGCATTGCCTAGATCACTGAGGGTTGAATTCACTTGTCACACAGTCAGTAGATGTCAGAGGCAGAACTTCCTGACTTCAATATCAGCTCTCTGCTCAACTATACCTCATGGATCTAGCATGTACATAAATGATGATGACATCTGATTTCTACAAGCTGTTTTATAGTTGGTAAAGTGCTTTACATTATCTCAGCAATGCTGCAATGTGGGTATTATTGTTATTATCCCTATTTTACAGCTGAGGAAACTGAGCTTGAAAGAGGTCAGGTGACTTAGTACAAGTTTATTTAAGCTTCCCCATCGGAAGGACAAAGTAGTTGAAAAGCAAATAATTGTGAAGAGTACAAATTATTGAATTGGTTCATGATTGCACGGTTTTATGTTGTGAATACATATGGATAGATAAAAGGAGTGATCTAGAACTAAAAAGCAAGAGGAGAGTAGACTAGATCACATTTGGAAAATTCTGGGAAACTTTCAGTCATCCAGAGTTTACAGTTACAAAAGCTCATCTCTTTAAAGACAAATACTTTCCCAGTGATGCTCCATGGCTGCAAAGCTTGGAACACCAAGTTCTTGAGGAAGTTACAAATACAAATATTCAAAGGGAAGATACTTGGTGGTTCTCAGTATTCTGAGGACAGTGAAAAGAGCTCCAGCTCTGGAGTCAGAAGACATGGATTTGAATCCTGTCTCTGACACTTCCTAATTGTGTGACTTGAGCCACTTGGCTGCTTTGGGACTCAGTTTCTTCATCTGTAAAATCAGAAGGGTTGAACTAGGTGACCTTTTAGGTCCCTTCTAGTTGATCTAATCCTAAATTACTGGGGATAATTTGTGTAAAAGATGTGGCATACAGGACATAATCTAGTACACACACACTTATAAAAGTAGTTGGACTGGTCATGTAAAGAGAATAAGGGAGGACAGATGGAGAAGTGGAGGGCTGATTGGTGCTGTTAAGTCAATAAGATAAGAGAGAAGTCACCAACATGTTGTTTTGATTTTTATGGAAAACTATGGACAGGAATCATACAGGATGAGATGGTACAGAAGGATTCAATCCTGTCCTTATGGAAGGAGGATTCACACTGAACGGTCATCTGAAGGGCCCCTGGCCACTTTCACATCATGGTTAAGCAAAGGACTAGGGACTCTAGACCGCATGTAAGGAAGTGGAGGCTCCAAAAAGCTAACTGACTTGCTTAAGGTTGCCAGGTGAGCCAAAACTAGCATTCTTTTCAACCTAAATCAGTGGTCTCAAAATGTTTCTTCAGCTCTCAATCCTGGTTCATAATTCCATTGTTCAGTCATTTGGGGGCAGGATGTTCCTAAGCTAAATACTCTCTCAGATCTAAAAATACAGATTCCAAATGTATTCTTTTCATTTTAAATTAACAAAAACTTTGATGGTTTTTCTCCCATCTCATTTCAAACACTTTGTGCTTATTAAATGAAATTCTTTATTAAAAGCAGGTGGCCCAAGGCCCTATGACTGTTCTAAGGCCAGATTCTTAAACTGTGCCCAATTCGAGTCTTTGGATATTTGCTAGACAGTGTCCACTGGCCCACCCAACATCGGTGAAGTGAGCCAGACCTTCTTGCCACATTCCTGTATTTGGAGCAGTTCTTAGGGTAAGGCTTTCAGTTATTCATCTAAGAAGAGAAATCTTCATTTGAACAATGAAACCTCCAGACGTTTGTGTTGGATCATTTTGGCTGAAAAGCTTTTACCATTCTAATTCCTTCTCTGTCTCTCCCTCTGCATTAACCAAGGCTACGACCTATTGACTATAGTGCTGCTGAAGTAACCTGCCTGAGTCTATGGTTTGAAATGTTTCTATTAATTTATGTATTTAATTTCCTTATGATGGAACCGTTATTCTCTGAATACCATTATAGAATACCTTTGAGGGAAACCCTGCCACAGAAATCCCCAATGAGGGGGGAAAAAGCACTTTGAGAATAGAAGAGTTTATAGAAATGCTTTTATTGAGCTCAACATGGCAGGGAATTATGGAAGACTAGAGGCCCCACTTGGGATTGTATGCCTTGCTTCTGGGTCCCTGAAATCCACATCTGTGAGTCATTAACCATACAAAATGCCAGTTCCATAGAGGTGCAGAGGGTTAAAGTCAAGCCACAGGAGTTTATTTGCCATGATCTAATTTAATATCTTATGAGCTTCACTTTGCTATAGAAGTTGATATAGATAGAATCTAAAGAAACTGTTAACACCCTAAATTGCCTGGGTGGCCCAGCTCCAGACAAGCACATCTACTCTGATTAAGGATTTCATAATAGAGATAGCTCACATCTCTATACTAGTTTAAGGTTCACAAAACCCTCTCCTCATAGTTGCTTTGTTGGGTAGCTAATCAAAAATATTCTTTTACCTATTTTAAAGATGAGGAAATTAAGGATAATAGAGTTGAAATATAAGCTTCTTGAGGGCAGAGACTAATTGTTTGTCTTTGCCTTTCTTTGCATTCTAAGTGTTTGGTATATTGCCTGGGAATAATAAGAACTTAACAGATGCTTTTTGATCGATTGAGTCCCATTGATCCACAATCGATTATCATCTGGCATCTTTGCCCACTTTACGACCACTGCTATTGTATAATCAAAGTAAATACTGAGCTAAGAATCCAAGGGCTCGTATTTTAGGACTGGGTCTTCCACTCACCCCAAACTTCAGTATCTTCATTCATATGGTCTGGGTTACTTTGGGCTCTAGATGATCTCTAAGTTTATTTCTGGTTGTAATAGTCTGTGATCTATGTAGAGTCAGCATCTCTGAGCACATGGACCATTTGCTAGAAAAATAGGAAAGCAAGTCTGACTCAGGACCGTAAAGCACTGTGACTGACTGCTTTTCCGGGGCAGCTACCGGAGCCAGTCTCATTATTTTGTGGTCACATCACTTTATAATGAGCATGAGGGAAACTCAAGACTTCTCTTGGGCACAAGAATCCCCATTTTCATGCAGGCAGATTCAATCTGAGTTCCTAGAGGTGAGCAGAACGGACCTTCAGTTATGACAGTACCTAAGACACTGCAGAAAGAAGAATCCTATATGAACCGATAGTTAGCATTAAGTATGGTCCCATCATGCTCATCACTTGGCTCAATCCGTATCTTTATAGATGACCTACTGTAAGCACAGAAACTGCTGCCAGGAACAGGCAGATCTCGCTGACACTACAGAACAGGAGCAGGCTAAACTTTGCTAAGAAAAAGCAAAAGGAAACAAAGGTATTTACATAGCCCTATCTGTACTTGGATTCACAAACATGGCTGTTGATCAGATCACCACTGGGGGCTGAGTGAAAGCAAGAAAACCCATCCCTCGTTGCCAGGAATGGAGACTTTGTTTTGAATTAATGAATGAGTGAGCATTTATTAAGCACTAACTACATGATGGGTTCTAGGTGCTGAATACAAATACCAAAATAGACATGCACAATTTTCAAGGAAGATTCTAAGAGTGACAGACCACATGTCGGAGAGCAGGGGTTTAGGAAGGGAGCTTTGGTTTGGGCAGTCACAGGGATGGTGAATCACAGATCATCCAAAGTCATCCCTTTTTCAGTAGTGATGGGAACACTGATTACTGTTTTTAGAAGAAAAGGCAGAAAGTTAAGAAAATGGGGAGTGGATTGAACAAGAAGAAAAGATAATGTATAGATGCACTTACAAGGCAAATGGCTAGCCATAGTGGACTAGGTGAGTTTTAACTCAACTACCCAGGAGACTGCCATGGAACTTTAAAAGCAGAGTTGTCCTAATTGGTGAATGAGTGAGCTCAATCACACATAGCCCACTCTATTTAGCTGTCCCCAGACCATGACATGTTTCACAGCCCACCTTGCTGTCCACTCCCAGCCTCCATGCAAACCTCATCCTACCCCACCCTTCCTTTCTACTTATCCTCCTGCGAATACTGAATTCTTTAGAATGAGCTCCTTGTGAGCAGACACTGTCTCTCCCTTGTATTTGTTTTCCATTTGTTCTCCATTGCTTTACACAATATCCAACACATAATAAACACTTTATAACTTCTTTTAATTTATTGATTCATTTCTTCACTAATTCACCAGGGCAAAGTGCCAAAGGGGAAGAAGTTACCTGGAGCCGGATCTTGGTCTCAGTACATCTAGACCAGGCTAGGGGAGAACTGGAGCACACTGGCAGGACAAATGTAAAGATATCCCTGCTAGATAGTATCTGACATATGGAAGTTGGCTTAATGGAAAGGGAAGGGACACCTCAAAATGTACCTGGATACATTAAATGTCAGAGCTTCAAGGGGCCTCAAAATACAGAATCTCAGAGCTGGAAAGAACCTTAGGAAATCAATGCAGGAAGGAGCTATATAAATTATAAAAGGACTACATAAGTTAGAATGATCTTAATCATATAGCAACACCAGAAAGGGATCTCAGAATATATACCTTGAAAGGTCAGAGATGAGATGGATCCTAAAGAGCATGAATCCAACCCCCTAAGATGTAGAGATGAGAAAAGGATTTGCTCAGGACGCAGGAAGCTGATAATAGAAAGAGGACTTAGAAACTTCTCTCCTGATACTTTCTTCTAAGCACAATGCCTAGAGATAATTAGAGCCTAAGTTAATGGAAGATACACAAAAATGTAAATTGAGAGGCAAAGGTAAAAAAGAGTGGTAAAGAAGAAGAGAAAAGAGAGAGATGAAAAAAAGATAGAAGATAGAGGAGGATGCCGATTCCTCTTCTGGTTTGTTTAACCAATATTCCTGCAATCCCTAGTCTTGATATCATATGTTAGGTGGGAACTTCAAAAAAAAAATACCAAACAAGCAATCCAGACTGATGAGAATTCTGGTGCTGGGGCTTCAAAGACAAATTAGAAAAATAATTTTAGTCCTCAAGTAGATTGCATCTCCTGGTAAATGATGTTTCATAATCAAGAAGGTAACAACTCACTGGTTAGCAGAAAGGAATAACCAAATAACTGCAGCATTGGGAAATGGCTAGAGGCCATGGAGATGTCTCCAAATGCAATAGATTTAGAGGCAGAAGATCATGTTTTCTATTTTAGTCATTTTTCCTCCTCTGAGATGCAAGAAATCTGTAAATTAGGACAGTAGCACCTGCACAGAGTTAGTATAAGGGTCATGTGAAAAATAAATAGTTCAAAAGCACTTTGTAAACTGTGAAACGCAAAATAAAGGGTATCACATACTATTATTGAGAGGTTTATCTGCACAATTATTGGGAACTGGGATAGTAGAAGGAATATAGGACAGGTAGCCACTCTGGACTTTCATTGTACCTTTCCTACTTACTAAAAATGTGGCCTATGGTCTTGGTTAACTCCATAGTCCTTTAGAAATAAGAGTTGTTATCAGTTCAGGTTTATTTCATGTACTTCTCATACTCCAATTTCTATATTTTTCCATTGGGAAGAATGGTTTAATATTCATTATGTTTTTAAATTTCAAATGTGTGTTGAGAAGAGGTATAACACAATAGAGATGGCACTGGCTTTGGGGTTCAAATCGGACAGAGCCCAGCCATTTATTTATCTTTATGATTTTGGACAAGTCACCTCCCTGAGCTAGCGTTTCCTCATCTGTAAAATAATTCATTTAGTCTGGGTGATCTTTAGCATCTAGCCCCCAATTCTTTGAATCTATCAAACAAGATGGCCTTCCTCTGTTTTCTCTCAGAGTGCTCAGTTCTGAAAATAGTGAATTCTAGAGATTGTTCAGCATGAAGTGGGCTCAGTCTCTGACTTGTTTTCCCAAAGGAAACTGTCCTCTTGCCTGATAAATGATATCCAGCTGCAACATGAGGGACCCTTTTCAACTCCTTGCCAAGAAATTAACAAACTGTCTCCCAGAAAACCGATAATCACTGCCCACAGAATTGCCAGTGTCTCGGGATTAGCTGCCTTCCCCATTTCCTCCATGGAAAATGGTGCCAGAGCACAATGGAATCTGTCCCTCCTTCCCTTCTCCTTCTAATCTGCAAGTAGGTCAGGCAGACAGTGAAGCCCCATCTCAGGGCTTTCTCCTATGGATACATCTCTGTGCATTCTCCCAGTTCTTAGCAAGCTGCTGTAACTTTAAAAAAAAAAAAAAAAAAAAAGATTGAACAAAGACTACCTCCAGCAGCTGAGCTGAAATAAGAATGTCTCCTGAGTTTAATGGATCAAGTAGCCGTGATGGGTTTTACGGCTCCTTTTCACTTTAGGGCAGAGGAAAGAAAGAGTAGGGCAGGTTGGTTTTCAATTCAAGGATTTATGTTGTTAATCCTCCTGGCTAATTATAATTTATGGGATCTTGGTCAATTAATATGCGGTTGCTATTCAAAAGTGGAGAATGGTGTGTGTGAGGCAAGCGTAAACAAGCCTTGTTCATTTTTAATTTATTTCCACCAATGGAGAATATTAAATAAAATGAACACTAGGGTATTTTGTACTGTGTTTGTTTTCATTATTTATCTCTAAATTATGGAATTCATATAGCAAATCCTGGCCTTTTTCGCAGAGAAATGAGAATTGGAAAGCTTTCGAGTCTAGATAAGGAGGACACAAATCAGAGGAATCTGCTCTCTGCCTTGTTACCAAATGCCCAAAGACTGTAGTGGGTTGGAAAGAACACTGATTGCTGGGTCAGAATATCTTGGTTCTGACATTAAATGCCCAAATGACTTTGGGCAAGAATTTTTTTCCCCTCTCTCTGAGCTCTAGTTTTCTCCTTTATACAGTCTGGAGATAGGACTTGTGATTTTAAAGCTCATGCAAACAAAGACCTTCCAAGTTTATTAATTGTTCGACTTCAGAGCTGGAAGGGACTTGAGAAATCCTATGTCCTGATTGATTCCATTTTCCAGTTGTGGACATAGAGGCTCAAAGACTTCGCCATAATTTGAGTTTTGAATTCTGCAAGGGGTCAGGGATTCATATCCAAGAGACTAGGCAGAGCAAGGGTGAAAGGGTGAAAGAACCCATAAGTTATTGGGTATTCATAGCTTTTTCAGCTCCCCAGAATTGAGCTTACCTGGCCTAAGTGCAGAGGTGTATCATGTCTTTGAAGGTTGGAAAAAGAGGACTGAATCTGGATCTTAGATGACCCACATTGGAGCTTTGGTTCTGCCATTTACTGCTGAGACGCCTTCTACTTCCCCAGGTCTGTTTTCTCCTCTTTAAAAGTGAGAGAAGTGGAAAGTTCTGGCTTTAAAATCTCATATTCTTGGGATCCTAAACTTAGGTTCCTTTCAGATTGGTGGGTTCTGAATGGAGCAAAGACGAGGATAGCAATCCGAGCCCTGGCTTGGATAAGAATCTCTACCAAATAAGCTATCTTGGATGCACAAAGATCTCAGTTTGCCTCAGTGGCACCCCTTTCAAGTCACAATGTGCTTCCTTTTCAAATGATTTGGCTCCTCCCCACATAAACTCTCTCTGTAGAGGTAAAGGAAATGTTGAATTAAGAATAAAGAAGAGTCCTCTGCTACAATGAGTTGCATGAAACAGAGAGACTCTCAGTCTCTCTCAACTTCCCCTTTATCTCCTCCTCCTCTTCTTCCTTTACTTCCTCCTTCTTTTTCATCTTCTCTTCTTCTTCCTACTCTTCCTACTCTTCCTCCTCCTCAGATCACTGCACACTCCATCTGGGAATCATCAAGCTTCCAGTAAATTAGAAGACAATTTTGACTCCTACCATCTTTGCAGCTGCAGTAAGAATCTTAGACTTTCAGAGCTAGACTAGAGAACACAGACCATCAGATTTAGGAGGGAATGTCAGAACTTATAACAGAATGTCAAAACTGAAGCGGCCTGAGAGGTCAAATCCATTCCAACCTCCAATTTTAAAGATAGGAGGAACAAAAATTCAGCCAAGGGAAGGGAATTACCAACATTGTACAGCAAATCAGTGGCCAAGTCAAAACCTGAAGCCAGGTCTTCTGACTTAAAACTCCATACTCTTTCCTCTGCACCCCACTTCTTTTCTTTTTTAAGCCCCATAGTCAGCATATTAAAACGCATAAGCACATGAAAAAAAATACTAACTTATTTGTAGATTCATTATTTATCATTATTATTATATATAGTATATTAGTAGTTATTAATATCTATGAATCATATTACATCTTCTTTGGTCCTTTCAACAACCTTATGAGGTATTGATAATATATTAGTTTATGTTATGAGTATTTTTATTCCCATTTTACAAAGGAAGAAACTATACCTCATAGAGAAGAAACTTGCACAAAGTTATACAATGAAGCTGGCCTCTTCTACTGACTTTTGGCCCTTATGAACAGAACATAGCCCCAAAACTTTACACAGAAAATACAAAATATGTTCCAAGCTCAGCAAACAGGCCTGAGAATTGAAATATTGGACAGAAGTGGCTCAGCAGAATTTTTTCCCAGGCAATATTTCATTGTCATCTTTGGGGGAGGGAGAGTATGGAAACAGAAGGAAATCAAATCAACTTGTTGACAGAACATCTGACTTTCCATCAGCTCCTTCTCAAGAAACAGTAGAAAATTTTTGTCTAAAGGATTTCAAGGAGTTAACTGAGAAGAAGACATTCTCTGTTTAAAATTTAAAATAAAAGCTAAAATATAAACTAGGCCACCCTGCTTAGTACACATTAGTATTGTTATAATTAATAGTCATATTAATACATTTTTCATAAACTTTAGGTTTAAAAGATGAAGAAGACTCATGGGCAGACAGCTTAAAAATCATCCCAAATCCATACAACTTAATTTACAAGATATTAAAAAGATCAAAAAGGAAATATTCAAGAATAATTTACTTAAGGAACAAAATCAAAATGAATAACTGGTCAAGGAAGGAAGAAGAAGATATATGGGTCACAGTGATCCTTAGAGTAAATATAGGATTATTAACAAGATAGAAGAGATAGAAGATGTCATCTGGCTTCTTTCATTTTACAGATGAGGAGGATGAGGCACTGAGATTGGAAGGAACAAAGCTAATAAGTGACAAAGTAGAGAACCGAAAGCCCAAAGTCTTCTGCTTATAACCTGGGCTTCTTTTCATTACACCTCCCCACCTCTCGGTTAATATGAGGTAATAGCATATAATTATGAAGAATTACACATGTTTACAGGCACAGTTCTGATTACGGAGACAATTTCCTTGGCACTATGAGGGGATCTTCACAGCCCTTGTGCTGCACTCAGGGGCTCCAAGTTATGCATGAATTAACAATCATTTTCCCTGCTAGTTTGTGAGTTCTTTCAGAACAGGATGTTCTCTTTCTTTAGTATTAACTAACCAAGTGACTTTGAACAAGTGCTTTCCGTGCTCGGGGGGGTTGGGGGGAGGGTGGGGGTGAGGGGCAGAATGGAAAGAGAATGTGTGTGCTGTATCAGAAACAATTGGAGAAGATCAAGAAAAATCTGGGTTCAAAGCCTGTCTTGGGATTTTGCTAGTTTTAAAATCACAGGAAAGTCAGCTAACTTTTCAGAGATTCAGTTTCCTCATCTGTAAAATGGGGAGAGCAATACTTACAGGACCTAAGGTGACAGTCACCCAATGCATCATAGGCCCAAAAGGAACTTGACAAACTAACGTTTCATTGACTACTGAATTTAACAAAAACCTAAAGTTGGCGCCAAATAGATGTTTCTGACCCCGATTCGTTTTTATGAACAATATCTGCCACCTTTTTAATGGGAGTTGATACTGTTCCTGTCTCACAGCCCACGGCCAATGACATATTGTGGCCTGTGCAGCAGACAAAATTATATACATCTCAAGGGCAATTAAGCAATTAGCTTACCCACAGGAACACTGCAATATGCACAATATTTGCTTTCCCAGCAAAGCTGCCGGGTAAGTTCCTGCCTCTCTTTTATGATCCCCAGGTCTACAATGCAGAAAGGGACCAAGCTTCACGAACAATGGCTCAGCCCATTTTCTGTTATATGAAATTAACTCTTTCCTGCACTTAGAATGGATGACCTGCTCAGCTGATTGCCTCAAGTGGGAATCTTTCTCTTACACTTCTTATACTTTTCATGCTCCTCTCTAATACACTAATCATGTAACGGTGTGTATGAAAGTTATCTGTATCTGTAGGAGATCCCTCTTCTAGGCTGCGAACTTCACGCAGGTAGGAACTGTGCTTAATATGAGCTTTGTATCTCCTTCAGTGGCAGTATTGGGCCCTAAGCATGAACAGGAAAGAAGGAAGGAAGGAATAAGGAAGGGAAGAAAGGAAAAAAGAAAGTAATGAAGGAAAAAGGGAAGGAAGGAAAGGAGGGGAGGAAAGAAGGGAGCATTTATTAAGCACCTACCGGATGCTAGACATTGTGCCGGACATTCTGCAGAGAAGGAAGAAGGAAGGAAAGGAAGAGTAGGTAAAGAGCATTTTGAGATTCTCTCATGTGGTCCACTATGTTTGGCAAGTAATTTGGTTCAACAGGAAGAACTAAAAGTGTTGATCTGGGAAACCAGAGTTCAAAACCAGTTATATAGTAGGTGTATGATTTTGGCCAGTGCCTTTCATGCCTCAGTTTCCTGGTTGATAGGGAATGTATGATAAAATCTGTACTTTCAACCTCAGTACTATTGCAAGGATCAAATGAAAATGAGTTTGAGCTACTTTCTAAAACTTAAATTACTGTAGAAATGTTCAGGTGTTGTAATATAGATCAGGTTTTCTACCCTTTTTCACCTGAGAAGTTTTTGCATGACTCTAGGTATGTAGTATATAAAATGGGTATACAAATAAAATATTTACTGATAATAAATTCTAATGTTATGTCCCCAGTTCCAAGACCCTATATGACGTTGCAACACAGAATTTAAGAAGCTGGGATGTAGATCGTCAGAGTTTTTGTGAGGACTGAATGAGATCGTACATATACAGTATTTTGTAAAGAGCCTTTTGGCTCTGTTTTTATTTTATAGAATTGGCGTGTCCTGTTCTTCATATATGGGATTGACTCACAATCAGTCAGATGTGAGTTTGCACTTGGTTTTCCTCAGTGGCTATGTCATACTGGGTCAATCACATCTTTTCCAAACCTGTGACCAGAGCTGCACATGACAAGTTAGTAGTATAGTTAAATGGCCAAGGAATAGAACATTTCATCAGGGGAAGGATGAGAGACGAGATGATTGACATCAGTAATATACCAGTTTAATACTTGAATATGATGTCATTGCCTTGAATACTTCCTCCACTGATGCAAATCAAAATCCCTCTACCTCTTCTTATCTTGGGCAGCCCTTGGCCTTGTTCCATAAATCCACTATACGGAACTCACCTGATGCTCTGGAGCTCTTTCTGTGCCTCATTTAGTATTTTGTAGATATCAATGTATCACCCCGGCTGACCGTCTGTCAGCCTTCATTCTTGCTATATGACCATATCACTCCTTTATTTGATCAAATGAACCGTCCATGATCACTCCTTTGCTATGTCTGAAGTACAAGTCATCCTTGCTGATATGCTGCAGAAATAACCAACTCTTTAGTTCTTGTAGGGAATTTTGTAGGCTTATAAAATGCTTTCCTCACAAACAGTCTTTCAGATATGGGTTGTAAAAATAGTCTTGCAAATGAGGAAACAGACTCAGAGAGGGTAAGTTATTTACCCAGATTCTCACAGCTCATAAATGCAGAAACCTAAATCGAAGCTAGTTGTTCCTCTTATTTACTAAACAGGGAGAATGCTGCCACAATGGAGTGAGGCTCAGGAAGACAGACCTTGACTCACTTTATGTCTCAGAAAATGAAGAATTGTGTGACCCTGGACTAGTCATTTATTAGTTCAGAACCCTTAGTTTCCACAACTGTAAAATGGGGATAAAAATAGCGCCTACCTTTTCAGGGCCTTCATGAGAGGACTCCCAAAAAATACATACTGTATTTAAACCATTTTATAAGCCTTAAAGCACTATGCAGTTGGCGGCTTTAATATTACAGCTAGGTCCTGATTAATACGAATAAAGAATTCCTTGAAATTGCCATATCATTTGAATTAACATCACCTATTCCCATTGGGTTGGAACCGATGGCTCTATTCTACATTAACTTCTCATAGTATGAATGTGAATAAATGGGACCACTTCACCAGAATTATTATTTGCACTAATCTCAACCTAACTGTATTCTCTTTGTTGGTGTCAAATGTAGATCCTAAAATATAGTGGGGAGAAGGGGAGGGAAACAATCATTTATTAAGCATCTACTAGGAGCTAGGCAATGTGTCAAGATGGTTCATTATCCCACCTTGACAGCATGAATTCTCCTTCTTGAGCCCTCCTGGAACTATTTTTTTCTCAGAAATGTTCTGAATGAGGGTAGTGATACTTAAGTCTTTCTGACTTCTAGAGAGCTACTGAGCTTACAAGTCTATTCAGTTTGCTTGGTCTCCTTCCTATTGCATAGAAAATAGTGCATCTCGGTGCAGGAGAACATAGGTATGACCATACTGGCTCAAGGGAATCCAGACCCAAATTTTTGTCTTCCAGGGGGACTGGGCAAAATGTTCAGAAATACACACCAAACTCAAAGGCTTCAGATGTGTCGCAAAATAGTTTTCTTAACAAGCCAGTGGAGATCCACTGTCCATTATGATACTTACATCAGTTTGGAAACTATTTGCAGCCTGTACTATATCCCCAAAGTAAAAGGATTCCATAAGTTTAATATTTGCTATGAGAAGTAATGCTTACTTGTCTATTTCTTTTTCTTTTTTTGTGTGTGCTGAGACAATTGGGGTTAAGTGATTTGCCCAAGGTCACACAGCTAGGAAGTGTGTCTGAGATCACATTTGAACTCAGGTCCTGCTGACTTCAGGGCTGGTACTCTATCCACTGCACCACCTAACTGCCCCTCCTGGTCTATTTCCAAACTGGATTCCATCCAAACCTCCAGGAATACCATACCCCTTGGTCACAACAATATTGGGAATTGCTGCAGTGGCATAATATAGAGTGCTGGATTTGGATTCAAATCCTGATTCTAATTCTCATTTGTTGTGCTTTGCAGTGTAGGCTTAAAGATTAAGAGCTGAAAGGAATTTTAGAGTTCATCTAGTCCAACTCCCTCATTTTACTGAGGTTGTCACAGGAGATTACAAGTAGCAGAGGTAGGAGCACAGTGTATCCTGAAAATTTATATATGTATGTGTGTATGTGTGTATGCATACATATATATACATAGATACACTATATACATATATATCCTTCCAGTTCAAAATGTAATAGAAGTGATTTATATAAAAATTACATATATTAATGTGTACATACAAATATATGTTAAACACATGTATAAATAAATGTATATATTACACATGAAAATATATGTTTATACATTACAAATATGTGTTTATATATTCTATAAATGTACATATATATATATATCAGTTCTATCCTGTGGCATTTTCAGTTGGAAAGAATTTGGCCATTTACTCATCTATAATGTCATCTAAGGTAGGGATGGCTCTATCTCTGTGCCTGTCTGTGTATGTCTTTCTCTGTGTCTCTCCCCATACATACACACATGTATATAAGTATAGATACACATACACTGCCATCTGTGTCTATCTCTGTTCTTAGATGGGGCTAGAGATAGGGTAAAAGCAAGCGATCAAATCCCTTCACGTTAGAAAGCAAACGGGATGGAAGCGTGGAACAATTGCTTTTCTGTGTGATTCACATGAAAAGTGAGTCCCGGGGTTTAACAGGTCATACCTGGGCCGCTGGACCGCTGAGGCGCATCGAGTGAGAAAGTCGCCCGTTTGGCCCTTTTGAGGAGGCTTTTGGGATCCTCTCCTCGAAGGGGAACATTCGGGGCCAGAGCCGTGGAGGCTCCTCTCCAGCAAATGCTGGAGCCATGAGGTCGAGCTCTGTTGGGAGAAGAAAAAAAAAAAAAAAAATCGGTTAGTGCCGAGGAAAGTGAGTTCCTCACGAAAGCAGGACTAGCCTCTAATAATAAATAACGCCGAATGTTGGATATTAAAACAATTCGTTCTTGGCACTGAAAGGGCAGGTTTGCTATTTTAATTCCCCCCAGTAACTCCAGGCTGGAGCACCATCTTCCTTATATGCTGCAGATTTTAATATAGCACTGGGTTCCTACAGGCACAATAAAATAACAAAAGCTAAGAGTATTAATTCCTTTAAACAGGCTGATTAATCCCAGGTGCGAGCGCGCAGGGCGCTGGACGGGCGCGCGCGCTGAGCGGGCACAGGTGCTGACGGAGCGCTTTGGTTCCGGCGGTGCCGGGGCAGCGCACATGTTCCCAGAACACAGCTGTTTCTCAAATCCTTTGCTAGACGCTCAAAAGCCTCTCTGAAGTTGTACCGCCTCTGGGCACAATTAAAAGCTGTATCCTACATTTCATCAGGTAGTGTTAGAAATTTAGGCTGAGCCAAAAAGAAGGGGGTAGTGGGGAGGCGGGAGAAACGGCTCCCTAGTTAAAGAGGCATTAACCTCCTTACCTCTGCTATTGAAATAATAAAGCTTCCAAATGCCATATGAAATCCTCACCATTAAGAGAAAAGAAAATGCAAAAGGTGTTCGTTTACATGGAGAGGAATTTTTGGATTTGAAAATGACTATCCCAATCTTCCCTTTGGGAAAACAAAAATGAGACGATTTGGAGGGTTAGAGTAGCCAGGGACATGCCCCTGATTCTGTTGTTCTTAAGTAGGAATAGAGAGTGCTATAATGGACTAACAGATGAGTTTGGAGTTAGAGGTTTGGGATTCAAATCCTGAATTTGTTCTTGTTGTCAGTCACGTCTGACGCTTCGTGACACCGTGCCGCCCATGGGCTCTGCTTGGCAGATATTGGAGCGGTTTGCCATTTCCTTCTCTGATGGATTACGGGATCACACAGCTAGTATGAGTCTGAAGCTAGATTTGAATTCTGGCCTTCCTGACTCCCGTCCAGAACTCTAAGCCAATTCGCTGCCCTCAAATTCTGGCTTTTTCACTTATTTGTATAACCCACTTGAGCAAGTCCCTTGCCCACTCTGGACCTCAGTTTCCTTAAATGTAAAAATAAGAATTGTAGACAATGTAATATCTCTCTTTTATTTATTCATTTATTTGCTGAGGCAATTGGGGTTAAGTGACTTGCCCAGGGTCACATAGCCAGGAAGTCTTAAGTGGTTTGAGGTCAGATTTGAACTCAGGTCCTCCTGACTTCAGGCTTGGTGCTCTAAACACTTTGCCACCTAATTGCCCCGACAATGTATTCTACAAATTTCCTCCCAGCACTAAATCTGGTACTATAATTGCCCATCAAACTTAAGTATATATTTATGGAGGAAAAGTTTGGAATTCCATTTTGGAATCTTTCTTTCTTGAGCAACTATATCTGAATGAATAGCAGATCTTTTCTGAAATTTCTCTTATTCCAGTAGAAAAATCCATGTAGTAAGTCTTTCCTGGAATCATCTGCCTGAGTCTTCATGGAGTTTTAAATCAAGTTCTTTTCAAAACTATAGAGGGAGAAGCCATAGATTTAGAACTGACACCTAGTTCAGATCTGTTTACTGAAAGACAGTGTGGTATAATACTTAGGATCCTGGATTCAGGAAGAACCTTCTTCATCAGTTACCTATTGTCTGTGTGACTTAGGCAAATCACTCAGATAGAGATAAGAATGATAGGTCCTTTTAAGTATCAACTGAACAAAGTGATTTGTAAAACCTTAGTTACATAAATATTCTCATAGAAATGGTCCAGGAACAAGGCCCTATCCTAATGTTCTTTTTTCCTATATATTATTTAAAGAATTATTGTGCAAGTGGACAAAGTTATGAGTTTTTTCCTCTACCATTGAATTAAAATATTAGGATGAAACCTCATCCTCTCTTTACACTCTGAAAGCATTATTGAGAAGAATCAAGTGGCTGATGAGTTGACAGAGATGCTATCTTCTTTATCCTAGACATTGAACTGAACCTTGTATAGGCTATATGTTGAATTCTGAAGGCTATTTGGGGATTTGAACTTGTATCATGGGAATCTTTCTTTAGGATGTGTAGTTCTTTCCATTTGATTATGTAGTTCTACATATTCAATAGGTGATACACTTTTGTAGCTTTAGTGATATATTGCATAATTTCTATCATTTCTTTGTGAAATTTGCAATACTTTAGGAAGTTGAAGTTCCCCAAGAACGAATTTGTTATATTTTCTGATCTAACTAGGTGGAGCAGTAGATAAGAGTGTTTGCCTAAAAACAAGAAGACTAGAGTTCAAATCCAATCTCAGACACATCCTCACTCTATGACCTTGGGCAAATCACTTACCTTCTGTTTGCCTCAGTTTTCTCATCTGTAAAATAGGAGATAATAACCTCCCAATCGATTTTTGAGAATCAATTGAGGTAATACTTGTAAAATGCTAAGCACAATGCCTGGCACAAAGTAGGTACTTAATAAATGTTTGTTTCCTTCCTTCTTCATAGTACTATAATAATCCTTTGATTTCTATAAACAAATCTGCATGATAGCCACTGATTTAACTTTTTCCTAGTTAATATTATTGTTGAGTTCATGGACACTTAACACAGTGCCTAGGACAGTAGATACATAATAAATATTTGTTGTTTGATATCACCCAAAGAGGACATTTTGATTCTATTCCTTGATATTTGTCATTATTGCTATTGTTATTAATAACACTAATTACTTAAATAAATGTTCTCATCTTTTTCAATTCAGAGTAATGGTCTTCAGATGAGTTTGCTGTCCTGCTTTTATTCTTTTATATTTAATGTTTGTGAAACTGTTATACATGTGCTTATGGTTATTGCTTTTTATAATTGAATAAAAATATTAGGATGTAGAGTCTTCTTCTATAGGCTTACTGACAGTATATTCAGAACAACTTCCACAGACATAGCATAGATGGAATAGTGTGTATCTTTCCCGTTCTCACACAATTTTGATTTTTTCTGCTAAGCCCCTATATTTTGAGGGTTTTTTTTTTTGTTCCATATAGCTTAGAAAATTTAAGTCTTTACTGGCTCGACTTTTATTAAAAATGTTCTTCAGTTTTATGATCTACAGCAAGTTTAGGCAATTCTGGGCAATAGATCTATCAGTGATAATGTTATAGTTCCAATATGATTAATTACTTGAGTTTTCAAAGATATTTTGTGATCTGTTTATATAATGCAGAAGGCATAGTGTACTGGATACTGTTCCATAATCAATAAGTTCTGTATTCAAATCCTTCTTTTCAGACATGCTGGCTTTATACTTCCAGGCAAGTCATATGAATATTTAATATCCCAGGCAGCTCTCTGAGACCATGTGAGTTAACAGAGGTGGTATGGATCTGTAGTGGTAGAGAAAATTACTGACCGGGAGCTCCCTATATAGATGAAATCCTGGGGCCAGTCAAAAACAAAAACAATTTGTCATATGAAGATTTATTGCCTGTTAGTTTTTGAAACATAGCAAGCTCCTGACATATAATTGCATCCATAAGGTTATGTTTTGCTAGGTGTTTAGTAGGTGCTAAATTTTTGCAGCCTGCAGTGATGTGTTACACAACACTGACCCTTTCCTTGCTTAATCTGCATTGAACAATAAGTCTGAGTTCCTTATGTGTTTCTAAGCTTCAGTGGCAACGACCCAGTCCTGAATTGCCATCATAAACTCCTCTATTTCTATAAACCAGATTTCTTCCGAAAGGAATCATGGACTCCTTTGCAACTATTCTGAAAAGGGACTCTTAGAATAATGTTTTTAAATAATTGAAAGAAATAGGTTGTGAAAATAAAGATGTAATTCCACCCCCTCACCCAAACTTCATGAACCCCTTAAATTATCCACAGAAAAGATCCATAGAGCCCAAGTTAAGAGCCTCTGCTATAAACAAATCTGTCTTTGATGACACATCATCGACTAATTCTGTCACTCATGGAGTCTTTTGATTATACTCTTGGGTCTTAACTGTTTCATCCTGAGGCTCCATCCTGAGGTAAAACCACTTTCAGGTATTTGATAAATCCAAAGGCATTATTACCTATTTCTATTTGTCCCATGAATATTTCTGTACTTTTAAACTTGTTTCTCATGTATGTCCCAAAAATATCTCAATCCCCTTTCTCCCTTTTTGATGAGGAAATGTTAAACCTTCTATATCTGCCTTAGGGTGATGAGGGTTGGGTTTCATTAATAATATATAAGTGTCTATAAAGATACTTTTTAAAAAAAATTATAATAACTTTTCATTGACAGATAAAGATACTTTTCAATCAGAACATTTATAGTTTCAAAAATATATGTTAAAACTGCTTACAAATTTGCTTACAAATTCCTTCCCAATGAGTTTTAATTTTTAGATGCCAATAAATCTTTGGCAATATGCTCCCACAACTTTCTCCATGATAGCTTTATATTCAGCATGTCTGACCTAGAGGAGATCCAGATATTTATTTGTAACCAATTAATAAAACATTCATTAAGTACTTTCTAGGCAGGCACTGCACTAAACACTAGGAATTAAAAAAAAAAAAAAAAAAAGGTCAAAGACAGTTTCTGCCCTCATGAAGGTTACAATCTAATGGAAGAGAGAATATCCAAACAAATATATGCAGAGAAGTTATATATAACATAAAATCATAAGTAATTAATAGAGAGAAGGCACTAGAAATAAGAGGAGTTAGAGAAAGCTTTTAGAAGGGATTTTAATTGGGACTTTAAAAATTCTAAGGCGGTCATAGGCAGAAAAGAGGTATGAGGGCATTTCAGACAAAAGGAACAGGAGTAAAAATGCCTGAAGCAGAGGGATAGAGCTTCTTATTTGTACAAACAAGGAGAGGCCAGTGTTACTGGATCAAAGAGTACCAGATGGGAAGTAAGGTATAAGAAGACTTAAAAAGTAGATGGGGACTAGGTTATAAAGGCCTTTGAATGCCCAACAGAGCATTTTGTATTTGATCCTGGTGACAATAAGTAAATATAGTAGTTTATTGGGTAGGAGGACAGTATGGTTAGACCTATACTTTAGGAAAATTACTTTAATTGTTGAAAGGAAGATATACTGAAGTGGAGAGAAACTTGAGGCAAACAGATTCACCCAAAGCCTATTGCAATAGTCCAGATATAATGTGATTCCCTGCATTAGAGTTGTGGCAGTGTCATAGGGAGAGAAGGGGCATATTGAAAAATGCTGCAAAAGATTGACAAAAGATCAAATTGCCATCAAATAAAGACATCGAGAATGAGTCTTGGCTTATGTATCTGAGGGTCTAGAAGGATGGTGTTGCCCTCTACAGTAATAAGGAAAAAAAAAGGGTGAGGGTTTGGGGGAAAGATAAGTTCCATTTTGGACATATTAAGTTTAAAATAGCTATTGGACATATGGTTTCAGATATCTAAAAGGCATTTGTAAATGGGAAACTGGAGGTCAGTAAAGAGGTTGGAGTGGGATATATAGATTTGAGAATCATCAGCATAAAAAAGGTAATAAAATCTGGGATGAAATCACTAGGTGAAATATAGAAGGAAAAGAGAAAATGGCAGAACTTTGAAGAACAATTATGGTTAGAAGCTATGATTTCAAGGAGTTTAGATATGGAGGACAGAAGAAATACAGAATAATAGTTAATAGGATTGGGAAGACCAAGTAAGTTTTTTACAAGGTGAGGAAAAGCTGAGTATGTTTGAGACAGAAAGGGATGAACTAGTAGACTGGGTAAGATTGAAAACAAGTGATGGAATGGAGATAACAGATGGAGTAATCTTTGGAGGAGATGGGATGGAATAGGATCACTTGAACAAATAGAGGAGTTAACCTTGGTAACCTATTAGTAAGGAGTATTAGGAATTCAGGAGAGAACAGTGTAGAGTTGAACAGAGTCAAAACAAAGAAAAGAGGAGAGAGTGATTAGTGTAGGGAATATGACCTGGAAAAGAACTGAGGGATCAAGGAATTGGAAATTACTGTATGTGAACAAAGAATAGGATTTTATAAGGGAAGGAAGAGACAGAAGATTAGATTGTAATTGATGTATGCTATAGATTGTAGCTAGACATGGGCATTTTTGGAATTCTTGAAGGTGGAGGTAATACATTTGTAGGTAATGACAAGATTAAGGTTATGTCATTTATGGGTGTGGCTGAGATAGGATGGTCATGGGAAGTGAGTAGGTTAAGAAACTGAGTGGTTTGAGGGAGAGTCAATATAAAGTTACTAAACTCATTGAGGAAGGAAGGGGAGTGACCTGGGGTCTTAGACAATAGCTACCAGGATTTTGATTGGGTGGTAGATATGAGTAGTATGAACTTCAAAGGCAGAGATTTTATTGAGTGACAGAGGGAAAGGGAAAAAATGGAAATGAAAATGAGAAGTAAGGAGTACTCTTATTTATCTGCTTCAGCTGAATCAATGAGAATAAAGTTGTAGCCAGTACTGGAAAGGATGAATAGGAAGGTTTTGTCATCCTGGGCCAGCCAGTTTTCAGTAAGAGCTAGTAGATGGAAAAAATGGCAAAGGAAAAGATTTAAAATGAAGGAAAGTTTGTTGCCTGTGAAACAAGTATTCTAGGGGACACAGTGGAAGGACTAGATGATGTTTGATTTCAAACTTTGGTTGAAAGGTATTTATAAATATCTCCTTTGTCTATTAGTTCAATTTGATCTCTAAATTCACACTGAAAACCTTCAGTTTCTATCCTTTGTTTGCATATATTAAGAATATTATTCTTACTAAGTATAGATGACATTTTGACTATTGAAGAAAGATTCCAATAGGTGGAGATTATTATAATTTTTGAGCTAGCAGAGACCTTAGGAGCCATTGAGTTTGACTGGAACATTTTATATATAAGGAATTTGAGGCAAAGAGAAGGAAAGTGACTCACCTAGGATCACATAGCTAGTAAAGGACTGAAAAAGGATTTTAGCTTAATCCTCTATATCCAGTATTCTATCTACTCTTTTACCAAGCTGCCTCTAAGATATTTATCATGTTTGTTTTGTTTTTCCCAATGGAAGCTAGTTACAACTGTAAGTGGCTTAAACTGCATCCCTCTAAGGTGTCTCATTATATATCTAATTATTCTTTACGTTTTTTGTTAGCATTATGTTTTAAATATAGAACATTACACATGGATGTCAACTACTGAAGCATTTTCACTGTACTCAGGTTTATTTTATGTATTTACAGTTCATGAGTAAACCATGAGTATAGAATTGAATCAAAGGTTTTGTGATAATCAATAAAGGCAATATAAAAATTATGATTATTTCAAGTGACTTGTTCAATAATTTTTGAATGAATTGCTCTGTGTACCCCTAGATGTGGCATAGTGTAACTAGAGAGCTAGTCTTGGAACCATAAAGACCTGAGTTCCAGTTCTCATATAAAATCTATTGACTATGGTACTCTGGACAAGTCATTTCGTGTTTCAATGCTCCAGAGACTTTTGTCTCTGTAAAACTATAAATGGCAGAGAAGAAAGTAAAAGTTTTCTCATCTTTTGATAGCCTTAGGTCTAGTTGCTCCAATTTTCAACCATGGTTTCATCTTGAACTCCTCATTCTCATTCACCTCATATATTCAATGAGATCCAAAATCTTGTAGGTTTTATTTCAGCAATATCTCTTATATATGTCTTCTTCTATGGACACAGCCGTCATCTTAGTTCAGACTCTCACCACCTCTTTCCCAGACTTTTGTTCAGACCTTCTAATTGATCTTTTATGTCTCAAGGCTCCCCACTCCCGTTTGTCTTCGTCATAATCAACAAAATGATTTTCATAAGCGAGTAGAATCAAGAGAAAATTGCACATAGCAACAGTATAATGAGATGATCAACTGTGATGGCCTTGGCTCTTTTCAACAATGAGAGGAATGTGGGGACTGAGTGTGGATCACAACTTAGTGTTTTCACCATTTTTATTGTTCTTTGCTTGCATTTTTTTCTTTCTCTTTTTCCTTTTTGATCTGATTTTTCTTATGCATTGTAATAATTGTGAACCATGATAATTGAGGAAATATGTATAGAAGAATTATACATGTTTAACATATTGGATTACTTGCTATCTAAGGGAGGGAATGGGGAGAAGAAAAGGGAAAAAAATTTTGGAACACAAGGTTTTTCAAAGGTGAATGTTGAAAATTATCTATGCATATGCTTTGAAAATAAACAGCTTTAATAAAAAAAGAAAGACAGAATAGGAAGGGGAAAAGAGGTGAATGTTGAAAACTATCTTTGCACATATTTTGAAAAATAAAAAGCTATTATTACAAAAAATGGGGGGAAAGATTTTCATAAAGCTCAACTCTTAATGTCACCCCTATGATCAATAAATTCTTCTTATGCCTTAATAACTAGCAATTCTTAGATCCTATATAAACTTCTGTGTTTGACATTTGGGATCCTTCTTACCTTTCTAAGATCCACCTCCCACTAGTGTCTTTTCCTTGAAATTACTTATCATTTACTTGCATATATGTTATGCACACATAGCCTTTTGCATATTATCTCCCTCCCCAGAATGATAGGTGCTTGAAGTCAGGGACTATATTTGTCTTTCTTGATATCTTAAATTTACTTTCTTCATATGCATGGTTAATGAGAGGTAATCTCAGAAAGAAGTGCCTATTTGAGGGATGGGTGGAGGCTGAAAAATAAGGAAAGGACCAGGTTGTATAAAGCCCTGAATGGCAAACGCAAGAGTTTATATAGGATCTAAGATATGCTTAGGATAAGTGCCTGGCACAGAGTAAATATTTAATTAATGCCTGTTGACTTTGTATTTTTTTTTTAATTTGTATTCATGTTATTTCCACCTGGTAGAATGTAAGTTCTACAATGTAGCTTACCATTTTAATTTTTGCCTTTGTGTGCAAAGAACAGTGCTAGAACAGCTCCTGGAACACAGACTTTTAATAAGTATTTGTTGAATTTAATTTAATTGAAATTCCTGTGGCCCTATACCATAAAAACAGATGCAAAAGCTATTTTTTCGAGAAAACAGCACTTAAGACACCCTGCCAATGGGTTGTAGTCACCATAAAAATAACCTGAGGTGAAATCATATTGTTTATAAAGCTAGAACACAATACAGAATTCTGTCCACTTGATTACTTGAATTCTGGAAAAGTTCTTACCCCATTGCTCTTTGCTTGGTGAATTGACTGATGCATGATTGATCTATCAAAACAACAGGGTATTTGAAAAGGTTTGATTAACCTGATCTGAAAGCTCTCTGGCTCCATCCCATCATGGGCCCCGATTGGTGCCATTAGGCTAAATTACAACAAGGGGCACTGCAGAGCTGAACTAAATAAACTCTGCCTTTGCTGACCCCGTGATTGTCTTATTAAATAATTTCTTTGCCACTTAAGTGTAGACATAGAGCACTTCATTCCTGAAAGCCTTCTGATTAACTACAGCCTTGGGCTCCGGTTGATTTTATAAACTTTGGAGGAAGCCCTGGAGGACCAAGCTTCCTGTTGTCAATTCTGCCTGTTGCTATAGATACTGAACTTCACAATCGGTAATTAGAGCGTGCCCCTGCCCCAGAACTGGTCAAACAGTGCAGAGAGCTCTGCAAATGGCCTTCAAAGCCTCCAAGCTCACATGAATAGGCTTTGCCAGTAATGATGAGGTTTGTTTTATTCCTTGAGTTTTTTAAGTAAGTCCCCCACTTTGGGGGTAGAGATGGGGAGGAGAACCAGAGTGAAATAGAAATAATTATTAGGCCTTTTCAAGCAAAGCTTTTTTTTTTTTTTTTTTTGGGGGGGGGTTGGCGCTACTAAGCTATGTTAATGATGAGAAAGATGGTGACAGTGTCTCACAAGACAAAGGCCATTTTGTCTAGCCTATTCAGTATCCTATATGAAGTTAATTCATACACAGATTTAAGCATCTTGCATGTTATCCCCAAAGTTATTTTTTTAAATCCCTTTATTCTTCAGCCAGATGTTCATTCTATTATTAATAAAGTCAAGAAAGGCAGTTAGCTGTTAGAAAGACATGGTTATGTTATTTGGACAAAAACATATATACAACACAAGTCGTTTCGTGCCACGCTGAATCACTTTGGGCAAAAGAATACAAATAAAATAACACTTTAGAGAACATGCAACTCTGAAGACTTTGCAGAAATATCCAGCAATCACGTCATATTTATGCAAGGTAGATAGCATGAATTTCTCACTCCCTATTTTATAGCTTGGGAAATAGCCTCAAAGAAGTGAAGTGACTTGCTAGATCTCTGACATTATAACCCCTACTCAGCTAATAAGAGGCACAGCACTCTCTTGCCCAGATTTTCTGATTCTAGACAGAGGATATGTCACATTCTAATACTTTGCCAATAACTCATTTTCCCCCCAGAAATGAAGGAATCAGGGCACCTGATGCCAAACTGTCTCCTATGCAAGCTCCCCTTCCTATATTATACTGCACTCTGCAAATCACTACTACTCACCAAACAAATGGACAAACTTACTTCCCACCCCCACCTCCAAATAATAGGATCTCTCTGAAAGGAAGGTTTTTATATGGAGTAGCCAAGATCGTTTAGTTTGAGATATAACTCAGACTTCTGGCTCTCCTTTACTCTGCTGAACAGATTCTATCTATTTCTACATTTATTTATTTATTTTTTAAATTATAACTTTTTATTGACAGAACCTATGCCTCGGTAATTTTTTACATTATCCCTTGCACTCACTTCTGTTCTGAAATTTCCCCTCCACCCCTCCACCCCATCCCCCAGATGGCAAGCAGTCCTATACATGTTACTATTTCTACATTTAAATGAATTTCAGAATTCACAGTGATCAAAGTTTATTTTAAGATTGCTAATGAAATTTCTTATGCATATAAATAAGAGTGTCAACGTTAAGACCAAAAACTACTGATATTTAAGGATTGTTGATTATATTTTTGATTAGTCTCAAATCTCTTTGATTTCCTTGTTGATTTCAAACAAATATAGGGGTTACATGCAATGTTTTATTTGTATAATAATAAATGGGTGGGTAGACGAATCTTCTGGACTTTACATCAAACCTAGTGACTAAAGCAAACTTTAAAAACCATGAATGTTCTTTATTCTGCAATATTAGAGGCATCTGGAGGCCACTACTTTCTGATAATCTTCTGCATTCATATATACTATAACACTTATGCCATATTTTGTACATTATTGTACCATCCTAGCTTCCTCAAAGCCTGTCTGACATGTTCTCACTCCATAGTGAAAATATCAAGGAATTCACTTTGAAGGGAAGGGATTGATATCTTTGGATAGCAAACATACCCTGATCACAAAGGCTGATCCTGCTGTTTAGAGTTGGTACGTCTTAGTGGAGGAAAAGAGGGAACAGGAGAGAGAAAATAAAGGTACAATTTGGTTTTAGGGAATTGTTCTTATATAGCCTTCATTCATCCATTTGTCCACGATGACGAGGACATTGACAGAGCAGATCAATCAATTCAATCAAAGCAGTATTAAAAATCTTAACAGCAGCACCAGCACTGAAGTCAGGAGGACCTGAGTTCAAATCTGTCTCGGATACTTAACACTTCCTAGCTGTGTGACCCTGGGCAAGTCACTTAACCCCAATTGCCTCAGCAAAAAATAATAAAAACAATAAAAATAAATCTTAACAGCTAAACCAGCCAGCATCCTTACCCTAGTTCCATACCTTTCCCATTTCTATGCCTTTGCCTAGAATGTCTTACCTTTGCTCCATCTCTGCCTGTTGAAATCCTTTGCAATATAAGTTATTTCTTCATGAATCATGCATTCCCTCATCCTCTTCCTGCTACAAATGACATTTTCTTATTTGGACCTTGAATAACATTTCATTTTGTTGGCATTTCTTTTCTATCTTTATCAGGTTCTACTTTCAATCTTAGTTTTGGTTTTTTTTTTGTTTATTTTTATTTTGTTTTAATTTTTTTTGGAGACACTTGTATCCTACAACTAAACCACGAGTTTCCTGAGTACAAGGACAGTATCAAGGGATTTATAAACCTTATGGCGATGCATTTATACATATATATATATGTACCTGAAGCCAGGCTTCCTCCTTGCCTAATCAAAGTAATTTCTCCTGAGCTGCCTCTTATTTGTTGTTTGGATTCTTAGACTATAAGCTGTGTTTGGAGCACAGGTAGATCTCATTTTCTATAGCAATGGTAGGTATAACTCAAACAGTTCATGTTACTGTTCAGTCATTTCAGTCATGTACAACTGTTCAAGACACCTATTGGGGGTTTTCTTGGCAGATACTGGAGTGGATTGTCATTTCCTTCTCCAGCTTATGTTACACATGAGGAAACCGAGGCAAACAGAGTTAAGTGACTTGCCAAGAGTCACAAAGCTAGAGTCTGAGCCCATTTTTGAACTCCTGAAGATGTCTTCCAAGCGCAGTGCTCTATCCATTGCACCATGTAGCTGCTCCCAATAGAAAGAAGGCTGTCATCTATAAAACATTTCAGCAGCTTTAATAGAGGACCAGGATTATTTTGCTTGCATATCTGCCGTAGAAGATAGAACAAGTTGCAGATCAAACTTACAGGGAGTCAGATTTTGACTCAGTATATGGAACAACTTTCTAAGAATAGGAACTTTGCTAAAACAGTCAAAGGCCTCAGGAAGAGGCGATTGACAGGATTCATGCCTCAGTAGTAGCTAAACTAGAAGATCTTTGGGGTCCCTTTCTGCCCCTTAGATTCTCTGATTGCATCAGGAAGTGTAGAAATCTGCTTGAACTCCCCAAACTGTGGTAGATAGGAACATATTTATTACACAAGAGAAGCCCATTCCTCTGATTCTTCCAAGTGATGTGCACGTCTGCCCAGAAATCTGAAGACAGTGGTCTGAATGAAAGTAAGATTTGATCCTGTAAGCATCCATATACATACACATGCATGTGTGTGTTTATATATGTATATGCAAATATGTCACTATGCTAATTTTGACTAATCCCAAATAATATTAACAGAAAAAAAAACATGCTTTCAGATGATGGGCATCTAATTTGAAGTTAGTATTAGAAGTAGAGTGATAGAGACTTGCTACCTTGCATTGTTTGCTTTTGAATGTTAACTAAGTGACAAAGTATAAGACTTATGACCCAGGCAGTGGCCTTAAACTCTCATACAAAGATGACATTGTTTCTCTTTGTGAAAGGGGCCCCAAGGTTTCACAAAACAGTCAGAGTGACACCTCTGACTGTTTGAATGTTTTTTTGTATCTGATGGTAAACAACATTTGTCTGCTCTCAGACTTGACAGAGAAACTGTTTATTTCTTATGGAGGAGTTGCAAGTTGGAATCTTGGTCAAAATTCTCTGGACTCATGCAAATAATAAAATGTTGTCTAGCATATCACATCAGAGCCTGTTCTTCTGGCATTTAACCTTCAAAAGTGTCAAGAAGATCCTACTATAAGAAGCTAAGAAAATAACATTTTCCAGCTTCCAGAAAGGCCAGCATCTACATCTTGGGTTTCAGTAACAGAGTGTACATGTTCTAATAGACCCATCTTTGGTGAACTGATTCATGTGTGTAAATACTTCTGGATACCTTCAGATGAAACATTCACATAATAAGTGCCATATGGTATAGTCTTAACATTTTAAAAATTAATGAGAAAATGATTTCATTTGCTGACAAAGTTTTGTCAAAAAACTGTAAATTAAATATATTGTATTTTTGATTTGATAGGGATAGCGAGGTAGCACAATAGATAAAGGGCCAGGCAGGTCTGGAGTCAAGAAGATCTGAGTTTAAATCCACCCTGATATTTACTAGCTGTGGGACCCTTGGAAAGTCACTTACTTCCTATTTCTTCATCTGTAAAATGGGAGTAACCAAATGCTAAATGTACACTTGCCAAAAAGACTATTTTATGGAGAACTCACACAGGACAGGCACTCACAAGGTGGTCAGAAAAAGGGATACACTCCCAAGAACTTTAGAATTGATTATATGATATGGGAGACATTGACATATGACCGCTCAGCTTGGGGTGCCCTCATCAGAGAAAGTGTTGTGCTCCATGAGCAAAGCAGAATTAGTAGCTCAGAAGAAACGAAACAAGAGATACACAAAGTTAGAGAAGCTATCCCAAATGTTCATAGGGACTAATTGTGTCTGACTGGTGGCAGAGCATTCCGAGCTCTTATTGGTCTGATCAGCTGCAGTCAGTCTCACTGTAACTTGACTCTAACCTAGTGATGTCATTTTGGTCCTCATTGAGAAGAAAGGGCAGCAACCAACCATTAACCCCTCCATTAGGGTGCCTTAATGACTCAGTGTGACCCCTGCTCATCTAGGCCCAAACACACTCTACAGTTTATCCAACAGTTATAGGTAAAGTTAATTCTGAGTATATTAAGATTTTTTGAGATCTCTGATGTCCTCATTTTATAAATAGGGAAACCAAGATCTAAGACACTTAAGTGATATCACCTAGTATCATACAATTTGAAGATGGCAGAAGCTAGAACATGTTATTCAGATCTATTAGCTCCAAAGCCTGCCTTCCTTCTCTTGTTCCACACTGTTTGATAAGCCTAGGGATTTCAAGGTCTTTTAAAAAAAATATATAGTGATTGTTTGTATCCACATTTTTTTTTCTCATACACATAGATTGTATGTAAGCCCCACATAGGCTGTGTCTTTTTCTTCTTTGAGACCTCCCAGCCAATATTAGCCCATTGTGCATAGTTACTTTTAAAGAGATATTTGTCAAATTGATGTGCGAAAGCAGAAAGCTCATACAGCAATGACTTCTGAATATTTCCAGAGCAACATAGAAACAAAGAAAAATTAATACCCTGTAATAGGCTCTATTGCAATGCTTAGAGTTCATCTCTCCCGGCCTGGTTTTTAATCACTGTAATTTGGATCTTGAATCTTTATCTAGAGGTGCTGGGACCGAGTCCATATGCCGTCTGACAATTCCTCAGGATTTCCATGTTCTCCACCACACGATGAACTGCTGTTGTTGTGTTTGGCAAAAGGAAACTCTTTTGCCCTTGAAACTACAAAATGGGCTCTGTGCCAACAAAATGGAGATAGACATTCTTGGCCATAAATGAAACTGCTGACAAATGTAGGATGTCATAAAAGGGAATTTACATAATCTTCTGCTGGATGAGGTTATAACATAAACAGAGCACATAGAAGAGGCAGATCTTCTGATGGGATTTCTCTTTTGAAAAACCAACCTTATGCCTCCAGTTATTGGCCTGGGCTCAATGCCCTCCATGCCCTCCCTGACAGCAGGTGGTAATATCTCTGTAGCTAATAATGAAGAAAAGGAAGTGAAGAAAAATTACAATTGGTTTTGAGACCATATGGTGAAATCCTCCAGAAAAAATCCTGGGTCTGGAATCAGACACCTTTGGTTCAAATCACTAAACTATCACTTACTAGTTGTCTGATCTTCAGCACATTACCTGGCTTCTTGCAAGCCTTATTTTACTCATCTATAAAATGGAGATAATAATTCTTGTGTTCTTGACATTGGTGGGTGGTTTGGGGAGAAATGCTTTGTAAACTGTGAACTATATAAAAATGAGTGATGTTTTTCACTATGATGAAAATAACATATGTTATATATTATACATAGATGATAATAATAACAATTATTTTCATTGTTATTATTTTCCAATTTCCAGTTTGTGGGAGGAAAATTCCAAATATATTAAATATTAAATAAAACAGATTAGTATTTATTATGTATTTGCTATGTGCCAGGCACTATGTATCACAGAATAGGACATTCTCTGTTCTCAAGAAGCTCATAGTTTAATGAGGGAGACAACATTTAAACAATTACAAGATATATTCAGGCTAAATTGAAAATGATCTCAGAGGGAAAGGGGGTTAAAGAGGACTCTGAAAGTCTTCTTGTAAAAAATGGGATGTGAGTGGGGCTGAAGTATCCACGAGGCTTCTGTTTCCCTTCCACCCACCTCCCTCGTCTCTCTACATTTGCTTTTCCTCATGTCAAGAATTCACTCCCTTCTTATCTCTAACTCTTAGAATCCCAACATCCTTCATGGCTGAACCCAAGGGGCATCTTCTCATTGAAGTCTTAGCCAAGTTGTTTCTTTCTCCTTCCCCTTCATATTGTTCTCATGTTTATATCTGTACGCATCTGTACCATCCTTTAGCTGGAATGTAAACTCCTTGAGGGCAGAGCCCGTTGAATTTTTGTCCTTGCATCAGTGTCCAGCACAGAGTCTGGCATGTGGCAAATCCCTAAATAAATGCTTATTGATTGATTCATTAATTGATTGAAGAAACTGGAGGTCTAGCTCTTTCATTGGCCCTGTGTTAGGTTAAATCATTATCTTGTAAATGAAGCAAAGAATAAGGAGCAGGTTTATTTATTTATTTATGCATTTAAGCAAGGCTGAGATTTCAAAGGCCAGCATCAAAAGCAAGAAAAGCACATAAATGTTAACTATATTGTGCCAATAAAATGAGTTCTATCAAGTACCTTTATTTAACTTATGAAATCTTATGGCAAGGCACTAAATGGTGGGCTTTAGAATAGAATCACAGTGCACAGAATGGAACAGAAGCGGCCCCTGGAAAGCCATAAATCAATCCTTGAGTGATAGTGTATTAAACAATAACCTTGTCATATTTAATGTCACCCAGGAAGGATCTACTGGGCCATTGTTCCTTCTATAATATCCGTGTGGGTGAAGTGACTGAGAGAAACCTCACAGCATTGGAGAAATCAAGGATTTTTTCTCCTTTCCTTCTCCACAAAGCAATATCCTAATATTCAGAGAATAATCGTACTTCAAATCTTGTCTCCTCTGATGTGTTTTTTTTTTCTTCACAAATTTAAATTCCAGGTAATAACTGCCACAATTTTGATCATTTAGAATTGAGACAGGCTTTTCTTTAAGAGTTAATTCACTGAGCTAATTAGAGTTTCCCTCCATCTTTTTAGTAAACTCATTTGTTCTTTCTTCCAAATTTCTCTGTCTCTTTGATTAAAAAACAAATCCTCAGTATTCACTTAGAACTTTGCTAAGTTAAGGCTTTATATTGTCTTAAAAAAAGAAAAAAACCTAGTCTGAAACAAAACTGAAAGGAGACTGATAAATCAGCTTTTTGGAGAGTTAAGCAAATTCAAGCATCTTTAATCCTAAATTCCCTTTTGAATGTGCTTGTTGTACTTAATGTCAATCTCTTTCCAAAAGAGAGTGTCCCAATTATTTAGATGGCCAAAAGAAACAGCTTCAGCTCTTTATCACATAAATACACTGAAAGCCCTGATTTAAAACAGATGAAGAGAGAGAACTGAATGAGTGCTTAGGCTCCTTGGTGTATCCAAGTTCAGGCCTATTGACGAGGCTGGCGTCTGTTCTATACCTTCAGTCCCTCAGCCCTGAGGAGTCCTTTGAAAACTATAAGCAGGCCTTACAGACACATAGCCTTGCAAGTGTCCCCCTTCCTGTGACTGTCCTGGCTTGGAACTAGACTTTCTGCAGCCAAGCTGCCCCCCTGGTCAGTGTCCTCTCTGGAGGCCTTATCCCCACTTTCTCTGCCCTCCATAAAACCCAGGTTAATTGAACTGGCAGGCAGAGGGGGAAGGGAAGTTTATTTCTAACAACTTTATGTAATTAAGTGAGTGAAATCATACATTTTATTGATCTAATAAAAGGCATGTCATGGTTTAGGCGTCCTTCATCCTTTGACCTCATCCTTTATAGTCTTTAGATTAGAGTAGTGTGATGTTGGCGATCTGGAAAACAGATTAATAACTGACTGTCCTTCCCAAGTTTGAAACTCTTTCCATCTTAAAGACAAATAGGATTTGGAAGGATCAGCTTCGAGAATACCTGGAGGCAGAGTAGTGGAGAGGAGAGAGCTCTGTAAAATGAGTAGATTCTGGACTAGCCAGCTCCAAACAGCTTTTAGGGTGCTAAATCCTATAAAACTCCCATCGTTGTACAAACCAATTGACACTGCATAGTGACACCAAAACAGAAGGTATGATTGCTAATGAAACTACAAGAGGAAGTGATGCTGGCGGTATCTCTGAGCTGTTTCTTATTTTTAGTCCATTTATGATCTTGGTCCCTTATAGCACACAAGGTACAAACTTTGTGAGGATGCAGTTTAAAGCAGCTTGGTGATCCTGTGAATACAATGCTAGACCAATGAAGAAGACCCGTATTCAAGTCCAGCCTCAGATACTTATTAGTTGTGTGACTCTAAGCAAGTCACTTAAAACAAAACAAAATAAAACAAAAAAGCCTTCCATTTGCCTCAGTTTTCTCATCTGTAAAATGGAAATAATAATATCTACCTCCCAGGGTTATTGTGAAGATTAAAAGAGGCAATAATTTGAAAGGATTTAGCCCAGTGACTGGTACATACATAGTACTACATAAATATTAGCTGCTATTATCAGTATTACTATTATTATTAAGAAGGTTTATGGAGGAGGGTAGGTACTCTACTTTCTCCACTGCCCAAAAACTAGCATGAAGAGAATGAAAGAGCCATAGGGCACCTCCAAAACCAACCAATCCCTGCACAGTAGCTTCTCAACAACATACCTGACTAATAGTCATCCATGCTCAGCTTAAAGACATCAAAAGAGGAGAAAATCCTGCAACTTCATGAAAAAAACAATTCTTACTTTTGGATAGTTGATACCATTAGGAAGTTTGTCCTCACATCAAGCCTAAATCAACCCTTAGAAACTTGTATACCTCGGTATTGTCCTCTGGACAGCCTTTTGGCTGTCTCCTTCCCTTTGAGATTCCTGGATTTTGTGAAATGCTCTCCAGCCTTCTGCTAGTTCACAAACTGTTGCTGGAAGGACACATTGTCCTTCCACCGTGTAGAATTTGAGAGAAGATAATGATGATAGGTAATACTGTTGTTCTGGCCTGTCATAGAGCCATACATAGAATGTCAGTGCCATCTGAAAAGGACAGCTAATCCAACCACTTGATTTCACAGCTGAGGAAATTGAGGTTCAGAAAAGAGACTCGATTTCTCCAAAGTCATACAACTAATTAGTGGCAAAGCCAGAACTAGAACCTAATTTCCTAATCCTGATTCCTATGCTTTTCTGTCCCAGCAAAGGCCTTTTTCTCTTTTCTTTCTTTTTTTTTTTTTTTTTTGGTTTTTTGGTAAGGCAATTGGGGTTAAGTGACTTGCCCAGGGCCACACCCTGGTCTCTTTAGCACCCATGTTCCTTTTCTTCTTCTACTCCCCACCTCCCTTCCAGACCACAGAAGTAGACATCCTAGGGTTTGTTTACAAAGGGAAAGAGAATATATAAATTCAGAAATAGTACACAAGGGAGTATAATGAGAAGCATTTATAAAAAGAATCTACCCAGTTCCAGACTAAATGGCACCTAAACTTTCTAATCTAATCTTGTTGCTTTATTAGAAGTTCTAGACCAGAAGGGCATCTTCTTTCTCAGGTATATATGGTATACTCAATTGAGTTTCTTGGACACACCTTTGGTCTTAGCTTTTCCATTTTAAGTCCATCAGAAATTTTCTGATGCTATAGAAAGGGGAAAGAGGTTGGGACATATATTATATCGCACTTTTTATTATATTACATTATAATCCTAGGTAATCAGTTAGCGCATTTATTTTCTTGCCACCTCAAATAAAAAAAGTAACAGAAACAGTTATCATCACATAAAGGCTCTGTCCCCTCACCTGCCACTATTGCTTCAAAAATGAGAATAATTCAACCATTACATGAGTCACCCCTGAAGTTGATAAAATACTTCTTTAGGGAACCAATTTTAGGGATAACATTTTTGGCAATGGGGAGGGAGTCCAACTATAGAAAAGTACAAAAAAAGCAAGATTTTTGAGGTTGTTTCCCTCGAAACAAGGTAGTGGTAAGAATCCTGGATTAGGAATCAGAAAGACAGGGTTCAAATTCTGTTTCTTCTCCTTCCTACTTCCTACTCCTTCCTATGTGACTTTTAGGTAAATTATGTCTCTCAGTGGTCCTCACTTTTCTTATCTGTAAAATTAAGGGTTTGAACTTTTTTTTTTAATTTAAATTTTATTTTATTTAATAATAACTTTGTATTGACAGAATCCATGCCAGGGTAATTTTTTACAACATTATCCCTTGCACTCGCTTATGTTTTGTTTTTTTTTCCTCCCTCCCTTCACCCCCCCCCCAAGATGGCAAGCAGTCCTATATATGTTAAATATGTTGCAGTATATCCTAGATACAATACATATTTGCAGAACCGAACAGTTCTCCTGTTGCACAGGGAGAATTGGATTCAGAAAGTAAAAATAACTCGGGAAGAAAATCAAAAATGCAAATAGTTCACATTCGTTTCCCAGTGTTCCTTCTTTGGGTGTAGCTGTTTCTGTCCATCATTTATCCATTGAAACTCAGTTAGGTCTCTTTGTCATAGAAATCCACTTCCATTTCCATCTTCCATCAGAATACATCCTCATACAATATCGTTGTCGAAGTGTATATTGATCTCCTGGTTCTGCTCATCTCACTTAGCATCAGTCCATGTAGGTCTCTCCAAGCCTCTCTGTATTCATCTTAAGGGTTTGAACTTGATAAACCCTGAAATCCCTTCCAGCTATAAATCCCATGATTTTGATTTGCCCTCATTCTCTCTATATCATGGTAGTGTAAACTTTTTAAAGTGATCAGTATTTCTACTCCAATTCAACAAGTTTATTAAACGTGTACTATGTGCCAAGGCATCTATCTGTACAAAATATCATGCTAGGCAACAGGGATACAAAGACAAAATTAAAAGAAAAAAAGCTACTGTCCTCAAAGAGCTTAGATTCTGTGAAGAAATACAGTAGATAACTAAACACACGATAATTTGATTTAAAAAGAGAATACTAACCACTACAGGGAATCAGGAAATGGCGAATCACTCCAGTGCCTTTGAAGAAATGGGGGTCATGGAGAATTGGAGTGACTGAAAGGATAGAACAAAGGGAGGAAATTACTTCTTACACTCAGGCTAAAATTATAGAAATAGGGTTAAAAATCACTAAAAACATCATAATGGCATAATTTTACTTTTTTTAATAATAGCTTTTTATTTTCAAAATACATGCAAAGATGTTTTTCAACATTCATCCCTGGCAAAACCTTGTGGTCCAAATTGTTCTCTCTCCTTTCCCAATACCTCTCTCTCCTAGACAGCAAGTAATCCAATATATGTTAAACATCTGCAATTCTTCTATACATATTTCTGCATTTATCATGTTGCACAAGAATATCATGTTGTTCCTTCAAAAAAGGAAAAAAGTGAGAAAAAAAAAGCAAGCAAACAATAACAAAAAAGGTGAAAAAAACCCTGTTTTGATCCACATTCAGTCCTGACAGTTCTCTTTCTGGGTGCAGATGGCTAAAGTTATTCAATTTTAATTCATAAAGTTCTAGAATATTAATCTTGAAGATCAAATGAAATAATATATTTTTAATTTTTTTAAAATTTTGCACATAGTAGGTGCCTGGCAGAATTCAATAATCCCTTCAAGGAATATCAAAAAACTGACAGGACTGACAGATGTGTTGGACAAGATAGCCTCTGAGATATGTTCATAGACAACCTTTTTCTCTTCTCGGTTCTTATCTGGAGTTGATATTCAATTCGAGGTGCCACATCTCTCTGAGATTCTCATTCTATGAACTTTAGAGATCATCTAATCTTTATATTAAAAATGAGGACACTGAACTCCATCAAGGTTAACTTACTTAACAAAGTACAGTTTGTTAAGGCAGGGCCAAGCCTAGGACCCAAGTCCTCTGAATCTTGAATCCTCTGTCCTTTTTAATAACAGTAAGTTGAGCTTGAGACTTTTCCTGCTCTTTTCACAAAACCTAAAAGTCCCTTCTCAAGATTAAGCTGATGTTAGAATTCTTAAGAAAAAAACTCAAATCAGATGTCTGTGTTCTAACAAGATTGCTTGGATTGGAGAAAACATTCAACTGAGACACATATTACACCTGGACAAATATGTTTGTTTTATCCCAAACTTTGCCTCCTTCTCAGGGCCAAATAGCTCAGGGACTATATTGTTTACTGGCAGGGGACCTATAGAGGTTACCTAGACAGATGGGTACAGCTCAGACATGTTTTTCTGCTTTGATGCTTTGTATTTATATTCATTCTCTAGGCATAGCTTAGGAAAGTGAGGGCAGGTCACAGACTGTGCCTTTCTTATCACCAGAGGGAAGAAAAATGTGAAACTGTTACTTCCCACAGGAATTTCAGCCCTTCCTATGTTCCCCCTCTCTTTCCCTGAGAATTCATTCCATGTTCCTTCTTTGCCCAATAATGTAATTACTCACCTTCCAAGATATTTTCCTTCAGGCACAGACTCTTTAAAGAACTAAATTTTCATTGTGTTTCCCAATAACTGGCTAAATCCATTCTGTACTGCTAACAAGTTGGGGTCTAAAGGAGGACGACCAGGATGCCAATGGAACTAAAGGGCAGGCCAGACAAGGAAAAGAGGATGGTTTTTTCCTGAAGATGAGAAGATTTAGGAAGGACAGATTCACAATCTTCTGAAATCTGAGGATCTTTTATATGGGATGGGATGAGCAGATTTGCCTGCAAAACTGGGTTAGTCTGATCTTCTTCCTGCCAGATACAAGTTGATACTCATATATATTCATAGAAACCCTTTTTCTCTTCCTGGTTCTTATCTGGAGTTGATATTTGGTCCTGGGTGCCACAAATTAGGAAGAACATTGGTAAGTGTGATGTATAAACAGTTGAAGAGACATCATTTCTGGTAATTAATCATTTCATTAAATTATGACTAGTGAATAACTGATCATCAAAGACAGATCATGGCAGCCTGTTGGTGCTTATATACCTTAGGAAAAGTTAGAGTTCCTGACAGGCAGCAATCAACTCTTATTGGTTAACAATTAATGAGAAAAATTATAATGAGAAAGTAGTTCTATTCTAGTGAGAGGCTGAAGGACATAACTTTGATTATGTCACTCTAAAGTAACAGATATATCTAGTTCAATTCAACACTGGCCCCGCTCTTACTTTTAGATCATCCCTAGCCTCAGGCAATCTAAGCAAAAGATCTACCCTTCCACCTAAGCCTGAGTAGAACCCTATGGGCTTCCCCAATTGGGTGGAGTCTGAACAAGATTGAGGAGAATGTTAAATTCAATCTCATTATCAGCTCCATTCCTCGGAGACTGATTTAATCTAATAGATAATGAGGAAATAGAAAGGAGAAAAATTCTGGATCTCCTTAATATTGAGTTATTTTCCACCCAAACTAGATTCTTTCTAGGAAGGAGCCAACCAGGTTAGAGAGAGGACTGGATTTCATGCCTTATGAGTCTCTCTTGAAAAAATTAGAGTTGCTTAGCCTGAAGAAGAGAAGACTTTGAATGGAATTAAATATTACAGCTACTTTCAAATATTAGCAAGACTATTAGGTAGAAGAAGTAGACTTACTGAATGGCAAATTTATACATGCTCATTATACATGATCCAGAAGCATGACCCTTCCCCGATGGATGGGGATTCAGAAATACCTGATCTGTGAAGTCAACTCTCATTCATGCCTTAAGTAGACCTAATCTGTCACTGGGAAATAGAAACAATTGGGATAGTGAGAGTCAAAAGTCATTGCTGTTGAGTGGTTTCAGTTGCGTCTGTCTCTCCACGACCCCATTTGGATTTTCTTGGCAAAAATCTTGGAAAGGTTTGCCATTCCCTTCTCCAGCTAATTTTACAGAGGAGAAAACTGAGGCAGACAGCATTAAGTGACTTACCCAGGTCACACAGCTAATAAGTGTCTGAGACTGGTTTTGAATTCATGAAGATGAGTCTTCCTAATTCCAAGCCCAGTGCACTGTACCACCTAGATGACAAGATTCAAAAGACCTGGGTTCAAATCCTGTAATAGCTAGTTTTGTGACATTGGTCAAATCTCCTCTCTGGGTTCCAGTTTCCTTCTATGTGGTTTGAAGACACTGATCCAGCTCTGCCATTTAACTTTCTGTGTGGCTTTGTTCTAATCACTTCTACAGTCACCCCTCTATTCACAAGTTTTTATGTGCAAAATGCGAGTGTTAGGTTAGATAGCCTCTAAAATTCCTTCTGGCTCAAGCATCCTATGATCTGTGGTCCACTTCACCTCAGAAACTCTGTGATTCTCTGAGTTGTGCTATCAGTTCACTTGGTTCTCACTTCTGGAGAGGAGGAATAATTGAATCAACTTGGATTTCTTTTGTTGTTGTTGTTGTTTAAAGTGATGTGATGTGGAATTTGGACTCTCATGCTATGCCTACCCAAATAGCTGATCTGGAAAACAAAACAAATCAAAAAGCCTGAATAAATGTTTTGTTGAATTGAATTAAATTGGATTCAATCAACTCGTTATTTTTAAAACCCTGGTTGGATTCAGTGAGTCCATTACTAGCCAGCTGTTTTCAAGATAACCAGTTGAATCCAGACATTTCCCCCCAAACCTCTTTGTGTGTGTACACACATATGAGCATGTGCACGCACATGTGTGCAGACACAGGCTGTACTTTTGGAAATTATTCTGGTCTGACAGATGCATAACTCAAAGCAGAAATGGATTTTGCACATTTCCTAAAAACTTAGAGCAAGTCGACTTGTGTTTTCTCATTTGGGTTCCTTGGGGTCAGAAACACAGAATGGTATGAAAAGTAAGAGGCCATATCTTTCAAGTGAGAGAATTGCTCCCTAGGTGTAAATTAGGAGAAACATAAAAACACATCCTGGCTTTTGGAGGCTGCAGTCATTCTTACCATCACACTGGCTTTATTGGATCTGGCAACAGTAGCTTTAACACTAAGCTTAGCAGTGAGGGCAAAAGGTCCTTTATCAATAATACCACCTTGCCCACAGGCTCTCGGGCATACCAGATAAATCTCCTCATTTCAACTGGAGACCTTCCACCAGCTGCCACTCCGATTTGCAGAAAAAGTGTCTGAACAAACGGGAAGGTTCATAAGTTAGAAAGGCTTTCCAGTTGTACAGAGAGGCAGCATGGAGTTGTTGTCGGCAATCTGAACTTGGGAGCCAAGAAAACTAGTGGGATCCTGCCACTAGTTGTGTGAATCTGGCCAAGTCATTTAACCCACAAGTGGGAATTCTCCACGATGCTGAACACAACAGCATGGATACAGAGCTTTCAGATTTGCACGCTCTTTAAATATATATAACCCATTTGATCCTGACAACAGTTTGGTAGGAGATGATATGATTCAATAATTAACACAAAATATGACATAACAATAGTGCAGCTAGGTGGTGCAGTGGATAGAAAGCTAGGGCTAGAGACAAGGGAGAACTGAGTACAAATTCAGCCTCAGATACCTATTAGCTGTGTGATCACAAGCAAGTCATTTAATCATGTTTGCCTCAGTTTCCCAGAAAATGAGCTAGAAAAAGAAATGGCAAACCACTGTAGTTAGTATCTTTGCTAAGAAAACCCCAGATGGGATCACAGAGTCAGACACAATTAAAATGATTGAACAATAAGGTAATATAAGAAAATATGTTATAACATTACAATATGTTAGAATGTAATATGATATAACAACATATGACATGACATAATATAACACAATGTAATGTAATATAAATATAATATGAAATTTCCCTGACTTTGGATCCAGTTTTCTAGATACTATGCTATCTTTCATGAATATTAATTATTTTAATAATAGCAATTCTTATTATCATTTCTGATGACATTTCTCCTTCAAGTTGCCAGAATCCAGGGACTCTGGCCTTGTTCAGGCCTCCCTACAAGAGGCTCCTCCTGCCTGATCCTGCTTATTGCTGAACAATTGCTTTATCACTGACCTTGCTTCAGGAGCTCGTATCCTGCTTCTCTGCTTTCTACTTTCACTTTCCTCCCTATCCTGAGACTCAGATTTTGGCTCAGGTTCTCCTTCTTCTATGGATTCATTTCAAATTTGGCTTCAGCTCCCTTCCCACTCCTCAACCCCCAGACCCCAGTCCCAGCCTCGGTTTTACCATTTGACCTACCCAGGAAGTCATTCCTTTTCCAGTGGCTACTTCCTTTTAACCCTCTCATCTCTGAAAAACTTCAGTTAATCTCTGATACTGATCAGGATGACCTTGCTGCTTTTAGAAAGGAATCTCTTTAAGAGATTATTCTTGGTAGCCTCTCATGGATTCAAGCAATAGAATACTGGCTTTGGTTTGCAGAATACAGAGAAGCCTTTAGACTTGTGATTCCATTGATAGAGGAAATCTTCCAGATGAAAATATTCCCTCTGAGTGGGTCGCCTTCAACATTGAGAGGTCAGATAGTCAATAGGTATCAGAAGCAGCACTGGAACCCAGGTCTTAGAGAACCAGTTCTCTGTCTACTATTTTATACCTTTTTTTCCCATAGAAAATAAATGAAAAATTAAATTCCAAATAACACAGCATGTTTTAGGAACTATTATGTACAGACTGTATTTACCTTGTGTTGGGAAAGACGGAAAGCTTGGACAGGGTCCCCACTTTCATGGATCTAACACTCTCTCCTGGATTGACACATTCATTGTAATTCAATTCATCAACCCTTTATTCAGCACCAACTAGGGCAGAACCAAGATAAGACATCCCTCTCCCCCATCATACCCCAATCCTCATCATGCAGGTTATAATCTGATAGTGGGATAAATCCCAAATTCATATAACTATAACACAAAATGTTACATGATCCCAGTATAAAAGAGGTACAAAGTGCTGTATGAGATAGAAGAGGGAAAGTCCTAAATATCAGGTTTGAAAAAGAAAAATAGAAAACTAATAAAACAAACTCATAACTGGTATCTTTATTCCCAAAGCCTCCCCTTCTTTGATCACTGAGTTCTCATTTTATCATTGAGAACAGCCTCGTTGCTTTTAGAAGGAAATTCCATGTTTTTTAAATGTAGAAAAGCAGGAGGGTTTTAGACTTGTATAAAGTAAATATGAAGTGGAAAAGACCCTGAAGGGGCAAAGAGTGATATGTCTGGATGAAGTTCTTTTTTTAGTATAAATGAAGCATTCCATACCATGTCGGGGTCTAACTTAGGATTTCTCAATTGTTTGTGAAGAGGCCTTGCACCTTATTTCCAGAAAATGTCATGATTATAAATCTGCAATACTGGAAGGATGAAGTTTGGATGAAAGACTCTAGGGTTGGGGTTTTTGACTTTTTTTGTATCTTAGACCCTTTGAGCAATTTGGTAAAGCATATGGATCTCTTCTCAAAATAATGTTTTAAAATACACCACAATATTTAGTATTACAAAGAAAATCAATTATATTGAAATATAATTAATATAATAATAATAATAGATGACATTTATGTAGCTCTTTAAAGTTTGAAGTTCACTTGTTAACTGATTTGATAAGTTATGTATTGATTATGAATCTCTGGTTTACTGTATAAGGGAGTTCAGTTTTATACATGTTGAGTTAAAAATGTCTCTGAGACAGCCAGTCTAAAATATTTAATAGACTATTGGTGAAACAGAACCAAAGTTTAGGGGAAATATTGGGAATAGATACAGAGATCTATAGGTCAGCTACCTAGAAAAGATAATTAATTCATAGGAGTTGGTGGGGTTCTTGAGACAATGTAAAGAGGAAGAAAAGATGAAAGCTTAGGGCAAAATCTTGGGGAATGTGTATGGTTAGGGGATGTGATGATGATGAGCCATCAAAGGAGGCTGTGGAGGAGCAGTCACATAGGTCATAGGCATAGGAGGAAAGAAGAAGAGATAAAAACAAGCAAACAAACTAAAAATCCAAAGGAAAAAAAAAGTATGAAGATGGAAAGAGTAATCTGCAGGGTCATCTGTGGCAAATATGTTGAGAAGGATTAGGACTAAATATTTTATTGTTGCTGTTGTTGTTTAGCATCCAATTAATCTTGGTCACTTTGGGGGTTTTCTTGGCAAATGATACTTCAGTGATACTTCTCTGGCTCATTTTACACTAGCAGAAACTGAGGCAAAAAATGGTTAGATGATTTACTTAGTGTCACACAGCTAGACCACCAGATTTGTGATTAAAAAATCAGTGGTAACTTTGTAGAAAGTAGTTTGAGAGATGAGGACAGAAGCATGAAAGCATAAAGAGTTGGTTTTAAGGGAAAATATTTTGTAACAGTTGTTTTTGCTTATGCCACTTGAGAAAAGATATTTTCTAAGAGCTGTTTTGAGTCTTCTGGCTGATTTTTAATGGGAAACACAACAGTGGGGGTTTGTTAGCTACAGTGTTACAAAGTCACTCACATGATTACCCCTAGAACTTGAGGTAATGGTTGCCCCTCTAGGGACCCAGCTGCCATTTTGTTGTGATTTAGTGAACAGCCTGGGAGAGGGAGGTGCTTCCTATGCATTGCCATAGCAGCTGCACAATTACATCGAACAATTTTTGAGTAATCTGGCATCTTTCTACTAGAGAATGGAACAGCTGTACCTGTATGCTATATTTAGTAGAGTCAAAATAAAAATCACTATATGCTTTTATAAATAACAACAAACCTTATAAACCAAGCATAGGCTTAGCAAGACAGTTTGTTGTGGTGGTAGTTTTGCTAAATTCAATACCCCTAATAGGAATGACAATTTGCATTTTTACAGTACTTTATGAGCCTATAAAACACTGGCCTCCTAACAGCCCTGGAGGGTAACTATTATTATCCCCATTTTACAGATGAGGAAATTAAGACTCTTTGACTAGAACTATGATCCTAACCCAGTTCTTGAAGTACCTTTTCATCACATCATATAATAATAGAATCCTATCATTTAAATAAAGATGGTTTCCTTTGTTTTGTTTTTATAATCTCAATTGAATTTGAACACAGCTGATACACTTGTAGGAATTTAAGAGTTAAACATTTACATATTGAAATGCCCTCAGAGCTGGCCAGTGTCTTGGAAAGGTTCCCAATCCTTCCTTCCCAGTTTTTTATCTTTCTCTAACTCAGAGTGACATGGTTGACCTCTGCCCTTACCCTGGGGCAGCCCAGCCGAGCATTTATAACTCGGTTGTTTGCAGTTTAGCCAGTCTATTTTGAACACCTTTGGCTCAGACTTACCCTAATGGAGAGAAGGGTGTCAAAGTGCCTGGAAAAAAAAAAAAAATCTTTCCTTCCCCATCCCCCCTCCCTTTTTCCTCCAGTAGTATTTGAATTTGGAGGTCTTAATGACTTCCAGGTGTGGTGGTAGAGCAGAGTTTTGGCTGCAGGCCTGTAGATCCTGGGTTTGTGCCTTAACAAACATGGGACCAAAAAAGAAAAGGGGGTGGGGAGGAAGGGGACCAGAAGGAACCTTTGAAGTCTTAAAGATGAGATTGGTAAAAATAAACTTTTAAGCTAAGGTAGACCCTCTGTCATTCCAAGAAAGAAAAAGTTTTTCTTCAAGTCGCTTCTTGGGATCATGCGGCTTGGTGTTAATGCCTTAAAGCTTGGAGATTGAAAGCTGGAGACCTGGGATACAGGGAAACTTTGGAGTAGGGGCCTGGCTACAGCTAAATCCCCAGGAACACAGCTCAGAACTTCAAAATGTCCCAAACTGTTTTTCTTGGAGTACTTGCTTTCTAAAAGCCTAAAAAGTTGTTTTCAAGGAGTCAGTTACAGTTGGTAGAGCTTTATTTTATAATAGCAGGCAGGGTGTTGCTTTCATAAGGACATAATTAGCCTTGATCTAGAAGCAGGAAGGACCTGACACATAGTCATTTTTCAGCAGAGAGGCCCATTGGTGATTCCAGCATTCTATCACTGAAGGCCTCACCAAGGCCACTTGGAAGTGACTGGCCCTAAGAGATGTGGCAGGGAAGCCGTCTAACATTTCCCATTTTTCTAACCTCCCAGGTAGGCAAGGTGCTTTTCTGGGATAGTGAGTGATTTTACAGATGGAAAAACTGAGACTTAAACTGAGCTGGTAGAATGACTTGCCTGGAGTGATTCTGCAAATAAATGGTAGGATGAACCCAAGTGCTCCTGACTCCAAGTCTCTTAGAGCTCTTTCCACTGCATTACTATGAGAAAAGTAATATATTTACATGCGTATTCTCTTCCCCATCCATGCTTCTAATTCCCCTTAGTATTAATGACCTTTCTTTTCTGAAATATTACATAAGCTCCCCGGAACTGAGATATATAGTCTCTCCTCAATATTCACACACAATTCTGCCGAATCCACCAAGTTCACAGGGCCCATTCTCTCTGCCTCAGGGAGGTAATCATCATCATTCATAATAATTATTCAAAATAATCATAATAATACCTGGGATTTATACACCAATGCGTCTCCAAAGAGCACAAATAAACCATTTCGTGCAACAGAGAGGGGACAGATGTGCTTTGTGTTTGCCGCCAGTGACCAAGTGAAGTTGGGAGAGATTTATTGTGACTTGTCATCTCTTGCCATGAAGAGATGATATCCCATTGGCATATGGGGAGCCAGCTTATCATTGCACTTTGGGGTTGGCTGAAGCTGCCAAATGAATTACTATAGCAAGTGTTTCCTGCAATTAATTCGATATCTAGGGCCAGATATCTGCTTTACATATTTCAGAGGCAGGCCAGGTTATACAGTATCTGCCAGAGAAACTGCTTTTGGTCTGTATGGGTGAGCATAGGGTCTCTTTTTCTTAAGCAGTAAATCAAAGATTACACTATGATTTTGACTAAATCACCCTCAGCAGCCGTTGAGAAGGATATGTTATTGTTTTGTTTTGTTTTCATTCAAAGAACAATCAAATTTCCCCAAGTTAGGGGTGTTTTTAAGTCATGTCCAACTCTTCCTAACCACGTTTGGGGTTTTCTTGGCAAAGTGTTTGCCATTTCCTTCTCCAGCTCATTTTACAGAGGAGGAAACTGAGGCAAATAGGGTGAAGTGACTTGCCCGGGATCACATAGCTACTAAGTGACTGAGGCTAGATCTGAACTTGGGAAGATAAGTCTTCTTAACTTCAGGCTGAGCACTCCATCCACTGCCCTAGTTTTGATTTACTAACACTAATTTTAATCGGGGCTAGACTATCCTCAGAAGAGGAAATGGCATTTGTCCCAGGGAAATGCCAAGTTATCCAGGGAGAAGTGAAAACATTCAGTGGTTCCCTTTTGCTTATGTCTGCATGCATGAATGCATAGATGTATGTATATGTGTAGAAATATAATCTCTTTATGTGTACATATAAATAAGTATATACATACATTTATATTTCTCTATATATACATACATATGCTGTAAATGTTTAAAAACCACTTTTACAGTGTATGCATGACACACTTTTAAGTTTAGTCTACATTATTAACATTTACTTCATTACATTCTCAAGTCTAGGCAATCAGCAAAACAATAAATCAAACTCTAATTTATAGCATCTGACAATTTCTGAGGTATAGAAGCTCACCCTGAAAATTTAACAATCAGTTCTTGTGAGCTGATATAAACTTGCTCTAGCACACTCCTGAAGGTAGATTGCTAATACTTTTAGAATATTATTTATATTACATAATTAGATAAGTAATAGATAACATAAAATGATAAATTATATAATATATAGTAATTATAATATATAACATATTGTATATTTGTGTATAGAACTAATATATAAGATTATTATATATAATATATAACATGTATATTATATATTAATATATCACACAGATATTATATATTATATGTATTATATTACTTAGATAGTAATAATATGTATTATTTAACAGAAATAGAATATAATGTAATATATATTTTTATATTATATATTACATATATAGTATATGTATATTATATGTATAATATATATTATATGTGTAAGTAAATTGTATCTGTAATATATTATATACATGTAGCATATGTATATTATATATTAAATTGTATTATAATTATTTATTATGTACAATATTATCTATAATTATACATCTATGTATACACACACCCAAACATGTAATATGTGTGTATGCATAAATACAGAGAGATATATTCTTAATCTTGGCATTCAAGGCTCTGTTTTCTGTACAGCACTGTGCCACCTTTGAATCATAGATTTCTATCTGAAAGAGACTTAAGATCATCTAATCCAACCCTTTCATTTTAAAGATGAGCAAACTGAGGCCTAGAAAGACAAAAGTGAATTATCCAATGCTGAAGAAATAATGGCAGAGCCAGGATTTATACCCAACTTCAAGCTTCACATCCAGTTCTCTTTTTTTTTCCCAGCCACACTGCCTCTTACTTGGCTTGTTCTACCTTTCAGAAAAAGTAAACTATTCACTATTCCCCATTCTTGTTCTGTCCTTGTCCTATTCTCTCTCTGTACTCTTTGCCCATGTTATTCCCCCAGGCTAAAATGAACTCTCTTTACCTTTCTCTTCCCCATAGTCCACCTTCCCCAGAAATCTCATCCTTAGAAACATCATCCTTAGAAAGATATCGATTTATGTGAGCCCACTGAATCTTTTCAGAACTGGCATGTGTAAATCTGGCACCATAATTACTTTATTTCATTTATGCCATAAAGAAAATTCAGGGACAGTAGGATATAATGGGGGAAAAAAAAGACCCCAATTCAAATCCTAGCTTTGCCTCACAAGAGCTGTATGCCTCGGGAAAAGTAACTTGCCCTGTCTGAAATACTCCATCCTCACCTAGAAAATGAAGGATTTAGATTTTCTTTAACGGCCCCCGCTAGTATTAATGCTGTTGTACGTTCTAAAGTTTCTTCCATGCTCTTGTGTCCTAGGGCCCTTTCCAGTATGATGATTTATGTTTTAAAGGCCATTCCAGCTGACACTCTGGTTTATGCTTTAGCATGAAAACTCTTCTCACCTAAACTTCCTTCCCACATGCCCTACTCAAACCACTTGCCCTGCAGCCCTGGCACCTGAAAAGCACAATTCTTTTGGAGTTCAGGACTTGTTCTCTGTGGGAAGTCATCAGAAACACTGCTGACTCTCTCGATTTCCTCCTGTGCTTCACAAATCTCTCCCTGCAGTGATTTCGAGGAGACCGTAGGCCGCTGTGAGCCAGTCACACCGCTATGTGGTAATTAAGAAGCAACCCCCCAAATTCTTTAGATCTAGATTTATAGGTCAGCTGGCTGAAGAGAACATCTTGCTCACAGAGAACAGAGACATTATCTTTTGTCTCTTGACTTAAGCTTTCAAAATGAGTTGTACAGAGACAGAGATTTCAACTTGTTTCATTAAGCTAAAGATTAAGCTTCTAAGGGGAGATTCTCGTTTTATAAATTAGACTGGAAATGAGCAAATTCATTTTGAGTCAGAAATTCTAAGTGTCATTCATACTCTATCTCTTCTGTGTTTCTCCTTTTGGAGTATCGCACATACCCTTAATTTTTTTTTTTTTTTAATATGAATCTTTGGGTTTTTCTACATCCATGATTCAAAATAGAGAAGCATAAATGAATTCTTATCAAGTGATTGTATCAATTGGTAGTAGGCATTCCATTTTCATCAGTCCTGGGTTTAGCAAAGCCTTGGTGTCTCAGAAGAGCTAGAAAATAAGATGAGGCCTCAGAGGCAAGAGTGGGGGAAGGAACATATATTAAATCTTATTGTTTGAACTGAAAGGAAGAAACAGCACAAACAGGTTAACTATTTAATGGCTTCTTTGTTATTCTGAGTAACATGGGCCTTTGAGGAGGATACTGTCATTTGATGCTCTCTGAAAACCCTAAGGAAACATACAGAAAATAAGAGATCTTCTGGATTTAACCATCTGATCTCTTCATTTGATTAGGAGTTACAGAATGTTTGAACTAGAAGGGACTTTTGGAAATCTCCTCGGCCAACCTCCTCATTTTGCAGAGGGAATACTGAGGTCTGTGGAGCTTAAATAACTTGCCTCAGGTCACAGCTAGTAAATGGAAAAATCTAGTTTTTGAATATAAGTTTTTTGATGCTGAGTCCAATGCTCTCTCCACTTTATATATATCTTTTTCTGTTCTGTCCTCTCTTATTTCTCCCCTGTCTTTCTAATTTAAATATTGCACATATAGTCTTATGTTAACTGTTTGACTTTTTCTCCTCTTTTTCAATGATGCTTTATATTTGAATTTGTGGATACTGATCATCATATGAGTAAGTGTAGATCCTACTACCTACCAAATACCAGGCAGAATCAGCTGTCTCACATTTGATGCCATGGAGTCTTCTCTTACCCAGACTAAGACATCCCCATCTTCACCTGCTCCTCACGGGGCAAGAATGTGAGTCTTTCTCTTAGCAACTGTCTCTAGCTTATCAATCCCAATACTAAGCTGTGGTACCCCAAACTGACCATAAAACTCCATATATGGTCTAATCAGAGTAAAGTTCAGAGGCACTATTATCTCTTTCTCTCTCTCTTTTTTATCTCTCTCTCTCTTTTTTTTTTCCTCTCTCTCTCTCTCTCTCTCTCTCTCTCTCTCTCTCTCTCTCTCTCTCTCTCTCTCTCTCTCTCTGAGAATATGCCTCTCTTAATGTAGTCCTGAATCTTATTCACTTTTAGGTTTATTATATCGTATATTACTGATTCGTTGAACTTATTATTCATGAAAACTTTCAAGTCTTTTTTTTTAGACAAATGTACCCTAGCTATGCCTTCCTTATCTAGTTCAGGAGGCATAGACTGTCACACTAGCCCTTGACTCATTTCACTCAGTTTGGGGTTTCCTGAAAATCTATTCATGGTCCAATAGGAGCTTAACTGTTAGACAGATGGCCCATCTATTGTTTCTTGCTAAAGCTACATTATCTGCCCTATGACCTGTGGAGTTTCCCCAGGGGTTTGTTTTTTAGCCCAGCAGGGGAGTCTTGATCAACATTTTTCTGCTGCAAGCTGAGTGACCACCAACTTCTAGTACCCTTAGCTTCTTAAATTGTGCTTTGCCACCCCAAATGGGGTCTTATAACTGAATGAGGGGGTTGTAAAATTATGATTTCTTAGCAGTAAATATTTGATTTATTTACCTATTTTATATGCCTATGGTCTCATAAAATGTTCGTGGGTAAAAAGGAGTTGTGAGTGGGAAAAGTTTAAGAAACCCTGCTAGTACCAACTTTCTGTTAATTATTTTCTATTTTTCATGTTTGTGTATATTTATTTGTTGTTTCCACCATTAGATTGTAAACCTCTTAAAAGTGCAGATTATCTTTTGCCTCTTTCATATCCCTTTACAAATATCCTTTTACAGCATTTAGCATAGTGCTTGGCATATGGGTGCTTAATACATGTTTATTAATTGGCCCATATAATAAAAATTTAACACAGGCATATTAATTGATTATATGAAGCCAAAATAAACTCTGATTTTTTTTTCCTGCATTTCCTTGAAAAACAACAAAGTTCTTATTTTACATTGTAGGTTTCTATCAGTTTTTAGAATATTGGGGAAGTAGGCAAAGTGGAATGTTGCCAGATCATATTATTTGGGGTTAATAACTATTGGGGCTCAGTTTGTTAGCAACCATCTAATTTGTATTTTGAATGGCCAAATGGCATTAACAACCTGAATAATTTTATTTCTCTTAAATGAGAGGTAAATAAGTACATATCATTCTTTCAGTTCAAAACTACTCCCAATACTACACAAACCCCCCCAACCACCGAATTTCCCTATTTTTAGATAATTTTGGGTTTAACATATAGCATCAACTTATAATACAATAAAGTCTGGTTTAATTAAATCATAAAGCAGTGTGATCTCAAAAAAAATGCACCAATAACAAGCTTTCCCTGAGAATTAAAGCAAACTACCAAAAACTTATCTCAAGATGCCAAGGAAAGATTATGAGTCTCCCCTAATCCTGCTGCCATAGGCTAAGTCTGGATCCCTCTGAAGTCAGACTGATTATTCACAACATTATCCTTGGAGAACCATGGTGTTGTACCGCTTGATAATATCTGAGTTGCCAATGCTAGTGATCTTATGGTCAAAAATTATGAATGAGATGAAGTCTCTCTTGCATCTGGAAATACAAACTATATATCAGATATGAGGACAAAACTCAGGCTTAGACTCTGAATTTTATTTCCATTATCAAAAGTCTGTATCACATGAAAAAACATACAATCTCAGCATCTCAATGTACAAATATGACAAAACATGGTATAACAGTATAATATAAAGAGTTCTGGCTCAGAAGTCAGAATCAATAAGCCTTTATTAAGCTTTCACTGTGTGCCAACAGTGCCTTAAGTGCTGTGGGTAAAATAAGAAAAAGAATTCTTGCCCTTGAGGAGTTTACAATCTAATTTGTTTTGTTCATTTATCTCAGTCCTGTCCCATTCTTGGTGACCCCCATCTGGGATTTTCTTGGCAAAGATACTGGAGTGGTTTGCCATTTCTTTCTTCAGCTCATGTTACAGATAGTAACTGAGACAAAAATGGGTAAATGATTTGCTTAGGAAATGTCTGAGGCCAGATTTGAGTTTTCCTGACACCAGTTCTAGCACTCGAGCCATTGTACCAGCTGGCATTCTTAGCAATCAAATGGAGAAAGATCATACCTCCAAAGAAAGTGCAAAGGTGGGGGAGCAGAAGGTACCTAGTGCAGATAATTCACAACCTCTCTGGGCCTCCTCTTCCTCAATTTCAAAATGAAGGATTTGGCCTAGATGGCTTATAATATGGCAGGGCACTTTCAGCTCTAGTCCTGTGATCCCATTATCTACAGCTCTAACACTTCCATCTTCTCTGGCTGCATCTTCTCCCAGACAATCACAGGACTTGGTTGCTGAGTTTGGACCTGAGATGATCATTAAAATGCTTCAAGACTTAGCTGCTAGACTCTTCCATACGTGAGACTTTGGGACATCAAAGCAAGATTTCATGATGATATGTTGATGAAGGTTTGATAAAGCAAATCTAAACAGGGAACCATTACATGGGGCAGACCTATATGAGAGAGAATGCACAGGGCATCCAGTGGCCTTGGTGTTTTAGTGCATTTCCCAGACTTCTTAATCTACAAAGATTAAATGGTCCATTCTAAAGTAGATTTGTATACCAAGTGGATTAAATTGCATCGCAGTTTCTTGTTTGAGTCTGCCTTCTAGATCTCACTCACTCTCCACTCTGGTAACTTCCCAAATCTGTCAGTACATTTTTAAAAAGCAGTTACTGCCTAACTTATTAAATGTATTTAAATTATTTGTTCTATAAAAACGTCAGTGTATTTCTTGAATCTTAATTATGCCAGAAGATAAATCACTGGAACAGCTGCAGCGAAACCTTAATGACTTATCTGATGATAGACTCAGTGTCCTGAGCAGATCCTTCAGCCCTACAGAGATGGAAGAAGCTGGGATCAGGCATGAGACTCCCAGGGCCTCATGGGCCACAGAGCCTTTCTTTGCACTCACAGTTCCTTTGGACTCCATGGAAATTCTTGTGTCTCCAGTCCACAAAGCCGAGAGGAGGAGGCCCAGGGTATTCTGTCTGGGTTTTGCTCTAGGCTCCTCATGAGGATTTATTTATTCAGAGCTCTTATGGATTTAATTTCAATATGTCTTCATTTCATATTTCCATCTGTATAAAGGCAAGCATCACATAGTGCTACTATTGGATAGAAATGTATATGGTATATATATTCAACTGCTTAGTGAATGACAAAATCTCTGACATTTCTATATTTAAAATCCTTTCACTCATTATTTTAAAAGGTTTTGCATAGAAAAGATTTTAAGAGGGCCTTAAAGATCATAGATTTAGATTTAAAAGAAAGCTTAGACCTCAACCCTTTTGTGGACTCTATGAGGATGGATGACTTGCTCAGGTTGTCACACAGCTGGAAAGGACCTAAGGTCAAATCAAAACACAGGTGCTCCCAGTGCAGCATTCTATCTATGGCCCTATACATGCTTTTGGCTTTGACCTCTTCATGGCAGGTAAGAACTAGGTGGTTCAGTGGCAGAACTTTGGGCCTGGAGCCAAAGAGATGGAAGGCTGATAGTTCTGTTGGCATTGCTTAGAGTGGATAAACAGTGGAGAAAGATGATGAGGAGGAAGGAATGAAATCCACCAATGAGCAATATATAGATGAGGCTCAGGAAATCTCAGCTGCACCAACTGGTTGCAAGCATCATTTAACTCTTTTCAATGTAATTTTTTTTTGCCTTAATACTTTTTTATAACATCTCATGCAAATACATTCTCTTGGAAGTGGATTGGTTTGAACCAGTTTTCCCTAAACTCAGATTTTTATAGTGCTTTGACTTATGGAGATTGGTTCCATTGCTTAGTGTCTGCTCACTTTATAAAAATCAACTCCTTCTCTAATCCCAATTTAACCCCACCTTTCCCTTTGCATATGAATTGTTTTATTTTGGTTGAAGGAGAAATGCCTTTGCCTTTCTTTAAATGGGTGGTCTTCCCCATTTCAAAAACCTAAAGGATTCTTATTTGTATTTCTCTGTAGAAAGAGTCTCTCCTCATACCCCCCACACCCCTGACCCAGCCCTTCCTACTCACTGGCAAAATGGAACTAATTGCTGGTTTGTCATTTCATAATTTCCTTCCTCTACTAAGCCCAGCCTTTCCTGCCAGTATTAACATATTGCTGGTGGGCTCAGGATGGAGAAGCAGGGATTGACACTGGCTCCCAACTCTAGTTCTCCACACACAACATTTTTTCCTCTTGGTACTAAGAAGTCAATGCATTTTCTCTTAGGCAAATCCTAATCCACAGAAACAAGGTTAGATCCTCCACCCAAGTTTAGTTTTGCCTACATTGGGGAGAATAATAAATAAATACTATTCTAACCCAACACTGTCTGCTTCCTACTTCACAACATTAGTAGTCCAAGCTTGACAAAAAGTTGTTTTTGTGTTATGACCATTTGGTGGGTCTAAGGGCCCATTTTTGTCTGTTAACAAACAAACAGCATTATAATTATCTTGAGACTTAACACAAGAAAAGACCCCGGCTTTTATTTGTCTGTACCCAAGCCGGCTTTCTCTGCTCAATAATACAGACCACTAAGCAAGTCTTGGAGGACAAAGGAAACCAGATGACAGGGTAAAAACAAGTGACATTAAATATTTTGGTTTTAGTGTGAGCTTGTCACAACTGAGCTCTTAGCTGAGGTCTCTGAGGGAGACCTCTGTGTTTATTTGGGGCCAGAACAAGGCTAAGAGTGAAAGAAAATCCAGTCTCCTGCCATGATTTTAAAGCTTTTACACAAATGTGATTATAATTCTCTTTTCTGTGGTTGGTGAGACTGCCTCTCTTACTTTTTTTTTTTTAAACCAAGAAATATTGCAGTGGAATAAGTGAGGGTATCCAGACCCCAGACCTTTAAAAGCAATACAAGGTCTGCCTTGTGGAGAACTCGATGTAGTTGGCACTATATTAATCATAGCGGGGAGGCTTCAGGAAGGCCCCAGCTCTCATCCTCCACACCACCTGGTTTCTTTCTAATACTATTTAGAAGTTTGTCTTACTCGATCTCCTGCTGGGGGAAAAAAGGTGTTTCAGCCTTAGAAATTTGAATTTCTGTTTGCCTCTTTTGATCAGACTGGGCAGAGGTCACCACAAAGAGCAGGCTTAGGCAACCTGTGTTGACAGAACTGGTGATGGATGAGGAAAGTACAATACACAGCCTGTGGATGCTAAAAGGGCAACACTGCTCAGGCAGACCTGCTGCTGCCCGGAGAGGGAACAGGGATCTGAGATATAGTGGGAACACAGGCATCAAATAAAGTGGCAAGTCTGGAAGAGCCCCAGGTTGAACACCTGAGGATTCGGATTCAAATTCTAAAAATGCTCACTTACTTATTTACTCATTCACTCACTCACTTATTTACTTTTACTTGCTAACTTACTCACCCACTTACTCTTTCACCTATACTTACTAACTTTCCTCCTCTATAAAATATAAAGTCAAGGATACATGATATCTATTGGACTTTCTAGCTTTAGATTAAAGGGTTTTTTATGTTTTGTTTTAAAGTTTTTTATTCTCCCCACCCCCTCCCCTAGATGGCAAGCAATCCAACATATGTTATACATGTTGAAATATATGTTAAAGCCAATATGTATAAACAGATTTATACAATTCTCTTGTTGCACAAAAAAGATCAAATCAAAAAGGAAAGAAAATGAGTAAGAAAACAAAATGCAAGGGAAAAACATCAAAAAAGAGTGAGAATATTATGTTGTGATCCACACTCAGTTCCCACAGGCCTCTCTCTGGGTTCAGATGGCTTTCTTCATCACAAGATCATTGGAACTGGCCTGAATCATCTCATTGTTGGAAAGAGTCACATTCATCAGAATTGATCATTGTATAATATTGCTGATGCTGTCTACAATATAGATCAGAGGTTTTTATGTTAAGTTCTAGGGATCTCTATTCAGTCCATGGATAGACCATAGAAGGTCTCAACTTGGCTAAGGAAATTCTATCTTTGTTCCATATAATGAAAAATTGAGCAGACTGCCAAAAAAGTTAAAGTACCTCTAATTGAAAGCCTAGGATGCAAGCAACTAAGGTATCTTATGTCAAGGTTCAAATCAAATACCGCCTCCTGATAAGCCCCAATTACCAGTTCCTACTTTTTTTTTTTTTTGGGGGGGGGTTGGAGGGGGAGTGTAAACCTTATATACCGTGTTTCCCCGATAATAAGACAGTCTTATTATTTTTTTGGACAGAAAAACACCAGAGGGCTTATTTTCAGGGGAGGGCTTATTTTAATGAACATTGACAGCAATTTTAATAAACAGGTAAATGTGAACAAAAAAAGTACCTTTATTCAATAATGATCATGTCATCCTCTTCAACAACATCATCATAAGTGTCCATATCCTGAATTCCGTCCTGGATGTCTTGCGCCTCTATTTCCTTCAGAAGAAGTGGACCCAATCTGTCATGTCCAGCAATATAGCTCTCTTTAAATGAACATGTCTTGTCCAGGTAACCTGCTCATAGTGCCTTGGCGACACAGCTGTCAGTAATTTTATCCCATGACTTCCTCACCCAAGTCACGACTTCTTGCAGACAGGGCTTCACAAAGTTTCCATGCTGATTTCTTTCCATTCTATTTTCAATGTAGTCATTGACTTCCATGCACAAATGGTCCTTGAATGGCTTGTTTATTGCAATATCAAGGGTCTGGAGATAGGCAGTCATTCCTGCAGGAATCATTACTTGATCTGTTCTTCTCTCTGCAAGGAAGTTCTTCATTTCTTTAGCGTTGTGAATGCTGGCTGAGTTCTTCTTTTATCTTCCATCATGCCCCCTGAGTTCTTCTTTTATTCTCCATCATGCCCCTTTTATCCTCCATCCTGCCCCCTCACTCCCACTTACATACCAGGTTTTTATGTTGTCCTGCCTCAGCTCTCCTCCGCGGCACTGCTCTCAATGGCGCCAGCAAGCAAATCACTGGGGAAGAACAGGATGACGCGCTCACTGCTGCAGCTCTGATTGGATGCAGCTTGGAGCACGGCGTGCGTTTCACTTGGGGGGGGGGGGGCGTGTATACAGAGGTACCGTAATGTCGCGTGTAGCACAGGGAATCACCTTCACTACAGTAGCAATCTCAATAGGGCTTATTTTCGGGGGAGGGCTTATTTTAGAGGAATCTTACACAGTAAGGGGAAGGCTTATTTTCGGGATAGGTCTTGTTATTGGGGAAACACGGTATATGTACCTGCTGTTTCCTTCCAATGGCCTGTAGCATCCTTGAGGGCAGGAGTTCATTTTTGTCCCTTTATTCCAATCCTACTCCAGGGCCTGGTTTATAGTAGATACCTAATGTTTGTTATATGAATGAATGTTTATTATATGAATGAATAGCCTAACTATCTCAAGCCAAAGGTACAGGATAGGCCCTTCATTTGTCTGTTGACTGGATTTGAGACAATGAGAATATCAGGAATACTTGACTTGGTTGATTGCTACAATTCTGGTAGTTCTTTCCAGGACTCATTTGGAATTGCACAAATCAAAATGAAATCTAGCCAAAGCAGGGAGAATTACACTTTAACAAAAACTCAAGTTGATTCCTCTTCTGGGCTTCCAATGTTTATTTAGTAGGGACAAGCAAATGGAGTCAGGTGGCTACCTGTAGGTGAGTGTCTCCTAGATCATCTTGGTTTGCTTTCAGAAATGCTATTAGTCATTGTAAATGGATCCCTCAGGAACAGCCTCAAGTGATATATTGTTAGAAACCATGATTCAGTATTAGTCTGAGTAATAATACTAATAATGCCTAACATACAATCTATCACTTGGCAACCATTAACTGCAATGGAACCTGCTTTAAGGAGATTGCCGTCTATCACACTGAGAAGTGATCTTTTGGGACAGGTAGCCTTCAAATAATAAAAAAAAAAAATGCTGTGATTTATGAATCAAGAGGATGCAAGTGACCTCCACTGGGAAGAGAGTTGGTAGTTTGGGACTTGTTTGTTCATAGTCATCATGAAATATTCACCATCTTTTGCCTCATCTCACCTATGACTATTCAAATCATAGAATCTTAGAGTTGGCCAAGATGTCAGAGCAGATATCCCCTCTGAAGTATATTTAACTAACAGTTAACTAAGGAGCCTTGAAGTTTTCCGGTGAGATAGAACTTACCATCTCTCATTTGGGAACAGATGATTGTTTGGAAGTTTCTAGTTAGAGCAAGCTTCACCCATAGTCCAAGCATATTCTCTAAGGAAAATGAGCTTACACAAGCTTACATTTGATCTGTAAGATTTGACTTCAAAAGAGTAAATTTTCTTCTTTAGCTTGTGCCCCCAACGGCAAGAACTCCAGGAAAATTTCCTGAATAGATCTTAGGTATGGGTTCTGTCTTTACTTTCCTAGATACAGCATCCATGCTCACAGAGTTAATCAGTGTATGAATGGCTATCAGTATAGGACAATTTTTATTTATAATAGGTCCTAATTTCTATATCTTGATACAGTGGGACAGATAACTGGGCCTGCAATCAGAAAAGCCTGAATTCAAATCTGATCTCAGATACTCACTAGCTGCGTGACTTTAGCTAACTTACTTTGGGAATAATAATGGTACTTACCTCTCAGGATTTTTGTGAGGATCAAATGAGATATTTGTAAAACACTTAGAACAATGACTAGCACATAGGAAACCCTATAGAAATATTGCTATTATTCTTATTATCATTATTATTTCACTTACCATAGAAAATGCATAGGATGCAAAGGACTCACCATTAACTTTAAACACACAGAAACACAAGATTCTACAAAGTCCATTAGATTCCCCCTGAGACGATAAATACACTTTGAGGGATTGCTGAACACATAATTCCCATTCACCTTCGACCTACACTGTCCAAGCAACTCACATCAATGTTTTGAGGGGTTGGCAAGCTAGAAGGTTTCCTAGCTCTTTATAGCATGGTTTAACTACAGGTCAGTTCTCTATGGAGGATCCACTTTTACCATGTAAAAGAAATCTCCCTCTGGGAGGCCATTGCCTGACTCTTGAATACAGGAACCCAAGGTAACCTCTAACACTGAAAGCATCCATTCCCAGGATCACTGGTTTCTGGTCTGTACTCAGAAAAGGAAATAGCCAGCTACTAGAGATCCAGGAACTGCCGTCTCAGGTTCATCTGGGAAAATCACAGGTTGCTTGCCATGTACTGTTGCTATAGTCTGCTATTTTCTGTAGCTGTTTAGAACTGAAAGGAAAAGAAAGTTTGAGAAAAGAAAAGAGAAAAGAAGAAAGCCATGTTACAATTCTCCCTTTATAGGCCATGGAGGAGGCAGCTTCTCTGATATGAGTTCATCCTCCTGAGCTGCAGTTGATCAGTTGTTCATCAGGAAATAGCCCTATTCCCTAGGGCCCAGAGAATGTCCTTGTGCCCCTCAGCAAGAGACAAGAATACAAGGTTGTCTCCGTGGGATGCTTTTTTGGGTCAAGTTGTTTGGGAAAGGGACTCATGAAATTCAGTTAGGACCACAAAGCACAGAGTAAAGAGTAAAAGCTTCCTCACTACACAGGGGCAAGAGTCCCTTTTTGCTAAGAGTTTAGTATTTCCAGTGTGAAAACTTAGCTTTTTGTGCATGTCATTTGGAATATTTTTTGAACCAGTCTCGGTGTATATTATAACTTAATGGTTTCATGTGAGTTTGCCTTGACTTTCTATTTAGATTGTAAAATTGCAAAATTGTAGGGACCATAAGGGCAACACGGTATAGTGGATAGAATTCTGGATTCAAATGCTGGTTCTGATACTTATACTCACAGGACTCCATAGCTTTGCTTCTCCATCTATAAAATGAAAGCTTTGGACCATAGTAATTTCAATGGCCACAATCCCAACATTCTATGATTAATTCACATCTGCCAATACAATTCAAGTTTTTGAACAAGGATTTAGAGGTGAACAGGGGTTACAATGTTTTGTTTGGCTTTAAGGGTTAGGATTAATAGCAATTGATGGTAGAAGTTTAGGGGGAAAGGAGATGCTGAGAAGCAGATTTTTTTTCTCAGTGTTAGAAAATGTTGCCTAACTATCAATTGTCCAAAAGTAGATGGAGTTGGTTGATGAACATAGTGAGTCTCCAATTATTAGAGATATTCAGTCAGAAACTAGATAATTATTTCTCAGAATTGTAACATATATATATAACATATTTATATAACATATCAAGATTTACAAAGCATTTTCTTCACACAAATCCCTGTGGGGTAAGTAGTATAATTATTTTTATTTCTAGGTTATTGATAATGAAATTAAGACTCAGAAAATTTATAGACTCTGAAGTCCATTCTTGCTCAGAGATTTGGGGATCCCATAAGGAGTTATTGAACATTGACTGAACTGAACAATGATCACATATATTTGTACTCACATAATTCTCATGTGTCAGTCTTTTTCTGATAGCCTCTATTTCTATCTATTTTCTTCTTTCTCATATTCTTCTCCTGGGGTACAATTCCTCCTGTCAGTGGATACTCCCCAAATTAAAATAAAAGAGGAAGCTTTTTATTTCTCTTCTTATATTTTATTCCTCTAATCTTATAGGAAGAAGTTATTATTTAAGAATATTTAAGAGTAAGGATGGCTTCCATTTCCATGGGCTGTACAGGTTACAGAGCCCTTTAGTTAAGTGTTATTATTACCATTTTATGAAGGAAGAAACTAAAGTTGGAAGAGGGAAGGAATTTTTCCAAGTTTATAACACTGATGGCAGAAAAAGGCTCAACTTTATAATTCTTCACTCCAAGACAAGTTTTATAGCATAGTAAATACATTATTGAACCAGATTCAGGAAGACCTTAATTCAAATAGGGCCCCAGACATTTATTAACAAGTCACTTAACCTCTGTTTACCTCAGTTTCCTTATCTGTAAGTTGGGGATAGTAATAGCACCTGTCTTCCAGGTTTGCTATGAGGATCAAATGAGATATATTTAGAAAGTTCTTTGCAAACCTTAATGTACTTCTACAAATGTTAGCAATTATTATAAAATGGAAGGAAAGTATAAATTTACAGTTTATGAAAAATCAGCAGTTGTCAGTGCTTTTATTTTATTTTTTTAAAAGTGGAGGGTAGACTTCATGATATAGAAGCTCTTACCTCTAACCTATGATCCATTTCTTGGATATCTAAAATGAATGTGTTATTACTACCAGTGGTTCTATAGTCAGTCTTAATTCAATTCAATTCAAAATATATTCGTTAAGCATTTACTATTTCTGGAGCACTCTATTGGAAACTGAGAAAAGAAATTAGAAATTGCTCCTACCTTTATGAGCATCAGCAAATATAATGATGATGATGATGATAGCATTTCAATACCACTTTAAGGTTTGCTAAGTGATTTGTGTATAATAAAAAGAAATATATGATATTAATTATAGTAGGGGTGCCAGCAAAGTACTAACAAAGTCCAATGTGGGAAAGTTTATTTTTTAAAGGAGAATAAAAGCTCAGGGAAGATGATTTTTGAGCTGGATTTTGAAGGATGTCAATAGTCAAGAGATAGGAAGTTGGTTATTCCAGACATAGGAAACAGTATGATAAATGAATGTGAATGGGAAACAGCAGACAGTTTATTTTGGCTGTTATTAAGAATATCAGGGAGATTTGAGTGGTATAAGTTGGATAAATAAGGTCAGATAAAAGCATCTAGGTGGCACAGTGGACAGAATGACAGGTCTGGAGTCAAGAAAACTTCCAGTCCGGTCTCAGACAGTAGCTGTGTGATCCTGGGCAAGTCACTTAATCCTATTTTAGCCTCAATGTCCCCCTCTGTAAAATGAACTATATAGAAGAATATAGCAAACCACTCCAGTATCTTTGCCAAGAAAACCCCAAAGAGAGTCACAAGGAACTGAACGTGACTGAAATAACTTAATAACAGTGCAAATTAGGTAGGTTAGAGCCAGATTATAGAACTCTTTGAATTTCCTTGGACTTTACTTGGCAAGCAGTGGGGAATTTCTAAAGATTTTTCATTACCTCAGTAGTTCATGGGTATAGAGCTGTTAGGGACCTTAGAGGACATCTGATGCAAATTCCTCATTTTACAAATGAGGAAACTGAGGGACAGAGAGGTTAGATGACTTTGCTAAGCTCATCAGAGGGAGGATCTAAATTCAAGATTTTGTGATTCCTGGACTAGCACACCATCCACTACACAGGTAGGAGGTCCCAGCAGGTGTTTCATTATCTTGAGACCTAAAGATTGGATTTTCAAGTAGAAAATATTTTAAGCAAAGCAGGTGGATAGTAAATTCTGCACATCAAATAGAAGCTATTGAAAAACGAATTATAGGAATTTTTAAACACAAGAAGATTAGTAGTCAGAGATAATAAGCAGACGATTAACAGGTTTAAAAAAAGTGTGAATTGCACGCAGATGTTATTTTCAAGAAACACTGCTAGAAAGGTAATTGCTCACAAATTTCAGGGTTTCCAGCAGGTATCACAAACAGCATTTTAAAATTGGGGGTTCAAAGCTATAATGCTATTCAGAGAGAAGTATGCATTTGCAAATTAGACTTAAGCATAATTACCTGAAATAGAAGCTTGTGTAGTTTAAACATTCAGCAGCAAGGAAGGCCTTTCATTTTGTCTCCCCTAGGGAATTGGGGGAAGACCTGAATCAAAAACCACAATAACTGTTTTTTCTGTGGAAAATATAAGTGTGCAAAGCAGTGCGTTTGATATCACAAAACTCAGTTCCATGGGTGATGCTAGCAGTTAGATCGGGCAGAAAGCTCCCTAGCGTAAGGAAGCTTCCTCCTCTGTTTTCTCGTCGATGAAATAAGGAGTTTAGCAGGGAGGCTTTCTAAGGCTCCTTCCAGTTCCAATAAGCTCCATTTTTCAAGGTAGCCAGCTGACAGAATGAATTCAGGAAGACACTTAGTAGTCATGTGACACTGGGCAAGTCAACTAATCTCTCTTAACCCTCAGTTTTCTCATCTGCAAAATAGAGAAATTAAATTGCACCTATTTCACAGGATTATTGATGATCAAATAAAAAAAAAACACATAAAGTACTTTGCAAAACTTAAAACACTGCATGAATGCTAAGTGTTATTGTTATGATCAATTTTCTAAGATTTCTTTCAAATCCAACATTCTCTGACACTGTCTAGAAAATTGACATTAGAGACTTGTTTATCCATGGATTCAATTAAATTATAATGCATAGGATGAGAGAGCCAGAATTTTAAAAGACCAGGTAAGGTAAAACATTCAGCCAAATTCAATAAAGTGACTTTTAGTAGGGAGTAATGTAAAGTTTTCCATTTGAGTCCAGAAACTCAAATTCGCACAATAAGAGAGGTACATAAAATAAACATTAAAATAAAGGAGGAATAAAAACCTTCCCCTAATCTTAAAGAAGTTATTGTTTAAAATATATAAGATGTTATTGTTGTTGTTTACATTGTTTTTTGTTTTTATTTTAATTTTTGTTTTTTAAAATAAAATTTTTAAATTTATTTTTTATTATATTGTTTATATTATATATATATATAAGTTATAAATTATTGTTTAAGATGCACAGATGTTATCTCTGAACATTTGACAAATGGATGACATTTGACAAGTGGATGACAAACTTAATGTAGCATTGATAATAGCTAGGAACAATGTTTGTCTGTGTAGAGATATCCAGGTGTGAGTGAGGTAGTTCTGATGTCCTCTGCCCTACAAAGACCATATTTAGAACCCAGAGTTCAGTTTGTGGCCCTGCATTTCAGGAAAGATATTGTTAAGTTTAAGTATGTCCAGAGGAGTCAGCCAGGATGTTGATGGGTCTCCCTATTTCAATGATATAAACACTGCTTGAAAGAGCTGGAGATACTCAATCTAGAAAAGAGAAGACTTAGAGGCAGGGAGTGGAGTGAGAAATGTTTGATAATTATCTTCAAGTATTTGAAGGACTATTTAAGAAAAAGGGATAATATTTATTCTGTAGGCTCCCGAGGGCAGGACTGGATAGGTAGAAATTGCAGAGAGGTAATTTTACATTTGAAGTAAGAACAAACTATTAGGGCAACTCTGTTGCACAGGGGATAGAGCAATGAACTGGGAATGAGGAAGATTCATCTTCATGAGTTCAAATCCAACTTCAGTCACTTACTAACTGGATGACCCTAGGCAAGTCCTTTAACCCTATTTGCAAGTCACCTTACCCTGTTTACCTTGGTTTCCTCTCTGTAAAATGAGCTGGAGAAGGAAATGGCTAAACCACTACAGTATCTTTGCCAATAAAAAAAAAAAAAAAAAATGGCGTCACAAAGAGTAAGGACTGAACAACAAAGAAAACACTTTAAACTATTAGAGCTGTCCCTAAGAGATTGAGAGTAGAGAATTCCTCATTCCTAGGGTCTTCAATTGAATTACCACTTGTTGGATGCCTGCTAGAAGGGATACTGGTCAAATGTGAGGTCTGCTGGATGACCTCTGACATCCCTTCCAATTCTGAGTTTCTATAAGTCTGAATTGTGTTTCTTTTATAGATTCTTTTCTTTATGAATCCAAAAAAAACTTAAGAAAAATATGCTCAGAAGGAGCTGAAAAAAAAGTTAGTATTCTGTAAAAATATACTAGAATGAGAAACTATTCATGGAAGGAATAGGGAGTATAGATACATTTTTAAAGGGCTTAAAAAATTATAACTCTTAAGTGCAAAGCTCCTTTGCCTAGTAAGCAAAAAACTAAAAAAAAAAAAAAAAAATCAGAAAAAAATCTCATATTCATCAGTTTTCTGAAAAGTTTCTCTCAGGTTGGTTCATTTATTCAGCAAGCAATAATTAAATGCTTAACAATAATCATTGACATTTTTGTGGGACTTTCAAGTTTATAAAGCAAGTACATTATCTCATTTGGTTCTCCCAATAAGCCTGTGTAATGCATGCTATACTTACTGACCCATTATCACAGAGATAACATCAGAGGCAGAATTCAAACTCGGATCTCTCCTTACTCCAAGGATAACAGTTTTCTACCATCCTGGACGCTAATTCCTGTACCAGGTGATGAAGGTAAAATGATTGTCATATAACTTGCAATCTAGTAAGGAAAGAGAAATAATATTCACAGTTATGCAGATTAAAACTGGGTATCATAGCTGCTTAGTAAACGTTTGTTGAATTGAGTTAAATATATGTGTGAAAGTAGAATAATATGTGCTTTGTGATCACATTCAACTAGGTGATTGGGAAGGATTCTCAGAATTGGTGGGATTTGGGTTTGTTTATTGAAAAGGGATAGGAAATCAATAGGGTAAGTTAAGTATTCAAGGAATAGCCTTGAGGAAAGAAGCAAAGGCCAAAAAAGTTAGGACAAGTTTGGTCCATGGCAAATAGTTCAGTTTGTCTGGAAAAATAGATTATATGAGACTATCACAGGGTGACATTGTCTAAGACCTTGAATGCTGGGCCATTGAAGAATCTTACTATCTATCAGTTAACAATAACAACCAGAAATGATATTCCATTAAAAATTATATAACAGACAATTTGCATTGTCACCATCTTCATTATTGTGATCATTAGCAGAGAGCTTTGATATGTGCCATCCACACATCTATTAGGACCCTATAATCAGCATAGAGCATTATACAAAGAGAACCAACTCTACCAGAGTTTTGCACAAAAGAGGTAATTGTACCAGTAGTACTCTCCAAAGGAAAGTCAGGGAAGGATACTGGTATTATGGTTAGACTGCTCATCTTTGGGATTGAAGCTAGATTTACTTGTCTCTTGATCTTATTTTTTGACAAATAAGAATATGCCTTGGGGTGCAGATAAAAGGAAGACTGAAAGTCTGGAGAGGGTTGGCTTTGGCTGTGATGTTTTAGAAAGGAGAGAAGTTAGGAATGAACATATGAGATTTGGAAATGAGAAACTCAGGATTCGATACCATAGACTATTTACTCAGGTCATAATAGCCTTGTAGGAGGGTGAAGTCAGTCAGTCATTCAAACAGTAAACATTTATTAAATGCCTACTATGTGAGGAACACGTGAGAGAGGAAAAAAGGGAATTCAACTAGAAACAAGGATTGAGAATCAAGTAAACAATTGTAAGAAGCAGGAAACTAGCATTCTGCTTCTTTCATTTAATAAACCAGTTTTACTGAATTGTCAAAGTCATGAGATTTCTTAGTCTTCGTTTAGAAACCAAAAGACCAGTGCAATTACTAGACAAAGTGATAATGACTGTATCCATGAAATATATGACCCAAATGCAAAGTGAGCCAATGCTAAAGCAAAATTGAGGGATGGCAGATAAATAATCTTTATCTATCTATCTATCTCCAAATGTGAAATATGAATGTAATTCAAGTCCCAAAGCCCATTGGTATGGCTCTTTCTTCACTGATGGAGGTCAGTGCCCTAAGTCTATATTAGTAGTGTGTTGGTTAGAGAAGGAGAGAGGAGAATTTAGGATCTCTTGGGTCTCTTCAACTCAACAGTCACTTTGAACTCCTGAGTGGCTTTGGGCACTTCTGGTTCCTGGCTTTCAGAGAAAAGATGGATGATACCAACCTCACTTTCATTTGCTGAAGGAAAAGTAAAAGTCTAGGAGGAAGCTGACATGAGAATAGCCAGCAATTTCTGTCATTTCCCTGTTCCCTACACTAGAGACTTTGGGGAATTTCCCCTTTGGGTAAAATCTGGGAGTCTCTCTCTTAGTTGAACAGTTACTTTACTCCCAATGAGAGCACCAAAACTCTGTATATATGGCACATATTCTCCTCTGTATACTTTTTCTGACTTCTGTTTTGCTATTGACTTGGATAAATGGATTTCTTTGCTATTTACTCTGTATGCATAGAGTCAAGTTTTAGAAAGAACTTAGGGTCTCCTTTTCTCATTAATGAATAGCAATCAGAAGTATAATTTGAACCCCTAGATTAATGATATTTAAGGGAACAGACAGATGCAATTCTAACCGAGTATCCCCCTTTTCTTTGCAGAGAGCAGAGTGATCAAAGGCACACAATGATTCCCCTATGCTATATGTGTGAGATAGCCTCACTATATTAAAAAACATAAAATATTTAAAAAATGAAAAATATTAATTGAACTCTCTAAGGAAGATTTGTGAAAACAGACAAGAATCACATGGGATGAGAGAGTGCAGACAAGCTGTTATACGTACCAATGGATGGAGGACCTATACTGATGAAACCCTATATCTCCATTAAGAAATAGTGAGGATAACTAAAATTTTTCATTTTAGACATTTTGCAAAAACAGCCACAAAGTCTACTAACAGTGATAAAAAGGTAGGGAAAAAAAAGATGAAAGAAAATCTCACTCTCCCAGAAAAGACCTGATCTTGTTTATATGTTTATCAGAAGGCTATCCACTAATCAACAAATGATGATTAATTACTAATGAAACACTTATGTGTCAGACACTGTCCTAGACACTCGAGAGTTTGGGACTTGTTCTATGAAGTAGCTGATTGAATTTAGTTGAATCAGTTCACTTCCCTTTCCCATGCCTCAGTTTTCTCCTCTGTAAAGTGATGATGGTGGCCGACCTCCCAGCTGCCAGTTTGATCTATTGTTTTTTGCAGCTTTCTATTGCCATACACTATTGAGAGCAGAACAGACTTAGGGCTCCTCCTCCTCCTCCTCCTCCTCCTCCTCCTCCTCCTCCACCACACACACACACACACACACACACACACACACACACACACCTGGAGACCTCCCAGCCCGTATTCCCAATGACAAGGAGCCAAGGCAACTAACCGTACAGAAACCCCTGGTGGCTTCTTCAAAGCATTTTCCCCGTGGTTGGCAAGAGGAGAAATGGGCTCTTTGCTCTTTTGTAACTCTCAAAGCCTTGAAGCAACAGTGACTCTGTGTCTTGTAATGACATCTCTCTCCTGCTCCTTCTACCATAGAGCTAACAGCAGGTGCTCTTGAAGTGAAGTCTCCCGATGCCATAATGCAGGGGTTTTGTCGGAGAAGCATTCCCCACTGGCGCCTTCCTCTCGGCTAGTGCCCTGCTGGCTTTCCTCTGGGTTTGTGCCTTTCCCTTTGTCCCCTCTCTGGTGTAACCCGTCTTCTCTGAGTCATCACAGCAGGGGAATTTTCAGAGGCAATTTGGGGCTAACCATGCTGTGCTGCCCTGTAACAATTTGTGAATTGGCTCCCACTTATTTTTTTTTCTCGTGACCTCTTTTTCAAAAGCCACCAATGCTTTGCTTTTTGTCCATTTTCATTCTTCACTGGCCTGAAGGAAAACGGATGGTTCTGGAAGCTCTCCAGGTTTCTCTGGAGCCAAACAACTGATTTAATGTTTTGAGGATTTTTTCTGTCTCAGCTCTGCTAATTACTACTTGGGTCACTGTAGGCAAGTCCCTTTCCCTCTCTGAAACTCAGGTTCATTATCTATAAAATGAGGGGGCTAGACCAGATGACTTCTAAGGTCCCTTCCAGCTCTATAACATATGACCCTGTAAAGTGGCCAAGTTGATTGGTTAATATGAGGTTATTAAAATACAGCAACTCCTGAAGTCAGGTGCTAGACCATGAATTCTTTCTGCCTGAGACCAATCCACCTCAGCAGCTAGTGTTCACCCAGGCCTGTGGCCTGGAAACAGAGCTCATTATTTTCTTGTGAATTTACATTTACACTTAAATCTTTTTTTGGCTTCTGGACCCAACTCAGTTTCCCCTAAGAGCTCTCACATTTAGATTTCTGCAAAAAAGGGAAAAGGACAATCAGTTTCCATGTTAGCTGTTGTACTAACATTGATTACAGGGCAGACGTTAATATTTGTTAAAGCACTCAGCCCAGCCTTAATAAATGCTTGTTCCCTTCCCCTAAATAGAAGCATGGAGCACAAAAGACCCAAACCTATAAGTAATCAAAACAATTAATCTTCCCTCTTTAGTGAGCCCCATAAATCCCCAGGGACCTGTAAAAAATTCCTGATTTCTTGTTGGCCTACCACTAGGGAAGATTAGTCACTGTTGTTCAAGAGTCAAGAAACTTATTCACTCTTTAGTGAGGTTTACCTCCCCATGAAACCTATATGTTATGCTAGAATTACCCAGAGTTCACCTACCTGTCTCCAAACCACCAAAAAAGGGGGAACTTCAATTTATTGAAGAGTTTTTTCCCTCTGGACCTTCACAGTCCACGTGACTCACAGCACTAGGACTAAGGTAAGGTCTGGATTGACTCTTCCACATTGTGGATCTTTCCTTTACTGTTCTTTGTCTCCAGTTCATTCTTTATATCCTTAGAAATAGTCTTCTTAGTCCAGAAACTCATCCTTAACTCTGTCACTGGTACTCTTATTTCTACAATTCTAGGTTGACTCAAGAGTTTCTTGACATTTCACCAACATTTCCATCCATTTTCATGGTCTCGTGTTTTTTCTCTCCCATGACTACACACTTCCCTGTTGTACTTAGTCCCTGAAGAGTCCTCAGTATATGACTTCTGTGTAGCTGACTGGCTTCTCTATGGCCATCTCAGTCTGTCCTGTGTGTCTATTATTCTCTAGCCCTCCTTTTAAGGGTCGACCATTCTCAAAAGTGTCATTAAACATCTAATGAATACCCATAGGCCTTTATAGGAGTAACATCAGATCTAGAATCAAGACCTCATCCATTTCAGCCTTCTCAAGAAGTTAACCTTGTCAAAGGATTAGCAGCTCATGAAGGAGATACAAGGGAGAGTCAGGAGCCCCTGGCCAAACTCCTACTTAGGCACACTCTCTCTGTTTGGTCCTGTGGACTTTAGCTTCTGTTTTACAGGAGAGCTAGCGTCCCACTTGCCTTAACTCAGCTATCCTTCTCCTGGTTCCTTCTAGATGTAAAGTATCTAATTTTGTAGAGCTCTCTCTTAGCCCTGGAGATCAGAATTTTACAACCTCTACCCTATTCTCATCAAGGAACATAAGGTTTTCCATTATCTTTATCATCATCATCATCATCATCATCATCATCTTTGTTGTTCAGTTGTCCTTCAGTCATGTCTGACTCTTAGGATCCCATTTGAGGTTTTCTTGGCAAAGATACTGGGGTGGCTTACTATTTCCTTCTCCTGCTCATTTTACAGATAGAGAAATTAAGACACATGGGGTTAAATGGCTTGCCCAGAGTCACACATATCTGAGACTGGATTTGAACTCAGGAAGATGAGTCTTAATGACTCTGGGCCCCTGCACTTTGAGCACTATGGCACAACCCAGCTGCTCTAGGGCTTTCCCTATTTCTTCCTTAAGGGGACATTAATTCTTTGACAAGATTAACTCCTTAAGAAAGTTAACATGGATGAAGCCTTGGTTCTGGATTGATGCTCCACAGCTGTTGTCTAGGGATTCCACTCTCACTGAGCTTTGGAGATAGAGTCACCATTGCCCCATCCTTTGGGGCATTCTATTCCCTCTATGCCTCAGGCAGCCCAATACACACAACTTTGCTAGACACAGGCATTTTGGTAAAATCAGTTAAAATTCTCAGGGCCCTTATTGTCCTCAGCAGCGACAATCTATATGTCCTTGGGGCTGCCTTGGGAGGGAAAAGGAAAATCAGAGCTCAGAATCCTTAGTCTACCAAGGCTTAGAATCAGAAACTCAGAGCTGAAAATGGTCTCAGAGGGCATTTTGACCAATCTCCTTCTAGGGCTGCAGTTATACCTTTTACAATATTTGCAACAAAAAGTCATCCAGCCTTTGCTTACATGGGGATACAAAGAGAAGAGCCTGAAATGGACAGAGTTCTACCTGTGAGTTGTGTCCGAGTCCTCATTCTCTCTCACCCTGCCTTATCTAATCTGTTGTCAATTTTTTCAACACCTTTCCAATATATCCCCTTCTCTCCTTCATCATCCCCCTCCCTGCCTTAGTCACTCTGCAATAACTTGCTGCTGGGTCTTTCTGCCTCAAGTTTCTCCTCATCCTCCATTCATCTACCAAAGTGATTGTCCTATAGCACAGATTACCTCTTTATTCCGCCATACTCAATAATTCCAGTGACTCCCTATCACCTCCATTATCATCTGGCTTTCAAAACCCTTCATAGCTAAGACCTTCTTCCCTCACCCATCTCAGTCTTCTTATACCTTATTCCCTGCCAGATATTCTTTAATCGAATGACACTGGCCTCCATTCTGTTCTGAAAACAGGACACTCCATCTCTTGGATCTGGGCAATTTTCTTGCATGTTTTCCATACCCAGAATGCTCTTCCTCTTCATCCCGCCTCATGGCTTCCTTCAAGTACCAACCAAAATCCTGTCTTCTTTTTATTATTATTATTATTATAACTTTTTATTGACAGAGCCCATGCCTGGATAATTTTTTACAACATCATCCCTTGCACTCACTTCTGTTCCAGTTTTTCCCCTCCCTCTCTCCACCCCCTCCCTAGATGGCAAGCAGTCCTATACATGTTAAATATGTCACAGTATATCCTAGATACAATATATGTGTGCAGAACCGAATAGTTCTCTTATTGCACAAGAAGAATTGGCAAAATCCTATCTTCTACAGGAAGCATTTCCCAAGCCCTCTAAACTTTCCCCCTGTTAATTAGTTCCTGTTTATCCTGCATATAAGTTGTTTGTATGCGTCTATTAGTTGTTGCTTTTTCTAAGACAATATATATCTTTTGCCCCTTTTTGTATCTGGTGCACTTAGCACAGTGTCTGACACATAGTAAGTACTTAAGGAAGGTTCATTGATAAGACTGACTGACTCTCCATAGAGTGCAGACATTTCCAAGGGCGCTGAGTGGGCTCCCCTGATGCTCCATTGCTGCCTCCAAAGTCTTTACTCAATAAAGGTGGGACAAGAGCTACCAAAGTGAGCTGCTTTCCCCATGAGCCCCTGGGACGGAGCCATCTGGGAACACTCCATCCCTCTCCCTCTTGTCTACTCAACTCACAAGTGATTTCCCAAAGAGACCTGGGGATTGCAAAGAAAGTATATGCATTGCATTCATTCCCAACAGCCCAGTAGGCTTCTCAGTGAGGTGTTTCGTTAATTTCATGTAAATTTCTCTAAGTAAATATTCCTTAAAAGTGAATAAAATTTTATTTCACTTTAACAAGAGAATATAAAAGTTAAAAAGGTCACTGTAGTAATAGACTAATCTCAATTATCAGGGCAGCCGCTGAAACCCTCACTCCCACCTAATCTCATTCGGTGCACACGCAGCTCACCGTGTGATTTCCAACACGGCTAAATGAAATTATAAAGCAGTGTTAAATTTATTAATCATTTAATTAGCTAAATGTTCCTGCAAGTACTCGGGAGATGAATGGCATGTCATTTTCTAATGCAATTTGCCTCTCAGGCAGGCAGGGTCAGGAGGGAAGCTCCTGGCATCTTAAATGATCTTTTTCTACTGCACCTCCTATTAGGGGACGGCCGTGAGATCACTGATTATATTTGAGACTTGTACACAAGGCCGAGGAAGGCGCTTGTTATAATAGCGGGTTATCTCTCCAACCGGGGTGACAAACGGAAAAGCTGGGATTAACCAATTAACCCATCTGCGGCTGCATCTCCCTGTGCCTCCTTGCAGGGCAAATCTTTTCATATTTAACAAGCCAGTGAGCAGAGGGAGGAAAACGATAGCAGCCAGTATTAAAGGGATGCTCAATCTAGTTTTATTTCTTTAAATTTACTCAGTCGAGAAGGAATTTGTGGAGTGAGAATTCTCCCCATGCTAGGTGAGTTTCTAAGCCCTCTAGTTTAGCCAGGATTTATTTGTACTTTCCTACCTCTTGCCTTCACTCGGCCATTCAACAATTGTGTAATAGAAAGTCCACTGGAATTGGACTCCTGAATACTGAGTTCTACTTCCAACTCTTAAAACTTACTGTTGATTAGGTGTATCACCAGTTGACACTGGTCGACTTATTTCTGTACCTTGGCTTCCCCAGATTTCCCAGATCCCATCCAGCTCTAATGTCCAGTGTTCAGTGTGCTAAAATCCCTGATGGTCTATGTTCTCTGCTCCAAGGTCCCTTCTGATAATCTTCATCTAAGATCCTTTCTACCTCTTACAGCCTCCCGTTTCCTGTAATTCTCTCCACGCAGCTAAGAATCTCTGCTTAGAAACCACTTATAACATGTTCTGCTGTATTGTTATTTGTTTTGTTAAATACTTCCCAATTACATTTTAATTGGGCTCAGTTGTATGTTTGACACCTCTAGCTTATGGGATAGAGAACCAGCTTCAGAGCCAGGAAGACCTGAATTCAAACACTACTTCTGATAGGTACTGACTATGTCAGGATCTCTTAAGCTTTTTCCATTCACAACCTCTTTTGACCAGAGAAAGTTTTACACAATCCTGGGTATATAGGTATAAAATAGATATACAAATAAAACATTTGCTGATAACAAATCATAATTTCTCAACCCCTACAGTAAGTTACCTGGCCCCCATAGCTGACCCACAGTTTAAGAAGCTTTGGATAACATAACTCTGGGCAAATCATTTAACCTGTCAATGCTCTGGGCAATTCCCTAAGATTATAGATCACTGTAGTGATCTACCTTGGTAGAAAGCTTTTCTTACCTGAGAGCTTCCTGGATCAGTTAGCACCTAACTTTGTCTCTGTCCTTTAAATGTAAGGACCCTTTCTGGACATCAAAAAATTTTTACAGGACCTCTCTCTTCCCCAAGAATAGCTGTACTATAAGAATCCTTTGATTGAGAAAATAGTTAATGACAAAAGACAATTATAAAATCACTAATTTATATTGTACTACTTTTATTTTTATTTTGTATTATATTCATATTGTATTAATCATAAAGTGTTGGAATCCTAGTGTTAACTCAACTTGAAACAAGGTGATAACTCAAGGGAGATGTTAGAATCCTAGTATTAACACAATAGAATTGATACAATGCTTGTGTTCACATCTTTAGAGAGCTCATATAAGCAAGAAGTATTTAAGTACTCATTGGAGTTCACACGTTTGGGAGATTCAGGGTTTAGTATGAGAGATCCAAAATCATACCTCCCTTGAAGCTCTTAGAGCCAGAGAGCATGCTGGGAGATATCCCACAATCCCACTCTCGGAGAAGGAGCATAAATAGAGCTTAAGGGAGCCAGTCAAGGGAGTTACTTTGGAACATTCCCAGGGGTCAGAGAGGAGCATTCTGGGAGAAAGCCCACAAGCCCTCTCTCTGAGGCAAGAGAGATTCATTCCATTTTTCACCTGGCTGGCTAGAGGCTGAAGGACAAACCTTTGGATTTGGAGACATTCGGAGGGAGCTCTTGGAACCAAGCAGAGAGGTAGGCCTCTAAGCTAACCGGGCTATTTTGGAGGAAGCAATAAAAGATCTGAACTTTTATCAGCTGGCTGTATTTGGAGTGATTATTACTCTTAAGTGAAACAAAGGCTGCCTCCAGAAAACCTCCCTGAGAAACCTGCTCTCTCCCAGAGAGAACCTTTATTATTTTAAAGAAGAAAAACACCACAATAAAGCATATACTTAATTTGAAAAATTATGATAAATTTATATGAGATATTATTATTCCATCTCTAGAAATTATGTTTGCTTATTTATGGGTTAGAATTAATGTATTCCCTAAGAAAACTCTGTGGTCCAGGAACCATTATTCCAAGATTCCTTCCAGCACTAACGTTTTCTGATTCTAGGTCCTTCTCTGAGCCTGACTATCAGAGTCCCAGCTCTCCTGGATGACAGCATTCAGATTCGTCCTGGGGATGTGATGGAATTTTTTTTTGATGTTTTGTCTTGTAATTATTTTTAACTGCAAAACCAGTGACAAGTAGGGCTCTGCCAAATGTATTGTAAATCTGTTCCGATTGGCAACAAGAGAATTGGCATAGAGAACATTCACTTGGCAAAGAAATCTGTGAGCATGTATTATGAGGCAAAGAAGATCCAAATTTGAGTCTTTGAGATTGAAACTGTCAGATTTGTGTAGGCTAGCTGCAGTAGCAAGTCAATGTATAGCTTTTCCTGACTGACAAAGACAGAGACGAAAGTAGCCAATGGGTATGATGGAAAAAGTATTGTCCTGGGATTAAGGAAAACCTAGGCTGTGTTTAGTTCTCAGACTTCTCCTTACTTTGTGATCTTGAGCATAAAACTTCACATATCTGGATCTCAGTTTCCTCTTCTGCGCTTAAATTTCCATACTTCAAGATTTCAGAGTTTCCTTGGTGGGGATGCTCCTCCACTGATGCCAGTCACATGTCTTGTGTCTTTTAAATTATTTAACTAGTTTCCATAGTCAACAAATTCAGCATCTCAAGAGAAGAGTCCCTTCTCACTTAGCCAAGCAAGAGCTTGGAAGGCAAGGTGACACTCTGTGTCACCAGCAATGTGCTGGAAGTTTTTCTCTAAGTGGTATTAACCTGGACCACCTAGTCCCTATTATGCATGTCATGAGACAGCATCTGAAGAGAATGCTAATGGAGATTCCTTACTTGGAAAATGGGGATAATAAACCCAGTACCCCACAGAGATGGTACTCACAGAAGCACAGTGAGAATTCATTATACGTAGTTGCCTTCAGGTTCACCACACTGCATTCTGACCATTCTTCTGCCTTCTTGCCTTATTTTCTAGCTCTACATAAAATCAACAGTATTATTTTATAAATGGATGTGTGTCAGTCAATTGCCCCATGACTCACTTTCGCTGTAACTTCCTAGACCAAAACACTCCTCCTTGGGTTAGACTATGATCTCCTTTCTTTTTTATAATGGTGCCTCTAGTGCTTAGCTCATTAAACACATAGTAAGTGCTTATAAGTACTCTGTCATTAATTTGTATTTTGTGAAAGCATTTTATAAACAATAAAACATTGATTAGACTAGATAGGGATTCTTACCTTTTGGATTTTCCCTAATATTGTGTGGCTTCATCACCACAGATATAGTTGAAATGCCAGGAAGATATTCACACAGCTTCCTATGTCCTGTCACCCACAAGTTGATGAAACCCTCAGTAGGTCTGCTCTTTGCTTATCAGAGATTATTGCAAGATCTTTAAGGAAGAGAGAAAGAGTAGAGTCTTAGACCAGAGACAAAAGAGCTAGGATTTCTGAAGAGTGCAGGACTGGGGACCAGAGGAAAGCAGGAAGAGAACCCTTGAGGGATGTTTCCCTGAGGTAGCCCTCTACCCTCCTCCTTCCTCACTGCCAGCCCTCAACATGGCATTCATATTTAGACTTTTGGCTGTAAAGTGGCCTCATCAGGACATGGATAATATAAGTACTGTATCATCATTTTACAAAGGGGGAGACTGAGATTCAGAGAGACTTGCTATCCTCACATAGCTAGGAATCAGCAGAGACAGAAATTATGCCCAAAGCCCATTATTCCAAGTTTAGTACACTTTCCATCAAACTATGCTAAAGCTAGCACCTCGCCAGTCACTTTTGTCAAGAACCATTTCTGCCTGATGAATGATAGAGGAGCCTGATTACCTGTTGCACTGAGCTAGATCAAATGATATCCCCACAATTTTTTTTTTCACAGTAGAGAGGAGAGGAACTGTGGCATAGTGGCTAATGGGATTGATTACCTTAGTGTCAGAATACCTGAGCCGTAGGTCTGTTTCCGGTGGCTGTGCCACATGATCTTGCAATGTTCCAGGCTCCTTTTTTTAAGGCTTTGAGTTAAAAAAAGAGTTGCCAATCTCTTATCAGTAGAGATCACAAATGAAACCACAAGTCCAAACTTCTCCATCCATTGTCAGTCAATCAATAAACATTTATTAAGTGTCTATTATGTGCCAGACACTGTGCTGAGTGCAAACAATACAAAAGGAAGCAAAAGACGGTTTCTGTCTTCAAGGAACTTACAATCCAATGAAACCATTCCATCAAAAGATATTATCAAATCTATTAACATCAAAGCTTTGCTCCATGACAGTGCCAGGTTCCATGTTTTGCTAAATAGCAATGTTAACTCCATACAGTTTGTGTGTCATGTGGAAAGGGCACCGAAGCAAGCAATCAGGACACTCAGGTGTGTGTCCCAGCTCTGCTTCTTACTAGCAGTGTTTCTATGGCCAGGTCACTTCCCAGCCTTCTCTTGCCCAGAGCCAAGCCTCTAAACCACAGCCATTTCCACACCTTGCTGCCTTTATTCTGGTCATCATCCCAATCATCTCCCCACAGGAACCTTGGGCTCCACCTAGAAGCAAGCTGGGCCTCTGATGGTAACGGCTCACCTGATCTTCCCTGGCCTTAAATCTACATGCCATTTGTCACTCTCCAGCTCTAAACCATGGCACTTGGGCTTGATTTCTCCAACCCTTTTCAATTCCCTTATTCACATTAGAATGTAAGTTTTTTGAGTGTAGAAACTGTTTGCTGAATATGTGTTCCTGGTACTTATTTCAATACCTGGCACAGAGTAATACATGTATTTGTTCTCTCCTCTCCTCTCCTCTCCTCTCCTCTCCTCTCCTCTCCTCTCCTCTCCTCTCCTCTCTCTCTCTCCCCCTCCTCCCGCCCCCCGTCTCTCTCTCTTTCTTGTCTGTCTGTCTCTGTCTGTTTCTATCTTGTCTGTCTCTGTCTCTGTCCCGATCTCTGTCACTCTGTATGTCTGTCTGTCTCTTTCGGTCTCACTTTCTCTCTCTTTCTCTGTCTCCCTGTCCCTATCTCTGTCTCTGTCTTTGTCTCCCTCCCTCCCTCCCTTCCTCCCCCTTGTTTTCCCCTTCTTTCCTCCATCCTTCTCTTCACCCCCTCTCTTTTTTTAGCCTTCTTTTCCTCATCTATAAAACAAAACTATGGCTACAACACTGTCTTATTTACATTCAAGAATGTGGTTAGGAAAGTGTTTTGAAAATTGTCAATCACTATAGAAATGTGTGTTAATGTCACCCCAAGGGTAGCTTTAGATTTTTTTTTAATTGAGAGTTTTATAGTTCAGAGCCTTGAAAAGGCAACATGGTAGAGTGGGAGGAATATTCAATACAGAGTTAGACAACTAATCATGGATTTTTGAAGTAACTGGTAGTATAGTGAATGGAACACTAAACCAGAGGTCAAGAAGACCAAGTTCAAATCTCAAACACTTATTTAGCTGGATGACTGGGGCAAGCCACTTACTATTTGTTTGCCTCAGTTTTCTCAGCTTCAAAATGGGAACAAGAAATGTCAGGATGATCGGAGATCAACTGACATAATGTTTGTAAAGTTCTTGACACCGTGCACGGCAGGCACTATATAAATGCCTTTTCTCTTTCCCTTCCCATTCATTGGTTGGGTGACCTTAAAGAAATCCTGTAACCTCTCTTGAGTTTTTGCTTCCTGGTCTACAAAAAGAAGGGGGACTCCTCTGCTTCTTGGGGTCCTACATAGGCATGGACCTTCACCCCCTCCCATTTCAGTGCCTGCTGCCTTGTTTGGGGACCAAACTTTTCGGAGGCAGTAAACAAGAAGTTTCCTGTCAGCATTTTCGGCAACACGGGCGTTTTTAGTAATGTGTGACATTTAGGGGGAGCGTTGGGAAGAATGCATCATCCTGGTTATTACTGAGTGCTGACAACACGTGCAGCCCGTGTCGGCACAGCCGTGACACAGTTACTCCCCACTGGGTTTAGGTCTAAAGGAAGGCAGAGAACAATTAAGGAGAAGGCCCAGAGAGGGAAGGACAATTTGCCCTCAGGCAGCGCTGGGTCATATGGCTTCACCCTTCATCACGGAGCAATCTTTAGGCTGCTCCGGGAGCTGTGGCCTGCCCAATTCTGCTAATGTGAGTTCCCATTAAGATGCGTTCCAGAATAATAACGAAGGGGCCTATTCTGCCTTTGGCAAACCCCAAAACTGCTTCAGTCCAGCCACTGATAGGGGCCTGCGTGGACCTCAAAATCCTTCCCCTAACTTTTCCACGCAGTGAGAGAAACCTGAGCTGAAACAGTAGGTGTGAATCTCTGCTTCCCCTTTTCTTAGGAGTCCCTCTATGAACCCTCCATGAAAAAAGGCTCCCCCCAAAAAAAATTCTTAAATATTTTTTGTTATATTAGGAAAACATTCCCAAATATTATTTGTATTCCATTTGCTTTTCTCTTTTAGATTTAAACAAATGTGTCTCCTATAGAATAGAATCCCCTTTGTGATATTGGTATGATATCAAATAATCAAAAGCAAAGACAATAACCATATTATAACAAGCCTTGGATTGTAGTAGAAAGAGAGCTGGGTTTGGAGTTTGGAGAATTGGGTCTCACTCCCTAGCTGTGACTCTCTGTTAATCCCTTGAACTACATTACCTTCCAGGGTCATTTTGGTGAAATTGTAAACCTTAAATCACTTAATTATAAATGGGAGTTTTCACGATCATGATCGCTTTTATTTTTCTTTCTCATGTGATCTCTATTATATCCTAATCTGTATATATGCCTTCATATATACTTGTATGAATGGGGAGGGAAGAAAAACAAGAGAGAAGAGAAAGAGAAAAAAAAGTCACTTATTTAGAAGTGATACTGAATCTTTAAATATAAATTTTGTGTAGGTCTCAAGGGTGCCCGTAGGCACGATTTAGATATAAACACTGGCAGGAATATGGACACTTAACACAGACTTTACATATATATAGTATGGGTCAACATAGCCCTTCCACTCCAACCCACATATATATACACACACATACATGTCCATCCGCAGATTGCCATATAAAAGCTCTTCCTTTGCACAACTTTATGGCCCAGAAACTTGACTGCAAAAACTATGATACCGTTTTTGATTTTATAGTGAAATATAAATCAATACTTTTACGTCTCTTTCCCAAGTTGGGGGAGCTGCCATTACAGGGGAGGGGGGAGAGCTTAGGTTCCAACCTCTATTGAGTTTTCCCATTTTTTTTTTGCCATGTTAAATATTTCTGGTTACCCAGTTACAACGGGGAGATGGATATGATTGCTTTTAGATTGCTGCTATAACATTGAGTGAATTTTATAATAAGCAGCCATCTTTTTTCAAACAAGCTGCCCTTGTGCCTGCCTGTCTGACTTTGAGGTCCTCATTATTGTGGGTTTAAATGAAGGATGTTCATTCAGGCAGGGAGGGGGAGGGGGAGGCCAATAGACATCAGGGCTGTTATCTGGTCCTTCTATCAGGCCAAGTGACAGGCTTCCAGAGGAAGAATACCGAGCTGATGGTGGAGACCTCGGGCTGACACCGAAGGTGACTCCCCTGACTCCAACCTTGAAAGGGAAAAGTTCCCACTTTATTAAAATGAATTTCGAAAGGGCCGCTCTGACAGCTGCATAATTAAATATTGGAGTGTCAGCGGTAATTTATTCTGCTCGCATGTGGCGGTCAGAGCCTTTTCACTAGAGGGTCAGCAGGCACCATGACAGAACCAAGGATACAGTGGATTCCAGGCCCTTTGTCATTGATTTAGCCTGGACTCAGAAACTCTGGTTTTGAGGAAAACGCAGAAAACAAAACAAACGAGAAAGAAGCAATAATTTATGAACCAAGATTATTACTCATTTGATCCAAGTCTCTTAAGCCCCATATCTTGGCATGGTGCTTGACAGCTCCAACTGGCCAAGGGTACCCTGGAGAGCCTTCATGAGGCTGTGGTAAACGGATGAGACTCGGACGTCGGTTCGAATTGTGCTCTTATGGGCAACTCAGTTCATTTCTCCACATCAGTTTCCCTACCTGGAAAATTCTCACACAGCTTGTCTCCCAGCGGCAGGTTGCCTTGTTGTGAGGGAAGTTCTTTCTAAATCTGAAAGTTCCTCAGGCAGTAATAATAACAATAAGCAATTATTAAATGTGAGACCCTAGCAAGTTCTCCTATGCTTCAGTACTTAGTATATCTGATGGTGATTTTATGGATATGCTCCCAAATAGCACAAATCACAATCTTATATACTTCTTCATTGTGGGTGTCTCTTTCCCATGTTCTCTCATAAATTATTTTCCACAGGAAATCCACTTAGCATTCTGGGGAGTGTGGAGGTGGGTGAGGGGTGTGATGAGACTTCCTCTAGTTCTCTTACAATTATGTGGGTCACTCGGTGACATGATTCTGTCTATGTGTTATTCTTCACTCTATTCACTAACTCCTGACTTGCCTACCTTCTATGCCCATTGTATATGACTTTTAGAGTGTTTTTAGATAATTTTGTTGGTGTTTTTTCTTAATGTAAATGAAAATTTTATTTTTTCACTACAGTATATTTTCTTTTGTTCTTTTAAAGAATTTTATTTTTTTCAACTAACAAGCATTTCTTTTCTAATACCACCATCCCTGTCCCCAGGAAAAGAAAAACAAAAACAAAAACAAAATCATTGTCATATATTTTTGGCCAGAATCAATGTGGGGATTTGTTTCACTTGACTGTGTATAAACCAAAGCTATATGACTCACTGGCATTTGAGTCCATTAGAAACAAGGTAGCGTTTTTCATTATCAGCCCTCCAGGATCATTGTGAGGCTGTTGTTTTCAGGATATTGGGGTTTGACTAGGATGGGTACAGAATACCCATTCTCAGGTTTGCCTGAATACATATTCATAATTAAGTCTGCGTCTAAATGAGACTGCTCAAAGTGATACTAAGAATGGCCATTTGACATGTTTGGTGAAAGGGACACTGAACCTAGATCCTAACTTCAATAATAATCATTGAACTAAATTCTGAAGGCTTTGGGCCACTTTAAATTGTGAGTCTACTTTACTACTCATTTGCTCAGAGATCCTTAACACCTATAACTAATTATCCACATTTTCTTTGTATTGGTACACACACACACACACACACACACACACACACATCATTCATACCAATTTAAAGAGGAAAAGGGTAGTAGTGTCATATGCAGTGCATGAGAAAGGATTACCATGTGAACTAGAGTCCTTAGCAGGTATGTATACATGTGAGTGTGTGTGAGAGGGTCACTTTCTATCCTTCTGATGTTTGAAGATTTTCTTTCTTCATAAAATCTCTTACAAAACTTCCTCATCTTTTAGAACAATCTAGGTTGGCAGGCTGTGACTGGGAACCTGTGATATCTAACCAGGATTTTTTCAGGCTGTGGAACTATACGGCATAGTAGAAAGAACATTGGACTGTGATCCTGAAATTTGGGTTCAGGTCTTATCTCTTGCATTTTCCTAGTTAGGTGACTGTTTCCTCCACCATAAAATCAGGGGAGGTAAGTTAGGTACTCTCTAGTTTGGACATTTTGTGTGTGTGGTTTGTTTGTCTTTTAAGTCTCTGCCCTGGTACTCCAGGACTTGGCTGTTGACAACCTATGCTTGCAATTTAATGTTTTGTCTTACACATAAAAGAATGAGTGTGACACTACAAAAAAGGACTTTTTGATGGCCAACTTTGGTCCTACCCTATTAATCTGGCTCTAAAGCCTTTACACGATTTGCCTTTCACCCTTCATCCAGTCTTATTTTTCGATAAAGATCAAAAATTCAGACTAGAAGAGGCTACATCACAAATCTGTCAGCCTATCATCAGTCATGAAGCATTTATTAAGCATCCACTATATATCCAGCATTTAACTAAAGCTAAGGTCCTTTATTCATTTAGAAAGAGACAGGATTTGGAGCCATGTCCTCTCAATCTTCTTTGGATTGTCCCATCCTGCCTCTTCCATGATTCCCCAACACAATCTGCTTCCCAGTCATAATAATCACCTTTCTATCCTTCCCACATTATGTTCATTTCAATGCCATTACTTGTGCTCATTTTTATTCCTCCTAAATGTGCACTCTACCTTTCCAAATCATAACCTATCTCTCAAAACCCTGCTAGTCACAATTTCCCCTTCTCTGACAGCACCGGCCCCATCATCTTTCCCTTCTCCAACTTCTTCTCTACATACTGACAGTACCACGCACCTATCATTTTGTTAAGTATTTTCCTATTTTGTCGATACCACAAAGTTTAGCCATTTATTCTATCTGCGTATATTGCTATGATACATCATGCCCCATCATTCATTTATGGATTGTTTCACATGCGAATGTCTCATCTGTCCCAACAGAACATAACGTCTTTTGTGGTCAGATATGATGCCTTGAGCTTCCTTTACCCTACAAGCTATCTAACAGAATGTTGGCAAATAGGAGGTGTGTCATAAATTCACATTGATAGATCAGCTGATAAATCAGATGTTGTTTATATCTATAAGGACTTTATAGGCTAAATAACAAAGATAAGACCAAATGACTACATGGCTCTCTAACAGTAAAAACAGCCAGTATCTATAATATTTTAATATTTGCAAAGTATTTTACATATATATACAGGTGGAAGGTGTGTTTATATGTGTGCATGTGCAGGTATATATAAATATAATCTTACCTTGAGTTACAGTTTTCTGAGATTTCAAAAGAGAGTTTCAAAGGTAGGAAGGGAACTACACAAATGGATAAGAGAATCAAGAGAATCATAAAAGAAAATCAGAAGTTAATCAGCCTAGCCTTCTGTCTATCTCTTAAAGGGATTTCTTCCTTTCATATTCTCTCAGTGATGGGAAGCTCACTATCATATGAGGCATCCCATTCTTTCTCATAATTAGTTGAAATCTGTCTCTCTGTATATCCATCCACATGATCACCCTTTTAATTTGAAGTTACAAGGTGCAGTGGAGTAGAGTGTTGTACTTGAAATTAAGGAGGTCTGTTTCAAATTCTGCTCCTGATACTCACTATGTATATTGTTTCTTCCTGATTTTGCTTTCTTTACTTTGTATCATTTCACAAGAGTCCTCCCATACTACTCTATATTCTTTTTATTAGTCCTCATTCTTTGTGTCAATAAATATTTAAGGAATTTTTGAGGCAAGCCTGGGTAGATGCCCAGGAATAGATGAAGTTTTTTAATTGGTTATCTATCTATGGAAAATATATATATATATATCTCCATATAATTTTATCTGTATGCATAAGAATCGTGGAGTCTACATCTCAGTGATTAGGCTTTTTTTTTTACTCCCCTCAGGGTTGTGCTGGGTTTTGTTATATATTATATAATGCCAATAATAATAGCTGATGTTTATTTAATAGTTCTGATTGACAAAGTACTTTACATAAATTATTTCATTTAATCCTTATGAGAACTATACAACAGGCAGACATAATTATTCCAGTGTTACAGATGAGCAAACTCAAGTTAAGAGAAGCAAATTAATAGCCCAAGGTCACAGAAGAAGAGCAAAGCCAGAATTAAAGCTCAGATCTTCTTTCTACTACACTGGAACTGCCTCTTATTCAAGGATTTAAGAGCTAGTAGCCTATGTGTGATTTTTTTCCTCCTTTCTATACTACAGACCAACCATATGAAAACTTATTTCAGAAATGCAGTTCTAAAGCAAACCGAGGAACTAAAACATTATTTACCCTTAAATAATGGTCCTTACTTTTCTCATCTGTAAAATGGGAGAAAGTAACCCTTCCTAAAAGGAAAACTCTTCATGTATCTTGATGTGCTAAAGAAAGCTGAATGGATCAGGAAGAATCCACATCCAGGAGATAGACCACCCTTTGAAGCCCCTGCAAATCAACCTGAGCACATTAACCCTCCTTCTTTGACCCTGTGCTGTTTACTCCACTGGGGTACAAAAAACAGTGGGCCAAGCTCGGCTAGTCAGAGTATTACCTTGTCAGAGGAAGCGAGGCTACCCCGATTCAGCCTGAACAAATTACATCCCTCACTACATCTCAGAAGCAGGGAGCAGGGTTATAACTCAGTCTAAGCACCGCTCACTCTTCTATTACCTTCATAACCAAGGTCATACTCATCAACTCAATTACCAGTCCTCTCGGACATTTTCATAATGTTTTCTGCTAGTTGCTCTCCTGTGAAAATCTCTCGGTCTAAGCAAATTAATGCCATTTTTATAACTACCTACATTTCAGGTACAGTGATTGCCTTGGAAAAGAAAGACTGTTTCCCCAGCAACATAAACTACCTTCCAACCATAGCATAACGAGAGAACAAGGGGATCCTTTGCCTTATCCCATTCTTAACCTTTTGCACAGGGAAAGAACATTCTCTCCATGTTAAGAAAGCAAAAATATCATGTTGGCATCTTCCCACCCTCAAATTCAGTTTGGTTCAAAATAATAATAATAATAATAAACTTGCATTTATATAGCTCTTTGGGGGTTACAGACCACTTGACATATATTTTTTTAACCTCCCAACAACCCTGTGACGTAGGTGCTAATATAACTCCCATTTTATAGATAAGAAACTGAAGCTGAGAGACATTTTTAAAAGGCTTGCCTGAGATTTCATAACTAAAAATAATAAATAATAAGTGTCTGAGTTGGTATTTGAACCCAGGGATTTCAGACAACATATCCACATATTCATCAAGGCCCTATATTCAGCAGTAAGAAAATAAAGTCTTTTTTTTTTTAATGACATAGACCTTGCCTTCAAGCAGCTTCTATTCCACGAGAAAGCTATGATATATAATTATAATAAAAGGTAGACAATGATGGTGGCAAAGGAGAGATCCAATTTGAAGAGGAAGAAAAAAAAATATCATTCAATTTCTCTCACAAGCAGATATACTTATAATTTTACTCTTCTCCTTAAACCAAACATACTTCAACATGGTGGATAGATTGGGTATTTCTAACCCTCTGATATTCTTGAAGGTCAGAGCTGGAGAGGTAGAGAGGTTGCTTATCCTGTGTCTATGTGAGAGAAATCTGTTATTAACGAGAAGATTGGGAGTATATATAACAAGACAACTAAATGAGCTCATGCAATCTTCAGTTGCATTCATGGACGTATAATTATAGAGCAAGGGAGGTGATAGACTCTCGGTCCTTTGCCCAGGTTAGAACTCAGCTGATATGTTTGTTATGTTCAGTTCGGGGTCTAAGTGATTGGAAGGACAAGCAGAAATAGATTTGTAGGACCAAAAAGATTATAAGGGAACTCCATGTCAAAAAGGGGTTAACAGTGTTAACCCTGGACACAAGACTTAAGGAAAAATGGGGAGGATATATTTGGTATTGTTCTCAAATATTTAAATAGTTGTCTCTTGTGGTAGAAGGAATAGATTTATTTTGTTTGGCCCCAAAGGGCCAAACTAAAAACAAATAGAAGAAAGTGAGATTTCAGTTTAATACAGGGATTAACTTTCTGACAATTAGAACCACCCAGAAGCCCACTACTCAGATAGCAGTGGGTGCCACCTTACTGGAAATTGTCAGAGGAAGGGCAGATGGCCACTTGTCAGGGATTTCTTAGGTGGGGGTTCCTACTCAAGAACATTTCAGACTAGATGGCCTCACATGGCCTTTCCATATCTGAGATTCTGTGAGCTATGAAGCTATGACCCACTTACTGGAAGAGCAGCTGGAGAAAGGGTTGCTGGATTCAGCTAAGACTGAGCTACCCACTTAGGGCCCTGGGAGAGAGCCCAGTGATTCTGCCTGAGGGCAAGGGAGAAAACCAGTGTCATAAAAAGTCTGTCTGTCCCCACATGCCTGCGGGACTGGAATTAAAGAAGGTGGCCAAGTGAAGGTGCCTGAGGGCAAGTTGAGAAAACCCTGATCAGAAAAGCAGGGCAAAATCCAATCTGGAATAGGCAAGAAAGGCTGTTACCTAACTGGGAACTCAGCATGTGCCTAATACAAGTGCCCTTCAATTTGAATTGAATTGAACAAGAATTGATTAAGTACCGGCTGAGTAGGGAGAAGGCAAAGGAAGGGAATGGAATAAGTATTTATTAAGTTCCTACTACAGGCCTGGCACTGGGCTAAGTGCTTTACAATTAATACCACATTTGATTCTCCCAACAACTTGGGAGGGAAGTGCTGTCATTCCTATTTTATAATTGAAGAAACTGAGGCAGGCAGATTAAGTGACTTATCTATGTTCACTAAGATAGGCAGAATCTGAAGCCAGATTTGAATTCAGTCTTTACTCTGGTATGCAGAGATACCCCCTTTGCTATTTCCTTTTCTGTGCATTTCACAGACTTGGAATACACTATCTCTTGACTAATCACTCCAGAGCATCTGAGACACTAGGGGAAGATAAAGCTCCCAGAAGAAGGGCAGAGGATACCTTCATTTTCTCCTCTTTGGGACAAACTTGAGATACTTATTTGATTACTAGCTTTACCTTTTGTTCTCCTTCTCCAGGTTGTCAATCATAAACCAGATCATAGATTTAGAGCCGTCAAAGAATTGACAAGGGATTAAGGTCATACATCATAGAAGCACAGATTCCAAAAGACTCTCAGAAACCATGTAGTCTCACATTTTACAGATAAGGAAACTGAGACATCAAATGAATAGCCCTCAGGTAGGCTCAGAGGCAAGATTTGAATCCAAAACCTCTGCCTTCAAATCTAGTGCCCTTTCCTCGGAATCATGCTGTTTCATCCAGCTCTTCCCCACCACTCTCTCTTCATTTTATAGGTAAGAAAACTGAAACCCCAAAAGACTAAAAATGGTTGATTATTCCATTAGTAGGTGTCCAGGATTTTAGCCCAGATTCTCTGACTCCAAACACAGAATACTTTTCACTATATGATATTGCTTCCCAAGGAGTACCGATGCCTGTTTTCTGTGAGGTTAATTTCTGAATTCAGAATAGTCCTTTACTGTTAATGGAGCATTTCCACATATATTATTTTGCAGGGTCTTTATGACGCTGTGAGTTTTCAGAATCACCTAAGATGTGTTGTTGCTTGCATTTTTGCCATTTCCCAATAAGACAATTGCTGGTGAAAGAAAGATTCAAAGGCTTCAGCTTGACTCATTTTTCCAGCAGACCAGAAACTCCTCTTTCAGCTTTAGAGAATCAAAGGAACTCTTGCTTAGAACCTTGAGCCAGTAAAGCATGTGGTGATGGACTGTTCCCCATCACTTGTTTCCTGATTAAAAGGATGATGGTGAGCCAGTATTCACAAACAGCTACTAGGAAGACCTGCCTAAGTGAACTCAACAGTTCTGTAAACATTCAGAGCTCTGTCAGAGGGAGTGGCCAAATCTCATTACAAGGAGGAGAATGCTGGCTGTCCTCAGAGACAAAAAGCTGGACAGCTCTCTGGATTCTAATGTTAGAGTGTACCAACTTTTCCATCCCCAGAAGCAGCTATAAGAGGAGCTAATATAGTCTACAAAGCATGTGGACTTTCATTTTCAGTTTTTAGCTTCTGGGTACGTCATGACATCCTAGAAGCAGAAAAGTATATCTACATATACATACATACATAAATTTATGTATATGTATATATCTCTATATATGTATACAAACTATACATATACATATATACACATGTATATATACATACACATACATACATTTATGCATACATACATAAATGTATGTATATGTATATATCTCTATATATGTATATATAGTATACATATACATATATACACACACATGTATATATACATACACACATACATTTATACATACATACATAAATATATATGCATATATCTCTATATATTTATATGTAGTATACATATACATATATATACATGTATATATACATACACATACATACATTTATACATACATACATAAATGTATGTATATGTATATATCTCTATATATGAATCTACATCATGACACTGTAGAAGTAGAAAGTACTGTAATTGTCATAAGAATGGACATGATTATCATTGTTATTCTCAAAAAACATCAAGGAAAAAAGAGAACAGTTTCTTGTCATTGCTGAGTGGTCATATTGCATAGTGATCACTGGACTTGATACAAGAAAGTTGGGTTCAAAAGCTCTCTCTGCCATTTATGGAGGCAACAAGGAATCATAGAGACTAAAGCCCTGGATGTAGAATATTGAAGATCTGAATTCAAACCCTGCTTTAGACATTTCCTTACTATGGATCCCTGGACATATTCTTAATCCTCACTCAGCTTCAGTTTTTTCATCTGCAAAATGGGAATGCTAATAGTACCTATTTCACAGGGGGTATCATAGGGATCAAGTGAGATAATGTATGTGAAGTGCTTGGTAAAACTTAAAGCATTCTCAAAATACTAGCTATAATAATAATCATTATTACTAGCTATGAAATCATAGGCAACTCATTCTGTTTTCTTTAATTCTGTTCTTTAAAAGGTAGATAATAATCTCTCTCTTACTTTGTGGAATTTTTTGGGCAAAATGCTTTATCAGCCTTAAAGCATTATGGAAATGCCATTAAATGTTTTTAACTCATTCATCAGACTTTCCCATTACCTCGTAGTGCACAGGAGGCTATTTGTTTATTAAAATAGGGATCATCATATTCTCCATTTGAGAGATAAGAAAAATCACCAGTGAACAGGTTAAGTGACTTGCCCAAAGTCACTGAGAGATTGACAGGTCAAGATGAAAACTCATACTTCTTGCTTGGGTTCCTCTGTGCCTCCCTTCTAATCACACTGCCTTAAAATGCCCCAAGTTGTGCTTTTGAAGATCTGATCATGTTTTGAGATAGACTCTACACTTTGGCAAATTATTTACGGTCATGTCTCTATCATAGAGATGATGAATTTATCCTTCAGTTAGAAATTATAGAGAGAATGGCAGAATGGATAGGACAGCAGATTTAGAAGCAGGAAATCTGGGTTTGGATCTCAGTCCTGCTAATTACTAGTTATGTGACTATAGAAAAGTCTCTTTCCTTCTCTGGGCCTCTTTTCCGTCCTCCATTAAAAAAAAAAAAAAGTGTTTATTGAATGAGGCAGGACTGCAACTAGGTTAGAATAATTAGATCTTTGCCATAGGCAGAAATATTTAGAGAGCACCAAAAGCACTATTACAGGGCGTGCTCCCTTCCTCTCTATCCTCATGTTTGCTCTCTTCTCTCTCCCACAGTTACAAAAATGCCTAGTTATGGTGCTGGGAATAGGCAACCTTTCTAAGGACCCTTTCTATCTGTAAGGTCAGTACTCCTGGAGAGGATAATTCCTGTAGAACAAATAGAAGATGAATGAGAAAAGCCAAAACCAAGAACAGACGAATGCATTGAAATCAGTAAGACTGGGGGTGGAGAGGGATGTTGCAAATTATAGCCTTTACTTCATGGTTACATTTTTGCACAATGAGGCTACGTAAATGTATTCAGCCCATGTCAGGCTTAGAATTCTTATAAGCAGCGTTCGTGTAGCTCTTTTTCATCTTCTTTGGCCAAGCCATGGATGGTCTCCCTTTGAAATCAGGGAGGGCTGCACACCCAGAAATTCTGGGTTTGGAAGGATAGAGACAAAGAAAAGATTATGAACTCTTAGTTTCATGCAAATAATTGGAAACAAAAACTATAACTCAAAGGTAGCATCCAGTACCCTGAATGCAAATTGACACTGAAATGTAATTAACATTTAATTTCAGAAAAAAATGACTATAATTTTCTCACTACTGTACTCTCACCCATTTACTGAGGCTGACGTGATCATTCTTGAGCAGATGCTCCTTTGACCTTTGTTTTCCCTCTCGTTGCTTCATCACTCTCTGGCTAAAATCTGAGCTTGTTCATTTATTTGTTCATAAAGAAATATTTATTCAGCACTTATAATACTGCATGTAGAACAACAAAGAAGATACAGAGTTTAAATATACAGTCTTTATCCTCATAGAAGGTCTTGTCTTTTGTCTATTATGGATAAAGCACAAATATAGGCAGGTATCTGATACTCTTCATTATATAATAATTTTGTCTATTAATATACAGGACATAATAGTTGCATTGGAAAGGTACAAAGTACTCTGCAAGTTCCAAGGAAGAAAGATTTTTATCACTAGAGGTATCGGGAAGACTTCCTTTCTAGAAGAAAGAATTTTTCTCTTTGATTTGCCATTTACTGCCTTGTAACATTAGGCAAGTAAATTTATTTCTTGGGGATTCAGTTTCCTCAGCAGTAAAACTAGTTCATCTTCAAAATGCTTTTAATTGCTTAAATTTGATCCTGTAACATCAAGGACTCATATGAGGTATTAGTTGTGTTGGGTAATAATAATAATAATAATAACTAGAATTTATATGGTGCCTTATGATTGTAACAAACTTTACAAATATTATCTCATTTGATTCTCACAACCCTAGGAAGTAGGTGCTATTATTATCCCCATATTATAGATGAAGAAACTAGGAAGACAGCAATGAAATGATGTGTCCAGCTAAGAAATATTTGAGGATAGATCCAGCCCGTTTGGACTGCCCTCCAGAATTGTATCATCTATTGAACATTTCAAACTAGATGTGTGGTACACATCTAAACTCAAAATGTCCAAAACTAAAGTTATCATCCACCTTCCCCCACCATAGCCCAGCCCTCACTTCCCTCTTACTGTAGACATTGCCACCATCTTCCTATTTACGTAGGCTCAAATTTTAGTGTCTTCCTCAATTCCTCACTTTGACCACCCATATCCAATCTATTGCCAAGGTCTGTCAGTTTTTCCTCTGATACTGGTATAGTATGGTATAGGTACTTGTTACCTTACATCTGGACAGTTGGAATATAACCTGATAGCTGATTTTCCTGCCACAAATCTCTCCACATCCAGTCCATCCTTCATTCAGCTGTCAGAGTGTGAAGGTACCTTATAGTTTACTTATTTGTACATATGCTGTTTTTGTTATTCAGTGATGTCCTGCTCTTTGCGAGCCCCATTTGGGGTTTTCTTGGCAGAAATACTGAAGATAGGTAGGTGATTCAGTGGATAGAATACTGGGCATGGAATTAGGAGGACCTGAATTCAAATCCAAATTCAGATACTTATTAGTTGTGTGAACCTGAGCAAGTCACTTAATCCTGATTGCCTCTTCCCCTCTTCCCCCCCAAAATACTGGAATGGTTTGCCTTTTCCTTCTTCAGCTCCTTTAATAGATAAAGCAACTGAAGCAAATGGATTAAATATCTTGCCCAGAGTCACACAACTACTAAGTAAGTTTCTGAGGCCAGATTTGAGCTCACATTCTCCTGTCTTCAGACCTGGCTGCTAAACCTGTCTTATGTAAAGTCTAGCAAATTGTAAATATCTTGAAGCCACAGACTCTTTTACTTTTTGTCTTTATATTCCCCAAATCAAGTATGAGACCCTTCTTCTAGTTCAAAGGCTCTTAAACTTTTTTGTGTCTTGGAATCCACTGGCTGTCTGGACTATGGACCCCTTCTCAGAGTAGTGCTTTTAAATGCATAAAATAAAATACACAGAATTACAAAGGAAGCCAATGACATTGAATTGCGGTTGCCAATATGTTTTTAATCACATTTCCCAGACCTAGACTAAGAACTCTTGATCTAGTAGGTGCTTAGTAAGCATCTCTTATCTGAATGAATGAATTTGCTGAGCTCCCCACCTCCTAACTGCACATATATACAACCACCCTTCAATGACATATCAAGCAAATTTGTGCCATGACAAAAAAAAATGTTTTTAAAGGCTGTGAATCCATAGAAACTTGGACTTAGATCTGGGAAAGACCTTGAGAGAGGACATCTAGACTGGCTTTCACATTTTACAGATGAGGAAACTGAGACCCAGGCAGATTGAACAAGTTGTTCAAAGTAAGCAAGAAACACTGGACTTGAGATTTAAGTGAAGATTGTATGCTTCCCAAGCCAGTGTTCTTTCAATTGCATTATGTTCCTAGACCTGTAGTTAAATATCTTTAAGGGCAGGCTCTATCCACTCTGGGTTTGTCTTCTACTGAGAACCTATCTTGATGCCAAGTACATGACTACTTGTGATAAATACTTTTGATTCCATTTTTTACCCTACACACCAGGGACCCTTGCTTAAAGCCTGTTTTGTGTCTCAAATCTGTAAGCCTCAGGATTAAGGCTGATAGATTGCTGAATGTGCCAACTTTTTAAGTTGTCTGTCATCCAGTATTGGCTGCCAAGTATGATAGCTCAATAGCTAGGTACTCAAGAGAAACATGATGGCTTCTTATCAACTGTATAAAGACTTGCATGTTACAGAAACGCAGAAAAAGGAGAAGGTGAAGACAGTGGATTATGATGAGGGTGACAGGAGGTAGAACGTGGGGTTAACTTTGTGTGGCATGGATAGGAAGGTGGTAAAGAAAGTGAAGAAATTCACGGGTCTCTCAAGGAATATATGGAAACCTTCCTAAAAGAGGGGGGAGTAGATGTGGCAAACAAATAAATGAAAAGTCAGGAGACATGTCCAAATCACTGCATCAACCCTGCCTAGCTCTGTGACCTTAACCCAGTCCATCTACTTTTTTGAAAGCTCTATTACCTTGTCTATGAATAATAGGTAGATCACCAATCTAATAGGTTAAAAGCTTTATAAAGCTGTAAGTGCTGCAAATAGACCTGAATTTGAATACTCTTGCTTCTGCTGATCTTGCTGAGAGACCACTGTGGTATTTGAACTCAGGAGGTTGCTCTAAATGACATGTAAAGTCTCTTCCAATTCTAAATCTGTGTGTGTGCCATAGTGGCTAATCTCTTTCAGCCTCAGTTTCTTCATTGCTGAAACAAGAATAATCATCCCTCTAATACCCACTGTGTTTCACAGATTGATGTGCAGCTCAAATAAGACAATCTGTATAAAATGCTTGGCAAACCTTAAAGTGTTATGTAAATGTCACCTATTATAGAAATGTGGGTTAATATTAAACTGAGGGTATAATTGTAAGCAGAGTTGTCAAACCAAGGGAATTGCCAAGGAATTGTAGAAAGGACAGACTAAATCAAAGTGAGTTACTGAGCACTAAGCACAAACCAAGACCATAGACTATGCCTCAGCCTTGATCAGGCAGCCGGAAAAGAGCATGGAACAGAGGCAGTTGTAGTGGGGTAGGGATGTGTGACTTTATGGATCATATCAGCTTCCTATTCAGGAACCAAACCCTTAGAGGACATTCCATCTACCAAGTGATTGTTGAAATAAAAAGAACTAGAAATCAACCCATAGAGAAGGGCTGTGAATCACCTTAAATAAGCACATGGGGATCGGTAGCCAAGTTGAATGTGTAGAAAGCCATATTAAATAAGCCTCCCCACCCATGTTATTCTTCAGATATTGAGGCTTTAAGTATGTCCTGGAACTAGACAATCCTGTCTGTTTATCACTGAACCAGCCTTGCTAACTGAAGACCAAGTTGCTTCTCTCTCTCTTCTTAAAATTTATTTTTATATTTATCTTCTTGCTCCTGGTTCTTTGCTAAATTCTTTTGGAACTTAGTCTGGTTTAGTTGGTGTTACAATTATAATAAACTTTGCCGCTTGACTTGGAAAAATTATTTTTATTCTGAATTTAATAAACAATAAATAAAATGGACATTTGTACACACACACACACACATAGTAGAACAGAAAAAGCAGATTATATATGAAATTGCAAATCTCTATTAAGTATGGCTTACCTTTCTTTTCTAAGTATGTAATGAATCAAGCATATAGCTTTCAAAGTTTTCCTGCTTGTCTGGGATTCTTTCTGGCCTCTATTCTGTTTTTTTCTGTATATATATTTTTTAAAAAAACACTTCAATGACTTCCTTTTCTGTTTCTTTCTTATCTTTTCCTTTCTTTTCCCTTGTTTTTTTTTAAACATATATTTTGATACTCTATTCCTCCCATTATTACTTCTCATCCCCTCTTTCCCACCAAATGGAAGAAAAGAAATGCAAAGCCTTTCTTATAAATATACGTAATCAAGCAATATATATTCCCACATTGTCTGATTTCAGAAAGTCTTATTCTATAATTTGAGCCATTATTTTCTTGCCAAGAAATGAATCACATACTGCTGTATCAGTCCTCTAGAATCAGAACTGATCATTGCATTGTATCAAGTCCTAAGATGTTAATCAGCAGAGAGATGACCACCAGGGAATGACTTATGTAATTGTTGGCCACAATAACCCATTAAGAACTGTGGGCCAAAGTGTTAGGGGGAATCCCAAGTTGTTGAAATCACAAATTCTTAAAATATTGATGTATCTTAATGAGTAAGGAAAGTCCCAGTGTGAAATTCATTCTCAGAGCTAAATGGCGCCAGTATCTCTGATCAGGCGAGCTTTTCCTAGGATGGAGTACTGTGGTTAAAATAAGAAGACTGGGGCTTAAACCTCATTTCTGCTAAAAACTATCAGTGAGACCTTAGCTGTACCAAAACTAGGGTTTCCTCATTTATCAAATGAGCAGTTGAATTAGTTGCTCTCTAACATTCTATCACTGTTTGTGTCCTGTGTTCAAATACATTCAAAAAAAGATTTTTATTCTTTCCTTTGTCCCTCTTTCCCCAATCTATATATAATTCCCTACTCTGTGTTAACGTCTTTGCACACTTTTTCTATTGGAGAGGGGGTAATGGGAAATGTTGTTTCTCAAAAATAACACCGGCAACACATCCACCCGACAGAATGTAAGCTGCTTGAGCTCAAGAGCTATCTCATATTTGTCTTTCAATCCCTCACACAAAGCACAGGATCTGACACAGAGTGAGCATTCAGTGGAGCTACCCTCCAGGATAGTGTGTAACCTCACACTAGCCACAAGAGTCATTGAGAAAACAGCACTTCTAAGGGGAGAAAAATATTGGATTTGAATCAAAGGGTTCCTTCCTTTGGGCGAATCACTTAAACATGATGACTCTCGGTTTCTTGATTTGTAAAATGATCATTTTGGCTTAGATGGTTTCTAAGGTCCCTTCCAACTCTGACTCTATGATCTTCTTATCCCTTAATTGCCCAAAAAGGAATTTTTGGTCTTTCCTGATGCATTATAGATTTTGAGTGTCACACCAAAGGACTGTTTTTTTTTTTTTATCAACCAATCTCTAGATGTTTTTCTAAAGTCACATTGAGAACACTAAGCGAACAACAGAAACAGAAAATTTGTCATCTCATTCTTTTCTTTTTTGATGTTCTGACAGCAGGACCAATCTTTAGAATCCTTAAGAAAAAAAAAATTACTGTGATACATTCGATCCAAGAAGCTTTTAAAATTTGAGATCCCAGGAAGTTAATTAGTATGTCCTTTTAAGATTGCTTCCTGCATTTTTATCTAACAGAGACTTGGGTTTCAAATGCAACTGGCAACTTGCCACATGAGAGGGCAGGTCATCTCTGGGCTCTGGAATGCAAGAATACAGAACTTCTTCAAAGCTCTGTCTTGGGGATTGGGAAATGCTATTGCTTTCCCCTTCACCTACTCAGCTGGTTTAATCTGAAGTCATGGCACCTTATGGATACAAAGGGCTTTCATTTACATTTTCCAAGACCCTCACAATACCCTTTCTAAATTGTTAGTATTAGTACCATTCCATAGAATCTCTGAGCTGGAAAAGACCTCAGAAGGCAACAAGTATAAGGATGCAGCATCCCCAGAAAGTTATCATCCAGTTTCTGTTTGTAAGTGACAGGAAGCTCATTAGATTGCATGACAAATTAGTTGATAATATAGGCAAACTTCAGGTTATTTATTGACATTTGCTGTGAGTATGGCTGATTTGTGATAATACATATCTTCTACTTAATAGTTTTAATACAAGATATGTTGTGACCAAAACTTTCATCACCTATTGGCCAGTCTAAAGGCAGTCAGAATCTCTATGATGAATTCCCTCAGAAAAGAAATCTCATCTGTCCCAGAGCCTGTCCTTGAAGCCTTTACATATTGCTAAAATCTGATAAAAACTCATTTTCTCCCATTTTTTTGTCTTCCCTCCCACAGCTTTTATAACCTTTGAGAATTCAAGACCCTCTCAATACTCCCTGGGAAATTGTTTTAGGTATCTTTTTCCTGTTTATCCTATAGTTGCTCAAAGCTGTAACATTATCTGATTTAATTTCAATAAACATGAAATTTTAGGGAATCTCTCTCTCTATTTTGTGAGAGAGATAGATTAGAACAGGCTGTTGAAGGTTCTGGAATAACCTTTCTAAACCTCAGTTTCCTTATTTGTCAGAGTAAAATGATAATACTTGCATCTCCTATCTCATAGAGCTACTTTGAGGAAACTGTTTCATAAACTGCAGAGCACTAAAGAAAAGTGAACTAGTATTCTTGCTTTCCCTTTACTCCAGAGTGAAAATATATCTGTTTTACACTTTCATAGGGATCAACCAGCTTCCTGATTTGTCCACATCAGGAGCTTCCATGACCTAAAACCCAGTTAACATCTTTATTACTTAGGAGAGTGTTCTGTTGTTGAATTCACCAAGATCAGGAGAAAAGCCAGCTAGAGGAAGTGCACTCTCAAACTGAATCAGAATCTAGTTGTGGGTATTTTAATTCAATTTAATTCAACTTTTTATTACTGTTAAAAAGTAGTGTGGAGCAGTAGGTAGTGAGGGTTTCATACATATCTGACCACAAACAGCCATTACTGCTGAGTCAGCTCATTTTAATGACACAGATCATTCCAGTAACTCCCAATTATGTGATAAGCCAACACAGAATATCCCGACTCTTCCATCTTTACAGAAGCCAGTTCCCTTGATTTTTGCATGTAAGTTTTGTCATCTTATTTGATCTAGAAATACACTAATCACCACTATTCCCCCAAAAAAGATCCCCTACATATTCCATTACAAGTTGATAGCATGGAGAACTTATAAGACTTAGCTCCTTTCAAATTCCACTTTTGCCACTTTTTAGTTGTGTAATACTGGGCAATTCCCATAAACTTCCTGAGCCTTGGTTTTCTCACCTAAAAAATTGGGATAATAACTCCCATTTGACCTGGTTATGGTAGGAATCAAATTAAATAATGTATAGAAAATGCTTTGCAAATTGTAAAACATTATATATAAATAAGAACTGATATTATTATTATTATATTTTAGAAAATACATTACAAACCTTAAAGTACTACATAAATGTCATTATTATTATTGTTTAGCACCTAATATAGGTGTTATATAGTGATGTCAATTAGTTTCAAAGTTCAAATCCTTTTCTGTTGTTTAGAATCTGTGTGATATTGGGTCTCAGGTTTCACTATAAGTAAAATGAGATGTCTGGATTGGATTATCATTCAGGTCCTTTTCACCTGTCATACCAGCCACTTTACACAGCCTTAGGGATACAAGATGAACAGTATCATTGTCTTTGCCTTTTGAGAGAGACAGCAGAGAAGACTGAATGTACACAAGTAAGCAGGTCAAATAAAGGTAGAATGTAGTAAGATCAAAGGAGAAGTCTATACAAAGTCCTCAAGGAAAATTTGAGGAGGGAGAGAGAACGCATTCAGCTGGTGGGATCAGAGAGAGATTCCTGGAGAAGTTGATGCTTGAGCTTGGCCTTGAAAGCAGAAGAGAAGGGTGAAAAACAAGGATGCAGGACTGCCAAATGGTCCAGGTTTGGGGGCTGGCCTGTGCTAATGTGCCGAAGTGTGGGAGACACCATGTCAAGATTTGGGAACAGCTTGTCTTCCAGTTAGAAGTTTGGTGGGAGGAAAAACTGTGTATATCAGATTAATGTGAGACAAGACTGGAAAAGTAATTACGCCAAGAGGTGAAACACTTATTTGTAGGTAGGGCCAGTTTATATACCTTTCTCTTTGGAAGCTGACCCCCCTCCCCAAGCCCCATGCCATCCCAGTTGCCTTTTCAGTAAACAGGCTCTTTCCCACCCATTTTCCCTCCTCCAGCCTGAAATTGAGTACAATGAATAGATGTCTCATAAAATCTTTTAATTGTCTTAGCATATGTTGCTTTTATTAGGTGAGAATAATTGCATTCATGGGATCACCTCCAAAGTCCTTTGGAATATAAAATTGAAATGGCTTCACACTCAGTGCACAAGTCCTTCTGAGCCACACTGTTTTCCCCTTCGCTGCCTCTTGTCCCCCTTTCGCTGTAAAGTTCACATTGAAGTGTGACAAGAGACACTTGACAACTGACACATGCTGGATCCTATCAGCCATGAGTGCAGTCATGGGCCCGGCTGAAGAGCGATTGTCATTTCTACACCATTTATTCCTCTCCGAGCCTCATTGCTTGCTTCCTTTCGGAGGAAATTTTCCCTGGGAAAGTACCCTACTTGTCATTTAGTTCGCCTTTCCCTCCCCCCCCCCCCTGCTCCCCGGAAGGGTTGTGCTCTGCATTTATCCCACAGGCAAGTCTCATTCAGACTTCCGTTCACCTCTTAGGGCCAGGGCTCCCCGAAGCGGATTTGGCCTTATAAAAGCAACCCAACAAAGCTTTTATGGCATCATTACATCTCCCTTAAATCCCTTTCCTGCCAGCGTCCAATAACTCTATTGCCTCTAATCAATTCACTAGCTCTTTTATTTGAAAGGAGAGGAAATCAACTTCAGGCCTAGTTCATTTTGAGCAAGTTTTATGAGAGGCAAAATTGGGTAATGGGAAGATCAGTGCATTTGGAATCAGAAGTCCCCAGGATGAATCCAACCCTGTTACTGGCCATCTTGTCAACCTTGGACTTCACTTCCAAATCTTCACAGAGACTTGATTTACAAAAAAAGGAGTATAGGGAAGGTAGATGAGATGATCTTACATATTCTTTACAACTTTAATGTCTGTGATTCTAAGTAACAGTGCTAGATGGTGCAGTCCATAGAGTACCAGGTCTGGAGTCCAGAAGATCTGAGTTCAGATTTGGTCTCAGAAACTTACTAGCTCTATGACCCTATGCAATGCGCTTGGCCCCTATTTGCCTCAGTTTCTCTTCTGTAAAATGTGTATCCATCGAAGAAGGAAATAGCTAATTGCTCCTATATCTTTGTCAAGAAAACCCCATGGACTTTTGTCCATGGAGTCACATAGAGCTGGACATAACTCAACAATAGCATCATTTTCTTTTTTGACTCTGTTAAAAAATAATCTAACCTATTGACTTTCTGTTGAGATTGTAGATGTAATAGATTGTGAGCTCTTTGTGGTCAGGAGCTATCTTTTACTTGTTCTTGTATCCCTGATGCTTAGCAAATTGATTGACATATGAAAGGAACTTAATAATCAAATACTTATTGATTGAGTGGCTCATTAGTTTACAAAAGGGAAAACAGAACCTCTGAGAGAAAAGAACATTTAATGAAAAAAAAAAGTTAGGAACTTCTAACTGGAATAATAGAATTCTGAATACTTGAGTTTGAAATCTGTCTGAGGCACTTATTAAAAGTTTAAGATAAAAGGAGTAAAGAAGTGGTAGAAGTTTGAAAAGTTTGACGCATTATATGAATGTTAGTTGCTATAACAATACTAGTAATAATAATAATTCATTATCATTATACAAGGTTTTACCCATACTAGATATTCAATAAAAACTTATAGAAAGGAAAGCAGAAGACAGAAAGAAGAATTTGAGGAAGCTAACTATATGCTTAGATACAAGATACATGTATCTTGTTCAAATCTTCTTTGAGACTTAGGGCTACATAAAAGGAACTATTAGAGAGAGTGCTCATCAATTGAACCTTGTCATCTTTTAGCTCTTTAAAAAAATACAATGTAATTGTACCCTATATCAAGGGAATGGAATAAGCATTTATATAGCATCTACTGTGTGCTAGGCAGTATGCTAAGCAATTTACAAATATCTTATTTGAACCTCACAACAATCCTGGGAGACAGGTGCTATTATTCTCCCCAGTTTATAATTGAGAGAACTGAAGCAATCAGGTTAAATTAGTTAACCAAGGTCATACAGCTAAGTGTCTGAGGCTGGATTTGAACTCAGGCCTTCCTGATTCCAATTTCAATATTCTGTATATTGTATTATTCAACTACCTCAAGGGAAGCTTAGACCATCAATATTATGATTTTCCTATGGATGATAATTTAGCACTTTTATATAGCTTTGAAGTATGAAAAATATATTATTATAGACATTTTCTCATTTTATTTCTGATTTTTATCTTTACAATTACTATGTGAAGTGGGTACCATCATTATCCTCATTTTACAGAGAAGGAAACTGAGGTTGAAAGAGGTTTAGTGACTTGCTCGGGATCACACAGTGAATGTCTGAGGCAGAATTTGAACTTAGATGCTCCTAAGTTCAAATTGGAATTCTATTCATTATGCCATCTAGCTGCCTCTGATGGCGATAATAAGTTTAGCACTTAATATTAATTAGCAATAAGTAGTTGGTTGCTAGTAACAATACTTTAAAAGACCTGGTGATAACTACCTCAGGATCTAAGGTGAGCCTTGTGGACAGCTGCTGCTGCTGCTACTACTACTATTGTTGTTGCTGCTCCTGCTGCTATTATATTTCATGAGCCCCAGCTAGCCAGCCAGTAGATTAAATTAGCTCTTAGAAAACTAAAATTATAGGGGCAGCTAGGTGGCACAGTGGATAGAGAACCAGCTCTGAAGTCAGGAGGATCTGAGTTCAAATGTGATCTCAGACAATTAGCATTTCCTAGCTGTGTGATCTTGGGCAATTCACTTAACCTCAATTGCTTCAGCAAAAGAGAGAAAGAGAAAGAAAGAAAGAAAAAGAAAAAGAAAAGAAAACTAAAATTACAGAGTAAGAACAGTAGCTACAAGTCATTATTCCCATAACCCTAGGATACATTGGGGTTCACATTATTGAATGTATTTAAAATAAGATACACAAGTTGAATAAATGAAGGTCAAAAAGAGTTCAAAGTTTCCTAGCCTGGGAGACTAAAATTTCAATGAGATAGTTGAGGTAGAAGGCTGATTTGAGGAGAAGGGTACAGGGAGTAGTATGGTACAAAAACCCCCCACTGAGTTTGGAGTTAGGTGATCATGATTATAATCATGACTTTGCATTAATTAGTTATAGAGACCTGGCTGTCTTTGATCAGTTAACTTTAAGGACATCTTTTTCCTCTCCAAGTCTCGGTTTTACCATATGTAACATGTAGCCATTGAATTAGATTATCTGAAAACTCCTTCCAGCTTTGCCATTCTATTCTACATGTTCTTAGAATTGTCCCTGCTCTGACATTCTCTTTACTCTATTCTGAAGCGTCTCCTAGCTTTGACATTCTGTGTTCTATATTCTGAGATTATGCCGAGCTCATTTTCTGTGTTCTGTTTTAAAATTGAGATTATAGATTATCCCGTCCACCCAACCAAAAGACACACATACACAAATATACATGCACACCAAAGCAAGCACATGTCTCATTTTATAGAAATAAAAACTGAGTGATTGATCTTGGATTACATATTATATCAGTAGCAGAGTTTAGGAAGAACCCAGGTGATCCACCCAATGCTTATTCAACCTCTGTCTTCCAAAAGCTAGAGGTAATGATTCCTCTACTCCCTATTTTCTACCTGTATGAGTGATGAGGATGCTTGACTCAGCCCAGTAAGTTTTTACTCTCTGGGTGACTGTCTTTGGCCTCATGGGACCCAGTATTTAAATTACACCAGATGATTCAGCTCTCCCTCTGCCTCCCCTCCTCTCTCCCCATCCCCACAAAGTATTCAGCATGTTTCTAGACTTGGAAGAAACAAGGTGCAGGTGACTATGATGTGTCCAGTTCAACCAGAGCCCCTGTTTGGTCAGAAGTCAACTCTCTGGGGCCATTATCAGTGGGTCTGTTAGCTAAGTCCTCAGACTTCAACTCACTTCAGAGAGCTATTGGTAATTTATGGTTTGACATTTTTCTCAGGTCTGTATAACACTTGTTTATTAGAGATAATTTGCTTAAGCGCGCAGAAGGTGGAAGGTCATGCAAGGAAGGTTTTTATTAGTTGTGGACTGCCTGGATCAATAATCATTTGAATACTGTAAATCTATCCCGTTAACAGGTTTATTTCTTCATCACATATTAATTCCAGAGGGTTTCACCCATTATGGAATTGACATAAACCATGCCATGCAGATGTTGTCTCTGTAATCAGGTTCAGCTGCCTGTCTCGGGAGCCACTCTGGGGGCTGCCTCTTAATGCTTCATCGAGGGTCTTGTGGTGAGAGAGCTGTCAGACTGTTGAAACATCAGAAAAAAACAGAGGCTTCTGGTTTGTTCAGGAAAGAAACATAGAGAAAATGGAGGCCCATGGGTTATGGCTCCCAATAATAATCCTACACATTTCTGCTACACCTTTCATCCAAGTGCATCCCAAAGCACTTTACAAACCACAGGATAAACAATTGGGATCATTTCATTCCCCATCGGGCTGAGCTGTTGTTATTAATATAATTTTACAAACAAGAATTCTTCTGAAAGCTTTTGGCCAGACCACAGTTCATTAGCGAAGCCTCATGCCAGTGGTTGAGCCTGCAAAGTTATGACCACCCACTGCCGCCCAGCGGTGATTCGATTTGTGCCCCAAAGCTATTCCTGATCAAGACATCACCCATTCCTTTGGCCTTCTGCTGATCCAAGAATTATAGAATGTTGATCAAAAGGAGGTTCTGTGGTCCAATTCTCTCACCTGACAGAAGGGGGAAGAATAAAGCCAAATCAGGCAGCCGCTAAATGAGAGAAGTGAGACTTAAAGCTGGGTCTCCCAGTTCCCAGGGCTCTGTTTTTCTCTAGTCCAAGAGTTCTCACCAGCCAAGCCTTTAGGTAAAGCAATATGGAAACAGATTGGGTTGATGATGATGATGTTTGAAAGACAAATGCTTCTTTGAGCTCAAATCTGTCTACTGTCTATGTGATCTTGGATAAGTCATTTAATCCATTTGCCTCAGTTTCCTCATCTGCAAAATGAGCTGGAAAAGGAAATGGGCAACCATTCCAGTGCCTCTGCCAAGAAAATCCTACATGGGATCATGAGGAATCAAACATCATTAAAAACAACTGAATAAATCTCACAATTTTTCTGGGAGAACTAAATGAGACAATAATTTTTATACTCTTTGCACTCCATAATATACTATATAAATGCTAGCTATTATCCGCTAAGAGTTGCATAACACTTTAAGGCTTACAAAATCCTTTATGTCCATTCTCTCATGTCACAGCAACCCTGGAAGGGGGACTCCTATTACTCTTCATTTTACAGATGGAGAAATGGAGGGTTGGTTAAAAATCACAGAGACAGGAAACATCTGATTCCTGATTCCTAATTCCTGAGTTCAGTCACCATAATACACTGCTCAGAGTTTGATCTTAGGGAGCTGTGATTTTACTCTGTGAGGAGGGAAATATGTGATGGAAACATAGCTTTCCTCTATCCAGAGTAGGCTAAGGATAGAGGATGGGATGACTTTGTGGAGGTATTTGTTCCTTTTGTAAATGTTTGACTCCATTATCTGACTCTCTTTTAAAGAGAGAGTCTTTTTGTAGTGTTACTTGTTAGAACAAAGGGGCCTCAGCCGGCATGTGCCCAAGCCCCACTTGTTATGTCTCCCTGGGCTGGATGAAGAGCTTCCCAGAGCTCATATCAAATATCTGCTCCCTGTATTTTATGGACCAAATCAACATGATACAGTGCCTGGTGTCAGACACCTGCCTGGTAACATTTCACAGAATCACATCTGGAACCTATCATATACTTCTTCCTCCTCCTCCTCAGTCTGGGGGAGAAAAGGAGCAGCAGGTAAAATAGAACAGGAAATATTCAAAACTTCCATTTCTATGCCACTTTTTAGTTTACCAAAGACTTCTCTTATGACAGTTCCGTGAGATCAAAAATGAGAAGATCGTCATGTCCATTTTTCAGATAAGGCAACAGAGGCTCAGAGAAGAAAAATGACTTCCCTTTTGAGGTTTTGTTGGTGCTGCAGTAGGATGCCATTTCTTTTTCCAGTTCATTTTATAGACAAGAAAACTGAGGCAAATGAGTTAAATGACTTGTCCAGGATTATACGGCTGATAAGTATCTGAGACTAGATTTGAACCCAGCTTTTCCTGGCTCCAGACCCAGTGCTCTATGCACTGCATCACCTAGCTGCTGGGAGTTGGTCATAGCCAAAATCATTCATCTCCAATGTTCAACACTTTTATGATGAACTCTTATCTTTCCTCAGTGAGATTAATCGGTACTTAGATATCTAACAAATACAGTATGGAAAATCTTTCCAGCATGGCAACACCTTCCTAAGATGTACTAAGTCTTATGCTTCACTGGCATAGCTTTTTAAGAGTATCCTTGCTCCCCCTACCCCTGACACCATGAAAAAAGTGTCAGAGGAAGATGTCCTGCAGTAATCCAATGGATCTGTGATTTCTTCCATCTGAGTATTCCTTCCACTGGTGCAAATCTAAACATATACCTACCTTTTCCATTGTGTTCAAAGGCCTTCTTCTAGGTTAGTGCGTTTTTAGCAAGCAATAGTGCTGCACTCAGAGGATGTCTATCTGTCCTTTTTATGTGACCCTTGGGCTTTCTAGATGGCTAGCCCAACTTCTTTCTGATCCTACATTTACTATTTATGCCATTCATTTTGCCTAGGATGTCATTAGAAACCTGTACCTACCATAAATATCTCCACTGTCCTTTGGATTACCTAAAACTTTAGGTTTGTCAGAGATTGTGGGGTTCCAAGTTTTGCAACTGTACTGGAAATAATTTATGTTTAAAAGGTAGGGATTTTTCTGTTACAGAGGATAGTTAAAAATCATTATGCAATTTTCTGAAGTGTTAGATAACCTGTCTTTGTGGTCCTATCCAAGTAAAAAGTCACCTTAGGTTCTTTCAGCACTCTCTATTATACATACAAGTTGAGTGATCTTTCAGCTACATATCCAGGCAGTAGATATTGTTCATCCATTTAGTTTTTCCTCTGTGGATTGTTAAGTTGATCTCCTTCAAGTAATTTTTAGATTTCATTGAAGAGGCGCTGGAATATTCTAGGATTTAATGTTATTAAAATATCATGTGCAAAAAGAAGAATTTGGAGGACCTTACCATCTATAAGGAATTCTTCCATCTGGATACTGTCCAAGGCATCTTTCATGTCAGCAGCAAACACTTTTGGCAAGTATATACTTGCCTGTTTGGGGTTTTATTTAATATTAATAATCTTAGAGCTCTAAAACAGTTAACAGTATAGTTGCATGTAGGAAAAAATTTCATATCACCCTAACATATGTATTCAAAGCTCCTTCTTGAAGGAGCACCTTTGTAACTACCTCTTGCTCAATTTGAACAAATGCTGCTTCTTTTTGAGGGGATGGGAAAAAGTAACAAACAATAAATAGTAGGATTTTTTACATTCTCTGAAACTTTGATTCAATTGTGTAACTATAAAGATATGGTCTATTGTAGAAAATAATTTGTAAAAGCCTTCATTTTCCATTCTCATATCAAAGATCCCCTTGACACAGGCATAAATTGTTCCCATAAAGCATTTATAAAGATGAAAAGTAGGTACGTCGGTCAGTAGTTATTTATTGCATTTCGCTGGTAGTAAGTGATATTGTCTATGAGAGACCTTGTGGAATAGTGAACAGCATACAAGATCTGAAGTCAGAATATCTGATTTGTTTTATCTCCAAGACTTACTGGCTGTGTCATCTTGGACAAGTCACTTAAACTCGGAGTCCTAGACAACATTTTAAGACTATAATTTATAGATAGATGGTGTTCCATGCCATTGCTTATCACATTAGTTGTATCAAACTCAAATAGAAATGAGGCTACCAAATGATATATATGGATCACTGAGGGTTGTAGATTGATTTAGAAAACTACTTATTAACATTATCTATGCTCTATTGTATTTTATTTATTTTATTAAATTCTTTCCAGGTACATTTTAACCTGATTCAGGCAGCACTTGATAATACTCAGCCGGCTGTGTGTTTGAAACCTCTCTTTTTCACCAACAAAAATATTTGTCCTAGATTTACTGATACAATATCATTTGTATATTTACATTCTCTGAGTATCTTCCTTTCCCAAAGAAGTCTTATAAAAATGATTTCTTACTGTTTTCAAGATTGTGTCATCTCCAGATAAAATCCCTCCATGTGAACTGGTCCAGTTTTGAACTTTTTGAACATCATCTTCTTAGGTGCCATATTTACTTCTCCCTACAGTATATCAGTGATTGAAAAATGACAGTCCAAATGTGGTGAATTGATATCCATTGTTATTGATGATAAAAATGAGTCATTCTAGAAACACTGATAAAAACTAGTTCCATTTTCCATGTATCCGCTTTCCTCTTGCCAGACTCATCGATGAATACTCTTGAGATACGATAGCTCAGTTTATTCTCATGCCAAGTTTTGTGTAGACTTCTTGTTGTTTCTATAACCCTTAGCTGTTTTATGAGGTTATACTGCTCCAATTCTTCTACCATCCTTCTGTAGGGTTTTACAAGTGAATTTATATTGTAAAACACTTTTGCTCTTAGACATCATCTCTAGCAAAGAAAATCTGCCAGCACTGCTTTTGATAATCCAGTTTTTCTTGTGCCATGAGGAGGCATCAGAAGAGAACTTAGAAGATAAATTTGGTGAACTAGATGCTTGACATTAGGAAACATCAGAAGCCAAAGGTTTAGAGGTGATGGTACACTAGAGGTGACGGAATATTATCCCTAGAGTTAGGAAATTCAGCCTTAGTTATTTATGACTCTATGATCCTGGACAAATCACATAATCTATCTGATACCTCAGTTTCCTTATCTGTAAAATGAGGATAAAATAGATAATATTTGTAAAAGTGGCATATAGATGCTATTAAATTATTCTTATTTAAAATGGCAGCACATTGTTTATGCTTCTGTTCCCATTGGAACCTTCCATCCAAGAGTAGTTTTCTTTTTTTTTCTTTATTAATTTAAAATTTTCAACATTGACCCTTGCAAAACCTCGTGTTCCAAATTTTCCCTCCTTGTCCCCACCCTCTCTCCTAGACGACAGGTAATCCGATATATGTTAAACATGCTAAAATATATGTTAGATCCAATATATGTATACATATTTATACAAATATCTTGCTGTACAAGAAAAATCAGATTAAAAAAGAAAAAAATGAGAAAGAAAACAAAATGACAGCAAATAACAACAAAAAGAGTGAAAATGCTGTGTTGTGATCCATATTCAGTTCCCACAGTCCTCTCTCTGAGTGCAGATGGTTCTCTTCATCACAAGATCATTGGAAATGAGCTTAATCATCTCATTGCTAGAAAGAGTCACATCTCATCAGAATTGGTCATAGTATGATCTTGTTGTTGCCGTGTATCTCCTAGTTCTACTCATTTCACTTAGCATCAATTCATGTAAGCCTCCTCAGGCCTCTCTAAAATCATCCTGCTGATCATTTCTTATAGAACAATAATATTCCATAACATTCATATACCATCACTTATTCAGCCATTCCCCAACTCATGGACATCCACTCAGTTCAGGAGTAGTTTTCTTGATTATGTTATATGTGGATTGCCATAAACCAGAGAGTCAAAGAGTCAATGAGTCAATTAACATTTATTAAGCACCTACCATGTTCAAGGCACTGTGCTAAGTGTTGAAGATACAAATACAAAAAAGAAAAATAATTCCTGCCCTCAAGCAGTTTATGATCTAATGGGGAAAGACAAAACACACTCAAAAAAAAGGGACACTGAAAAGGCTTGGGGACAAAGGGAAGTTACCTGGTTTGGAGGAGATATAATGAAGTCCAGACTAAAGAAGTGTAGCCACTTTGTTCACAAAGTACCTTTATACTTGGTTTCTGAGAAGCAAGTCTTTTATGGGATGTGACTTGGAGGCAGGAAGGTGTCTACTGATAATGATAATGATACAGGAAATTTCTCTAAAGCTTAAGAATCACAAAATAATTTCCTTATAACAACCTTTTAAGTTAGAGAGTATACGTATTGCTATCCCCCATTTTACTGATAAGGAAACTGAGAATTGTGTGTATGTGGGGAAAGTCATGTAACAAATGACAGAGCAAGACCAAAGGTCAGGTCCTCAGTACCAAAGCTAGTTCTCTTTTCATTGTATCTCATATCATCCCTAGTTTTTAAAAAATGCACTATAAGACATTTTGCAAACTGTCCTTATGAAGTAGATTATTCAACCCATTGACATAGTAACTCACTGCTTCCTTCCTCCTTCATCTCCTCCTCCATTCACTGGATCTTAGATCTGGAAGGGACCTCAGAGACTGTCTCTGACTTACAATATCTCTTCAAGCTATGCTGAGAAATGGGCATCCAGGCTTAGTTTAAAGAACCCATGATCCTCCTGACACAGTTCATTGCTCCTTTCTACCACTTGAATTTGTATCAAGTGAAATCAATCTCTTTGTAACTCTAACTTTTTGAAAAATAAGCCTGCCCTCTAGGGCCGGCCAGTACAACCACAATCTTTCCCAGTCCTAAGTGACCTCTCTATGTACTGTACTGTCTTTCCATGCATGAAGAACAACAACAAGCATTTATTAAGCACCTACTAAGTGCCAGGCATTATGCTAAGTACTCAACAATAGGAGCCACAATCCAGGAATAAGGGACCCGTAAAGCTGGACCCCAGAGAATCAGGAAGTAGCTTTTCCTCCATCTGCAGCTCTGAAAATATATTGTTATGTTCCCTGGAGCCTGAAGGGAAGGATTGAGCCCATTTTCGGTAGTAGCTGTACAAAACTTCTGGGATTTTATGATGCAATCAGGCCGATTAAATATATGGGGCACAGATTGCTAGAGTCCTCTTGTTTTTCTGGAGTGGTTTGAAGAGGATTGAATACAAGTGCCAGTGTTAATGAGGTAGCAAGAATAGAAAGGATTAAGCAGTTTCTTCCTTGGTGGATGGTGCTAGGAGAGCTATTTATTGAATTCAACAATTCAAGTCAATAAACATTTACCAAATGCCCACGGCCTCCTCCTTGTGTGGTTGTGTCACTGGCTCTTGGAGGCTCTGCCAACCTATCAGATGTAGAGCTGGATAGGACCTCAGAGAGCTTAATGAATGGGTGGAAAGGGAGACAGCAGTAGAAACAGAGAAAAGATTGTAATCCAAGGCAAAAAGACAGCAAAGAGACAGCAAGTACACATTATGGCCTGAGAATAGTAAGTTGTCCATTTTGGCTCTTGTGTTAGTGCGTATAAAAAAGTGTAATGAGAAACCAGAGTGGAAATAGGGACCAAATTGTGGAATGATTTGAATTTTGGGATCAGGAGTTTAGACTTTGTCTAGTAGGCTGTGGGAAGCATTGATGATTTACAAGCAGGAGAATAATGTGATTTGTGGAACTTCAGGAAATGAGACTTGGATTTTGGTATTCATGACTGATTTTAGAAACCCCTTAGATTTAGGATTGGAGATTATAAAAATCATAACTCAAGAGCTGATAAAAGTTCTAGAGGCCATTTACTCCTACTGCCTCATTTTACAGATGAGGAAATTGAGACAGGCTACTTAAGTGACTTACTCAAAGTCACAAGATACTTTATATCAGAGTTAGAATTTGAACTCAGTTCTTCTGTTTCTAAAACTATTTTTTTTTCTTCTCTACTAGTAGAGTTGCCTGATTTGTGACAAGGTGTAGTACAGATGACACTGTTTCTACAATCTGCTCTCTGCTTATCTTTTCAGCTTTAATTTATACTATGCTTTCTTTTATGTCCTCCATACAGGTCCAAATGGGCTACTTGCCATTCTCAGACCACAAGTCATACGCTTCTGTCTCTTTGCCTTGGCTTACAATGCTTTCCATGCTCCTCCCTCTCCCATTTCTTGCCAACTGTGACTTGGAGCTGGACAGAGCCTGAGAAAATATTCAACCCACCCTCCTTATTTCACACATACAGAAACTAAGGACCGGAAAAGGTGACTTGCTTAGAGAGTAAAAATAACAGAGCCTGGTATTCAAATATTTGTCCTCTGACTCCAAATCCATCGCCCTTTCCAATGTACCACATAGAATAGATTAGGCTGTCAAAAATGATCTGTAATTTAAAAAAAAAATGAATCCATACCTTAAAAAAAATTCTTGCATTTGGGAAAGTAAAATTTTTGAATTAATTATTTGGAACATGTGCAGTGTCTAAGCATTAGTGGGTAATGCCAACCCCAGCAATATAAAATTAATCATATTCCTCCTTATCTCTAATTGCTTCGTATCTGCTGTATACATGGGGAGGGAAGCTCCATTCTCCTGCTTCCTGTGTTTCTTTACACCTTCCTCCCTTGATGTTCATTGTCGATGATGCTCATATTCAAGTGGCTTTCTTCCTCCAACCTTTCCTAGAATGTGCTTCGATGATACCTCCAACTGCTGAGTCCTAGAGGAAGATCAAGCGAGAAAAGGAGGTGAAGGAAAGGGAACTGTCCTAAAAGAGGAAATGAAAAGTGAGAAGAGTTTGCAGTTTTTGGAAGGGAGAAAAAAAAAGGCTGCAAACAGCAGAGCAGCAGGAAGAAGGCATATTTACCTTCCAAATGCCTTATTTCCTTTTTGAATAACCATTCCAGTTTCCTCAAATGGTGTACATTTCCTTTCTGAGATGCCCCAAATTCTTTTCTCAAAGAATGCTTGAATAGCAACCTGGCTGGGAAAATTTTGTTGAGAAATTACAAATCACGAATGCAAGTGCTTCTCTGAATCGTTTTCCTTTTGTTTTTGTATCATTTCCACACTTATAAAATCAAACTTTCTGTTAAATGTTTATATAGTAATTCAGCCAGTCTAAGCCATCTGCTGGGGTAGCATCTGTAGAAGTCTTTGAGGCGTGCTCAGCATCGCGTCTCCTGTTCAGCCTAGCACAAAGGCATGCTGTTTAAATCCCACGGCCTCGAAGCAGGCTTTATGTCAGGATTGCACTTCCCATCAACTTCTCATGCTCAGGAGAAACTTACACACATACCGCGTGTATACTTGCCCCAGCCTGTACCGTCTCAGAAGCGATAGAGTTGTTACATGGGAAACCCACCCTACCGTAAGGCAGGCAAAGCCCGGTGCAACATTGTTTGGCCAGGTGCCCATCTGTAACATTGATAACATAGTTAACAGGGGAGCCCTCTGCCCCTCGCAACATCATTTTGCCTATTGTACAGGTTTCATAGAACCAATTAATGACGGTGGGCAGAGTATGCTGGCATTCTGATTGTTGTTTGCATTTTCCATTTTGGAATCATAGACTCAGTTCAATTCGATTTGGTTTGGTTCCCCTCACTACACTTCATGAAACGCTTACTAGGCACCTACAGTCCCTGTGGTAGGAGAATGACTCATATATTGTTAGAGTTGAAAGGACAACCCTGTTATTTTACAGATAGGGAAAGTGAGACCCAGAGATACCTGCTCAACATCATTTAGCTAGCAAGGGGCAGAGATGAGAGATGAGCCCAAATCCAACACTTTTCTTTCTTTCTTTCTTTCTTTCTTTCTTTCTTTCTTTCTTTCTTTCTTTCTTTCTTTCTTTCTTTCTTTCTTTCTTTCTTTCTTTCTGAGATCAGATTTGAACTCAGGTCCTTCTGACTTCAGGGGTGGTGATCTATCTACTGTGCCACTTAGCTGCCCCAGATCCAACATTTCTTATACAATTCTGAGTCTTACCTTGTGATGATATTTTCTCTTCCTTTCCCAAATACTTGTGTCAGACTGGAGGTGCAGAGAAGACTTGTGGCATTAGCATTCACACTTGGGTGTTAACCACTGTTATAACATGCACCAGAGGGAAAATATTATTTCTCATAAATGCTCAATAATTATAGTCTTTATTGTATCCAAATCTATGTTGTGACACATAGCAAAAAGCTTTCAGAACTTGGGTATGATGTTTGACAGATACTTGCAGGTGGAAAATGTGTTTCTAGGTATTTGGTTTATTCTCTTGCTGCCACAGTAAATATTCATCTAAAATAGCATTAACCTTCTGAAAAAGAGACTGAAATTAATGAAAAGAGGGTTTATTAGGAAAATGTATTCTTAAGGAATAATTATTCATAGTCATCCCTGTTTCTGTCAAAGGGTTTAGAATGTTCACTTCTGACAACAGATGTTAACCAGAAGAGATGAGGAATGTGTCAGGCAGTGGTTTTAATATTATGTTTGTAATTTGCTTGGCCATGCTGAATTCTTAGGCATAACAAAATATTGCTAACTTCCAGATAAGGGGGGGAGGGATAATTGTTTTGCATGTGCTGTTGATAAGGAGTAATTTTCTCAGTAATTTAACTCTTTAAGCATAACTAGTACTTATGTAATCCTTCAAACTAGTGAAAACTATTTTTGGAGGCCTGGAAAATAGAATAAACAAAATGTGTTTATTTACTTAGGTATGACTATTCTATTATTTGACAATACTATTTGAATGTAGTAGTGGTGGTGGTGGTGGTGGTGAGGGTAGTGGTGGTAGTTGTAGTTGTAGGAGAAGCAGCAGCAGTAGCAGGAGGAGGAGGAGGAAGAAAAGAAAGAAGAGGAAGAGGAAAGTAGAAGGAAAGGGAGGAGAGCGAGGAGGAGAGGGAAAAGAGAAGTCCAGGAAAAAGGGTAAAAAAGGAGGAGGATGATGAGGAGGAGAAGAAAGAAAGAAAGAAAGAAAGAAAGAAAGAAAGAAAGAAAGAAAGAAAGAAAGAAAGAAAGAAAGAAAGAAAGAAAGAAAGAAAGAAAGAAAGAAAGAAAATTTTTTTATCAGTACGGAAATGAAACTATTAGATGGGAAATTGCTTACCTATGGTCATATGTCTAATAAATGGTAGAAGCAGCACTCATAATTGGATCATCTAACTCTAGGTTCACCATTTTTTGGTATTTCTTAAAATGTCCTCTTTTTGTAGCAGAAATCCATGAGTGGATCGAGTGCCATTAAGAATGACAGAATTATAGACTGGGAGTATTTTTTTTAAAAGACAGAAGCTATCCCCAAATAATCTTGGAGCTAATATGAAAATAAGAGGAGATTGCACAAAGTCTGACTGGTTTTGTGGAAAGAAAAGAAATCATCCAAATGTGTAAAATACCATCTGTGATCTTTTCCATTTGTGGGGAACCAGTTCCCTTGAAAATTAATCCCTGAGTACCCTTCAAATTAGGGAACCCCCTAGCATGCATTTCTTCTCTATGTACTTAGTCACATTCAATTGTTTTAACTTCATCTGAATTGTCACTGTTATTTAATTCACTAAGTACTGAAATAATGGGATCAATATGTAGTAGTTAGCCTATTGCTATGGATGAGCATGGATTTCCTTTTGCATGCTGGCAGAGCTGTTCCTTTTAAAATCTGTTTGTTATTTTTCCAGTTCCATCATAAATAATCCCAAAGCAATCTGGCTTGTTAAGGTCTCACATCAAACTTTTTCCAACACTACTTTTTTTTTGTTATTTTGTGAATAGTAATAATAATACCTAGCATTGATATGAGTGCATTGAAAATAGTTTATCTCATTTTATCTGCAAACAACCCTAGAAAATAAGTGTGCTGTTATCATCATCATTTTACGATTGAGGAAACTGAGGCAGCCAGAAATTAACTGATTTGTCCAGGATCAGTCAGCTAGTAGGTGTCAGTGTCCAGATTCAAACTCAGGCCTTCTTCACTGCAGAACCATAAAATAAAATTGCTTTTAATCTCCTACTATCCTTACCTTGTAGTTTTATAAATTAGTTTGTTCTTTTAACTGTATATTTGACCTGAGTACTTGGCTGTTTTGAAAGCAAACCCACTTTCTGTATGCCTCTCTGTTCTCCCTTAGCTTGGGCTATATGGATTTAGAAGGTAAGACGTCTCAGTCTTGCTTATGATTTAAAGAGTTTCTCCACACACATGATTGTGGTTAGAAATGGGTGTGGACTTTTGAAAAGTCTGTTCAACACCAGTAATGTTTGCTATTCTTTCAGGGACTTTTGTTTTAAAACAGCTATATCAGCACAAGGAAATTCTCTTTCCTTCTTCCCAAGGTTCTGGAAAGTCTCATTTATTTACTTCTAGCTGCTAGGACAGAAAGGTATGAAGGAGAAATTTTCTGCATAAGTCAGTAGCGGTAATGTGAAAACCACTGAGCTCATAGATCTCTTGTGGTATGGAAACCCCTGGGAATTACTCCATTGGTCAGTTATAAAGATCTCATGGCATGTCTTCTGAACAAGTTCCTATTAAATCCCCTTTGGACTTATCACGAAAAGCTACAAAACTACAGAATCAAAGCTGGGTCCTGGGTCTGCCATCTTGGCAATTGGACCTAGTAATTAGAAAAACCAGGCCATAGAGTAAAGAGTCGTAGAGGATATGAGCATGAAGGGACGTTAAGCCTATGGGAGGAGATATCCACATGGTGAACAAACCATCATTGCCCTTAAAAATCCTCTCACTGTGAACTCAAATTTTTAAGAACGCAAGACATTTTTCCAATTGATAAATGTCAAAGGATACGAACAATTTTCAAATAAAGATGTTAAAGCCATTTCTAGTCATATGAAAAAATGCTCTAAATTACTATTGATTAGAGAAATACAGATTAAGATAACTCGTGGTACCACTTCAGATCTCTCATATTGGCTAAGATGACAGGAAAAGATAATGATAAATGTTGGAGGGGATGTGGGAAAAGTGGGACACTAATACAAAGTTGCTGGAGTTGTAAACTGATTCAATCATTCTGGAGAGCAATTTGAAACTGTGACCAAAGAATTATCAAACTGTGCATATTCTTTGATTCAGTAGTGTTTCTACTGGGTCTGTCTCCCAAAAAGATCATAAAAAAGGGAAAAGGACCCATATGTGCAAAGATATTTGTAGTATCCCTTTTAGTGATGGCAAGAAACTGAAGCTGAGTAGATAGATGTCCATAAATTGGAGAAAGGCTGTATAAGTTGTGGTATATGAATGTTATGGGATATTATTATTCTATAAAAATGATTCAGCAGGATGATTTCAGAGAGCCTGGAGAGACTTACATGAATTGATGTTAAGTGAAGTGTGTAGAACAGGAGATCATTGTACACAGCAACAAGAAGATTATATGATGATCAACTGTGATGCACATAGCTCTTTTCAATAGTGAGGTGATTCAGGAAAATTCCAATAGACTTATGATGGAGAAAGCCATCTGCATCCAGAGAGAAGACTATGGGGAATGAGTGTGGAGTACAACATAGTATTTTCACTTTTTGGTTGTTGTTTGCTTGCTTGTTTTTTTTTTTTTTTTCCTCTCATTTTTTCCCTTTTGATCTGATTTTTCTTGTGCAGCATGATAAATGTGGAAATATATTGAGAAGAATTGCACATGTTTAACCTTTATTGGATTACTTTCTATCTAGGGAGAGGGGTGAGGGAAGGGAGGAAGAAAATTTTGGAACACTAGGTTTTGCAAGGGTGACTGTTGAAAACTATCTTTGTATGTATTTTGAGAAAATAAAAAAATATATTATTTTCAAAAAATCTTCTCACTTAGAATTGGTCACCTTAAGAAGGCACTCACCAAAGAAGATATTCTCAAGGGGAAAATGGAAACTTACAATGAGTGAAGTAGGAAGGATTGAGATTAGCTGTATTCGCTGTACGTGTACTAATACAAGTAATTAATAAGAACTTGAAAAAATGGAGAAAGACATTTAGTCATTACCATAACCTTCCTCCATACAAATGGTTGACATGCAAATAGTGAGTTCCCAGAAGTCAACTGTTGACTTCTCAATTATATAGGAGTCATTAGATAACAAAAGAGATATGGTTTAGCATCCATGCTTTTTAACAAACATTGATATCATACCTCCCTATGATGGAGGCAGCAAAATAGAACATTGGCCTTGGAATCAAGAAGACCTAGATTGAAATCCTGCCTGGGATGTTTGCTAGCTGTTTGATCATGAGCAAGTCACGTAGCTTCTCTGAGATCCAGTTGCTTCATCTGTAGATAGTTGTAATACTCACCTCACCAGATTGTTTTGAGGCCTAAATAAGATAATGTATGTTAAAGTGCTTTGTAAATTTTATAGTGCTCTATAAATATCAGCCATGCTTATGATTATATAAGTCCTTGTGCTGGGTACTGGGGAAGAAAGAGTTTAGTTAAGGTGCGGTCCCTGACTTCAAGGTTTTTGTGAACTAGAACAAAGAGAAAAGACAGAAATATAGAAGACAAATGAAAATAAAATCACATCTCAGAACTAGAAGGGTCCTCTAATGGATATCTGAAGAGGAGGAGAGAATTCCCTCTACACCATCCCTAAAGAGTGATCCTCTAGCCTAAACCTGAAATCTTTCAGTGGTCCAATTTTTTGGTCTGTAATTTTAAGTCACAGTTCTTCTAAGCTCTGTCCTCTGAGCTCCTGCTAAGGTAAACTAATCATATGATAAAGCAAAAGCAAAAAATGACATATATAACTGATAAGGGTTTGCAAAACACTTCTAAATAAGCATTCTCTTTTTTAGTCCTTAGGATAAAATAAGTATTATCATCCTTTTGCATAGATGAGAAAACTGAACTTAGATGAATACTGGCAGAAAAATATCATGTCTCCCTAAATTTTCTTTTTGAGCTAAATAATATTCAATTCCTTTAGCTGATTTTTATATGGATGGTTTCTAACCCCTTTACTGTCATAGTTATCTTTTTCCATATACACTTCAGTTTATCAGAATTCTTCACAAAAATGTGGTTTCTAGAACTGAATGTTGTGTTCCAAATGTGTCTGACCAGCATCTTTCTTAATGCAACCTAAGATTATATGAGATTTGCTGTGTTTTTGAAGGGGGCTCACATCATATTTTGTATTCACAGTGAGTTTGCAGTTCATTAAAAATCCTATCTCTTTTTTATAGCTATATAGATATACTTTCCTATTATATATGTATACAAGTCATTTTTTGAACCCAATGCAAGACTTTACATTTGTATTTATCAGATATCATTACTAAAATTTTCATCTTCTTCTAGCCTTAGTTCTTTGATAATCCATTTTATTTTAATTTGTAAAATGTGGATGCTACCTCTTTTACCTAAAGGAAGGAAGCTAGACAGAAAGATTTTTAAGATCCCTTCCTACTTTAAGATATGTGTTACTCTGAAGTTATTTGATAAAGGAGTTTGAAATTTTTTAGGGGAAAAAGGAAGTCATTCTCTGAGTAAAAAGTTGAGAATGTTGTAAAGATTTCTCCTCTGAAGTGAGAGACAGTTTAATTCAACTTTAACATATATTCCTAAATATCTACAATATTCTAAACATTGTGTTTGATACTTAGAAAATACAAATTTTAGAGAAGCTATGATTCTTGTTATAAATGAAAAGAAATAAGATGAAAACAATGATAATTATAATACATGGTGTTTCATGTACATTAGAGAGTTGCAAAGTGTTATGTGAAGTCATGGGGGAAAGTTGTTACTAGTAAGGAATTAGGGAAAAGTTAATGAAGGTAGAATTTAGCTTGTACTTTAAAGGGTGGAGATACATATATATATCAGCTAGAAATAGGAAAAGAAAATCTTTCTCAATACATTCAAAAGCATATAATCAGAAAACTGCAAGTAAGGTTAGGGGATGAGTTATCAAGTTTGACTGCAGTATAAAGAATGTACAAGGCAATAATGTGAGATAAGGATGGGGCCTGATTATGTAAGGGTCTTCTATTCCAAGATTCTATGGGAAAGAGGGAACTACTAAAGTTTTCTTTTGTTTTAGTAGAAAGAAAAGATTATCCTGGCAGAGGTATGAAGGAAGGATTTTAGAAGGGGAGAAAGTAGTGGTAGAAATGGGACTATTACCATATTATCAGGGTAGAGAGGTGGTTTAGTGAATAGAGCACCAGGTGACCAGCCTTCAAAACCTGCCTCAACCACTAATTTAGCTGTGACCTGGGAAAATCACTTAACCTTTGCCTCAGTTTACTCATCGATAATATGATAATAAGCTCCTATCTCTCAAGATTGTGAGGATCAAACGAAATAATAATTAAGTGCTTAGCACAATACCTGGCAGGTATTATTTAATTATTTAAATTTATTTAATTTATAATTAAAGTTATTTAATTTTGTTTATTTATTTATTTAAATGATATTTTTATTTATTTAATAAATAAATTTTTATTTTTATGTTATTTAAATGTTGTTTTTGTTATATTTCAGATGAGTATAATGAGAAGCTGTGCTAGGGTAGTAACCTCTAAGAATAGAAAGGAGGGAAGAAATGGCTTATGCAGCAGAATTAGAGGAGGTTAAAAAAAGAACATCATTTCCCTTTAAATCCTGGTTTTTAAAATTTAGCTTTATATCTACTCTTCCTCCCACCTGCAGCTTCCCTACAGGCCCTGCACCTGACTATCTGCTACATAAAGCTGTCGACTCATTGGTGTCTGATTTTTCCCTATTTGCCCTGCTTCATCGTGCCTCATCCTCAGGAACAGCAGGGAAGTTCTTGACAGGGTGGTTGTGCTTCTGGGAGGTACTAAGGGCTTCTGGGAAATCCTAGTCTACTCATCTGTGTCTCCCTTTCCCTTATTATAATTCTGGTAGGAGAGTAGTACAGTCAAAAGAGTCAAGTTTGGAGGGAGACAATCTGACTAATGTCAAATATCAGAGATGGAAGGAAACTTGGAGATCATCTCATGTAACCATCTCATTTTATGAAGCACGAAGCCAAGACAGGGAGTAGAAATGGTTTATTCAGGGTCACAGAGGCAAGAAGTAGCATGATTTGAACATAAGTTTTCTGACTAATACACCACATTGCTTCCACTCTGAATTTTATTTCTTTTGACATTGCACAGGTCTCTTGGTCTTTACAATTAGGTGGGTGGCCTAGATAAATTCCAAGTTCCTTCTCAGCTCTAAATCTTGTGGATCCAGACTTTCTAACTTTCTAAAAAAAATATAAAACCAATGGTTTTCAAAGAACAAATTGATTTATGGGAAGGCTGTGAAGTTTCAATCCAGTCATAGTGTAGTAAATCAGGGGACAGAGACCGAACTGGAGTCAGAGAACCTGCTTTCAAGTCTCACCTCTGACACTTATTATTACCTGGGTGATCTTGGGTGAGGTTACAGAGGTATCTGGGAAGCAACAAACAGGACAGGAACTACAGGTGAGAGAAGAGAATCCCACTGGTCTTGAGTTTCAGCATTTGGAATTCATAGGAGGGGCATTTCAGGTGGTCAAAGGAGAAAGGAAAGTTGACTACTTCTTTCTCTTTTCCTTCAGTTTCTTATTTGAGGAAGAATAACTGTTTTGCACTTGTACTTTTGATGAGAAAAAGATTGCAGGTGACCTAAAGGGCAATAGAGAACACATGGTGGGCATCTGTGGGCTGTAGCATTTGTTGGTGATGACTTAAACACAAGAAATTATATGAAAGATGCCATCATAGATACATATGACTGAAAAAGGAGGTGGGCAGAATGAAAGATAAGATTTGGGTTATCCAAGTCCTGTCCTGGTCTCTGTGCAAGAAGAGAAACTGAGCAAGGAAATCAATTCTTTCTACAGGATTCAAAGAAAATCTGGAATCAGTAAAGTTTGGGTGGGAAAGCATTCAGAGATTGCAGAGATTTGCATGGCTGGAGGGCCTTCTTAAATCAAAAATCCTTATAGAACTATCTTTACATCTAAGTTACCATGACTTTGCCTTTTAAGGGAAATGCCTTTAAATTAAGATTAGGAAGGAAAGAAATAAAACACTATGTGCCTGGAACTGTACTTATTGCTTTAGAAATATTATCTCATTTGATCCTTGCAATATCATCCAAAGGTAAAAAGTACATTTTACACTTGAGGAAACTAAGGTAAACAGAGGTTAAGTGACTTGTCTAGCTAGTAATTGTCTGAGGTGGGATTTGAACTCATCAGGACCAGTGCTCTATTTATTGCTCCACCTAAGTACCTCAACAGCTAGTTAATAATACAAGTTAGTTAACAACTGTTCTATTGTAAAGTGGGAATAATTAGGAAATATGGTGTAATGGAATTGCCTTGAACATGAAAATGTAGGTTTGAATTCTATCTCTGTCACTACTTATGTGACATTGGAGAAAATTCCTCCACCTCAATTCAATTGCTAGTCCCTTCCCTCTGTTAGTTATTCTGTATAAATATTATTTGTACCTAGCAGATTGCATATTATCTCCTGCATTAGAATATGCACCCCTTGAAGGAAGGCCTTTTTTACTTTCTCTGCATTTCCAAATATACTTAGCCCAGGGCCTGACAAAGTAAGTTCTTAATAAATGCTTGTCTAACCTGACTAATCGGGTTCTCTCTGTATTGCCCTTAGGTCACCTGCCATTTTGATTCTTCTGAAACGGGAGGAAGGGTATCATTATTGATAGCCATCTTCTGTTTATCAATAAGGAACCTGAAGGCCAGAAAATATCATACGCTGTTTTTCTAGTTTGGGGTATTACACAGACTCAGTCAAGACTGGACACCCTTTTCGTTATACCAGTTGCTTCTTATACAACACAAAGACTATACTTAACCATTCTGTGTTTTTGTTTTTCTAAACCAACCTCCGAGTTTCATGGGAATTTAAATGGTCATTTGCAGACCATCCATCCTAGAGAAGAACAATTGGGGTTCCCTGACTGCTTTTGAGATATATTTCTTTAATATCAGGCCAAACACGTAACTTTGGCCTTTATTCATTTGCTCCTGAAGCTTTGCACCATTTGCAATGACAGGAAGTCAATCCAAGATGTGTTCTTGCATCTCACCGTAGTCTGTATTGGAGGTTGCTAACATGGTGACACAGAGACTCCATTATTATAAGCCTGAAAGTCTTTTTACCTTTCTGTTTTGACTGCCTTTCCCCCCCCCCCCATTTTTTTAAATCCACAGGTACAAACAACAACAAATCCAGTTCCCAGCACACAGTGTTAAATAGCACATGAAATCTGAAGTGATTATAGACCCAATCTCGAATGTATGAAAGAAGGGCTTAAATCCATTGATCATGGACAGGAAATTATGAAGCAAAAAGCAGCTTAAGAGTGAAAAATATTGAAAAATTGAAACACAACTAATGGACTTTCTCCCCTTGCTTGAAAGAATGTGTCAGAAAGTTTACCATTTATTAATAGGAGATTGCATGTTTTTCAAATCATTATTTTCATATTATTAGTCAATGAAACTTCAACCTTACTGCTTTCTCTTCAGAGCAATGGAATACATTACTTTCTTGCTCCATTTGGTATGGACATGACCCTGGGCTTTGGGCAAGTCTTGGTCATTCTTTGAGACTTACTAGTATGTAAGAAGATGCCATGACATAGCAAATAATGTACTAGCTATAGAGTCAGAAGATGATACAGATCCCATGTCCAAGTATTATTACTGGGATGATATGGGGCATGTTTCTTTTCTTTATAATATTATGAGCATCCATTCAATTTCCATTTCCTTGCCACTACAAAAAGAGTTGCCACAAACTTGGGCATGTTTCTTAACCTTTCCAAGTCTCAGTTTCCTCATCTGTAAAACAGTGCTGTTAGACTGGATGGACTCTAATGCTGCCAGCTATGAGCCTGTATAAATTTTTACTGTAGGTCCAGCTTATTTAAATATGGAGGAGCTGGTATCAGCCTTTTCTTTTGCCACAGGGATAAAAAAAAAAAAGTCCTGTGTCTCCCTTTGTAGGAGGTATATTCACATTTTTCAGAAGGCAGAAAATTAGGACTGGGAGGACCTAAATTCTAATATAGCTCTGCTTCTGACTCCTTTTGTGACTGTAAGCAACTTCCTTCTATTCTATGATTCTCAAGGTCTTCCTCAGTGAAAAAAGAAGGGATTACACTAAATGATCCTAGGTCACTTTTAGTTCCAAATTCTATGACTCTCAATGTAATTTGGACTATTGAAGCACTTCACAGTTAGAATTACCCAAATCAAAAAACAAAACCCAGCCAAGAAGGGAAATCAATAATTCCCCCATATCATTATCCTTATGGCACCTTCCTCTGCCAATCTCCAATTAATTTGGCACATTGCTTAGATAATAGCATAACCCAAACTGGATTTCATTTCAATCTACTCAAAAATCCCTACCAGCAGCCAACATCTGTGATTGGCAGCTCTGGTTGCATGGTAAGAAGACCCAGTTATTATTATCCTTTCAGTTTTGCCACTAAGCAGTGTGAGAAACTCCTTATCTTGTTTATCTGAACACATTTGATCCCAAGCTTCCAGCTGTTGTGGAAAATGTCAAATTTTGACTGGCCTTCTGTGGTCTGGACATCTCTAGGCATTAAGTTTGCCATGTAATCGCTCAATTCCCCACTTCCCTTTGTCTATTCAAGCCCACTGGGGCGGGGGGAAGAGGAGAGGCTCTGGATCTATGCCTTTTCATGAGAAGAAATGCAGTGCTCAAAACTGCTTTCATTTTCGAGTCTTGAAGTGAGGAGATGTGGGCATCTGTTTCCTGAAAAAGAAAACTGCTACAAATTGGAATGGTCTACCTCAAAGAATGGTGGGTTGACTTCAATATAGGTCTTCATTATAACCATCCTTACCCTCACTTTCCAGGTTCCCTTTACATTTTGTCTTTCCTTGTTAGAATGTGAGTTATTTTAGACTAGGGACTCTTTTAGGTTTGTTTTTGTTTTTGTATTCCCAGCCCTTAGAACAATGCCTGGCACACAGTAAGCTCTTAATAAATAGATGTGTGTGCACTCTCTCACCTTTCTTTCACTCACTCTTTCTCTCTTTCCTTCTCTCTTATTCTCTCTCCTCTCTCTTTATAATTATCTCATTCTTTCTCAATGTATCTCTCATTGTTTCCGTCTCTTTGTTTCTCTCTTTGTCTCTGTCTCTCTTGCTTTCTTTCCTCTTATCTTTCTTTCACTTATTCTTTCTCTCTTTCCTTCTCTCTTAGTCTCTCTCTTCTCTCTTTATATTTACCCTACTCTTTCTCAATGTGTTTCTCACTGTTTCTGCCTTTCTGTCCTTCTGTCTCTGTCTTTGTCTATTTCTCTCTCTCTTTCTTCTTATATTTCTTTCACTCACTCTTTTTCCTTCTCTTATTCTATCTCTTCTTTCTTTATATTTATCTCACTCTTTTTCAATGTATCTCTCACTGTTTCTGTCTCTGTCTGTCTTTCTTTTCTGTCTCATCTTTCACTCACTCTTTTTCTCTTTCCTTTTCTCTTATTCTCTCTCCTCTCTATATTTATCTCACTCTTTCTCAGTGTGTCTCTTACTGTTTCTGTCTCTCTGTCCCTCTTTCTGTCTCTGTCTCACTCTGTCTCCTTTTTAACCTTTCTTTTGCTCACTCTCTCTCTTTTTGTCTTTCTGTCTCTCTTATTCTCTCCTCTCTGTTATATTTAGCTCATTTTCTCAATGTGTCTCTCATTGTTTCTGTCTTTCTGTCCTTCTCTCTGTCTCTGTCTTGCTGTCTCCTTTTTTTATCTTTCTTTCTCTCACTCTTTCTCTCTTTTTGTCTTTTCATCTCTCTTATTCTCTCTCCTCTCTGTTTATATTTATCTCACTCTTTCTCAATGTATCTCTCTCACTGTTTCTCTCTCTGTGTGTGTCTCTCTCTCTGCATTTACCATCTGTCATCTATTATCCCTACTTCTATCATTTATCTATCTACCATCTATCTATCATTTAGCTACCCATCAATCTACTTATCTGTCATCTATCTCTGCACTTGCTGCTAATACATTGATTGGAATGACTGAGGTCCACTCCAGCTCTGAACTTTGGGATCTTCAAGAATGTTGTCACTTTTGGCATTAATCTTGCTTATGAGACTGAGTAAATTATTCTGAATTGTTTTGTTCTCAAATAGTAACCGATTATCACATATCACAAGGTTTCAAGTCGGAAGGAACCTATGAGTTGATCTAGTCTAATCGTCTCATTATGTAGAAGAGAAAACTAAAACTTAGGGAGAAAGGACTCACCAAAGTCTACATTTCCATTAAATCATGTGAGCCAGTATTTGAACTTAGGTCATCAAGTGAGCCATATTCAGTGGTCTTTCTACTAGAGGTTGCAAATCTTTCCAACCTCATTAAGCTACCAGGAGGAAAAACAATGAATATCCACCTTGTTCTTATAACTGTGGTTCTCATGTTTTTTTGTTTTTTGTTTTTTCCTGGCTGTGCTTGTATGCTCATGATAACTATGCCTTACCCCCAGATACCTCACACACTTACTGTAGTAGAGGTTATTGATGATAAACAAGAATGTATCCTTTGCCAGGACCTTGGCTTCTGGCTCAGAGAAGAGTCAACATAGTAATCTGTAGGGTACAATGGTTACTGAATGGGTTTATTATTGGAAGAAATCCACATATTCTACTTATCTACTCTGTCATTTGGATAGTCTGTGTGGTGCTTTATTTATTTATTGTGAGAAGAGAAATCCTATATGGCAGCCAGATTGTAATAGACTTCAGTGTTTAGGAGCACATATATTTTTCAGACACCAACAGAACATCTCTGCCCTTTCTTCAAATGTAGCTGATAGAATCAGAGAATTTTTGAACTAAAAAAAACCCAACAAAATAATTTCTAGACCTAATCAAACCTGTCCCACATTTAACCTGGAGAAGAAGAGACTTAGGGCAGAAAATGCTACTGTCTTCAAGTATCTGATGACAAGGATTGTATTTCTATTTGATGCCACTTTGAGTTAAATATAAGCAAAAACTTCCTAATTATCAGACCTAGACAAAAGTGGAATAGATTATTCCAGGAATGTAGTGAGCTTGCTCTCACTGGATATTTTTAAACAGGAAATATCTGACCTCTTGTGAAATATATATTTAGAGGGACTTCTTAGTAAGGCATGGATTAGATTAGATGCCCATTGGATTTTCTTCCAACCTTCATTGTGATTCTAGGACTTAGCTTAGTGACTGCCATGTATTTGGTGCTTAATAAATGCTTATTGATTGATTAGTTCTGTGAAAATATAAAGAGATGAGGATTGTTCTGTAGAAATCAAGGTTCCCTATTAGTTTAATAATGAAAGAACTTTGACATGAGAAGGTGATTATATTGCCTTTTTTTTCTGACATGGGAATTGGGAAGAAGCATTCATTCATTAATTCTATGACCATTTATCACATACTTACTATGTGCAAAGCACTGTGATAGGCACTTTAAGAAATGAAATGATTATTTAGACATGGTCCTTGATCTCATAGGGCTTACATTTTAGCAGTAGATTATAATATATACACAAATATGCATGACAATACAATTATATAATAAAATACAAATATATTATCAAAAGAAAGGTACTAAGAGTTATGGAAGATTGGAGGAAAGATTGGAACGGAAGAAATTAGGGAAATTTTTCCAGAGGTGGTGGCACTGAGTTGAGTTTTTAAAGGATGCTCAGAATTCAACTGATGAGGAGGGAAAGGGAAAACATCCCAGGTTCAACTTGATCAAGGGCATAAAGTCATTTAAATAAAGAGTATTTCAGGAATGAAGTGAATCTGGTTTATCTAGATCTTTGTGTTTATCAGGAAGAATTACTAAAAGCTAAACTTATAAAGGAACTAGTTGAAAACCAGTCCCAAAGATTGGTCATGTTTAGCTGGAGATGTCTAGAAGAATATAGCAAGGATCTGTTGGCAGCCCTATGTAATACTTTTTTTTAATCAGTGGGATGGTTAAAGATTTAGATGGCATGCTTATCACATTTTCAGATGATACAAAACTAGGAGCGAGAGCTAACCTACAAAGAATGAATCCAAAAAGGCCTCAACAAGCTAGAGTCACATGCTGAGTCTAATCAAATAAATTCTAATAGAGACAAATGTATAGTTTAAGACTTGGATTTAAAAAAATCAATTTTACAAATACCCATAGTACCTACCTCACAAGGCTCCCGGGAAATTCCAGGTAATGTATATAAAGTGCTCCGTAACCTTTAAAGTTGACACAGATGTCATTTATTACCATTACTATGGTGGCAAGATGGAAAGGTAGCGAGGCAACAGTTCTTTTGGAAAATCTAGGGATTTAGTGGACTGGAAGCTTAATATTAGTGAATGGTGTGATATGTTAGCTGGACAATACCAGGAATCTGAGATTTGGTTGAGGCCGGCATTGTGTTCAGAATATAGGAGACCCTGAAGTATTTCGTTCAGTTATTCACACCACATTTTTGGAAGGACATCGGTAGCCAGAGCAGAGTTAAGAAGTATGGGAAGGGATCTCAAGATCCCACCAAAGGAGAATCTGTTGAAGGAACCAATGCTATTTAACCCAGAAAATGAAAGATATAGGGTAGGGGACCAGAAGCAATCTCTCAGTATTTGAAGGTCTGTCTTGTGGGAAAAAAACCACTAAATTTTGTTCTTATTGTTACCAGAAGGATTAAAGGGTTACAGATCTGAAGATGTGAGGGAACGCATAGGCCATGTGGGAACCACATGAGGAATCATTGTACAAATAAGGCAGCAGAGTTCTGGAGAGGATAAATAACTTGCCTGAGGGCTGTAAGTGCCAATCAGAGGCAACCAGATACTCTGACTCTAGTCAACAATCACCTTTCCATTGTGCTATCCTGCTTCCAGTTAAAGTTACAGAGAAGCAAATTTTGACTCAGTGTAACAAAACCAACATTTCTATCAATTAGAGTTATCCAAAAGTGGAATGAGCTACTTTGGTGGAGAGGTTCCTTATTAGTAGAAGTCTTTTAGTGAAGACTATTATGACCACTTCTCAGGGTTCTTATAGAGGGAATTCTTGTTTCAGTGACAGGTTGGACAAGATAGCTGCTTAAATCCTTCCTCTAATAGTCAGTGAATCAATAGGTGCTAACTAGATATTAAGGCGAACATATCTTATAGATAGTTGGAGATACAGGAAGTGAATTCTGAAAAATGGTGACTTCCTGAGCAAAATCCTAGAGGAAATCTGATGGATGGGATCAAAGATACAAATAGAGGTGTTGCTCTTAGTGAGGGGTAGAGTTACCTCTTTTTCTGTGACAGAAAGGAGTAAAGAAAGGGTGCTAAGACTGATATATTTTGAGGAATAGGAAGGGGATCTAAAGGATCACTGTTCCACTTTGAGAAGAGTTGCTTCATTTTTTTTTTAAACTTGGATAAGTGACTTGTGTAAACCCCCACACCTTAATATCATTGTTCAAAGAATTGATTTCTGGATTCTTAGCTCATGAAAAAGAAGGAGAAAGAGTAGCTTTTTTGTTTAATCAGAAGCCTAGGAAATCATGAATCAAAATCTAGAGCCATTTCTTCATTGTTGCTGATACAAATAATAAGAAACCAGGGACCCTTAGGATGGGAATGGGGGTGAGCTGGATGCCTTCTGAAACTGAGATCTGAGAAGCTATGGAAGAGTAGAAAAAGTGGCCACCAACTGGTCTGCTGCCCTGGAGAGGATCAGTCCCCTGAGTGAAGGAGTGGCTGCCCCAGTGGTCTGCCCATTTCCTCCTCTACATCCTCCTACCTGGCAGTAACTCAAATCTATCCTACCCACAGTGGATCTTCCTTCACTACCCTCACTAGCACAGGAGATGCAAATATTGATTCCTGTTCCATGGAGGTTAAAACAGGCTCTCCCCTTCGAAGGTGAATGAAATAGGCTTTATTTGTGGAAAGCTAATGGGGGAGAGAGCCATTTTCTTGGCTCTCTATTAGAGAGAGTGCAGTTTGAGTTTCACAGGATGCTCATGTCAGCTCAGCTTTTTAAATACCCATCTTCACAGTATCTTCAAGGGCTCTGGAGAGCCTCCTGAGCCATCAAATTAAGTTTGGAAACTTCAAGACAAAGTCGTGAAGGGGACTGTCAATTAATGCATTTATACTGAAAGACCGTACTTGGGAAGAGAATCTTCAAATACCAGCGCAGTTCTCCAGCCATTAAAAAGTTTGCATGGCATTTGGTTTCCATAGCTACAGAAAGCAAAACTACCTTTTTCACTTCAATGAGGAGGGCGAGCTGTCGGCTAGAGTTTTCTTTCCTCCGCTCCTCAATACCCATTTATGAAAACAAAAGATAACTAAATTGAAACCTGGCAATGAAATTTGTCTATGGAAGACAGCTTGATCTATAAACTCAGGTAATTTCATTTTTGTTCCCTTCCCTACAGTTGAATGGCTTCTACAGTCACAATGTAGAATATCTGCAAGAAAGAGATGGGGAATTTATCAAACCATTTATCAGGTTATTTTTCCAGTCTATCAAACTCATAAACATCCTAAAAGGGGAAAGATGGGTGCTTGGTTTAAATGAGGAAGGCTAAGGGTTGAGGGCATCAGTTCAGTGCCAGGCATAGGACTGTGCTGGAAGAGACACAGGGTTCTGAGGTTGGGGTTCAGGGTTCTGGTCCCATTAATTCACTACTTCATTGTGTGACTGAAGGGTAATTGTTTCTGCTTTCAGAGCTTTCATTTCCTCACCAGTGGTCCCTTTCATCTCTAGTGTTCTATGAATTAATGAATGAAGTAGTACAGATCTGAGAGTGATCTGCCAGGAGATAGTGTATAGTGGGGAGATCTTGATATCTGAGCTCAGAAGTCCCAGTTTGGCATCTTGCTTTTATTGCTGGCCACCTCTGTGGTCATGGGCAAGTCCCTTCCCACCTGGGATTTTCAATTTCTCCATCTTTGGTGGGATGAACACCTGTGCTGTTGCCCTCCTGGTATTTAGTGCTTTGTTAAGTAATTCAGCCATGTGAATTTTTGCTATGCCACAGGAAAGATCGGTATGCCTGGCCCAGAAGACCTGTGTTAGAATTTCAGCTGGGGAGAAGCTAGAAAATGCAGTGGATAGAGCACCAATCCTGAAGTCAGGAGGATCCAAGTTCAAATCCAGTCTGAGATACTTAATACTTACTAGCTGTGTGACCCTGGGCAAGTCACTTAACCCTACCTAGCTGAAACAAAAATTAAAAAAGAATTTCAGCTGGTTTCATTTTTGAATGAATGTGGCATTGAGAGAGTACTGGGCTTGGAGCCAAAAAATAAAAAATAAATAAATAAACCACAACCTGGATTCCATTTCTACCTCTGACATTTGCTAACAGTGTGATTCGGGCTATGTCACTGTTAGCCTCTTTGAAGTACCATTTTTCTCATCTTTAAAATGAGGGATCTGGACTCTAAGGTCTCTTCCTTTTAAAAACCTATGATTACTAAGTATGCTGAAGAATCCTGGGCCCACCATTACTAAGGTTGTGAGTTTGTAGAGGTGTTAACTTCTCTGAGACTTGCTTAAATGAGGGTAATAATTCTTGTGCTTACTTACCTCAGAGAGTTCTTGTTAGGAAATGTTGTGGTTTCTAAAGTTTAAAGTGCTATAGGGTTCAAACCATTCCTATTCTTAGGACTTAGAAATCTGTGTTCATTTCTGTGGCCCCATCTTAGCCCTCCAAAACTTTCCCTCATGTGCCATTGTTGTCCATATTCCCTTGGAGATAACCCAAGAGCCCCATAATTCCCAGCTCTTGCTTCCCCATTATGTTCTGTCGCCACAGTATCATAAAGAGACTGCGTGAACCTAGGGACTATTTTGTATTTGTATTTATTTGTATTTTCATGGGTCATTCAAATTTCATTTTTATTGAAGTGTATGATCCTAGAGGGCAAAGGCTGTTTTATTTTTACCTTTGTATATTCAGCACTAAGCAGTGTTGCCTAGAACATATGCAGCAAGTGCATGATAAATTCTTGTTTAGTGGATTCATCCAGCTTGGGATGAAACTCTTTGTATCTGGTTAGGTTGGTCTTTAGAGGGCAGACCCATAGCCTGTAGATAATCTTTACAGTTTGGTAGGATCTGATAGAGCCTGGATTCCCTGGAGACAATCTTTGAAAATTCAGAATCATCAGGGAGGCCTTTTGTCCCAATTTTATCCTATTAATAACAAAATAATATTACTAATATAATATATAGTATATATCATATTATATATAAAATAATAATATTAATAATAAAAGACAGAATCACAGAGCTGGAAGATTTTTTTAGGGATGAGAAAGTCTAACCCTTTCTCATTTTTCAAATGAAGAATCTGAAATATTTATAATAATACCATTAAGGAAAATAGTTAACAATTGTTAGCTGAGCATAAGCAAGGAAATCTACATAATAACCCTGGGAAGTAGGTATTATTTTCAATCCCATTTTACAGATTGAAAAAAATTGAAGCAAACAGTATCTCTCTGGGATTGGGGTTCCCTCAAGTTGGTGGTATGTTTCACTTGGGGAAGGGGAGAGATCAGTGCCAGAGTGAAGACTTAGAACCCTCTGAAAGCTGACTCTTTTTGTCAAGGCAGACCCCAGTTACCCAACGAAAACCATGAGAGAAATGGAAACCACAAGTCTAATAAGAAACCTTTAATTTTGAGTAAGTTTTGAGAGAGTTTTGTTTTTTGTTTTTGTTTTTTAACAAACCAGTTTGAGTCCATGCCTTGGCTTATAAAAGTACCTGAAATTGCCTAGAATGTCAGCATGCATAGCTTAGGAATATTTACATCTATTTACATCAGGGAAACCAGAGAAAGAGCGATCTACAGGTATTTACAGTCTACAGAGGAGAAGAGAAAGGCAGCATAATTGTGTCCCCTAAAATACAGTTGGGGGACCATCAGTGCATGCATATTGAGATCATAGTTGCATGACAGAACGGAAAAGTTTTTAAGACATACCTTTGTTGCTTCTATGCTAGGAATAGCATGATTAAAAGACATTTTTAAAAATTTTGTTTTGTTTCTAGTCTATTTGCATCAAGTGCCTTAAAATGTTCACTAAAGCGGCAGCAGTATTTACCTTGGCAATTAAAGCAACAGTACACACAACAATTTTCTACTAACTAGCGACAAGCTGCTGGTGAATGAAATATCTATTGTTTCTCATTATCCATCGACCAGCATACAGAGATCTCTCCTTGGAAAGGCAGTGCCTAAGCTATCACCATTAATTATGGACATAATATAAATGAGACTCTCGCTACAGTGTGTTCTAAATGAAATATTAACAAGACCGGTGTCTTTAAGCCTGAAAGACACGCTAGCAGACCTCACTTTATAACCGGCTATCTATGAACATCACACGTACATTACACAGAAGTGCTCGCTTTAGAGCACGAAGTCCGGTCATTAGAGGCCTGGTTACTAGATTGGTATTATTGCAAAATACATTCCCTTAATCAGTGTCTGGAAGACAGAGTTAAATGTTAATTCTTAGCCCGCTATGGCCCCATCAGAACACCCTGTGGTTTTTCCATTGTATTATAGGTACCGAGGTGTCCATTTCAGCAGATGAAAAGTAGCCATTAGCTTTAAAACTCTAAACAAACCACTTGGTGGATTTCTGTCCTAAAAGCTTCCCCTATCAGAAACCCTCTGCTGTGGCTTGTTTTTCTGTGAAAGCCACAGTAAGGCTGCAGTCAGACCAAAGGGCAGAAGTAAGCGTTCGGTTTTAGCTGCATTATGAGGCTATTCTTTGCAATATTATGTCTGAACTAAAATCATTAGTTTAGTAAGGTAATAATATTAAAAGTCTATATGAATATATACGGTATATATGTATGCATACATTTATATACAGTATATAGTGCTAGGCAAAACAGAACTTGAATAAGATACAGAGTCAAAATATTAAATGTTCCAAGTGAACACAAGTTAAATGCAGAAATTCTTCATCTCACAAATTCTCTTTTTTTTCTTACAAATGTGGCACTGTCTCCACAGTCTCCACTGAACATTTTTCCTTTGCCTCCTAAATGAAGTTTTCCAGTGTGGTGGGAGAGTGATTGTAGCTCCATGTTGAGTCTCTGTGCCTGTTCTCTTCATTGCTGAATGAGGTTGAGAAAATCAGACATCTCAACATGACCGTCATTCCCAGCATGACTTTCAATCCACCCCATGTGGATTCTGTTAGAAAAGAAATGACACCCTCTGCTATGAAATCAACCTATGAGTTACCATCTCACTGGCATTGGGTATCTTGAACACTGTTGGAGAAAAGGGATATTTTAGTCCTTGAGTCCAAACCACTACTATTCTTCATGTCTCTGGAAAGTGCTAATGAGCAGGAGAATGAGGGCTTTAAAATATCCCCAGGTGGTCAAAATCCATCTTTTCTGTCCTTTTTTGCTGTAAAGGTGAGGGCCTCCCTGAGAAAGGAATGAGCTGGTCACCAGTCACAACAAACTCAGAGACAATAACAGGACATTGGCAAAGCCAAGGCAAAGTGAGACAGATCAGGGCAACCTAGAAGTGTGGAGTGGAGGAAGAGGGAGAAGGGGCTTGAGAATTATAGAAAAAAAAATTAGATACCACCTACTTGAAAATAAAGCCCTGAAATTCTGCCAAGGTCATTTGCCCAAAGTACTATACAGTTTAATTATATTGGCTATTCAATTTACTACAGAAAAAGGAGTCACTAGACCACAATACTTGTTCATAAATTACTACTTCTCTAAGAATTCAGTTTCACTCTCTCCAAGTTCTTATCTACAAGGTTTCTGTGCCTGAAATCTGTTTACATCTGGGTAGATTTCTGTGGAATATTTCCAGAGACATAGTAACAGAGAACTCTTGCCTCCCCTTTTCCCTGACTTCTCCTCAAACCCTGGCTGGGTTCAGTTGGAGAAGTGCTCCCACAGATTCTCGAAAAAATCAACAAACAGATTCAACAGACATTGATCCAGAGCCCAGTATGCTGTGGAATATGCAGAGTTTAAAGAAGACAAATGTTTTTTAAAAACAGATCCATTTTTAGAGGCAAAATCCATCCAACTTTGAGAAATGATATTTACACAGATATTTGGAACTATGGAAATTAGAGATCCAGATAGGGATCGAAATCATTTGTGAGATTCTGGGAGAAAAGAGGATGTGTAGATCAAGATAAAAGCCAGTTTCAGGTGTATCCCTGCCCCCAAGATCATTGACCAAACCAGTTGGTTCTTCACAGTTTTTGAGCAGGTTGACTGCTGAGCTCCTTCAACCTCAGCTTGCCTCCACCTGAAGTGAGAGGGAGATAGGCTGCTTGTCCACCACCTTTGACCCCTTCATCCCTGAGAGCAGTTCTCCACAATTCTCATCAGTTCTTTGCATGGGGTCAGTTCCCAGCTTAGAATGTGGAAGGGGAATTTGGCTGCATGGTGATCTCCAGGTTCCAGAGCCCTTGAATCTCTTTCCATTCCCAAGAACAGATTGCTTGTTTATTGCATAGCACAAATATTATAATGTATTATCAAAATGCATTTATTGCAATGGAAACATTTTCTCCTTCATGGATAAAAACCAGAACACTATTTTAAGGTGACTGTTCTCATTATCACCATATTTTAATGCTTCAATAATTGAAAATTCTTATATGAATTCCTTTTTTCCCACTTAAAGAGAATGTGTTGCTTCAGCCATATACAAAGTATGTATATATATATATATATACACACACACACACACACACATATGCGTATATATATAATTTATTCTATACATACAAAGCTCTCGAGGGCCATGAAGAAAGTCTTCTCTTCAAACCAACCTGAAAAAGATTTGCAGTAGTTGATTGAGAGAGGGGAGAGGGGCATCTCTGTAGTCAACTATTGTCAGGAATTAATTGGGAGAGAAAAAAAGACCAGAAATAAGCAGACCAGATAGACCACATCTTCAGTTATCCCTGGAAAGGTTGCACTCCATTGCATCCCTGGCTAAGTACTGACTTACTGGGCACATTGTGGAGATACCCTTGGTTTTGATTTGGTTCAGTTCATCCTTCAAACAAGCTTGTGGCCAGGGAGCAAGTTCAAGTTAGATTTTTTTTTTGTTCAGGGAGAAAGCTGGACTTTGGAGTTGACATTTTGCTGCAGGTGCTATTTCATCATCTAAAGGTCATTTGCTCTTAGCTCATCTCTGGCAGGGTTGGACCTTCATTCTTGTTCATCCAAACGGATGTAATGTCAGTTTAGCTGGTTCATCAAGCCACCAGAGTCACCTTGCTCACCTAAGGAGAGTTATGCTTTTTGTAGTCTGTATCTGGATGGAACAAATACTGTCGTCTCAAGAGGAATATGGGAGAGGAGATGGGAGAATAGTATGAGAAAGCTTATGCCTTAATTAGTACGCGTTAATGAGAGACAGAGATGCCAGCTTGGCCATAAAGTAGAAAGATCATCCAACTTACAGAATGACTCCCAGGATATCACAGTCATATACCCAGGAATTAAAACGTGGTGGGACGTGTTAACAGTTTTGCTTTTAGGACGAAAATAGAATTGGTAAGTAAGTCCCTCAGTTTTTGTATTCAGTCTTCCTGATATGATATCTACAGAGATGATGGAGCTGAATAATGGATGAAATGTAAGATCTTGCAATACACTGTGAGCTTTCTGAGGACAAGGGACTGTTTTAGGTATTTATTAGGTGGCCATAGCTAAGTGAGTATAGAATGAGGGTGTTTAGAGGTATCTACCAGATTAGGTCAAAAGGGAACTATCCTGTGCTCCTTACCTATTTAAAGTAAGAAGTGAAGGAGTTTGACTAGAAAGGATTTTAGAGGTCCTCTCTTCTAGTGCCCTCATTTTATAGAGGGAATTGTGATTCCTGAGAGAGAATAGGGATTTCCCCAAATCACAGAAAATACCAAAACCTAGAGTCTTCTCAAAGAGACCCTAAACTAGAATCCTCAGACAAAGGAAAAGCAAAAATAAAGTGAAAGGAAAGACCTGGGTTCAAATCCTAACAATGCTATTTACCATCCCTGTGGCAACAAGCATGGCATTTTCTTTCTCTGGACCATGGTTTCCTTCTCTCTCAAATAAATAAGTCAGTCCAGATGAGCTTTAATATTAATATCCTGCCCTGTCTCTTTCTCTACTGCATTGAACACCCAGAGGGCAGAGATTGTGTCTTATTTATTATTTCCTGTTGGGTTTCCCCAGTGCCTAGTGTAGTGTCCACACACAGTAGGTGCTTACTAAACACTCGGTGTCTTATTGAACGACTAAACTCTGAATAGAGCAGGCATTTAATCAACACTGAATGAATTCAGTGAATGAACACACCCAACTTCCCCAATTAATTGCTGGTGAGGGACAATCTCTTTATATATATCAGCTCGAATGCCGGTTCAGAAGGCTGTAGAGCGGCTTCATTTCCATGAGGACTGAATTTTGTCATTAGCTAATGGAAAATTTTCCAATTCAGTCCATTTTGAGGTTGTCGGTCCTCCCACAGTGAGCTGAGAATAAATAGGCTTTTGGAAGTGTTTGCTTTTACACTGTTTGTTCTAAACAAGGGATTTTAAAGTAACTGTTTCCTGTGGAATTGATCCCTAGCTGTTGCTGAGAGGCCCACAAAGAAGCTGGGAAACCTGGCGTGGCCCCTTTCCAGAAGAGTGATTTTACACCCTCTTGCAAAAGTGTTATTGGAGGACATGGAGAGATGGAGAGGGCGGGGACATGGCCATTCATTCCACAGTGTGGAATGCACTCTTATTACCTCATCTCCTCCACTGCTGGGTAATAATAAATTATTCCGCTCTATGTGGCGTGTTCACAATACCACTGGATTAGCGGCTGTTTTTGCATTTGGAAAGTGTTTGCTTTGCCTAATAGACCTGAGATGAATAACAACAAAAGTGCCCAGACTGTGAATAAAGCACATGGCAGACCTGCCTCTGTGGAGTTCAGTCCTCCTCCTCCTTCCACTTGGCTCCTGGGAGCACTGGAGTAGAGCTGGGCAGCCCATTGGGGCTCTCCTCTCAAGTACCACTCTTCCTGGTAGTCCTTGGGGTCCACACATCAGTCCAAACACATCCTCCCACTTTTCCTTGAGGAAAATACTCCTTGGAGAACTTGATGCAATTGGCATTGCTTGGCCACGCAAGCCATGATGGCTCATCTCCGGCCCTGCCCAAATCTCAGGATCCGCCACGGATCTGAAGCTAGTCTTCAGTATGGCGGACTTTGACCTGTCTCTAAACAGGAATCTAATCTGTACAAAGATACATGCATTTGAAAATAGATAAATCCAAAATGAAAAACTAAATTGTGTAACATGTCTTCTTATTAAATATGCAAGGATCATCTCCAAACACTAACAGATGCATTATGGAGATCGAGATGTCACTTTTTGTAACCATATACTATACACCAGGAATCCCTTTCCTTTTACCTTTAAGATATTTGATGCTCATTTGTATTCGATGGCGACAGCAACAAATTGATAGCTAGCAGTTATCAAATAAATTCCAATGAAAAGCCACTGTTTAACATTTTCCTCCCAACAAAGGATTTTGGAAGGACAGATAATTTAGGTCTTTGTGCTCTCACCATAAATAAACAGCAACTGCTTCCTCCAGCCACCCTTCTGTGGGCTCAGATTGTACCGCACATCTGACAAATGATTTGTGAAAGAGAATGATGAACCCTTATTACCAAGACACTCTTAACTTAATCCAGAACAAGAATCCTGGGTAATTTTACATACACTATCAAGATTGATGGCCTGGCCCTCCTCTGGCAGCTTGCAAATGTTTGACTGGATCGGAAATGGCATTCAGACATGATTAAAGATTCAGCTGGGCTTCCCAGAAATTCGGGATCCTTTGTATCCATCTTCCAAATGCACTGCCTTTGTTACAGGTTAAAGATATTTGACCTCAGTTCTAGTGATTAGCAACCTCGCACAAATGACAAGCCGGATAATTTTCTTTTAAAAACAAAACATTAAAACCAATGTTTGTGGGAGAACCCATAGCTCTAATCATTATTTATATGCTAACTATTTTTATTTTTTTAATCACAATGATCAGCAAGCAGTGGTGACGACTGACAAGCCTGTTGTTTGAGGAAATTTCTAACAAAGTTGTTAACATTAATTCTTTTCTCTAGGACTTTCATCTTTTCAGAATCCCCAACTGACATGCCACAAACTGCTTAGCATTGAAAGTCATTCATCAGTGATTAAAGTGCTCTGCTTTATTTATTTATTTTTTTAGTGATTTTTTTTTTTATCAGTTTAAGAATGGTTTTTCTTTTATCGGTAGCATGGAATTGTTTCTTAATGAGATGCCCTGACATCCCGTTCTGTCTTATGCTGATGATATGTGAACCGGAAAGCTGATGAGCAAAAAAATTAAAACTTGTTATTGGACTGTCATAATGTCGGATTGTATAAAGCTGTTGTTCAGAAGATGCTACAAATGCAGCCAAAGGAACATCTGTAGAGAAGCTGAACCAATGGCACATTGAATACCAAATGGCCATTTCTTTCTTGAAGTTGCCAAATGCAATCTGAAGGAGGAGACCGTTCCCTTTAGGGGTATTTGCCAATCAGATTATGACCTTCTGCCAGCTGAATGCAGACAATCCTGGGGTATCCTTTGCTCTCAGATGACAACATCCTATGGTTTCCTACCCCCCAAAAAAGCCTCTTGTGAAGTAATTAAAATTGTGTTTCACCCCAAGCAAATAGTGTAATGAGCCAATCAGCCAATCCAATCCAATGAAGCATTTTCAGAGTTAAGGATTGCAGTATGGTTGCCAAATGCCAGTTGAGATGAATAAACGTTGAGTGTTGTTGATGTCAGATGATGAGAACAAAATACTTCCTAACCACCTGCTTCTGGGATCAATGTGAAGACACATTTTCCTAGGAAAAGACAATTTCAGCAAATGAGCCACAATCTTCTTGTGGACTATTTTGTATAGCAAAATGATACCTAAAAAACAACTTCATCTGGGGAAAAAAATGCTTCACTACATTTTCCTCTTCTCATAACCAACCTCAGCTTTGATTCAACATCTATCCAAGTCAAGTTGCATGCCAGTGTGGATATTTTCTGAGATCCTCTGGATTGTCTTCAAGATGAATCCCTACCTTTTCGGTTTCATAAGACAATGCAGGGCAGATCATTCACCTTCTCTTGGGATGGGTTCACAGTTGCAAAGCAGAAGTATAAAACTGAGGCAAATATCCAAAAATTCTAGGGAAAATCCATTTCATTTTTTCAGATCATTGAGGCCCAAGGGATAATTGACAGGTTAGCTGGAGAAATGCCTTAATTCTGCCTTTTCTTTCATTGATACAGCTTTTGCCTCACTTTCCCTTCTTGTCAAGTAGATCTAATGATTCTGAGGAAAAGATGGAGAAATATCATGAACGCTTTGAAGAAAGGGGCTGTTATAGTCATATATTTTTAAGGAATAGTTGACGACTTTTCCATTAAATATACTATTACAACAGGAAGAAAGAGTGACATTTTCTGGACAACTAGAATGTGGTTGGCAGAGGCTCCATCTACACACACACATACAAACTCCAATTGGAAAGAGAAACAGACAAATTTAATCAAACAATTGGTTTCTGTTTGTTTTTGATTTAGGGTTTAGTTTTTTTCCCCCCAGAGGGAAGGACTATCCCCGGAAACAAAGACAATGGTTAATTCTGTTGGTTACTTATTGAATCCAAATGACTTCAAGCAGCCAATCCTCTGTTCCCAACAATAACCTACGGTCTGGATAAATTTGACCATTTTGTTTTCAGACTGGTTTGTGCAGGTTAGAACATGACCAAGGCCACCCACCCAGAAGCTAGCGAAACATAATTTCGCCGTATAGAGTTCCCCTCCAAAGAACTCCAGCCTTCCAAGTGACTATGGGTTGGTTGAAACCACAGGGAGCCAATCACATTGAACAAACACCAGGCTCTCATTGCCACATGATTCTTCCCTGATCTACAATCAGCTCGGTAATGTGCCATGACTGTAACTCTCTGGGGAACGGGCAGGGCGATGGAGTTGGTTGGTTGGTGGTGCGGAAGGGGGAAGGGGAGGCAGTGATGTCAGCAGCCACAGCCAGAACTGCCTCTTTTCAGCACATCTTCCTAACGTTCCATTGGCAACTTTCTCTCTAGTTATCTTTCGTGTCTTTCTTGGCCACTTGTGTATCCCGATTGCTATCAGCTTATAATTAGTTACCTCAGCAAGACCTACGATATCCATAAATACTCATAAGATGCCAGATAAATTGTATTGGTTTTAAATTAGAGCTGTGTACTATCTCTCTATGAGCTCCAGCTTATTCTTTTTAATTATCATTTATGGAACGTGGTGATTTCTTTGCGCTCTTTACAAATTCGTCCGACAGCATTCTGTCAGACCCGACAAAGTGCTCCCATACCGACCGAACTTCCCCTCCTCCTCATACACCGCAAGGGTGCACGTGCAAAATCAGAACTCGGATTGGTTCGGCAGGAGGTTTCCATCAGGTGAATGAGAAGGGATCAATTTCACTCCCTGCTTCTTGCCTTTTGAAGAGCAGGGAGGAAACAAAATTGCCCTGCCTTTTCTCTGTAACCAACTAAATGCACCATTTCTTTGGGATTTATAAAATGGCTCCAAGGGGCAAGGAGAAAATAGGGTCTCTGAAAATCCAGAATTATTTCACTGGTGTATACGTGCACGTGTATAGGTGTGTGTGTGTGTGTGTGTGTGTGTGTGTGTGTGTGTATGTGTGTGTATGAATGGTTACATTAGCCTCTGCCATACAGTGGGAAGCCAAAGATATATGGAGTGTGATATGGTCTCCAAATGTACTCCACGTGATAGGCTTTAATTGAAGTGCCTGGGGTTAATTCTGACAGAAGGCTTTAGAAAAATCAAGTATCACATTACATTCTTAGCTAGATCAGGAGGTTGCAGAAATTAAAAGTATTTTTTGCTTGTAAAAATAGTACTCTTTCCTCCTCTTTTCACTTAAAAGACCATGCCTTCGCCATACACCTGTTGGTTTTTCACATTTAAATGTTTCCCTTGGTATCTGGAGTCTATGTTTGTTTATTTTATTTTTTAGCTTGTTTTTAATGAAAGTTCATGAATTTCTTCCCCTCCCCCCCCAATTAAGTCCTTTTTTTTCTTTTTTTTCTTTCTTTCTTTCTTTCTTTCTTTCTTTCTTTCTTTCTTTCTTTCTTTCTTTCTTTCTTTCTTTCTTTCTTTCTTTCTTTCTTTTTTTTTTTTCAGAGCCTTGTGATTTGAGTTCAACTATAAGCCTGGGAAACGTGGCTGTCCTTTGAATGAGATCAGAAGGTTATGGAGGCCAGGATCATGTTTACTAATTCCGGTTCTGTTTCTTTGCGTTCCAGCAACAAGGAGCCGCTACCACCGTGTATTGTGCTGTGGCACCTGAGCTGGAGGGACTGGGAGGCATGTATTTCAACAACTGCTGTCGCTGCTTGCCTTCAGCGGAGGCCCAGAACGAAGTGACGGCGAGGGCCTTGTGGGAGCTCAGTGAGAGGCTGATCCAAGAACGAGTTGGCAGGCAGACCAGCTGACGGGGACCTCCTGTAAGGATCAAAACACACCAAGTGTGTGTGTGCACACTAGAAAACTGCCAACTCTGGAATCTTTCCAAGCTTATCATCTAGAGGGTTTCCATATACCTCAGTTACAGATTAGCTAGTGTTAAACGGAATAATAGCAGTCACAACATAGTGAAAAATGTTAAGTACTAATGGGAAGTAGGGAATTCTGTAGGTTAAAGGGACAATATCTCTTTCCGGGGCTTACTCTTTCTTTTCCTTAGGATTGTAGCCTTTGCAAAGTAGAGCCCTCAGTAAAATGGAGGGCATCTTTTGTGTTACTTTAGAAGTACAAGCCAACTTTTTCATTGATTTCTCTGGCTAAGTGTTTTGCAAATCACCAACACGTAATCCCCTTCCTCTCCTTCCCCAGCCCCTTTGGGGAAGGAGATGTCTTTGAGAATTGATCTTGATCAGGAAATATCTATTTCATGCAACCTGACCAAATTTTGATCGGGCTTGGCAGTAGAAAGGAAGGGGAATCTCAAGTCCCCTTCCTCTCTACCCCCTTTACTCTGGATGACAAATGCCTCAGTGATGCTTAGGAATATGTGGTGCTGAGTTAGCAAATATATACACAGAAAGCAGTGGTCACTCCCTCCCCTGCTGATTAAATATTGAAAAGTATTTTGATATAACAAAAAGTACATCGCACACTATTCCCTAAAAGGCTTAGTTTAAAACCAGGAAAGAAGATCTCAGGTCCTTAAGAATACATAAAAGGTTATCAGGGGCTTGATTCTCCATGAAGGCTCCTAAGAAGGATCTCTCTGAGGTTTATTTTCTCAGTTATTCCAATGCCAGATCCTGCTTGCATGTGTCTGTCCTCTCATCTTTATGCTTTAATAAAAGAACATGCTTGAATATTGTCTTCTGAAGAAAACATTTGTATTGTTCCTTTAAATGTATCAATTTTTCTTTTTTCTCTTTAAAAAAAAACAAGAAAAAATAAATTGCTTCTTGTAGATGCTGTGAAAAGAGGGTTCTTGTATTTTTCACTGAGTTGGGTTGTATTTTTGTTTTGTTTTGTTTTTTTGTGCTTTGTGGCTATTTTCTTGCCTGAAAGTTGTCTCACGCCATCAGCATCCCAGCATCACATCTTCTGAAAACAAAATAAAGACAGGAAGACGGTTAATTGTGCTTTCACATTTCTTGGGTGCCATTTATAGCAAATGAGATATTTACTGAAGATTCTCCCCCTGTTGCTGGAAACTACATGGGACTAGGGGATAGAGAGACAGAGAGACAGAGGGAAGGGAAAAAAGAGAGAGACAGACAGACAGAGACAGAGACACACAGAGAGAAACAGACACAGAGACAGACAGACAGAGACAGAGATACAGAGAAAAAGAGAGGGAGAGAGAAACAGAAAGAGACAGAGACAGAAAGACAGAGACAGAGAAAGAGAAGAGGGGAAGAGAGAGACAGAGAGATGGAGAGACATACAGAGACAGAGAGAAAGACAAAGACAGAGAAAGAGAGAAGAGGGAGAGACAGAGACAGAGACAGACAGGGGATGTGGGGTGGGAGGGAGGGAGAGAGAGTATGTATGAATCAAAGGGCGTGCTCCCCTCTCCACTGCCCTGGGGTTCTGTGTATTTCTGGAGAGAAGTCAAAGAAACATGATCTTGGGAATGTTCAGGATAGATAAGGTGGTTCAGGGCCCAGAGGTATGGATCAGGGGCACAGACTGTGGTGCTCAATTTAAGACTCCATAGGAGGACCTGGAACCTTTGGCCCTTGTGGACTTCAGATAAGACATCTGTAGCAAGCTCTTCCCTCTGACATGGACACCTTGTCAGTGGCCCATGTCCATGGCCTTTATTTGTTTTCACTCCTCTTTGGGAAATGTGCCATTTTCTAAATCACTAGTGGCCTATAGGTCAAATGGTAAATTAATTCATAGACATGACTCAATTGTTCAAATAAAAAATAGTAGAGCATTCCAACCACCTAGATCAGGATCCATTCATGAACATTTCTCTTGTTTCTATTTCATTTATAAACTTTACAGTGTTATCTTCACAACAACCTTTGACACCAGTCAGGAATATGTTATAATCAAGAAGTGATGAAGAAACTGAAGGCCAGAGAGGGCCAGTGGCTTACCTAGGGTCATATGCCTAATACACTGGTATTTAAAGCCAGAATCTAATTCTATTTTTGCCCTGAGACAATCAAGGTTAAGTGACTTGTCCAAGGTCACACAGCTAGGAAGTGTTAAGTGTCTGAGATCAGATTTGAACTCGGGTCCTCCTGATTTCAGGGCTGGTGCTATATCCACAGTACCACCTAGCTACCTTCGCCATTCCTTATGCTACACTACATTTCCTTTTCTTTTTTCTTTTTTTTTCTAACTCCCTGCTTGTGCTTCAAATGTCTTAAATGTGCTTTTCAAATAGTTTTGGTAAATTTCATTTGTCCCATGGTAATTGCATTGCCCCCAACCACATTCCCAGCATGCTATCTCCTTACCCCTTTTCTTTTCTTACTACCTTACTGTGTGGCTTTGGGTAAGTCACTTAACTACTGTGAACCTCAGTTTCCTCATCTGTAAAATAAAAAGGCTGGATCAGATGCTTTCTAAAGTTCTTCCTGTAGGTTCCTTCAGCTCCTACAAAACTGAACTCTTACCTCTTTTCATAAACCCTTCCTTCTCTCCCACCTTCCTCATTCCTACAGAGGGCAACACCATCTTCCCAGTCCCTCAGGCTTGCAACCTAAGAATCATCCTGAATTCCTTTCTATTTCTCATCCCCCATATTCAAGTGGTGACTTCACATCTGCAGCATCTCTTAAATATACCTGCTTCCCTCTGCTATTGTTACCACTCTGGTACAGTCTTTCTCTGGCTCTGTTTCTCTCTGCCTCTGTCTCTCTGTATCTCTTTCTCTGACTCTCTATCTGTCTGTCTCTTTCTGTTCTGTCTCTGTGTTTCTCTCTATCTCATTCTCTGTCTCTGTGACTAGTACATCACCTTCTGCCTTGATTATTGCAATAATCTGCTGGTCAGTCTATCTGCCTCATTTCTACTCGTTCCAATCCACCCTCCATTCAGTCACCAAAGTGATTTTCCTAAAGTGCAGCTCTGAGCATGTCACCCCACTTCCTGATCAAAAAACTCCATTCGCTCTCAGTCTCCTCCAGGATCAAATACAAAATCCTCTGCTTGTCATTCAAAGACCTTCATAAGCTAGCCCCTTTCTATCTTTCCAGTCCCCTTAAACCTTACGCCAGACACATACTCTTCTATTCAGTTACAATGGCCACCTCCTTGTGTTCCTCCATCAAGACACTCCATCTCTCCCACCTCTGGGCACTTTCTGTCTGCCTTCCATGTTCTCTATCCGGAATGCTTCCCTTCTACATCTCCATCTGACTTCCATAAGGAAGTCCCTGGTCCTATTGTGCTTCCATGGTAATACAGTTCTGACTCGTGGACATTTGCATTTCCTCTATAATTCAGCCACCTGGAATCAACACCCAGAATCCCCTGTAGATGTCCATGCCCCTGAAGACAGTGGGATGAGAAGTACTGTCCCTGTTCTTGAGTTTCATGAGATCCACCTGGATTTCCACCCAGCCCAGATGTCTGAGCCAACTCTCTTTTTCAGTATGGACTGACAGAGATTGTTCAGACTGAATACAACCAATCAGTAGGAAACAGCAGCTCACACCACCCTTCACCATGACTGAAGGTTGTGGCTTGTGGTTTCACTCTGCAAAATGGGGTTATTGGTGGTTTTGTGTTGAACTTTACTGAAGCAGGCCCAGCTGCTTCCATTAAAGGTTATGATTAGGCCAGAAACTTTGGTGTGGAAAAGAGCCCAATAGAGACTTTTATCTTCTCTGGGGAATAGCACTTTATGGGAAAAGGAATATATTTCAAATGTATTTATCAATCCCGTCAGGCTATTTCTATACATTCACACACACTTGTTTTGAATTCAGGATTTGGTTTTTCTTTTCAAATTAAAGTCAATAAGATAATTAGGATTTTCTGCTTTACATATCACCAAATAACCAATTAGACTGAATGTCTCTGTTACAGCCTGTCACTAATTTTATATCTAATTCATGGGAAGTGGTGTGTATTTGTTATTGTAGTACTCGGCTATACCATCCATTTCCTGTTCCCTAACCATGGCTATCCCCCAAAGATCCATTCTCAACCTTCTCTATACTCCTTCCCTTGGTGATTTTATCTGTTCAACGGGATCAACAATTTCTAGACAGATAACCCTCTAGTCTATAGATCCAAACACAATCTCTCCCCTATACATACTTCATCTTTCACAGCCTGCTAAACATCTCTACATGGCATCTCAAATCCATTATATTCCAAACAAAATACATCTCATTTTTCATCCCATCCCTCTTTTCTGACTCAAATTCTCCCTTGCTGAAAATTTCTAACTTCTTATTTAACTGCATTGAGAATTCTCTTCATATATAGGTTGGACTACATAGTCGGTGAAATCTCTTCCAGCTCTCAAATCTGTGATTCCATGGATGGTCCCCTTCACTTAAAGCATCACATCTTCCCTCTCCCTCATCTCCATTTATGTTCCTTAGTGAATTCTTGGTGATTCTGTTCTGACAGCATCTCTTGCTTCCTTTCCCTTCTGTCAACTTACCTAGCTGCCACTCTAGTTCAGGACCTCACTCACCTAGATTATTATAATCGCCTCACTTGTATGTTTCAGTATTTTATTCTCTCCAATATGTCCCTCATATGGTGATCAAAATAAATTTCCCCTTTCTGATCACATCACTTTCCTAATTTGAAAAAAAATATTTCACTGGTCCTTTATTGTCTCTAAGATAATGAATTCAGGATTATTCTAGGATAATTGAATTTATTATATGATGACTATGTGTCTAGCACTGTGATGGGTATTGAGAATACAAAGTCAAAAGCAAAAAAGTCTCTGCCATGTTAATGGATAAAAAGAGAAACTCCCTCAGTGTGCTCTTTCATGTTTGAAGTTTTTCATGAAAGTATCCCAAATTATCTTCTCAGCCTTCTTTTACATAACTCCCTTTCAAACAGATCTAAATTTCAGCCAAACTAAACTTATGAGCTGCTCTCCATCCATGGTCCATATTCCGTGACACATATGGTGCCCCAACACCTAGAATCCATTCCTTGCATTATCTTTATCCTCCTCAAAGTTCAGCCCAGTTGCCATCTCTTTTTAACCCTTCCCAGATTGTCATTTTGTATTCATTCACCCACCTCTATGTAACATTCCCTATCCTTCTTGATCCCAAATGGAAATCAACCACCTTGAAAGGAAGGAGTTATTATGTTTCTTAATCTTTGTAGCTCTAGTGTTGACCACAAACCTTTGTGGTGCCATCAACAGTCACAGAATTTGGAAGTTGGAGGCGACTTTAGTAACCATCCAGCCCAACTCACACACAAAGTATTTAAAACAGGGTTATTTAATTACTGTTCTTTCTCTCTAGTAATGATGATTAATGATGGCTTGCATTCCTAAACCACTCTCCAATTTATAAACTACTTTTCTCACTACAACTGTGAGAGGTACAGAGCAAAAGTGTTATTATCTCCTTGAAGCTTGAAGAGGTGAAGTCATTCTATTCGAGCCTTCTGACTGGTGCTACTTTTACCACATCAGGATGTAAGCTCCTCAAGAGTCAGGACCATTGTCTTTAATTTTGTCCCAGGTTCTTAATATGGTCCACAAGTACTAGATATTCACAAACACTTCACTCTGAGAGTTTTAGAGATAAGAATAACCCTGAGAATATAGAATACAATGTGCCATATCTAGAAGGGGTCTTACAATATAGAATATAAATGTCAGATCTGTATGAAAACTTGAACATAGAATAAATAATGTCAGAGGTTCAGGGACTTTAGAGTTCTCCTAAGCTTCCTAGTTTTATCATTAAAGAAACTGAGGTCCAGAGAAGAATCCTAGATCCAAAGATCAGGACTTGAAGGGATTTCAAAAGCCTTTGAATCTAAACCCCCTCTCTTTGCAAATGAGAAAACTGAGGTCCACTGTGGTTAGGTAGCTTGCCCAAAGCCATTAGAGTTAATGACAAAATCAGAATTTGAACCCAAATCTCCTGATTCCATAGCTCAGAGAAATTTTTGCACTACAATGTCAAAAGAATACCCTATTTACTAAAAAAATATATAACAAATCAGTTTAACTATGAGTTCTGATGAGGACAGGTTGCCCAAGTGCAGTTCTTCTCGTTACAACTGCAGGCTGTATTATCACCGAGATACAGCGTGGCTGATTGACACCCAGACCAATGGCATGGTCAGCCTAATTGGCTAGCTGGGAGTCTGGAATCTGTCCCTCTTCTCCACAGAAATACTGCCTCCTTCTATGAACACATGCCTCAGTGCTCACAAAGACTGTCTTGCTTCTGAATGCGTCTGTTTGCCATGTTGTCCATCTCTGGCATGAGGATGTCAAAGGCTTTTTAATCTTGCTGACAGCTGGGCCTTAATGAGATGCTTCTGATCACCCTGGGAGGCAGCTCTGGTTCTCCTCACCATGAGCAGCCTCCTTCCTATTTATTGTTTGCTCAGCACCTGATCTTTGATTCTGTAGGACCGTCCAAATTAGAGCCATAAAGGTCTTTAAAAAGCATTTATTCCAGCTCCTTCAATTCACAATGGGGGAAATTGAGATTTAGAGAGGAGAAATGACCTGTCCAAGCTCATCCAGACAGTAAAGGGTAGAGCTGACATTCAAGCCTCCACTCCACCATTGGGGCTGCTTCATATCAACTGATCTTTCCATTTTTTTCCTAGGGGTTTGATTGGATGAGCAAAAATACTCCTCTAACCAAATAGTTTCCTTATCCATTAAAATGTTAGATATTCCAGAATTTTACCAGTATAGAAGAAAAATATTTTATAATTTGAGTGTCACAGATCCCTTTGACAATCTGATGAACTCTATAGATCTTTTCTCAGAAAAAAAATTTTTTGAATGATTAAAGGAAATGATAAATTTCAGTTAGAAGCTAGTAAAAATGAAGATATAATGTTTTTTCCATCACTGACTCTGAAATCTATCCAAAACCTCCAAAGGAGGCATTTCATAATTTTAGTGTCATGGACCTGGTTAGTAGTCTGGTAAAATCTGTGAACTTTTCAGAAAAAAAAATTTTAAATTATTCAAGCAATACTAAGTTTCAGGTAGAAGTTAGCAAAAATAAAGGTATATTTTTCCCATCCAAGGTCATAAACTCTGAAATCTACCTAAACTCTTCAAGGTGTTCATGGACCCCAGGTTAAACTCTTCCCCCCCCCCCCAATCTAGAGGTAAAGCATTTAGAAAATCTGAATGGACAGTGTCAGCAATAGAATAAAAGACTTCATAAGGAAAAGAAAATCTTTATATTTTTAGCAAATGTTCGATTTGATATTGCTAGCACCCAAGGGTATCAAAGAATTATATTCTAATCTCACTGACTCTAAGAAGAGATGAAATTACTCCCTGGGATATTTGGGTACCTCTACAGAGGTATGGTTGCCTTGGTCTTTTGAAGCAGGGACCATCTTTGAAGTTTCATCCTTGAAAGATAAAGGAGAAAGGATTTTTAAGGACTTACTCATTGCTAGACCCTTTGTTAAGCACCAGAGATACAAATATTAATAAAACAGGGACAGTCCCTGCCCTCAGCGAGCTAACTTTCTGAAAAAGGAAGACAATACATTTAGAGGAGAGTTGAAAAAGGGAGTTTTGTTCTGGGGAAATGGAAAACAAAACTATAATATTTTAATTATTACAAAGCACTGTCCTCATAATGACCTTGCAAGGTATAGGGTCAAATGATATAATACCCATTTTATAAATGAAGAAGCTGATTTGCCCTATTGGGGTAGCCAGCAGCAAATAATTGTGTACATCTAAGGTATATAAAGTAGAAATTGTCCTTTCAGAAGGGAAACACTTAGGTGGGGTTGGGGCAGGGGATAGGAAAGTTTATGTGGTGCTATGTAGCTGACAAAATACTTTAAATATACTATTTCATTTGATGTGGAAAGAACACTAAATTGGGAGTTCAAATTTCTGACTTTCCAATTTTGTTATTGGTTCTGTGATTGGTGAAGATAACTCACTTTATTCCTTAGTAAAAGAGGGATTGTTGTAAGAAAAGTACTTTGTAAACCATAAAGTGCTATACCAAGAAACTAAATTTAATTTAAACATTTTTAAAATCTCTATACTAAAGCTAGTTACTATGTAATGATATTGAAATTGAGTAAATCACTGACCATTCTAAGCTTTAATTCCCTCATCTGTAAAATAGAGTTAATAATATATTCACTAACTACCTAAAAGGGTTCTTACGAGAGAAGGTCCTAGTAAATTGTATAAAGCATGAAAGAGATGGGAGATATGATATCACAGAGTTTTGGATCACTGAACTTATTGGCTGACAATAGACATTGGGAAGCTCTTCTCTCCCTCCAACACCCATTATATGGGTAGAATTCTGGAAAGCACAGAACTCAAGATTTTAAGCAGATATGGAGAGCTGATCTTCTTTATGTTACAAAGGGAGAATTAGAAAGTGTCACAATAGTAGAGAAGAGCAAATGAACTGATTTTCATTTAAAAAAAAAAAAGGAGGTTAGTTTCTGATAACTATAGACCAGGGAACTTGACTTCAATTCCTGGAAAAAAAAAAGCTAAAACAAATGATTAAAGGAATGATTTGTGAGCTTTTAGAAAGGGGAACAGTGATTACCCAAGTCAGCTTTCCAAAAGACAGGTCATATAATGCTAACCTCATTTCCTCTTTTTCAGTATTATAAGAATATTAGATTTAGTAAATGTGTTATGTGTATTTCAGAATCAGAGATTTCAGGAAAATATCTGACATGTAATTTTTGTGAAGATGCATATGTGGGATGATGGTATGGTTAAGGACTTCAGACATAATAGGTTGAAATCAATGTAGCGAAAAGTCTCTTGTGGCGTCCCTGGGATTAGTGTTTTACCTTATTCTGGTTAATAATTTTATCAATGATTTGTAAGATTTATAAAGATGCTGTGCTTTTCAAGTTTTTGGATGATACCCAACAGAGAGACCTATAAAAGGTATTAGATTATAGAGAAGTCCAAAAAGATTTCAGGAGATTATAATAGGAGATCAAATCTCATAATATGAAATAGCAGAAAGATAGGTATAAAGTTATACATTTAACATTTAATAGCTCCACCACCACTATCAACAACAATAAACAAGTGTAAAAATTTACGATCGGAGATGTATGGTTATTCAAGACTTCCTAGAAGAAAAAAAAGAGGCTTTATCAGAATGCAAACTCAAGACCAGCCAGCAGAGAACTTGATGCTAATCTAAGCTTCATTAAGAGATATATAATGAAGTTGATGCTGGCCCTGCTCTTGTATATCAGTCTCAGGAGTACTGTGTTCAGATCTGGTTACTTTTGATAAAGGGGATTAATGTATGAATGGATAGGTATCCTGCGGAAAGCTCAATTCGGGATCCACCTTCTACAAGAAAGTTTCTCTTGGTCCCTATGTTAATGCTCTGTCCCTTTCCAGATTATCATGAATGTAGTAGAATATAAGCTCCCAGAGGTCAGAGACTCCTTAGCTTTGTCTATATTCCTAGCCATTAATCCAGTACCTTATACATCTTTTGGCTCATTCTTACTTGTTGAATGAATAAATGGTAGAAAGACTTGAGATCAGTGTCATAGGAGGATTGATTGAAAAAACCAGAAGAGAAAGACTAGGTCTTGTCATGTGAAACCTGCTTCCGCTTGATGTCAGAACTAGGAACAATGGATTAAAAGTTATGGAGAGGCAGATTTTTATGGCGTGATGTAATTTCCCAACAATCAGAGTCATATGCAAGGGGAATGGGTTGCTACAGGAGAAAAGAGGTGGTTTCTTATTTGAATATTTAAGGGAAACTTGATGACCTACTGTAGCAAATTAAGAGATTCTTGTTCAGCTTGGATAAGATGGCTTTTGAGATCCCTCCAATGGAAAATTCTATAGGCAAGTTATGCAAGGCACTAGAACGATTGAGAACTCTGTTACCTTCAAATAGGAATATACATAGAGGCAATTTACTTTCTAGGATTTTAGATTTAGAAGACACCTTTGAGATCATCTAACCTAAAAACTTCATTTTTACAAATGAAGTAACTGAGGCTCAGAAATAAGAAATAATTTATCTGAGGTCATACAGACAGTAAATATCAGAGCTAGAATTGAAACTGTCTTCTGGATTCAAATCCCAAGTTCACTTTCATTCTGCCTTTTATTCTGTGTAACAAGTGAGGAAACTCCAAACATCTAGGGCAGAGGAAGAGGGGATCTATTGTAAAGAAGTTTTATAAAGCTGATAAAGACTCTTGGTGTCTTTAGGGGCAAAACTTAACCTTTTATAGTTTGAACTTTGGCCACTCAGGAACAGATCTCACATTTATAGCTGCATTCCTATAAAACAGAGCATCCCCTACACCATTATTTCACCTAATGATAAGTTTCCAGCAAACTGATTAAGTAAGAAAGGGCATGCCTGAAATTTCTTATCCACCTACATAATAGTCATCCCTTTAAGAGGCATGAAAAAACCTTCCCTGATCACACGTGCCAAACCATAACTAGAGTCAACGTTTTAAAAATTGAAACGCCTCCCAAAAAAATTGGAACATGAGTCCTTGTATAATTATAATCCCGCTAGCTGTAGTTAATGTTAACTAGACTTCTAGAAAGAGCACTCTGTGTGCTGACCCAAGCCCTTACCTGCCTTCACAGCCATTAGTGTTTTTAAGCTTGACTTGGGGGAAATTACTGTCACTGGCTATAGTCACAAAACACTTCAAAAAAGAATAATAGCTCTTAACAGTTTCTTTGTGGTTTAATAGAAAAAGTCTGGATTTGAATGAAGTCAGGGGATTCATAGCCAAATCCTATTTCTCTTGCCCCTTTCTGGGGAACTCTTTTGTTTAATCTGTAAAATGGGAAGGTTTGATTAGACAACCTCTAAGATCTCTTTCACCTTTAACTCTATGATCCTATGATCATAGAAAGTTAATAGAAAAATAGTTATCTTCATTTAAGAGATAAGATCAGTGACACCAAGCTGAGAGATTAAGTGAATGGTTCTGGGTCACACATAAGTGTCAGGTCTGATTCTAAGTTAGGTGCTAGAATAACATTACTTAATGAAAATTATGTATTATACATAATATGTTGTACAATTATATATAAAATAATATATAATTATACATAATATATTATCTAAAGTGATAGGTACTTAAATATATAAAATTATTGTTTTAATTAATATAATTAATAACATTAATTTAAAATTTTATAATAATAAAAACATGCCATATAAGAGAGATAAAACAGCACTCATATCACTTTGAGGAGTCAAAGACCCAGGTTTGAATTTCATCTGTCACTTCTTATTGTGACATAGGACAAGTCCCTTAAGATGTCTTGCTTAAGATAATTGTATAAATATGTATACATATACTGGATTTAACATAGTTCTACCATGTTTAACATATATTGGACTATTTGCCATCTAGGAGATGGGGGGGGTGGTGAGAGAAGATGGGGAAAAACTGAAACACAAGGTTTTGCAAGCACTAATTTTGCAGTATTATCTATGAATATGTTTTAAAAAATAAAAATATTTAATAAAAAAAGAGAAAAAAGATGTCTTGCTTACCTCAGCTGAAGGAGAAGAAGGCTGACCTTAATTCTCTCCTAAGATCATCACTTTGTTCCTTCCTTTCAGGCCCCCTCCTTCACAATCTAGACCCCCTACTCACCCCTTCTCCCCATAGGATTTAGCTTAGATTAAGATAGGCTAGGCTTGCTCTCCTGATCAATGACTTCTCTCCATCCCCAATCTCCAGGTCCGGGTCAATATCCCCCTATAAACATTGTTCTTCCCTACTACTTGAGAGCATGAATCATCTTTGTGTTTGTCGTTCTATTCCTAGTACTAAGCTCAGCACACAGTAAATGCCTAATAAATGCTTCTTCATTCATTCACTTTAAAGTCCTTTCCAACTCTAAATCTGTACCTTCTCACCACTCTTATTTCTATTAACTATTTAACATTTTCAAATCACTTTGCTCACAACCACCCTGTGGTGTAGGTAAAACAAATATTACCCTCATGTTACAGATGAAGAAACGGGCCAAACTAAAAGGAAGGTTCACATTCAAACTCAAGGAACTGTCTTCATCAGTATGAGTACCCTCTCCACACAGACGCCATGTGCCTTACTTTGAGAAAGGATTTTTATCAGCTGCTTCATCCCTTGTTAGCCAACCCTCTGCAGTGGGTAGCTCTGCAGACTTAGCTAGGCTGGTCTCTGGACCATGGACACATTGTCCGTTTTCGAACTTATCACCAGAGCCTTTTCAGCTTGTTGGGGCCTTCCAGAGCTTGCACTCTGATGGGATATATTTCAAGAAGTCATGGTCTTCTCAAGGACTCAAAAAAGATGTCAAAAGTGGATCATGGACCAGACTTGGGTGTCATTTTGTCCAACCTATTTATTTGGCTCCAAAATGATTATATGACTCACCCAACATCACACAGAGAGTACATAGCAAATGAGTAGATCATTTTTTGGAGGAAAATTTGGCCGAATTTAGACTACCATGAGGTTTTTTTTTTGGGGGGGGAACCGAATCTGTTATTAATTACTCAATGATTAGATGTTTGGTTAAATTCAAAATGCTTTTAAAGTCATTAATCTTCATTAATGTTTCAAAATGGTTGTGTGTATACACAAAGCCTTGTTTCGGTCATATAAATACATCCTAAGGATCTTTCCTCAAATCATATGGTTTCTCATCCAAGTGAAATAGTCCACTAACAAATTAAATATGATGGAAAGAACATTGACCTGGGACTTATCTGTATTGTAGTTATACTATCAATTGGTAATCAAGATACTTCCTCTCTCTGGGCTTCAGTTTCCCTGAGATGAAATGAGATGATTTCCACAGCCTCCTAGTCCTAAGCTAAGGAATCTCATCACTTTGGATTTGGATGAAGATGGGAACTGGGGACTGGACTTGCAATTTCATCACCATAGGGAACACCCCGATGAGGAAATTCTCTCTCTGAATGCAAATCAACACCTTCTCTACAATTTAGGAAGGAAGGAAATAAGCATTCATCAACTGCCATACTAAGCATTTTCCAAATGCTATTTGATTTGATCATCACAACAATGCCATTTGACTGTTGAGAAAATTGAGGAAGGAAAAAGATAAATGACTTAGCCAGAGTCACCTAGCTAGAGAGTGTCTGACATCAGATTTGAATTCAATTTGAGATCAAGATTTGAATTCCTGATTCCAAACTTGGCACTCTCTCCCCTCTGCTATAAAGCTGGCTTTTCTTAAAGATTTTCCAAGTGCTTTGAGAAATTAAGTCAAGTGACTTGTCTAAGATTATATTTTAACTCAAGTCTTTGGGGTTCCAAAGGCAACTTTCTTGTTATGATGCTCTGCTGTCTTTGACCATTCTACGTTTTCTGTTCTAAAATTCTCTTAAATATATATTAAAGCTGTCTTCTAGCTCTGAGATTCTATGAATTTCATGAAATGCTTTCCCCAGCCAGCCCAATGTACTTATCCTACCTAACCAGTTTATCATCATCTTGATTGATATCATGTAAGTGAGAAAGTCTAGACAGAGCTTTCCTAGTCTGCTCCAGGTTTAGATAGTAATGATTTCATCTGGTGCAGAAGCCCAAATGCTCTCATATCGAGAGTGCTGCTACATTGTGATTGCTCTAAATTTTAAGGAATCTAATGGTGTCATTTCCAAAGCAATATTTCTAGATATTCGCATTCTTAACGATACAAAAGCACAAAATTAAAAACTGGGGAATAAAGGCAATGGACAGAAGTATGTCTGAGAAAGATAGAAAAACTAGTAAAAGAGAAACTAGGAGGGGTAACATAGGACTAATGAAAGTGATTTGGTTTTTAGAGTCAGGAGAAGTGGGTACACATGGGGACTCCGATGCTATTCTTGTGTGCTTTTGTCAGTCACTTAAGCATTCTGATTTTTTAGTTTCACCATTTGGAAAATGGGGTTAATAATATTTACACTTCTTACTTTCCAGAGTATTTATTCTCCTTACTTATCAGAGCTATTGTCAGAAAAATGCTTTGGAGATCTTAAAATAGGGACTCTTAATCTTGTTTGAATCATGGAATAAGTATTATTGTAGTTTGAAGGAACTGTTATATTTCTGTTTAGAGATGAGGGAAAATAAAGATGAATTTTTTCACCCTTAAAGTTCAAAGACCGAAGAAAACTATCCATGGATGTCGCTTGGAGAGGAGGATGTTCTGCGGACAGCAGGAAAATAATCTTGTAACACCATAAACATGTTAATTATATTTATTATGTCGCTGAGTACACTTTTGTCCTTCCCCAGGACAGAAGGACCTGAAAGGAGTCAGCATACATGATAGATCATTAGATTTTCAGTAAGAACACATGGATTTGAATTCCTTAGATACTTATTGACTGAACATGCTCTGTTAGCTTATTGTCCTCATCTGTAAAATGGATCCTATGATACCTATAGCTACTACTTACTTCAGGCACATGTTCTTAGGATCAGAGATAATATACAGAAAGCTTTTTGCAGACCTTAATTGTTCTCATCTGTCAAATGGACGTGATGATACCTACAAGTTACTTCAAGCACATGTTCTGAGGATCAAAGAGGTAACATATAGAAGGCTTTTTGCAGACTTTAAGGTGTTATATAAATGTCAAGTGCTTTTTTTTTATGTTGTTAATATTCTCCACAAAGTATTGAGGTAATAAGTAAGAGGGACCTTTCTGAATGAGTGCCTTCTCTGGTGCAGAATCTTCCTGGCTTTTACCCACCCCTGTTAACAAGACATTTTGGGAAGGGTGGGCTCTGGCCCACAGAAGGGGCAGAGCCTCTAACGAGGTCCTTTCTAACGGGCATTTCATGAAGTTGCCCTGTGCTGTAGGAGAAGAGATTGCTCTGGCAGGGAGCAGAGGAGTTGTAAAAGTGACAAGGTGTTATAAATGTCCCCATGATGGAGGCCAGTTGTTATTTGCCGGGTAGTGAGGGAGGATGGCTAATGATGTGCAGCGTGTAAACTGTTTGCTGCTCTAATCCATCTGTGAGGAGGGGAGTGAAGAAGAGGGGAGAAATGCTGGAGAAATTACTTGGACAGCTGGAGATAAAGTGGATACTGATGGAGTTATCCAAAGGTAAAGTCGGCTCGACGAGGAGTGCTTGTGAGCAAGCTCAGACCCGGCAGACAGACTGCTTTTGCTCTTGGACAAAAGGGACTGATTAAATGCTCCCGCTCCGCTCAGCATCCCACCTCGCAATGGCATTGCTGACAGGCCAGATGCCCTGGTCTGCAATGCTTTTGGGGCAAGGCCTACAGGGAGCTGAGGCTAAGCCCACATAAAAACCAGCCTCCCAAATTACTCGGGAAAACTCAATCCAGTGCTGAGCAGCCATTTTATTAATTCAGCTCTCTTTTATAGGCCTTTTATATGGGACATTAACCATACAACTCCACTACCTAATTAAAAGGGGCTCTTATCAATTTGCTGGACAGTTGCTTATTAAAAAAAAATAATAAAAACACCACCCTGAACCAACTGCTAGAAAGAGGTAAACACTAGAGATTGCCAGGCGCCCCAATGAGAGTATTAGTTTATAATCACCTCTCCTGTAAACAGGCTATAAACTTGTAAGACAACAGAGCTGGAGGTGCTAGAAGAAAGTTTCTGCTTTCAGAAGCCTTCCCCCTCTTAAACCATTCCTTTTTCATCTCTACCTGGTGAAATCCTTCTCTTCCCGCAGGCTGCAGCTCACCACCTCCCCCTTGGAGCTTTCCACGGGCATCCATGGGGCATCCAACCAGGTCATGTGCTTCTACTCCCCTCCAAAAAAAAATGGTGAAAATAATCTCTCTCTTTCTGAGTTTTCTTAGGGCATTATGGAGGCCTTCTCCTCTACCCCTGTCATTATCACATTATACCTAATAAATTTACTAGAATATATGGCTTTTTAAAATATATGAGTATAGTGCTTTCTGCTGCTGAAAATATCATACTTCTTCAAGGACTAAATGTACAGGAAGAAAAATGTCTCTTTCAAGAGAGTTCCCTGATACATCTCGTGGTGATATGTTTAAATTGGGTTGCCCTGCTTACTTCTGGTGGCTGGCTGGTGGCCACACAAAAGAAATATGCAATTGTCTTTCTCCCCTTTTTCAGGGAGGACATGCTTCCAGGAGCTGTAGCCTATAGATATAGCCTGACGCAAAGAAGAATTAACTACTGAGTGGGATCACAAGCCAAGTGAATGAAGTTGAAGGAATAGACACAGTCAAGAGCTTGCAGGCTAGAGGATCTATGTATCTAGGGTCCAAGATGAAAGGGCACTTTGCTCCCTACTTTTCCCTACTGGGATCCTTCAGCACTTGCTTCTACTTTGCTTCATTTTAAAATCCATAAAAGCAATGATCTCAAATCTTCTCAGGTCCCATTATACCCCATACCCTGACCATGTTGGATTGAGAATACCAAAAATAAATAAGAGATGGAAGATCGGGCTCAGATCAACTCATCGGTCAGAGACCCAGAAGTTCCTGGTCTGAGGGGCTCTGCCACTCACCTGTGCAACCCTGAGCAAATCAAAGGCAGGACCCCCTCTGGGATCCATTGTGAGGATGGAGATCAGATATGGGAATCCTATGGCTTTATCACACATGTCCATTTAATGAGGCAGTTCAACAAACCCTCAGAAACCTAGTTTCTTCTTATTCTTTTGGCTAAATCAAAAGAAAGTAGTAATCATCAAGAAGCAATTGTGGTACAATGAAATAAACACCAGATTTGAAATCAGAAGGCTTGGACTTAGCTCTGGCCCTTATTAGTTCTATGACTCTGGTTAAATCTTATAACATTCTTGGGTTATAAAATGGGAAATAGTAATACTTACTTTGCTTAACTCAAACAGCAGTTGAAAATGAGATTTGTTATTATTATTGTTATCAAAATAATATTATCAAAAGCAAATCATGATTTTGATAACAATAATATTCATTCATTTGATAGATACTTATTGCCTGCTCTGTACACAACACAATGCTAGGCCCTGGGGGAAAATTTTTAAAGTCTAGATTAGACAACTATCTGAGTAAAATTCAAGTCACACTCTGGCTCTGTGACTGAAAAAGTTATTTAACTTATCAATGTCTCAAAAACTAAAAAGTACTACTCATTGGTAAAGAGATTTTTCTTGGTGGGAGTTCCCCATAGAATGACTCCCTCCTTCCCCCTAAAGATAACTCCTGCCTTCATGAATCCCATAGTCTGTTAGTGAGGGAAGACATACACAGATAACTACTGCATGAATGGCAGATGGGATTACAGGATAATTACAGAGGTGAAAACCAAGCATGCTGGGAGGTCTGTGGGAAGGATTGTTACTAAAGCCTTGCTCTTCTTAATATCTGTTTTGATGCAATAACTCAGACAGAAGTTAACTGACTTTCTTCCCTTCCAAGTTGAGAGCCTCCCTCCTCTAAAATTGGTTGCAGCTTGGCCCATCCCTCTAGGTCAAATATTTATTTACCAGCTTCCCCCTCCTCTCCAAACAGGGAGCAGCAGGTTCGTCTGGGGAGTCACATTCATTTTGCCTCTGGAAAATCAAGGGATAAATGGCTTCCAGGTAGCGAAGTTGGGCACAGCCACCACACTGTTAGCCTGGAAATGAAAAACAGGCCCAGTTCATGTGGACGAGGCCCAGGGCCCCTCGGATGGGTCCGGCTCACAGCCAAGGCAGCAGATCTGCCAGAAGCTGACAGCAACACTGGCGGAGGCAGGGGCCCAATGTTTCTGGATTCCGACCAGCTTCCAGGGTGAAATTTGCAGTAAAGTCTGACTTCAGCTTCTCTTCCTGTGCCCACCTAGGCCATGGCCTGTAGGGCCATTAGAAATGTGAGCCAGATCCCCAAAGACTGTCCAAATGTAGTTTATTCAGAGGGCCAGACAGAGGGCTCAAAAAGTCTGGTCCAAGGAGATCAAGCTGGCCCTTAAGCCTATTGGGGATTTCCTGGACCCAGGGGAGTTACCCTTTATTTTTCATAAGAAGCAGCAAAAGTCTGAAGCAAGCATGTGCACACCTAGACAAAGGAGAAATAAATCTTGTTTTCTTCTGGTCATCTGACCAGGGAGAAAAGAGTTTTGGAATATAGGACTTCAAGGAATCGAATGGAGGATGGCAATGAGAGTGTGGCCAGAACTCACCAGCATCAAGACCAAGTGTTCTTCCGATGCTTTATAAAAACTAGGAAAAACTCTCAGAGTTGGGAAGGGGCTTCAGGAGGCTTCTAGCCTTTTCTAGACATAAGCAGGAAATTACATAGCCTCTGTTTGAAGGTATCTGATTGTATAATAGACTCTGGGGTCAAGAAGACAGGTTTTAATCCTGCTTCAATCACTTTCTAGCTGTGGGACCCTATTTAGCCTCTCACAACCTCAGTTTCTTCATCCATAAAGTTAGAAGGTAGGACTCAATGTCTTCTAAGGTCCCTTCCAGCTTTAAATTTACCATCCAATCATCCTTTGATGATGGAGAAAGTATGCTTGAGCCAATCTGTTCTAACATTCTTAAACCAATGATAATCACTACCAAATTCTGGACACATTTTCTCTTTAATTTTCCCATCTGTCAAATGGAGCTAATAATACCTGTGACACCTATTTCCACAGTGGTGTTGTGAGTGTCAAATGAAATAAAATATTAAAGTTCTTTGTCAACTTTATAAAACTAGACAAGCGCCCCATACTTGCCATCATCCTAGTACATAATGTGCTTAACATATATATGTTTGCTGATTGACTGATGTTATAGGATAATTTACATAGCACCCAGAGGATGATTAGGATGCTGAAGAGCCCTTGGGACTATGCCAAAAATAGCCCTTCAATGAAACACTTAAAGACAGCCATCATAGAGGTCAGTGATCATCTCTTCTCTCCCTTCTCTGCCCTGTATCTCAGGGCTCACAATTCATTGTTAATGGTACTTAGAGTTAGAGGCAATACTTATGACCACTCAGTTCAATGAACCTATTTCACAGATGAGAAAACTGAACCATAGAAATTAAATGACTTGACATGAAGGCAGCAGTTGTCCCCAATCATCTCCTGTCTGTCTCCACCTACCCTTTCTCTGAATCAGATTTTCCCAGTTCTTTCAATATGGAAGTTTTTTTCATTGTGAGAGAGTGTGTGTGTGTGTGTGTGTGTGTTTTAAATGTGAATTTGTCTATCTGTCTGTATGTCTGTCTGTCTATCCATCTATCTATTTATCCATCTATCCATCTATCATCTATCTATCTACTATCTATCCATCTATCTATCTACTATATATCTATCTATTTATCTACTATATATCTATCTATTTATCTACTATCTGTTTTATACAATATAGGTATATAATCAAATAATTAGTTTGAACGCTTTGTTTTTCCTCTTAACTTTAATATTCAACAACTACTTATTAATTGCCTACTCTGTACATGAAGCTGGGCTAGGTGTTGGGTCTCTTCATAGTATGGTTTCTACAAAACAGGATTGATTTTACCATTAAGAATGCTCTTTTCCCAATGACATCATCACCTAACTCAGGATCATGGTTCATTAGCCTTTGAGGTCCAAGGCCAATGAGTTTTCCATGAATTGGTAGTTCAGTAGGGCAAAGAAAAATATTTAAGGATATAACAGTATAAACAAGAGCCACCATATTCAGGAATAATAATAATAATTTTCTGGCCATTTCCAAACAATGTTGATGTGCATATTTAATCCCACTTACCTTTCAAGTTCTTTTATAATTAGCTAGCAAGTTCCTTGAGAGCAGGGAGCCTTCTTGCTTGCTCATATTCATGTGCTCACTCCTTAGCACAGTGCTTGGCACATAGAAAGTACTTAGTAAATTCACAATAACAACCTTACTACGTGCCAGCCACTGTTCTAAATGCTTTTACAATTAGGTGTTATTATTATCCCCATTTTGCAGATAAGGAAACTAAGACTAAGAAAGATTAGATGGCATTTCCCCCAGGTTCCCACAGCTAAGCAAGCATATGAGATCAGATTCAAGCCCACAGAGTTCTAACAACTGTATCACCTATTGTGGCTGCTTTGATACATTCAGGAAAAAGTGTTTAGCACTGTTTAGTATAAGGAGATTTTTTTTTCCTTCTCCATTAGAACTGGCAAGAGATGGGCTCCAGATTCAGATCCCTTTTGCTCCCAAGTTCAGCTTCCAAAAAACAAGTATTTCATTTACAAGGCTCAGGGCAGAGAAGCTACAGAGCATTCTACCCAGGAATGGAAAAAAAGGATTGGATTTAACATCAGAAGATTAGGATTCAAATCCTGACTCTGTGTCCCTGGGCAGATCATTTTATCTCCCTTTCTCTTCAGTTTCTTTATCTGTAAAAAGGGCAAAGGAGAAGGGAATTGATGATCTCTCCTGAATCTCTGTCCCATGCTCCCTTGATACTTTCATCTTAGGATATCTCCCCTTCATATTTGCACATGCCAGGGAATCATTTTATTGACCCAGGTGCCCAAAGGCACCATGTTATTTGTAAGTCACCAAACTTGGTGGTTAAGCACAAGCCACCAAATTAATCATATTTATGCTCTCAGCCAGATTTCAAATGAAGACCCTGGAGATATGTGGAAAATTAATTTATTAAAAAGCAATAGCCTGATAATACAAACTAGATAGAAGAAATGAATATGTTCAAAATCTTATAAAACAGTTGGCAATCATATAATAGAGTGTTCACTGTCAATTTAGTGGCTTGTCTCATTATACTCGGCAAATAGGAGTAAAATGGTGTATTATTCATGAACCAAGATGCTTTAATTACTTTTAGAGAACATTTATTTTTCAAATGTAATATGTGTTACATTCATTTCTAAATGTAGTCCATTTTGCGAATCTCATCTTCCTTCCATAATACTCAGCCCCAAAACAAGAGTGCCAGTTTAGTGCATGTAGATAAGGTCTAAGAACAATGAATTGGAATGGGAAAACAAAGAAATACAAAAACAAACAAACAACAACAAAAACAACCATAACACATCGAGGACAACGGCAGCAGCAGAGCTATAATTTGGGTGGACTGACTAGATCTTTGCTTAGGGTCACTGAATTTGGAAGGGCTTGTAGCAATCGGACTGCACCGTGACCTAGTTAGTTGTACTAATTATTTCAGATAGTAAGGCATCAGATGCACTGCTCTCCACCCCCCAATGGCTTTTCCATTGCTTATTTCTGTTTTCTCCTCCTCTCCTCAGAAAAATATCCTAGGCCCCTCTCTCAGCCTGATGACTCATTTCATGTTGGTTGGCCTGGTTACAAAAAATCCTTGTTATGACTCTGGTCAAAGGATTTCATTTTGACTCAAAATTCTGTTACTAGCTCACCTGTGACCACAGACAAGTCCCTTCTAACTCTCTGGGCCTCAATTTCCCCTTTGTACAATGAAGGCATTGGACTAGCTGATGTTTGATTGAGTTTAGCTGTAAAACCTATAATCCTGTCTTCCAGACGACTACTGTCGATTGTTTCTCCACTTACAATCAGAAATGAGACCAATCCAAACCTTGAGCCCATCCTGTTAAGTCCCCAGTGAGGAGCAGCAGCCAAAAGGCCTTCAAATCAGATTGTTGAGTAGTTCTCTTTGACCTCATTTCTCTGGTGCTGTAAATCTAAAAAAACATTCCCTTCCCCCTCGCTTGGCCCCCCACCAGGGTCCAGATTTCTTAATAATGCTGATAGGTTGGTTAAAAACAGGAGCCCTCCTCAGCTGACTTCCCTGGGAGTGTTATGAAACACAAGGTCAGTTAAACTCTATGGCCCATTTCAATTAAAATGTTTTCCCAGATTTATAAATAATAAACCAATCTTGCTTATAATCACAGATAACCCCCTTCCTTCTTCTCCTGAGGGTCACATTGTCACCCACGTTTGTTTGTTGCAGGCTGTTGATCTCCATGCACTGAGATAAAACAGGTCCGTAAATAAGAAGACAGAGAAATACAATTAAAGTATAAATCTTTTACATCCATTAACATTTAGGGTCCATTAGATGGCTCTAACCAGAGCTAACTAAAAACCCTATAGTATTTATCTATAGTTTGAGAGGGTATGGTTTTGATTCTATTTATTATACAAATGTAATTTAGCTTTGTAAATCTTCACTGTAATTGCTTAATAATAAGTATAACCTTCCATGATATAACCACTGAAAACTATGGGTCTGAGGGCTTGATGTTGTTTTTGTTTTTTGTTTTTTGTTTTTTGTTTTCATGGCTTCTTCCCTCTTTTGTCATCTGGCTTTGCAGAGATGAGATGACAACAGAGAATCATAGAAATGGAATTTCAGAGCTGGAAAGTACTTCAGTTAATACTTAGTCCAATTTATGCCTGAAATGGAACATTTCTATAACATACATGCCAATTAGCTTAGGAAGGAAGGAAGAAAGGAAGGAAGGGAGGGAGGGAGGGAAGGAGGAGAAAGGAAAGGAAGGAAAGAAAGAAGGAAGAAAGAAGGGAAAGAAAGAAGAAGGAAAGAGGGAAGGAGGAAGGGAGGGAAAAAAAGAAGTAGGGAAGAAGAGGAAGGAAGGAGGGAAAAAGGAAGAGAGGAAGGGAGAGAGGGAGGGAGGGATGGAGGAAGAAAGGAAGGAGAGATGGAGGGAAGGAAGGAAAGAAAGAAGGAAGGAGGAAAGAAAGGAAGAAGGGAGGAAGGAAGGAGGGAAGGAGGGAGAAGGAAGGAGAGAAAGAAAGAAGTAGGGAAGAAAAGAAGGAAGGAAGGAAGGAGGGAAGAAAGCAAGGAAGGAAGGAAGGAAGGAAGGAAGGAGAGATGGAGGGAAAGAAGGAAAGAAGGAGGGAAGGAAGAAAGAATACAAGAAAGAAGGAAGGAAAGATAGAAGAAAGAGAAGGGAGGGAAGGAATGAAGGAAAAAGGAAGAAGAGAAAGAGGGAAGGAAAGAAAGAAGGAAGGAGGGAGGAAAAGAAGGAAGATCATAGTCTGTTTCCATCAGCATCCAAGGGAAGATGGTGAGCAAAGTTGTAGAGGTGGTAGTTCTACCTGCCTGGATCCTGCTGTCTCTTGTCTCTCCCTCACTGTGCTTTGCTACCTCAGCTGGAATCTCGTAAGAATACTCTTAGGAGTAGCAATTAGTTGACAATTGATGCACCTAGCCAGGCCATGCTTCCCCCAGATGATAGTTATGAGGACTAACCTAGAAAAATCCATGGTTTGGGGAAGATTACCATCCTTAAGGCTCTTGCCAATGAGAGTAGCTCATATTTCTAAAGGGTAACTTAACAGTAAATCCACTTCTTATCGTATAACACTGAGTTTACCAGTCTCCCCAAACCTATCATTTCAGAAAGTCGGGTCTCCTGTCTCAGGTGAGGCAACAAGCATTATTTTCTTGATCACTGTTAGCCAGAGAAACAAATATGTAAAAATGAAGCTGCAGTTGAGTATGAAAAAGCTTGTGTTCATCTGGAACATTAAGCAACATGGGTTTCTCATAGGAATCCTTCCTTCTGAACTTGTGTTGTACACAAATAGACACATACAAATACATATGCACAGGTTGTCATTTAAAAAAGCCTTAGTACAGTTTTTAGTTATTAAAGTACAATCCTTTTGGGATAGCCTAGAAATGAAATACCTTATAAAACTTAGTATTATATTATTTTAATTTTTTTTCACTAACACTTTTTTATACCTTTTACTGCTTTTCCTCCTCTTGGAAACAAACAAAAAAAATCCCAAACATTTGTGATAAATATGCATGGTCAAACAAAATGCCCACATTTTCTACAATCAAAAGAGTATGTGCCTCATAGTGACCGCCAACCTGAGTCCATTACCTCTCTCTCAGAAGTATGTAACATATTTTGAATATCTTAGAGTTATGGCCAATCATTGTGTTTCATTTATTTACAAAAATCCTTCTTCTTTGAGGTACTTCAAGACAGCTATTATATTTCTCCCCAGTCCTTTGTTTTCCAAGTTAGATACCCATAGTTCCTTCAAAGGGTCATCACTTGGCACATCTCTTCATCACAGCTGCCCCTTCTTTTTGCATTATCAACATCATTCCTACAAAGTGGTCATTCTGAGCTGTCCCCTATCCTTAAGGCAGGGTCTAAATAGGGCAAAGAGCAGCAGGGCTCTTCTCTCCCTCCCTTATGGAGGATGCACACCTCCCTTAAAGCAGACTAAGCTTAGACCTCAGCTCTTTTGGCCGCCACATCAATAATGCTGACTCAGATAGAGCTTTGCCTACCTTGTCACTAATTCCCTGAGAAAGGGGTGGAGAGAGAGAGAGAGAGAGAGAGAGAGAGAGAGAGAGAGAGAGAGAGAGAGAGAGAGAAACACACACACACACAGAGACCGAAAGAGAGAGAGACAGAGAGAGACAGGCAGGGAGAGGGAGAAAGAGAGAGAGGAGAGGGGGAGAGAGAGAAAGAGAGGGAGAGGGAGGGAGGGGAAGAGAAAGAGAGAGAGAGGGAGAGGGAGAGAGAGATGGAGAGGGAAAGGGAAGCAGACAGAGACAGAGACAGACAGACAGACCATCAGAGGGACAGATAGAGACAGAAGCAGAGACACGCAGAGTCAGACAGACAGACAAAGGGACAGAGACAGACGGAGAGAGAGAGAGAGAGAGAGAGAGAGAGAGAGAGAGAGAGAGAGAGAGAGAGAGAGAGAGAGAGAGATGCTTTCACTAGCCTGATGTCCCAATCATACAGAAGAAGCACTTGACTGCTTGAGAAATAGCATTCCCCTTAATTCAGTCATCGGGTGAGCTTCGAGAATTTGGCACTTGGTGAACTGGCATTAGGGAGAAGGGAAAGAAGAGTGTTTTTGCCTTAACAGCCCAAATATTTCATGTAAATGTTTCCCAAGGCACCACTTTCCCATTGGAAGTAATGGGTGGACGTTTGCAAACTGCTCCGGCATCCTCACCACAATCAACCAATGTTCATTTGTTCCAGCTGGAACAAAAGAAACTGCCTTAAGCATTTATTAGTAGGGGGGAAAGAAACAAACGTTTTATTTGAATGTGCCTCAAAAACTCCCCCCACCCCATTTTTTTAATGTAGAAAACATTTTTTTAAGAAAAAAATAGTAAGGGGCTATTGAGACACATCCAAATGAAACACTTGCATGCTGACACAAACATTAAAAAATAGAACACTCAGTGTCTGAGAATTTCTGAGAAAGAAAAGCAGATAATGGAATTTAGAGCTAGAAAGGACCTTAGACATCATTTAGTTTAACGTTCTGATTTTACAGATGAGGAAACTGAGACCCAGAGCAAGGTCACCTTTAATCTAGTATGTAGCATGGGAGGGATTTAAATCCGAAGGGATTTGAACTCCCAATTCAGAATAATTTCCTGAATATTTATAATTATTTATTTTTTCCAAATCCACCTTTTTGGGTTCTATAAAGATTAATTTTTCAACTATTCTGTCTTCCCTGGTCTGTTTGAAAATAATGATCTCATTTGTGGCAGAGGAGATTTCCATTCATCTCCTGATGGGCTTGGGTGAGAACCTTCATTCTTTCCACCACATACAACTTGCTCCTACCAGTCCCTTTGTCCATGTTTGTCCTGACTAAGTATTTATTTATGAAATGGCTACCCAGCACATGGATTAATTATGCAGTTGATTACTTTTGTTGTGGTTATAAAGTTAACTGGAATCAAAACATTTTTTAATAGATTAACATGTTTGTTCTAAAAATTACCGGGCTGAGAAATGCTTTGGTTAATTTAAGACTAGTCTAATTACACATTAAAAGATAAGATAACTAATTTGATGAGTACAAAAGGCAAGCTTTTTTACACACATGAAACATTTTTTTAAGTCATTCTCTTGACTGAAACATGCCATTGTGTCCCAGTATTTGTGGTCTTACTGGTGGCTCCATGGACTTGCTGGTGGCTTTGTGGCTTTACTGGAGGCTCTTTCTGCATGTTCAATATTCTCTAAAATGTTCCTTTTTACTCATTGTTTGTTCCAGTTAAGTTGGCTTATTTGCTGTCTCACAATATTCTATCTCCCATTTCTATGCCTTTGTATAGGCTGTGCTCTATACCTGGAATGCATTCCTTCATTTCAGCTTCTTGAAATCCCTATCTTCCACAAAGCTTCAGCTTAGGTGACATCTCCTACTGAAAGCTCTTCCTGATCCCCCAAATTGTTAGGGACCTTTCCCTGAAATTACAGTATATAATAAACCTTGTATTGATTTATTTGTGTCCTCTCCAGGCAAATATGAGTTTCTTGACCTATTTTGTTTCTATCTCTGTATCTTCATCACTCAGAATAGAGCCTGTCTTGACCATCTGTAGATGTATCTCTCTGCATTTAATAGGTACTTAATACATGCTTATTCTTTACTTTGCCAGAATTCTTCCATTTTTTTCTCACTGATTTTTAATTTTTCCAATATCCTTCTGGTTTTAAAAGTATTTTAAAATACTAGTCCAGATTCTTTTTCTCAATTAAATCCTTTCATAATCTGTGACTTTTTTTTCCTAGGAATTTAATTCTCTCTGCAGGACTATAATATGAAAAGAGCTGATCAGGTCTATATTTCCAGGCTTGTTTTCCTCCCCTAAAGATTAACTTTACTAGAGTTTGGCTCCTTCTCAATCCTTTTCTTCTCATTTTCACTTTTTCTTTTTCTCCCCCCCTTTTAAGGACTCATATCTCATTCAATAGGGCATCTTTTTCTGTTCTCTGGAGATAGGAACGTCAGCTCTGTGAACATGTTTTAATTCTGCCAAGCACTTCCTACTTGAATTTCATATGATGTTCAGACAATGAAATTGAACTAAAAAGTCCTTTCAACTTAATTCACCATGACTTGTCTACAGAGGATATTGGACACTCAGTCAATTTGGCCCCAAAACATCACTCAAACATCCATATATTGCTCTATAGACAACACAGTGGGTGGGTTGATTTAATTCAGTTGAATTTAACAAATAACTTTTGTTATATAAAAGCCTAGGATCTAGTGCTAGCAGAGATTTTTATAGAGATCAGCCTGGCCAGTGTTCTCATTTTGAAGGTGAGACCCAATCACGGGAAGCAACTTCAATTTACCCAAAGTCACACAGGAAATAAATGGCAAAACTGTGATTAGAACCCAGCAGCAAGGTGAAGTAATGGATAGAACTCTGGGCCAGGGCCAGTATCAGACATTTACTAGCTGTATGACCTTGGGCAATGCACTTAATCCTGCTTGCCTTAGTTTCCTTATCTGTAAAATGATCTAGAAAAAGAAATGGCAAACTGCTCTACTATTTTTACCAAGAAAACCCCAAATGAGGTCACAAAAAGTCGGAAATCAGTGAACACCAATCTTACCCCACTCTATGTTCTTCCCACTATGCTACTTTACTGCAAGTGGAAATTTGCTTGGTCCTGGGAGAAAATAAAACATTCAAAAAGATACAATCCTTGCCTTCCTTGATCTTACAATTTAGGTGAGGGATATGTATATACACAGATAGCTACAATACAAAATGGAACCTAGTAGTACATTGCAAAAGCTCAAAGAAGTATGGACAGAGACTAGGGAGGGATGACACTCCATTCTTCTAAAGATGAATTGATATAAAAGTACACCATTATATCCACAGTGGCTATAGACTCATTGTTTACTCTGTATTGAGAAAAATCCAGACTGATTAAATATTATAGTTCAGTTATTGATACTTCAAGGACTTATACATTCATTACTATGGTTTTAAGTCATCACTATTTCCTATATCAATGGGGGAAAAAATCACAGAATCTCTGATTTGCAAAGGATCAATCCATACCCGAGCAAGAATCCTCTCTCTGGTCTCTCCAATCAGTGATCATCAAGTGTTGTTATATATCTACTGTGAGTTAATCACTTAAAAAAAATTATTAGCTTGTATTTTTAATTTAAAATTATTTCTCTTTGATTATGGACTTAGTCTTCAACAAATCTAACTATTTCAGTATATAAAGGAGAAGAGTTGTTGTAAAGCCATATGTATGTACTATTTTAAAACAATGTGCTACATGCAACACAATAGGACAAAAGTTGGATATGGAAGATAATAGTAGCAAACATTTAAATAGTATTTTCAGATTTGCAGAGTACTTAACACTTGTCATCTCTTTTCATAATGATAAAGATGATGAAAAGAATTCAGATTTTGGTGGTGCCTTAAGGTTTGCAAAGCACCTCCCCAACAAGGACAACTCTGAGCCACAGATAGATTAGAAATCACTGTTTAATTCAGATCCAGACCACAGTATGTGCGTCATCATATGATAAACATTAACAGCACAAGAGACCAGCCACAGACCACAGGGAGGAGCCATCAGGTCCTGGACCACACTCTGAGAACCACTGACATATTACTGTAGTCAAAGAGCCTCCCTGGTCGAGAGCTTGGATTCAATTACATCAACAACTGACAAATAACCATCTATTAAAGTTTACTGTTATTTGAAAACAACCCAGCCAGCAACATTTTAAGCCTGGGGTCTGCCCACATCTCCAGTCCAGAAGCTCCCTATCTCCTCCATTGTCTGTAGGATGCCGCCTCCATCAGTGTAACACACCCTGCTCTGGAGGCAGATCACTGGGTCTTATGTTTTGTATTACCATGTGACTACAGAGGCCATGGGAGACCTCCTAAAGAGAGGGTCCCAAAGGCAAAGTTGTGCTGGCTTCAATAGCAGCATCCTAGCTGTGTTCCATGGTTCACAAACACTTGTGGGTGGGAGATGTGATCCTGACAAAAAGACCAATAGCAATCCTTGGAGGATTGATGGATCTTCCTACAGCCATAGAGATAGAGGGACAGATAGAAAGATAGATGAATAGAAAAATAAATAGAAAGATAAAAAGATAAATAGATGGATGATGGATGGATGGAAAGATAGATGGACAGATATAAAGAAAGACAGAAAAATAAATAGGATAGAAAGACATAAATAGATGGATAGATAGATGGAAATAGATGGAAAGATAGAAACATAAATAGAAGGGTAGAAAGATAAATAGATGGATGGATGGAAAGATAGCTATAAAGAAAAAAGATAGAAAAATAAATATGATAGAAAGACATAAATAGATGGATGAATAAATAGAAAAATAGATGGAAAGATAGAAAGATAGAAAAATAAATAGAAGAATAAAAAGACAGGTAAATAGGTGATTGGATGGATGGAAAGATATATGGAGAGATAGAAAGAAAGATGGATAGAAAAATAAAAAAGGATAGAAAGATAGATGGACAGATATAAAGAAAGAAAGGTACTGGATAGAAAAATAGATAGATAGATAGATGGACAGATAGAAAGAAAGAAAAATAGGTGTATAGAAAAATAAATAGGATAGAAAGACAAGTAAATGGATTGATAGATGGATGAATGGAAAGATAGATGGAGAAATAGAAAGATGGATAGAAAAATAAATAGGATAGAAAGAAAGGTGGATAGAAAGATAGATGGACAGATAAAAAGAAAGAAAGATGGATAGAAAAATAAATAGAAGGATGGAAAGCTAGATGGATGGAAAGCTAGATGGATAGAAAAATATATAGATGAATAGGTAGTTTTAAATGTGTTATTGATATGCATGTAGAGATATATTTGAGTCTAGATATAAAAATATAGAGATGGAAAAGCACATAGATATAGATATATAGATTTAGTTATATTAATATATACATTTAGAGATATTAATATGTATATATATTGATATATAGATTATATATAGTTATATAAATGGAAATATTTATACCTAAGGACAGAAATAGAAAAAAAAGATAAAGATATATAAGCATAAATATATATTCTTTGGAGTTGGGAGAACTCTGGATTAGAATCCCAGTTCCACACTTAATAGTAATATGACCAAAAGTAAAATTACTTACCTTCTGTGCCTTGGTTTGCTCTTATATAAAATGAGGATAATAATTTTCATAATACTTCACAGGGTTGTTGTGAAATTAGAATAGGATAATGTGTCTAGAGTGTTTTGCCAAATTTAAAGTGTTATATAAATGTCTGCTGCTTCACAGACAAGGAAATTGGAATCTAGAAAGGGAATGGTAAGTGTTGACATTTACATGTGTGCTAACAAAGTGTCCCCCAAATCTTATTGCAATTTTAAGCCATACATACATATATACAATATAATACATGTGAGTGTATGTATGCCTGTGTTTGTCTTTCTTTGTCTTTCTTCACATCCCTAGCACAGTGCCTGACCCCTAGTAGCCCATTTAATAAAGACTAGTTGACTGACTGACATACATCTATCTATATATCTATATATCCATATACACATATGTATGAGACTTTGTGCACAGCATATGCGGTCTATAACTATCTCTATAGTTTCTAGGTCAGCCTTTGCCTGGGTGATACGGGCCAATCACTCCCTTTCAATGGTCTCAGATCCATCACCTGTGAAATAGCCCACATGTATGGGGTTTGGTGAAGGATCCCACAGATAGAATTCTTGCAGCAATCTCCTGAGGTCAGTACTGCAGGATTATTTTCTCTGCTTTTCAGAAGAGCTGATAAGAGAAGGGAAGGGCTCCATCCTACTTGCGTCAGAGATCGGAACTTAGCCCACTCCAGACTCAAGGCTACTGTTCTTTCCCTTTGTCATAAGCATACATTGGTTAGACTAAATGGTCTCTTCCAGCTCTGACATTCTCTATTCCATAGGTCACAAATCATCGTTCACTTTGCCCTAAGATCCCTCCCAACTCGGACAACCTTTGAGCCTTTGACTTATGTGGGGATGCCTGGAAAAGACTTTAATTTATAATGGCAACGTCTCCCACTGCATTCAGGACCATCTCCGGTCGTTCTGATCTATGTCTTGACATTGGACCCACATGGCTCTGGAGGGGTCTTGCCCAACCCTCCCTCACTTAAATCCTATTCACTTGCATGTCACGACATCAGCATGGACCTCTTTGAGAATGAAACACCACCACCACTATCAACCACCACCACCATATGTGGCGATAGACACGTCCTGCCCAGCTTAAAAACACTTGGTAATTTAGCCATGTGTCTCGTCTCTGTTTCATTCTCATCCTGCTGCCATGACTCCTTATGCAGGAAGCTTTTCCTGATTACCCAGCCCCATCAGTTACAGCTTCCCCCTTCATCAATCTCCTTGCACTAATCTTGTATAATCTTCTCCATTGTCTGTAAGACTGTATAATAGTATATGCATTAGTCAAAAATTAAAAGTGAGGATCATCTGAAAGGGCACTGGAGAAGAAAGTAGAGAGTGCAAGTAGATAGCAACATATTAACAGAGGTAACACCATCACCATAATACTAAAAGTATCACCCCCTGACACATAATATATCAGGACTTGCAAAATATTTTACATATATTATCTCATTAGACCTCAACAGTTTAAAAATAAAAATAATAAAAATAGTCATTACTTACAAATATTATTAGTAGTATTATGAAAGACATGAAGATGAGAAAGGACAGATTCTTTTATTATAATCATTATAATAATTATTTATTGTTTTATTAATTTTCATTTTATAGCCAGGGAAAGGACGTTCAGAGAGCTTAGGGGACCAATGGTCTCAAAACTAGCAGGGGACATAGGTCAGATCTGAAGCCAAGATTTCATAACTCTGAGCTCCACATTATTTACTGCATTATATATCATCTTATTAATGAAAAACTGCACAAGAGAATTGGTGCAAAGGTTGTTATCAGGGAGATGTAAGATTGGAAAAAAAAAGGGTTGATCATTTGGATAGAGCTAAAGTTAGAATCAGTGGATGAGTCACCAGTCCTGGAGTCTGGAAAACTCATCTTCATGAGTTCAAATCCAGCCTCAGACACTTCCTATTTAAGTAACTCTCAACAAGTCACATCATCTTGCTTGCCTCAGTTTCTTCATCTGTAAAATGAGCTGAAGAAGGAAAAGTCAAAACACCCCAGTATCTTTGCCATGAAAACCCCAAATAGGGTCATGAAGAGTCAGGAATGCTTAAAATGATTGAATAACAAGAGCTAACCTATAGGCAGGTTCCATGCTTTGTAGGTATCCAGACAATGTTAAAAGATAGAACATAGAGAAATGACCCATCCTTTTAGGAGACTGATGTCCCTTTGGAGGATTTATAGCAGAGCACAGACAAGAAACACAGGAGATGAGAAGGAGTGGTTAAGTTGCGACATGAATCATTGCGGGGAGAACCAAAATTGATAAGAATGCAGGATCATTAAAGGGTTCAAATGCACTTATCTGTGTTTGTGTCTTACTCTCTTATTGGACTGTGAGCTCCTTAGGGGAAGAGGGCCTCTCCTTTCTCAATTCTTTCACAGTTCCAGGCACTGTGTTGGACACGTTGGAGTCTCCTATCTTCTACTTCTGATCCACAAAAATAGACTTTAAGTTCACAGATTGATGAAAATGAATACTGGGTCTAGAGTCTTCAACAATTCATCTCTCTCTCGCTCTCAATATATACATACATACATATATATGTACACACACACACACACACACACACACACACACATATATATATATAAAATAAATGATTACATACACATACATATAGTCTGGGACCAGGTCCAGAATTCCTGCTGACTGTGTTAACTGTACAATAACCTTCGTTGAGAAAACTGCTACATGCTGGATTCCAGAAATTTGACACACCAGGTAATATTTTATGGTTCACTATCTTAGGCTGGTTTAAAATCCCTGCAGGTAAATAATCTCAGGACTGAAATACTGATTTGATCCAATTCTCCAGGCACCATCAAAGTGGGGCAGTGAGAAGAGTTAAAATGTGGAGCGCAAAGAGGCAGTATGGAGCTGTGGGACCCTGGCTCTGGAGTGTGAAGATCTGCGTTCTAATCATGTGCATGAGGATTATTGGTGCAACTTGGGATAACTCAACTTCATTGGGTCTTCATCCTTCCTCTATAAAATAAAGGGGTCAAACTGGATTGGCTCTTTGAGATGATCATCTACAGTTCTGGATTTATTATCCTATAGGAACCTGACTTTATTGCTTCCTAATCATGTAGTAGAGGAACTAAAAGGGCTCCTTGGAAGAATTAGATGAGCTTGTTAATGATGAAAGCATCAAATTCTTACATGGATAGTTCTTCAAGGGAAAGCTAAATAGTTAAATTGGGAGACACTCAAGGGAGGAGGGGTCAGTGACAGCCAGGGAAGGGCAATCAAGCTGGGCAATGACCCGCTTCCACTTGGGGCCAGGACTGCTATTTCCAAACTAAGGGAATCCCTCAGGTTCCTCAACACCTTCAAACTAGTGAAATCCATCAACTCCTTCACAGAGGTTCAGGAACTCATACACCTAAGCAAAAAGCAAAGAAGGAAGAAAACAAATGCTTGTTTTTTACATTCCAGGCAGCGTGCTAAGCACTTTTTACAAATATTATCTCATTTGACCCTCATAACAACCCTTCCAAGGTAGGTGCTATTATTGTCCCCATGTCGCAGACAAGGAAACTGAGGCAAACAGGGGTTGTGACTTGCCTAGGGCAATGACTCAGCCTGGATGTACACTATTCTGGTGCTCTGCCGAATCACCAGGTGGTCCAAGTAAACACAAGGCAGGGCTAAAAGGATAGCCAATGATGTCTTTTGGAAGTTTTCTAGTCATGGTGGCAGGATAAGGGAATCCATGATGTTTTAGGATTCCTGACTTCATGCTTAGGACACTTCAAGAAGCTCCTGAATCAGAGCAGTTTCTGGAGGAGCTTGAGTGTCAGCGATGATTCCAGATCAGAACATCCAGATATGTTTTGTAAGAAAGGGAAAGGTCATTGGTTTCCCATTCTTGGGTTTATAGGCAGGAAACAGCAAGAGAATAGAAGTTTCTAACTCAGGATGTTCCAAGTATAGGTATTTCCAGAAATGGGAGGGCTGGGAGTGGAGGGGAAAAGGTGGGTTCCAAGGAAGGAATCAAGCAAAAAAAGAAAATGCTAGGAAAGAAGAAAAGGACAAAAGTATGGAGCAGGAACTCTATTGGACAATAAAATAAGTTACCATTCACTTACTTCCCAGGTAGATACCTGAGAAAATGGGGATAATTAGAACTATTCTACCTACCTCCCAGATTGTGTATGTGTGTGTGTGTTGTGTGTGTGTGTGTGTGTGTGTGTGTGTGTGTGTAGTGCTTTGTAAGCTTTAAATTGCTATTAAAATTGGAGCTGTTATTATTATTATTTGAGACTATAATGGTGTCTCTTTTGGGAGGGAAAGACTTATGGAAACTTCTGCCACTGCTAAATCAAGAAATTGCCTTATTTTTCCAGCTCTGTCTTAAAAAAGTTGCCGGATAATGAGAAGTTAAAGCCATTCCCAGCTGGGGCAGTTGGGGCAGTTAGATGATGTATCAAAGCTCCAGGGTTGCAGTCAATAGGATCTGAGTTCAAATCCATTCTCAGACACTTCTACCTGTGTTATCCTGGGAAAGTCACCTAACCTTGTTTGCCTCAGTTTCCTCATTTGTGAAATGAGCTGGGGAAGTATGGTGAACCACTTCAATATCTCTGCCAAGAAAACTCCAAATGGGGCATGAACAATCAGACAACAACAACACAACAACAAAACTGGGGTTACACGGCTACGGTAAGACAGAAGCTGAGCCTGATTCATCTTAAATATACCTAATAAATTTTGACTTGAATCAACAATACTTATTTGGGATACAGTTGGATTATAACCAGAGTAATAGATGATTTTATAAAGGAGACTTCCGAAACTATTTAGTACAACTCCTTTTTTTTTTTTTCCAAAAAAGGAAACTGCGGTCCAAAGACCAGGAAGGGATTCATCCAAAGAAATACAAGTGGGGGAGTCCAGACTTGAATCCAGACCTCTCTGCTCCTGAACAATGCTGCTTCTCAGAAGTCCCTCCTAGTCTCAGCATCCTGTGGTTCCTATGTCTTACATTTTTGATTATGTCAGAGATGATCTTTCCAGAATCTCTTCAGAACTTCCCGTCTCCTTTCCCTGAATACTGACATGCCCCTTGGCAGGTTTTAGGGCGCTGCCTATTCAGTTGATAACATCTGTCTGCTGGGCCATTTTCTGCTTCTTCCTCTATCTCAATCTTATTATGCTTAGCTTTGAAACATTGTGCACTCACTCCTTCTGAGGGGAGGGGAGGGAAGGGAAGAACTGAAGCATTTCTTCTCTTGACCTCTTATTCCCCGGGGATCCCCAGCATTATCGAGCTAATTCTGTGGCTTCAGGGACTCCATTTGGAAGGCTCTTTTCCTTTACCCCTGCTCCAAAGATTCCTAATAGGGATTTTCTTTTCAAATTAGCAGGGAAACGGCTGTTTCTGTAAATTCAAATATTCCAGAATCAAGCCCTAGTTTCTCAAGCGTCAATAAATACTTATTAAACACTTCCTATGTGCCAGGCACTGGACTAAGGGCTGTGGGTACAAATACAAAAATAAAAAAGAAGCAACTGTCCTCTCAAGAAACTTACAATCTAATTATGGAAAAGGCAGGGAAGGAGTCAGAAAAATCCCCAAATAGTTGAGCCAGATAATAAATGAGAAGTTGTATGTTCTCCTTCAATGGAAGGTTTAGAGTCCATGGCTTTATTTTCCGTTCAAAGAGTTGGAGGGTAGTGATGAGCTATACTTGCCAAGGCTGATGAAATCTTTGCAGGATAATGAAATTTTCCCAATGGGTACAAAGTCAGAGAAATCCCATGGTAATACAGCAGATTTCCATTCCCCTTCTATATATCTCATCTATTTCTAAAATTGTTGCTAGGTTTTTAGAATCCCTTTGCCATTTGTTTTTGAGAACTGGCCACTGGTCTTTGGCTAGTCCTGGACTTCCTTACTTCTGAGGGATTCTGTCTTTTCCGGGTTGGGAATCCCATTCTCTGTATCTTTCTGCCAAGATTCTCCCTGGAAAACACAACTGACTATCATTTTTCTAATAGCTATCTTCAGAATCAACAGACTTGGGGCTGGAGTTTTGCTGTAAGATCATAGAACTGGAAGGGATCTTGGATCTAGTCCAATCACCCCATTTAACAGATGAGGAAATTGAGACAGTGAGCATAAATGATTTTTCAACTAAAAAGTAGCAGATTAGAACCCAGATTTCTCTCCTTCAGTTCCAGTGCTACATTTCTCTTTACCATGTCCAAGAAACCTCTTCATTTTGGAAGATCATTTCAACCCTGGAAACAATATTTCAGAAATTCTATCTAATAAATGTTTGGTAGAATCTCTTAGAACTCCCATTTAACTCAGAGGATACCCAGACCAGCCAACAATTCATTCCCCATCTCTTTACCTCATTACCCATCATTACCCACTATTATTCAGGCTCACTTTTGGACTGCATCATGGCTCCACTTTGGAGCCTTCTTCTGTTCCTTTCCCTGGCTCTTTCCAGATTCATTTTAAGATGCCCTATTCCCCTTTAAAATGTAAGTTTCTTGAGGGCAGGAACCGCCTTTATTTCTGCTTATATTTGTATTCTCAGCACTTCCAGTGCCTAGTCCATAATAAGCGCTTAGAAAATGCTTGTTTTTTGAGTGACTGATTTAGAACAGAGAATCTTCAGAAGAGGAAGAAGCACAGAATGTCAGAGTTGGGAGGGCCCGTATAAACAGACTTGTCGGTCTTAGGCCAAATAGGGGAAGCGATTTGCCTGAAGATACACAGGAAATAAGTGTCAGGGCCAGGATGTATATAACAAGTGACCAAGCTTCTATCATATCATCCTGCTTCCTTATTCTAATTCTTGCACATGGTCAACATTTTCCCCAGTGACATTCTTTGACTTTGAATGTCTTGTGGGTAACCCACTCCAAGTACGGGAGCCTACACTCCTGGTGGTCACAACCAGTTGTATTTTGGGTGTTATTTTATTCTCTGTAGGAGTCTGAGAATTGCTTTTCCCTCAACATAACAAGGCTGAAATGCTGTCCAAAGAAACCCTCCAATTGTCTTCCTCTCCTGCATCTACCTATTGGCTAGGATTTCCACACGCTAGGATTTCTATCACTGAAAAGGTGATGTCAAACATCATTTTATGTTGGTTTCTAAACAATTTCCCAGGACTTTTTTCATGTCTACCAACTGTGTTCATATCACAAAAATATACACACTTACTACAATTAAGGGATCCAGGAGCACTAGATCTATGAAAGGACCAACATTCCCTCAGTTCAAATTTTGGAAAAGAGAGCACTCTCTCCTGTTTACAACAGTACAACAGTATCAAGGAAATCCTGCTTTTTTTCAGAGGGAATGAAAACCAAGTTCATGTTCGCTTAAAGATTATGTAAAATTTTGAGATTTGCCCAAACCATCACATCCCTCATCTTCTCTGATATTCATAATAAGCTTTGTGATCCTTACTCTCTGCAATTCATACTAACTTGCAATTGTCACAGAGCTGGTAAGGATCTGAGGTGGGATTTCTGACTCCATGGCCAGTATTTTATCTACCATATTAGTTTGTCTCACTTAGATCCTTTTTATAAACAATAGTTATATTTCTTCAAGTGACCGCTTTCTGGGATTGGTGTAGGTGTTGTAAAATAATTATATCAATTAATAATTGATAATTAACAATTGATAATAAAAATATCAAACTCAAATAGAAAGGGTCCCCCTTAAACCCATCCATAAAGATGGACTCAGAAAATCATAAATTAACATTATCTAAGTCTTATTTTTATTATTCTCTTAAATACATTTTAATCTAGTTTGCACTTGGAAGAAAGCCATGTATTTTACACCTCTATTGTAAATAGCTTGTGCTCTTCCATAGGGGATTAGACTAAATACCCTCTGTTCTCTGAGGTCTATCCCTAATATTCTTCTGCAGGCTAGAATTGTAGACTCCTTTTAAAGAAACTGTAACTCTTTGGATTATCTAATTTTTTTAACTGAAAGGAAAACCAGATCCTCTCTCCTCAGATCACAAGATTTAAAACTAGAAGCATACTTAGAGGTACTTTGTTCCATCTCCTTCGTTTTTACAGATAAGGAAACTGAGGCTATGCCTTTCACATAATCACATAGATAGGAAATCACAGGCTCACACATTTAGAGCTTGGAAGGGCTGGAAGAGCCCATCTCTTATTTTATTTTATTTTATTATTTTTTCTCTTATTTTATTTAAGAGAAAATGAAGAGCCTAGATCACCCAGTAATTGGTAAGTAACAAAGCTGGGTTAGAACTCAAATTTTCTGATTTCCAAATCTAGGGCTCTGTTCACTGCACTACACTGCCTCTTCTGCTGGCATTTAAACATAAACCTCCTGATGTTTAAAGAATATAAGGGATCCAATGGCCTGCCTGCTGTCCCATAGTAGGAATTAAATCCAGAATCTTTCAGAAATATGAATTGCATTTTTCCAAGAGAGGGAAAACTTTGCTGCCATTCCTCCTGCTTTACTGATGCTCCCAGACTCCATTTATTTCTGTGCCTACAGGGACCTCAGAAAGTCTGCCTCAGAATATCTCCCTTTTTTTTCAAAAGAAAGCAAAACTCTGGTAGAAATCCAAGGCCAGTGTGGGGTTATTTATTGTTGTTAATATTAGTGCTGGTTGTTAACACCGGGGCACCGAAAAGGCTTGAATTCAGCCCCATAAAATACAGGACAGACTCCTGAGCCAGCTCCAAGGTCTGTCGCCTAGGGATGGGACTCAGGGACAGAGGCCAGGCACTTGGTTTTCTCAGGGCAGGTGCCCCTGGCCACAGCAGCCTCTGTTCCTAGGTGCAAATGAAGGCAAATGAGAGCCTCGGAGCCACTGTGAGGGAGCTGAGACGAGAAGGAACTTACTTGCTCAGAGGGTCTCATTCCAAATTCTGATCCCAGTTTCTTTGTTTCCATTGCTGACACTTCCCATTCCCTCCTCTCTACCACATCCCCCATTTTTTTATTCTTCCAGCTTGGAGTTTTATTTTTGTGCCTTTATTTTTGGGTTTGCGGCTTCCATCCTGGGCAATGATAGAACAGAGACTTGTCTCCCTTTAATGCACTTGTATCTCCTGTCCCAATCCTGGCAATGACCTTCAGCTGGTTCCCAAGTGAAGCGGAAGCTGGCTCCAAGAGGGCAGAAAGTCATGTGGTAGTTGGTTGCTTCTTTGGGGCTTAGTAGGGCACTCTGGTCAATTAGGGTAGGCCGGCACTCAGTGAGGTAATGTGATTTAAATGGCTGTCCCTTTCCTGATTTCTGACACCTGGACTGTCAGGAACAGAGACCAAAGCCCATTTCCCTCAAGAATTACTGGACATCAACTACTTTGTAGGTAGATGAACTAATGGCTGGCATGGAACATGGGTAAATTAATTATAAAGAAATTAAGAAAGGGAGACTTTAAAAAAGTGCCAGCCCTCACATATAGTTATTACAGAATCACAGAAGGGCTAGAGTTTATTCAGAACAGCTCTTTTCTCTTTAAAATGAGAGGAAGTCACTGAGACCCTATGGAGGACACAGTTAATATGTGGAAGTACCCAGGACTTAAACTTGGCTCTTGGGATCTCAACTCTGGCATTTTTCTACAGTTTCATTAAAATTGTGGAAAATCATGGAATTCGAGGACGGGGAAGGTCCTTGGAGATCATTTAGTCTGACCCCCTCTTTCCATAGTGGATGTAACTGAAAGCCAGAGAATGGGGAGAGAAGAGCCCAGAGTTTGACCTATAGATCATGAATTTCCTGTTCCTGCCTTCTACGTCCTGACTCAGTCTTTGTCCTGTTGGATATTCTGGGATGGGAATGGTGGACTTCTTCACAGAAAGGCACTTAGCAAAGACTTATTGGTTGGTCACAAAACAATTTGGTGCGAGAACTAGGACAAAAACTATGGAGTATTTGGACTGATGATAGCTTGGTGTCCCAGTAGATAGAGTGATGGACTTGGATCAGAGGGCCTGAGTTCAATTCTGGCCTCAGAACTAGCTTTGTAACCTTTAATAAGTCACTTAACCTCACATGCTAACAGCACGGTGCCCATAGCTATCAAGAGAGACATTATGGCAGTGGATGGAGCTTGAGACTTGGGAGCAAGAAGAACTGAATATGTCACTTACTGGCCGTGTGACATTGAGCAAATAATTTAATCTTTGTACCTGACTTTCCTTCCCTACACAAAAGAATATAAAAATAGCATTTCACAGGATTGTTGTGAGATTCAGATGAGATATTATATCTATAGTTTCACAGACCTTAAAACACTAAATTGTAATTGTTGTTTAATCATTTTTTAGTCATGTCCAATTCTTTATGACTCCATTTGGTATCTCCTTGGCAAAGATACTTATTTGCCACTTCTTTTTCTAGCTCATTTATACATAAGTGGAAACTGAGGAAAACAGATTTTAAGTGACTTGTTCAGAATGACATAGCTAATAAGTGTCTGAGGGTAAATTTGAATTCAGGAAGAGAAGCCTTCCTGATTCCAGGGCCAACACTCTGTCCACTGGGCCACCTATGCTAGCTATTAATATTATTATTATAGAGGTTATATGATCCCACAGCTCAACCTGTGATGGGAGCATCAGATTGCACATCACAGAGAATGAGGATTCAGCTTTTATTTGGAGGGTAACTTTCTGCAAAGAATCCAACTATTCCCATAGCAGAATATCCATCAGGGCAAAGATTGAGTCAGGATGGGGAATGCAGGGTTGTTTGTCACCCTCTAGAGCCAGGACAAGATATTTGTGATCCGTAGGCCATGGTTTGAACATTTCAATCCCCCTCCGCTTCCAACATCACTGGAGGCTCTCAGATGTCACTGGAACACATGTGACTTGGCTAATAACAAAATAAACTCCTATGGGCCATAAAGAACAGAGTTTTTCCAGCATTAAAATGTTTTTCTCATTTGCTGGTCACAGTTACCACGATCCCAGCAAGTCACCGAACCCAAAAAAACCTGGGAAACTGAGAGCCCTTAGAAACTATTAAGAAAGCTAATGGGCATCTCAAAACCCAGGAGAGTTTGTCAGATAGCCTTTGCTTTGGAAGAACAAGGTTAATCATAGAATCAAGAGGGCTAAGAGACTGCTGGGCTCAATATCAGGAAGATCTGAGTTCAAATTCTGCCTCAAATAAATGTTCCTACGGAACTCTCATCAAGTCACTTTACTGAGATTGATCTCAGTACCTAATCTGTCCAAAGGTTTCGGTTCCACCCCCCATTTTGGGGAGGGGGCTGTAGAACCTTGTCTGATCCTAGAAGAGCAGCTGTTGGAATAGCATCTAGCCGTTCTGACTTTGAGTCTGGCTGGATGGTAGGTCACAAGACTTCTGAGCAGAAGGACCTTGTCAACATGGAACAGGTGTAAGCTCAATTTCCACCACTAAGTGAAGGCTCCAAACCATAACATAGTCGGGCCATCATCAGAATACAAATGAGGGCAGGAACCTCCATCTTAGCTCCTGGGTATCCAGCTAGAGGGGACGTTCCCCTAACAATCCTAATCTTTTGGGTCTTAAGAATTGGAGAAAAGGTGTCCCAAAAGTCATAATTCCATTTCAAAGTATGAAAACTGGCCATGTACAAATCCTCTGGTTTAAAGCTACGCCAAAGACACACATCCCAAACTGAGCTTATTATAGACCTAGGAGGGATGTAAGAGATCAGCTTTCCCTCTACACCTGCTCCTCTTTCGGACTGGACTATTTCTATCGGTGGTACCATATTTGTCCATCCTTCCATGGTCATAACCTTGGGGTTATCTTTGACTGTTCCATCATTCTCGCCCCTCAGGTCCAAGCAGTTGCCAAATCCCATAGATTTCATTTCTGCCTCATCTCCTGCATCTGTCCCCTTCCCTCTCTTCCCATGGCTGCCACTGGAGGGAAGGCCCTTATTACCAACCCTTCCCTAAACCCCTCTCTGGAGATCTCCCCACCTCCTCTTTCTATATTCTAAGGGGGAGAATATATTCTATATTCTAAGACTAAGTTCTTCTCCTTGATCTTCCAGAATAATTTATCTCATTTTTCTCTTCTTGAAAATCTCTAACTGATTTTCCATTGATGACTCTGGACTGAAAATATACAGGATTGTATGATAAATGTTTTAAAGGATAAATGGCAGAAATCAGGATACTTGTTTCCTGAACTGCACCGAAGTGCAGTGGATACAGACCTGAATTCAACTCCAGCCTCAGATGCTTACTAGCTTTATGACTCTGGAAAGACACTTAACTCTGCCTTAGTTTCCTCATCTGTAAAATGGGCTGGAGCAAGAAATGACAAAAGACTCCATTATCTTTGCTCAGGGGCTGGTAGGTGCTTGATAAAAGTGAGTTTGTTGTACTGATTGCTCCCCACCAGTGAGTGAGCTCTGTGAGGTTAGTGATGGGGTCTGGTGCACAATGTATATTCTCCCGCATTGTTTGGCACACAGTGAGTCTGCAGGCAATGCTTGGATAAGTCATTTGCTGCATAAATAGCCGGGCACTGGTGATCCTTTGATGACATCCCCACCGTCAGGGCTTCTTCCACTCAACACAGAAAGCTGCCTGCTTCCCTTCTGGGCCCACGTGGGGCCGGCCAAGTGACAGGTGCACAGAAGGAGATCCGGGGTTGCTGCTGCTGTGGATGGGGAAATGATTAGGGCAGCACCCTGGCCCCAGAGGCAATTTCCTTGACACCCCCATCAGTCACCCTCAATCCGAAGGTCTGCAGCAGGCAGGAATCTCTCAGCTAAATGAACTCTCTCCTCTGGCAGTTGTGAGGGTCAGTGTGAGGCTTCAGTCTCTCATTAAGTGGGGAGCGTGGCGCTGTCAAGAGTCATTCGGGTTCTGTAGCAGAAATATTCTGTACACATGTAGGGAGGACCAGAATTCCTGAGACTGAGGGGGGATTGTTCCTGAGAACTGCCTCTCCTCTGCCCGTCCATCTGTCTGTATCTGTCTCTATGTGTCTCTCCCTTCCACTCTTTGTTCTTTTCTCTGTATCTATCTTTGATCTTCTCTGTGTCTCTCGGTCTCTCTCTCTCTCTCTCTCTCTCTCTTCTCTCTCTCTCTCTCTCTCTCTCTCTCTCTCTCTCTCTGTCTCTCTCTCGTCTCTCTCTCTCTCTCTCGCTCTCTTTCTCTCTCTCTGTCTCTCTGTCTCTGTCTCTCTGTCTCTCTCTGTCTCTCTCTGTCTTTCTCTGTCTCTCTCTCTCTCTCTCTCTCTCTCTCTCGTCTCTCTCTCTCTCTCTCTCTCTCTCTCTCTCTCTCTCTCTGTCTCTCTCTCGGTCTCTCTCTCTTTCTCTCTGTCTCTGTCTCTCTCTGTTTCCTCATCTGTAATATTGGAATAATAACAATATTAATGATCTACCTCCCAAAGTTATTGTGAGGATAAAATGAGATATTTGTAAAGTGCTTTGCAAACCTTTAAGGTTAAGCTATAAAAAGGCGAACTATGATGAGGATAGTGATAGAGATGATGGTGATGATGATGATGATGACAGTACAATCCCCAAGACCTGGAGTGGGGAAGCACCTTACTTGAGGTCACAAAGCTAGTGAGTGGTCATGATATGACTTGCATCTGACGCTTTGCACTGCCACATACTGCTCTTGGGGATCACATATGTGAAAGAGATCTGAAAAGTTTAAAAGTGCTAAATAAATATATTATTGGAGCCTCTGGCTGTCCCCGAGATTCAGTATTCTCCCTTTCCACATCCTCCCTTAAGAAACTCAGGGTATTGATTTTTTTTGCTTGGAGCCATCTAACATAAGGTGACCTACATTAGTCAGGACAGTTCTGAAATTCCACTTCTGTTCCTCTTAACAGTGTGTCCCAGCCTTCCCCCGCCCCAAGATGCCCCACACTAGGCCCTGTGTCTTCTTCCTTCCTTCTTTTTTATCCTTCCCCTTCACCTATCTCAGCAAGACTCAGCCCCCCTAAATTAGACTCTCAGTTTCCTCATCTGTAACATTGGAATTACTCACATAAAACCATAGGTTAGAGCTAAAATCATCTTCTTAATTCCATAATTCCCATTCCAAATTCTTAGAGTTTAACTAGCCTAAACACTTAATTTTACAAAGAAAGAAACTGAGGCTTGAACTCTTCTGATTGGTCCTTTCTTGTCAGCTTTGCCCATCTCCCCTGGATTCCCTGACAATTTCCCGGGCTGAACATCATTCTAATCATACATGCCAGTCCTAAGTCCTGATCCAACAAAAGAATAATCACGGTACATTCACCTTTATCCTGCCATTTTCATCAGATTAGTCCCTTTGATGAACCTAAAATATGAACACAACTCATAGGATCATAGGACTGAGAGCCAGAAGGGTCATTGCTATCAGCTGGTCAATACATACTCAAAATGGGTCTTGCTTTTCTTGCTTTCTCAACATAGAAGGAGAAGTGAGAAAAGAGACAATTTAGAAGAACTGAAAAATAAATTGAATGGAAAAATATCCCTGGTTATCAGTAAGCTAAGTCAACAAGCATTTAAGTGCTAGTCCAACTTGTTCATTTTATACGTGGGGAAACTGAGGCTGAGAGGCAGAGGAAGCAAGTAAATTATACAGGTGGTGAGAAGGAAAGCTTATTTACTCAGACCTCCATTGGTGGGAGATGGAGATAGTGTGAGTCAAATGGTGATGGAACATTTCTAGGTCATTTAGAACTGGTTTCCACTGGTAAGGTAATGAAAACCAGTCTCCTCTAGATAGCCCCAGAAAATTGTTTCCAGGTATGAGCTTCTCTGGGAGATGCTCAGTCGTGAGAAGACAGTGGTATTCATGGGGAGGGAGGTGGAAACCAGCAAAAGCACCAGCAGCAGCACCTCTGGAAGCAGAGTGAGTGAGAGAGGAAACCCATTGGGCTCATTTCCTGAGAGACAGAGGCCGAGAGCCGCAGAAAACTCAGGAGGTCACATGGTGGTTGTGTGAAACTTTGAGAGAACACGAACCTGTGTTTATTTGTTGACTGATTAAAAAAAATTAAAAAAAAAAAAACCTTGAATGCAGGGACTTAAGAAGACTTAGCAAAAAGAGGTAAGAAAATTCTTTGAAATGGGAAAACACAGAGAGAACTGAAAAACTCTCAGTCTGTAGGGGAAAGGACACTGGAAAGGGAGAAAAAAAGACGAATGTAGGGCTGGTTGTGCTGCTAACTTGCTCAGGGATTGTGGGAAAATTGTTTCCTCTCAATTTTCCAATTTGCAAAATGAGAGGACAGAAGAAAACAGTATGCTCAGTGACTAGGACAATATAAATAAAGGAAAGTTTTTAAAAATCAGAAAGATGTAAAATGACAGTGGCCAAGCTTGATTCTAGAAAAGTAAGAAAATTCACTGTGATATTTCCCCTCTTCCTAGATATTTAGGGTCTGAGTCTAGACTCTGGTTATGGACTATAGCATGTGCTTTTAGCTTTAGGTATTAGTACATGCATTGCTTTGCCTGAACTGCTTTTTTTCTCGTTTTGTCTTTTTTTTATTAAAGATTTTTATTTTTAAAACATATGCATAAATAATTTTCAACATTCTCCCTTGAAAGATCTTGTATTTCAGAATTTTTCCCTTCCCTTCCCCCCAGACAGCTAGTAATCCAATATATGTTAAACATGTGCAATTCTTCTATACATATTTCCACAATTATCATGATGCACAAGGAAAGTCAGATCAAAAAGGAAAAAATGAAAAAGAAAACAAAATGCAAGCAAACAACAAAAGGAGTGAAAAAGCAGCTGAACTGCTTTAAAAAAATGTTATCTCTTTCTTTTAAAAATCTTTGTTACAAAGTTTATCAGGGGAGAGGGAAGGATATATTCAGTAAGGAAAGAGATAAAAAACAAAACACACTAATAAAAGTATGATTTTAAAATGAGGGGTTTGAACTAGACAATAATAAAAAATATCAACAAGTATTTTATGATCTAATGTTTAAAGTGGCAGATAAAAAAAATCTATCTTAATTTTTCTGTCCATTAAAAGAGAAACAAGATAGAATAATGGAAATCAGAAAATCTTAGAGTTAGGAAGATCTGGATTTAAATGCTTCCTTTCATACATAGGACTATGTAACGACAGGAAAGTCACTTCACTTTTCAGAAACTCAGACAACTCTGACACACGCAAATTAAAGATTAATTTCTGATCTGAATTGAGGAAGGGAATTTCCACACCAATGAAATTACAGGTCATAGGTTTGGGATTTATGTGCCTTTAACTACATAAATATTTGTGTCTGATCCCATGGCCCATGATACTGTCCTTAGGGTTATCTTGGCAAATATCCTGGAGTGGTTTGCCATTTCCTTCTCCAGTAGATTAAAAAGTGATTAAGTAACTTGCCCAAGATCACACAGCTACTAAATGTCTGAGGTTACATTTGAACTCAGGTCTTGCTGACTTCAGGTCCAGTCTTCCCTCCATTGAACTACCTAGCTGCCTCATGTGTAGGATACACACACAAACACACAACACACATATGCTGCCTGCCTCAGCTTCCTCATCTGTAAAATGGGAATAATAATAGATAAGTTAGATTTATCTAACAACCAGGGTAGTTTGGAGAATAAAATGAGATAACATTTCCTTTGCAAATTTTAAAGCATCATATAAATGCTTGTCTTTATTATTATATTGTCTTTTAAGATAGAAACTGACTCTTGCTGGAATAAGTGAAAGGGAGAAAGAAAAGGAAGGCAAAAAGATGTAAGTCTTAGTGAGGATTATAGTGTCATACAGGGCTCACCATGAACTACATATATATGTCTATAGCAAGTGTTTAATCCATGTTTAATGAATTGACATAAAAAAATTAACTTGTTAAAAAAAAACCTTCCAAATTAAAAAACAAAACAAAACACCTTTCTTGTTCATTTACTTCTTGGTGGCAGCAGGTTAGGAGGGGCATTTGTGGACCTATGATTTAATTGTTAGAGGGAACTTCTAGTGAGAAAGCTTTCTCTCTTTCTCTCTCTGTCTCTGACTCTCTGTCTCTCTCTGTCTCTGTGTCTCTCTCTTTCTCTTTCTGTCTCTCTGTCTCTCTCTTCTGTCCCTCTCTCTGTTCCTCTGTCTGTACCTCTCTGTTTCTTTCTCTGTGTCTATCTCTCTGACTCTCTCTGTCTCTCTGTCTCTTTTTTTCTCTCTATCCTCTCCCCCTTTCCTCCCCCTGTCTCTCTGTCTGTAACTCTCTGTTTCTTTCTCTGTGTCTATTTCTCTGACTCTCTCTGTCTCTGACTCTCTGTCTCTCTCTGTCTCTCTGTCTCTCTCTGTCTCTCTGTCTCTCTCTTCTGTCCCTCTCTCTGTTCCTCTGTCTGTACCTCTCTGTTTCTTTCTCTGTGTCTATCTCTCTGACTCTCTCTGTCTCTCTCTTTCTCTCTCTCTCCTCTCCCCCCTTCATCTCTGTCTCTCTGTCTGTACCTCTCTGTTTCTTTCTCTGTGTCTATCTGACTCTCTCTGTCTCTCTGTCTCTTTCTTTCTCTCTCTCCTCTCCCCCTTTCCTCCCCCTGTCTCTCTGTCTGTACTTCTCTGTTTCTTTCTCTATGTCTAGTCACTTTGTCTCTCTCTTTCTCTCTCTCCTCTCCCCCCTTCATCTCTGTCTCTCTGTCTGTACCTCTCTGTGTCTTTCTCTCTGACTCTCTCTGTCTCTCTTTCTCTCTCTTTCTCTCTCTCTCCTCTCCCCCTTTCCTCCCCCATCTCTCTGTCTGTACTTCTCTGTTTCTTTCTCTGTGTCTATCTCTCTGACTCCCTCTGTCTCTGTTTCTCTCTATGTGTCTGTCTGTCTCTGTTTCTCTTCCTGTTTCTCCCTTAGCTACTATGCAACATATAGTCTTAGAAACTTGTCCTGAGGGGCACCAGGTGACTTACCCATAAATCCAGCTGATCTATTCAGAAACCATCTACTCCAGCCCCTCTCATTTTACAGAAAACACTAATGATTGAAAAAGGAAAATGACATATACAAGATAACTTGGGAAGTAAAGAATCAAACTGAGATTTGAACTCAAGTCCTCTGACGTAAAAACCAATGCTACCCACCCCTACCCCTGCTTTTGGATCATACCTTTCTTTTTCTTCTTCCAATTCTAATTTGTCTATAAGTCACTTATATAATATAGAGATTATATTAGGCTGCCAGAGCCTCAGTTTTTCACATCTATAAAATGAGCACAAATGACATACTTCCTGCCTCACAAAGTCATTATGAAAATTATAAACTAGAAAATACTACAGAAATTGATTATTTTCTTGATTGCTCATTGTTTCATGCTGGTGAGAATTCTCTCCCAAAATATTTGTGGGAGGGGAACACAGTATTGGGCCCACAGTAAATGGAGAATATATATCGATATGTGTATGTGTAATATAAATATATATGTATGTATGTATATACATGTATATGTCAAACACACCAACATATCCATGTATTCATATATACACACATGTATATGACAAGCACATAATTATGTGTGTTTATACATATGTGTATATATGACAAACACATTTATCTATGTATGTATACATATAATGTATATACATACGTATATACAGATTATATGTATTTGTATTAAATTAAGAAAACAAACATTTATTAAGTGCTTACTATGGGCCAAGCGCTGTGCTGAATCTTGGAGAAAGTGGACCTTTTGTGGGTAAAATGTAACTGTGACTATTTCCTAGAATCATCAGATTCATTGTTAAACAGGAACTAAGAAATTGTATTGTCCAACCCCCTCATTTTGCAGATGTGGAAACTAAGATCGAGAAAAGTGAAGTGATCTGCCCAAGACCAAATAGTAAATATACCCAGGATTTGAAATGAAGTCTTTGGGACACAAGTTCAAAGCTCTTCCCTTTGAAGCTTTGACTCCCTTAACTGTTCAAAGTTAAACACGTCTCATTGAAGAAAGCCTTCCTTATATTCAAACTACATTCTTCTTGTTAGTTTTTAAGAAAATCAGGACAGTCACATTTTTAATGCCTTCAATGGTCCACTATTCAGAAGATAGTCTCCCCCAGCCGTCTCTTCTTTGAGTTGAATCATCCCTATTCCCTTAATAGGTCTTTCTAGATCAATTTTCCCAGAAGTTTCATCATCATCTTAGGGGTGGAGAACCACTTTCCTTTTAAAACCCTTTCTTACTTCTTACTTCCCTCTTTATCTCTGGAGTTCCGGAAAGGAACCTAGCAGTCTAGAAAGGGTGGACCAACCAGGGTTGACTCTCTAGGGAATTTCACCATAGCCTGGGGATGCAGGATGATACAAAGCACTTGGGTTATCATTTCCAGCCATTATTGCTTTGTGGGTGTACATGAATGGATTCCACAATTAATAGAACCAGACAGACAACCATTGGCTTAACTTTCCCTTTACCAGTTAACCAATCAACTGACCGACCAATCAATCAATAATCATATTTAAAGACAACCACCATATACTGTCTTTAGGCTCAACCTTTAGATTTATTCTTTCAAATGATTCTCATTTAATTATCCATCTCACCATTTTGATTGCCCTGTTCTGGATTTGCTCTATTTTATTTATCTTAAAATCAACTCAGAATTGATCTCTTACTCTCCTAATATGCCATTCAATGCATCCTGGAGAAATGATGTTTAGGGCAGGTTTATTGTGCTGTTAACTGACATTGAGCTTACAATCCATTTAACTTTCTTTCTTTCTCTGTAAAATGAAGGGCTGGCCTCCAACAGCCATGAGATCTCTTCTAGTTCTAAATTTCATGATACGCCATTTTGTCCTCTCTTTCCTATCCCTTTGCATTGACACATTTTGCTCATGATCATAATGAATATTTCATCTCTGCCTAAAATCAGCCCATTGACTAGAAGTCTGGACTTAACAGTCACAAAGAATTGAATTCAAATCCGGTCTTAGATACTTACTAGTTTTGTGACTCTGGGAAAGTGATTTTACCACTCTCGTTCTCAGTATTCTCTTCAACATGGGATTAATAATAGTACATACATCACAGGATTTTTATAAGGACCAAATGAGATTCAAGAGCTTCACAAACCTCCCAGTGCTGTATAAAAGCTAGCCATCATTAATGTTGATGATTAACAATCTACTCAATTTGTATTTCCAAAGTTTATTTTTTTTTGAGCCCAAAGTATAATTTCACATTTAATAACTTTAATTTCATTAGACTTGAATCATTATTCCAGATTGTCCCCGTTGATTTGGACCTGGATTCTGCCATCCCTCACCAAATTTTGTTTCATCTGTAAATCTGTCTTTATTCAAGTGGTTGAAAAAATGTTGGATCACAAAGCACTGATTCCTGGGGTGCTTTGCCACCTCCAAGGCTACCTTCTTTTGCAAGGCAATTAGGGTTAAGTGACTTTTCCAGGATCCCACAACTAGTAAATGTTAAATGTCTGAGGCCATATTTGAATTCAGTTCCTCCTGACTCCAGGACTAATGCTCTATCCACGTTGGCTGCCCCTCCAAGTTTACTTCAAGAGGTTAATGAATGCTATCTGGGTCCTGGTTGCTCAATACATTCCAAATCCACTTAATTGTATTGGATTTGTTGGTAAATGAGCTGGGCTCAGAAGGATTTGGGACCCAGATGAAGAGACTGTTTGGTATGGTCACGGAGAAAATGTGACAAACACAAAGAGGTGGGAATGGAGAGAACAAGATTAGGTATCATGATATTTTGAAATGGAAGAGACCTCATTGCCCTTCCAGTCCAGCCTCTACATTTTATAGATTAAGAAACTGAAGTCCAGAGAAAGGAAATGATTTTGCCTAAATTTACCCAGATAATAAATAGCAGATCCAAGCTTTGAAATTAAGACAACAAGAGATAGCAAGGTGGTACAATAGAGAGTACCAACCATAGACTTAACACTTACTAGCTGTGTGATCCTGTGTTAATTCAGATTGCCTTGTCCTTTGCAAAAAAACCCCAAAAAGATCTCTAAGGAAACAAATCAAGGCAATAAGCATTTATTAAATGCTTACTAAATGCCAGGTATTGTGTTAAGGCCAGAGAAACATAAATTTAGAGCTGGAAGAGATCATATTGTCTAATTCCTTTATTGTTTAGCGAAGAAGAAAGGTCCAGAGATAAAGTGATTTGACAACAACAAAGTCAGGATTTGAATCCAGCTCTTCCAACTCCAAATACTATATATTTTTTCCATTATATATTTCATTGGTGCTAGGTCACAAGGTCTGACTCATCCCTGAAACTTTTCACAATTAGGATCACTAATTAAGAATTCAGTCCTCTTTAGCTTTGCCGGGATGAAATACATCAAGTAGTTTGATTTGGCCAGATCCGGGAGAGCATCAGCAGCCCCACCAGAGTGTAGTTGATAATTGGAGCCCCTCAAAATATTGGATAGATGTGACTGAAGCTCTATTTTGTGTATTTCCTGGGAGGCAACTGGAAGAGATAGGGTTTGCATTCGGTCTGCCGCTCATAGACTCACTAGCTCCTGCCACCCACACAGAGATGCTATTGTAATTCTGCACAAGGTTTCCAGTCCTGCAAAGCTGACTATGATTGAGGATAAATGAGCCACTCCCTCAGCCTCCCTTTTTTGATGAACACTAAAGATTTCCCGTGGTTACACTATACCAAGCAATGTGATTGTTGGCTTCAGGAAATATAATTTTCTTAAAAATTCCTTTCGGTTTGCATGATGTACAAAATTTCAAGCATGTGTTTTCAGGGGGTCCCCTAAGATGGTTGATGCTCCAGATGGTCCCCACCAAAGCAAATCTATGTTGATTTTTGCCTAAAGGCACCTAGAAGGATTTGGTAACATTCAGCTCCAATGAGCTTGGAAATAACCACAAAAATATTTTTTTTTTAAGACAGTGGGTTTATGTTCTTCCTAAATATGACAATACCAATTAACTAAAAGGTTTTTTTAGCATCTCTTCTTGGGAGGGACATTAGAGAATATTTAATCCAAAACTCCATTTTACAAACAAATAAATTGTGGCCCAGAAAGGGGCTGGGCCTTGTCCAGGGTCACACAGAGAGAAAAAAGAGCCCAGCAGACCCAAAGCTCTTTTCATTAGCCTACCTTGCCTCTCTCACATATAAAATAAATAAAGGAGAGGAGAAGTTAGAGGCATGAGACAGAAGCACTCACTTTCCCCTTGCCTGAAAAATAAACCTTATCCTGTTTATTTCAGACAAAATAAAGTTTGAAAAAAAAATGCAGAGAGGTTTTCTTCTCTGGGATCTATGGATGCAAGGGAGATCACATTTGGCAGAGTCTTCCAGGAGAAAAACTCTTTCTCTCTGCTCCCGGGAGTAGCAGGTAACTTGGACTAGGCCAGGATCCCAGTCGCTCGGAACTAGAAGGGATGGAGCCCTAATGATCTCTTCATCCTTCCTGACCAGAACTTCTAGTCCGCCTCTAATAAGATCATAGGCTTGTAGGCTTCCGAGGAAGAGGAGCTGTCATCCTGTTCCTTCAATTTACAGAAGAGATTTCAAGGAGATTAGTAGCAACATTCAAGGTCATACAGTTAGCAAGGAAAAGAACCAGATTTAACTCCAGGTCTTTTTTCCAAGTGCAGGATTTATTCTCTTTTGCTGATTAATATTCAAACTAATTGAGAGGACAATGGTGGGTGGGGTGGTGGGGGATGTGGCTCTTGGTGATGGGAGGTATTAGGAGCACTGTTGGAAAGGGATCATATTGCAGAGTATCTCTCCTGGTAGCAATGGGACCCAGATCTTATGGGGAACAGAAAGAGGGCTCAGGCTGGATGCTCAAAAAAAAAAAAAAAATCCTTCTCTTGAGAACAACCAATCAGTAAACATTTATTAAGCATCCACTATGTTCCAAGCACTGTGCTAAATAAAGGAGCAGCAGAACCTGAGCCTGAAAGAAGCTTCCAAACCCCCAAAGTCTGTCCCTCCCACTTACCTCTACATCTCTGAATTGATCGCTTTCTGGTTAGAACAGATCACCACGGGATCATAGATTTAAACCTGGAAGTGTCCTTAGAGACCATAGAGCCTGACTTTTTCATTTTTTTTTAAAAAAAAAATTATACTTGGCTGCGATGTATTATGAATGTGGCAATAAAAAAGTGAACTGTGGGGATTAGCAAAGTATAGTAAGTATTGATCACAGGATTGTGGAAAAGGATACTCCAAAGTAGAGTTGATCTGATGAAGTAATCAACACCTTTGAAGACATGAAAACTGTAATAAAATCACGAGGAAATTGGTAACTGGACTGACAAGTGAATAATTAAATTCTGTTACATGGCTTTAGTCATATCTCTAAACCAAGATATAGAAAATATGTATTATATGTATTATGTAAAATATGTATCCTCTGAATCCTGTAAATATATATTGGACCTCTTAGCCCTCCAATACACACACTCTTTCTCTTTCTGTCTGAATGTATTTCTGTCTGTCTCTCTTTCTCTCTGACTGTCTCTGTCTCTGTATGTGTCTCTGTCTTTTTGTCTCTCTGTCTTTCTGTCTGAATGTCTGTCTCTTTCTCTTTGTCTCTGTCTCTGTCTGAATGTTTCTCTCTCTCTCTCTCTCTCTCTCTCTCTCTCTCTCTCTCTCTCTCTCTCTCTTTTCATTTATAACCCTGCAAGATAAGTGCTGTTATTATCGATTTTACAGCAGAGGAAACTGAGACACAGAGAGAAACTAGGCAAACTGCCTCAGGTTACATGGCTAACTGAGAAGTTCCCAGTTCTGACCCCGTCAGGTATTTCCTGGGCCATTGCTGCCTTCTCTTTCTCGAGGGGTTCCTGGAGAGGGTGTGGGCACACTTTCTCATGGTTCCCTTCTTGTATGTTTTCCCTGACAGTGTTTTCATGTAGTTACCAGCAGTGGGGCAGCCCTAGCCCAGCTTAGTCACATCCTCCCTGTAAGACATCTCACTGAGAGGCCGCTTTAACTTTCACCTACATCACAGACGTCAAGGTCTTGTGTGATTTGAAAGGTGTCTGCTCATCCTTGGGGAAAAATCGGAAAGCTTCTGGTCCTAACCCACTGAGTATGCACAGGGTGGCTCCCAGCACTGGAGAGAGGCTCGGAGGACCTGGAGTGTCTTTCAGGACTTGGACAGAACTTGCTTGAAGGGCAGCAGCCTCCTCACCTCTGGGATCCTTCCTAAATGTCGATGGTTTGCTGACTCTGACACAAAGCTCAGGTTTGTTAAGCTTCCTGGCACAGTGGGAAAAGGGGAATAAGTATTTATAGAGCACCTACTGTGTTTTTTTTTTAATAACCTTCTATTGACAGACCTACTGTGTTCTAAGCATTCTAAGCACTCTGCAAATATTATTGCTTTTGATTCTCACAAGAGTCCCATGAGGCTTTCGCCTTACTAGTTTGCCTAGTTTCTCTGTCTCAGGTTCCTCTGCTGTAAAATCGATATAACAGCACTTATCTTGCAGGATTATAAATGAAGAGGAGGAGATGGGGAGCAGAGAAAGAGAGACAGACAGACATTCAGACAGAAAGAGAGAGAGAGACACAATGAGAGAGACAGAGACAGAGAGAGAAAGAGACAGAGAAGTATATAAAATGGGGACATTTTACAGCTGAGAAACTGAGGCAGACAGAGTGATTTGACCAAGTCACCCAGTTAATAAGGGAACTCAGATTTTCCTAACTCCACATCCAGCACTCTGCACACTCTGGTACCTCCTAATAGTCTAACAGGGGGAAAAAAGCGTGGGATTTGGAGTCCTAAGACACAGGTTTGAATCGCTTATTTGCCTCTTAATACCTGTGTGAATTGATATGAGTCAGTAACAGTTCAGTCCAGTGGAAAGACTTCTGGATTTGGAATCTGAACACAAGAAGATTCATTCCTTGATCAGACTTCTTGCTTATTACCAGTATGATCTCAAGTATGTCATTCAATCTTGTTAATTAAGCCTCAGTTTCCCTATCTATAAAATGAGCCGGTGGGGCTAGTTGTCTCAAGAGGCACCTTCTAGCTCTAAATCTCTGATCCGAAGTCTCCCTTCCTTCTCTGGGTTTCAGTTCCCTCAATCTCCAAAATGAGAGGATTAGTTTAGATGTTTTCTAAAGTTATTTCCGATCCTAAATGTTGTAACCCAATATCCCACAATTCTTTCCTGCTGACAAAGTTTTCTGATCCTTAGGAAGTAGCTGAAATCAAGCAAACGAGGAGGATTCTGTTATTAATCGACAACCACAACAATAGTAATAACTAGCATTTCCATAGTGCTTTTAGATTTGCTAAGCAATTTATAAATACCATTTCATTTTATGCCTACAATAGCTCTGGGAGGTAGACATTATCACTATTGTCATTTTATAGATGATGAAACTATGGCAGACTTTTCCAGGGCCCACAGCTAGAAAGTGACTGAGACTGGATTTGGACTCAGTTCTTCCTGATACCAGGCCCAATTCCCCATCCACATGCCTTCTAACTGCCTTTAAGTCATATCTGATGTGATCAGAGAATAACAAAACTAATTATTTTTTGTTTAAAGAATGAATAATATTATTTGCTTGCTTTTTTGTGTGTGTGGTTTTTTTCCCCTATTGACCTGATTTTTCTTGTGCAACATAGTGAATATGGAAACATATTTAGAAGAATTGCAGGTATTTAACCTATATTGGATTGCTTGCTGTCTTGGGGAGGGACGGGGAGAGGAAGAAAAATCTGGAACACAAGGTTTTGCAAAGGTGAATGTTAAAAACTGTCTTTACATGTATTTGGAAAAATAAAATACTACTAAAATAAAAAAAATTAAAAATAATGAATAACTAACTTCTATAGATAACACTTTAAGATTTTCATTTTACTTATGTTATCTCACAACAATCCTGTTGTTACCTCAGCTTTACAGATGAGAAAATTCATGGCAAAAGACGTTAATTGATCTGCCCAGATCAGCCAGTGAACATGTGAGACAAAGTTCTGACTCAGGTGTTCCTGTTGTCAAACTCAATACTTTATGCATTCTATTGCTTCGCTCTCTAGCTTTACAAAGGGTTTCCTTTCCTTCCTGAAAGCCTTGTGAGCTAGTCAGTCCCAGTATCCTAGGAACTCAGAGACCTCAAAAGTTATCTGATTTAACTCACATCTGATCCTCTCTCTGATCTCACCATCTCCATGGTGAGGGAATTGAGTCTTTCCTGTTTCTGCAAAATAAGGGATGGCCTATGAGTTCTTTCTGTCTCTAATTTTGTGGTCCTCTCATAGAATGAAAACTGTCTCACTTTTGTATCTGTCTCTTCAAGGCGCTAGAATGAATTGTCTAGCACCACAGAGCCATTAAATCTCAACACCACGATCCCATCCAGTTCCAAGCCCAGTGGCCTTGGCGATGACTCCAAATTCTAAGTTAATGAAGAGCAGATTCATCAGTCCATTTCTAAAGACTCAGGAGACAAACTCGACTGACCCTCTGGGTCTATTTCTGATTCCCCAATTGTAAATTTGTCTCCCCCTCTCCCCAATCTTACATCTACCTATTTCATGTGGTATAAAAGAAAGGTAATAACAGTGGGAAAAGTAGGATTCTAGAGTCTCAGGTTTTGGATCCAAAAAACCCAAATCACTTTATGTTCCAGTTTCCTCATCAACAAAATCCAATCAAGAGGTTTCTTTGACCTCCTGAGAATCATGCCGGCTTTCATGATCCTAAGGGGCTATTTCTCCAATAAAAGTCAGGGGTTGCCTCACTTTTGTACATAGATCCCCCAATCCTGGCCCAGTTCTTAACATATAGTAGGTACTTAACAGATGCTTGTGGATTGATATTTGCCAAGAAATTTATAATCTATCAGCATACTATGGCAACAGGGAACAGAGCAGATATTCTATAGAAGAAGCAGAGTGAGATAAATTTCAAAAAAGACGCCAAACTCAGAAAAACAGACAAGGAGATGGACCTGCTGCCCCTACTGAGATCTGCTCAGCTCATTGGTCAATCAACAGCCAAAAAGCATTTATTAATCACTTACTGAATACCTTTCTGAATATCCCTATATTTGACTAAACAATTTCCTGCCATGTTAGGATTCCAAAGTCATCCTCTTTTTTTCCAGTTAAATTAAAAAGAGCCATGGTAGAGATCGCTCAGTCTAGGGTTGGAAGAGTGGATCTATCCCTGCAAAGCCCTTTTCCATTTGAGACCTTCTTTTAATCATCTCATCAGATATTCAGCCAGGCTCCCTTATCTCTCAGGGGCCGAGGAAACGGCAGCAGAGAGCCTGCGTTACGGCCTCCACTCTCAGATGGGCCCAACTGCCTTGATTTGTCATGAGGCCTCCCGATCGAGGGAGATAGCAGTGAATAATGGGATTGTGAGTTTCGGCGCAGAAATAAGGTCATTGTGAAGAATATTGCCATTTTGAAACCTCAGTGAACTTCAGCGGCCAACATGGGATGACTGTTAATCTCTCCTTTTTTTTTGCTCAGCTTCCTCCTCTGTGGCCTGCGACTTCAATGTGGGGACTGTCCCTGCTTCTCCGACTTCCTCTCATGCAAATGGCTTGGGTAAAGTCCGGGACTTATTGAGAAAACGCCACAGAAGGAAGGAACCCGCGCCAACCTCAACCTCACGCAGACCTACTTTCTATTACACTTCCAAACCTCAAAGAGCAGAATTTCTCCCCATTCCCTGCTTTTCAGGGAGCAAAATTCTCATGGATCCCACGTTCAAAACCATGGGGTATCCTTCAAGGAGTTAAAAGAATTCTGATGGTCACCTGAGTGAACTTGGACAAATCAATTCATTTATTTAAGATTCCTTTTTTTTTTTTTAAATCAGTAAAATGGGAATGATAATCCTTGAACTATGTGTATTAGCTTTGAGGCACGGGAGATCTGAACATTACTCTCACCCAGAAGGCAATGAGGAGGCTGTTATGTGTTACAAAAAATAAAAAAAGTATAACAAAGGAAAGCCAGAATAAAGGGGGTCATCAAAGAGATATATAAAAAAGTGAAGTGGGCTGGTCCCACGTTGAAAGTAATGGTTAATCAATGCTCCACTGATGTCATTGTGATGTCACTAAAACTCAAGGAAGGCTCACAGATTTATAGCTACAAGAAGGCCATCTAGAACTCCCCAACTCACCCATTTTACAGATTACCGATTAGAGATTAAATGGCTTGACAAAGATCCTGTAGGCAAGTATCAGGGCCAATCCTCTGAATATAGTCAGTACTCTTTCCCTAGGATTATACTACCCTCAAGTACATTGGATGCCCTCTCCTCCCACAAACCCCTACCAGCCATGAGAGGATATGGACAAAAGCTATATAGGATGTGGAGGCAGGAATAGGATATGATCTGCAACATTAGACAGGTTCCTGCACTGATGAGATCTCAGAGTTGGAATATTTGAATGTTCCTTCTCTACAAACTTTATTGAGGTAACTATATAGTTTAATATGTATAGTATATGTATGTGTGTGTGTGTGTGTGTGTATATATATATATACATATATATATATATATATATATATATATATATATATATATATATATAATACCTCCATGTATATACATACATAAATATATATATCCATATATAAAAAATACCTCCATGTATATACATACATAAATATATATCCAAATATAAAAAATACCTCCATGTATATACATACATAAATATATATCCATATATATATATAATACCTCATGTGTATATATACATAAATATATATCCATATATATAATATCTCATGTATATATATACATAAATATATATCCATATATATAATACCTCCATGTATATATATACATAAATATATATCCATATATATATAATACCTCCATGTATATATATATACATAAATATATATCCATATATATATAATACCTCCATGTATATATATATATACATAAATATATATCCATATATATAATACCTCCATGTATATACATACATAAATATATATCCATATATATATAATACCTCCATGTATATATATACATAAATATATATCCATATATATATAAAATACCTCCATGTATATACATACATAAATATATATCCATATATATAATACCTCCATGTATATATATACATAAATATATATCCATATATATATAAATACCTCCATGTATATACATACATAAATATATATCCATATATGTAATACCTCCATGTATATACATACATAAATATATATCCATATATAAAAAATACCTCCATGTATATACATACATAAATATATATCCATAAATATATATCTATCTCTCTATATAAAATACCTCCATGTATATACATACATAAATATATATCCATATATATAATACCTCCATGTATATATATAAATATA